>NC_142885.1:55235000-55835000 GCF_051225735.1 Oryctolagus cuniculus | reverse complement strand
GGTTTCCTGAGTTACTAATTTCCAGCTTCATTCCGCTGTGGTCTGAGAAGCTGCATGGTATGATTCTAATTCTTTTGAATTTGCTGAGACTTGCTTTATGGCCTAGTATGTGGTCAATCCTAGAGAAGGTTCCATGCACTGTTGAGAAGAATGTAAAGTCTTTAAATGTAGGATTGAAAGTTCTGTAGATATCTGTTAGATCCATTTGGGCAATTGTGTTGATTGAATCTGCTGTTTCCTTGTTGATCTTCTGTCCGGTTGATCTGTCTATTTCTGAGAGTGGAGTATTGAAGTCCCCCAGTACTATGGTATTGGAATCTAAGTCTCCCTTTAAGTACTTAACATATCTTTTAAATAAACCGGTGCCCTTTAATTAGGTGCATATACATTTATAATAGTTACATCTTCCTGTTGAATTGAACCCTTAATCATTATATAGTGCCCCTCTTTGTCTCTCTTAACAGTTTTTGTGTTAAAGTTTATTTTGTCTGATATTAATATAGCTACATCTGCTTTTTTTTTTTTTTTTTTTTTGGTTTCTGTTGGCATGGATTATCTTTTTCCAACCTTTCACTTTCAGTCTGCATGCATCTTTGTTGGAAAGATGTGTTTCTTGTAGGCAGCAAATAGATGGGTTTTGTTCCTTAATCCATTCAGGCAGTCTGTGTCTTTTAGTTGGGGAGTTGAGGCTATCAACATTCAATGTGACTATTGATAAGTAGTAACTTTGCCCGGCCATTTTCCCAAAGATATTTTTTAGTATATGCTTTGAGCTTCCCATGCTCTTTTACTGGGAGGTTTTCTTCCTTTACCTTCTTTCATATTGATGGTCGTGTTTCTGTGTTTCTGTGTGTAGCACATCTTTAAGCATTTTTTTGCAGGGCTGGATGAGTGGCGACAAATTCTTTCAATTTCTGTTTGCTATGAAAGGTCTTTATTTCACCTTCATTCACAAATGAGAGCTTTGCAGGACATAATATTCTGGGCTGGCAGTTTTTCTCTCTTAGTACCTGGGCTGTATTTCGCCATTCCCTCCTAGCCTGTAGGGTTTCTGATGAGAAGTCTGCTGTGAGTCTAATTGGAGATCCTCTGAGAGTAATCTGACATTTCTCTCTTGCACATTTTAGGATCTTTTCTTTATGTTTCACTGTGGTGAGTTTAATTACAATGTGTCGTGGTGAGGATCTCTTTTGGTCATGTTTATTAGGGGTTCTATGAGCTTCCTGTACTAGGATGTCTCTGTCCTTCTCCAGACCCGGGAAATTTTCTGCTAGTATCTCACTTAAAAGGCCTTCTAATCCTTTCTCTCTCTTCATGCCTTCAGGAACTCTAGAACCCGAATGTTGGGTTTTTTAATAGTATCCTGTAGATTCCCAACAATATTTTTTAGATTTCTAATTCCTCTTCTTTTCTTTGGTTTGACTGTATACTTTCCTGTTCTCTGTCTTCTAAGTCTGATATTCTCTCTTCTGCTTCAGTCATTCTGTTTTTAAGGCTCTCTAATGTGTTTGTCATTTGATCTATTGAATTCTTCATTTCATTATGATTTCTCTTCACTATCACCATTTCATGTTCTACTAGTTTTTTCATTTCATTTTGATTCCTCCTTAATATTTCATTTTCGCAAGAGAGATTTTCTATCCTGTCCAGTAAGGATTTCTGTAGTTCAAGAATTCGTTTTTTGAGAATTTCTTAATGTTCTTATCAATTTTTTGAGATCCGTTTCTTGCATTTCTTCTATCTCATCTTCATAATCTTGAATTGGGGTGTTTTGTTCATTTGGGGGAGTCAGTGTCTTCCTTGTTCTTGTTTCCTCAGTTTCTGCGTTTGTTGCTTGGCATTGTGGAGATATTCTTTGGTTTCTTCACTGCAGTGGTTTTTCTGATTATACTATGATTCTAGATTAAGTGGACTATCTGCTTTTGATGGATCCTTAGAGGCTTGTGATGGGTGTGGCCAGAGAGCTCTGTTTGGTTCTTCAGGGTTAAGGGTGTGTAAAAGGTGACTCACCCAGGTTGTTCTCTCTCTCTCTCTTTTTAACTCAGAAGGTAAGTAATTCCGCACACCTGAGTGGAATTGAGGGTAGTCAGTGTATGAAATCTGGCCCCTGTGGGTATACGTCTGTTCTGCCCCAAGGACCACACAAAGGGTCTATGCAGACCTCAGTGTGATCTCAAATTTCTCTGCAGTCTCCCACCGGGTTGCCAAGGTTACCGAGTTTGTGTACTCTGTGAATTCTCTCCCACACCCTCAGATTTTCACAGTCTCAGCTCATTAGCTCCATACCTTCAGTAGGTCCTAACCTCCTGTTATTTCTTCCCACCAGAGTCAGGTTTTTCTGCTTGGCTAATGGCGGGCGCCACTTTATGTATGTCCAAAATGGCGCCTGCTCTTTGTCTTGCTTGCCTTTGAAAGGTTTGTGGAGAGAGGGGCTCGTGTCCATGCTGGTCTTTTATTTATTTATTTTTTTCTCTCCTCTAGTTAGCCTGGTGACCTTTCCCCAGTGGGGCTTCAAGCCTCATTCCCTCTAGGCTCTTTCTGCCATTTCCCCGTCAATGTCTTGGGCTACTGAGGTTTTGCTTCACCTCCCCTTCCAGTGCTGGTGTGTAGACTCCACGGCTGGGCTCCCAAGCCGTGGGCATCCTTGTTCTCCCCGTAGGCCCTCCGTGTCACATCCACTAGATCCGGAAGAGTTTCCTCTGCAATTTTTTTCCCAAGCCTTTCCTTGAAACTCTGAATTTGGAAGGCTGATGTGTGGATGGAGATCGCAGAGCATTCGGTGGTGTGGAAGGAGTTCCAGGGGTGTGCTTTGTGACTGGCAGAAATCCAGGACCCCAGAGCAGCTCAGAGGTCCCCAAAGGGACAGCAAAGTCACTGGGGACACTGGATCACCAACGTACAGTTTTCCCGGCCAATGAACCAATGTTATATATTCCTGTTAGGCCATCACAAAGCACACTGAACACCGGAGTAAAGGAAGGTTTTTTTGGAAAAAATGCAACAGACCGGAGGGGAGGGATGAAGAAGGAAGAGAGAGAGAGTATAAGAAAGAAAGAGACAGAGGAGAGGAGCTAGTGAGAAGATAGAGCAGAGAGAAGAGAGATGAGAGGAGGAGAGGTGAGCAGACAAGAGTTTTTTTTCATGCTAATTTAAAATGTTACTGGAGTACCTTCCCTAAGGATGGTATAGCTTTTCTTTGCAACAAATCCCTCTCACCCCCGAACAAAAAACAAAAGAGTATGAGAAAAACCTGGTTATCTGGGTTTCAGTTTACAATGTTAGAATAGTCTGTTTACTTTTCATAGCAAAAGGGTGACAGGAAAGAGCTAAAATACATTTCATATTGAAGTTCATTAGAAATAACCCTAATTTCCACTTCTCTCCATTTTCCTTCCTAATCCTAATTTGTCATTTGGTCTCTGAAAAGTTACACGTTCAAAAGTTTAAAGCACTGTGTGAGTGCCGGGGAACCAATCAACCCTGAAGTGACTGAACAATGGAGAAAGCAGACTGGCCTGGATATCTATGAAGGATATGGACAGACGGAAACGGTATCTGACCTCACCCTAAAAGCAGGGCTGGTTTCAGTATACTCAGATGAATAAAAACTTTATGATTGTTTGAGAGATAGGGAAGAAGTACAGAGGTTAGAAAACAAGAAAATTAAGAAAAAAAAAAGGGCTTGAGGAAAGCTAGTTGCAAAAAAGTTCTATCAACAGTTATTTAAATAGTCATTCACTGAAGAAAAAACACTATTAACTGATCAGGGTTGGGGGAGTGATTCACTCCCCAAATGCCCACAATAGGACCAGGCTGCAGCCAAGAATCAGGAATCTAATCTGGTTCTCCAATCTGGGTGGCAGAGACCCAAGTACTTGGGCCATCAGCTGCTACATCCTAGGGTACACATGAGTAGGAAGCTGGATTAGAAGAAGAGGTAGGCAGAACTTGAACCAGGCACTCCAGTGTGGTATGTGGGCGCCCCAAGCAATGCTCCAAATGCACATCTCCTACAATATTTTTTAAATAAAAAATACTGGATCTGTGTAGTGGGTTAAGCTGCCATCTGTGTATGGGTGCTAGTTCATGTCTCAGCTGTTCCAATTCCGATCCAGCTCCCTGCTAATGCACCTAGGACAGCAGCAGAAGATGGCTCAAATGACAACTACATGTGAGACCTGGAATAAGCTCCTGGCTCCTGACTTTGGCCTGGCCCATCCCTGGCTGTTGTGGCCATCTGGGGAATGAACCAGCTGATGGAAGATTTCTGTCTCTGTCTCACAACAGACTTTTAAATAAACACTGCCTTTCAAATAAAATAAATAAATCTTAAAAAAATACTGGATCTGCAGAAGGAGAGGTTGTCTTATTGTTGATTGTTAGTCAAGGCTGCCTCAAATGGAAACACTGGCTGAGTTGCTTGATATCTGAAATATTGAGAGCTTGAAATAGAGGAGCTTGGAAGACTCCAAACAAAATAATGACAAAAAAATTACTTTGATTTGATCAGTAAACGTGGTACATATTAATCAAAATATCACACTGTGCCACATAAATATGTACAATCATTAAGTGTAATTAAAATTTTAATGTTTAATGAGAAATGTTAAGTAACCTGAGTTGATCATCACCCATTGAATATACGTATTGAATTATCACACTGCATCCAAAAAATATGTACACTTAAAATAATAATTTAAAACAAAGGAAATATTAAGAGTTGCTAGATGATTCCTTGGAAAACATATTATTATTTTTTTTTTTGGACAGGCAGAATGGAAAGTGAGAGAGAGAGAGACAGACAGAAAGGTCTTCCTTTTCCATTGGTTCATCCCGCAATGGCAACTGCGGCTGGCGCGCTGTGGCTGGCACACCACGCTGATCTGAAGCCAGGAGCCAGGTGCTTCTCCTGGTCTCCCATGCGGGTGCAGGGCCCAAGGACTTGGGCCATCCTCCACTGCACTCCCAGGCCACAGCAGAGAGCTGGACTGGAAGAAGAGCCAACTGGGACAGAATGTGGCACCCCGACCGGGACTAGAACCCGGAGTGCAGGCACCTCAGGCGGAGGATTAGCCTATTGAGCCACAGCACCGGCCAGGAAAACATTCTAAAAATAGTTCTTGGGGCTGGTTCTGTGGCATAGTGAGTAAAGATGCCACCTGTTACTGGATCTGTATAGCAGGCTAAGCTGCCATCTGCAACACTGGCATCCCATATGGCACAGTTCAAGTCCTGGCTCCACTTCTGATCCAGTTCCCTGCTAATGGCCTGGGAAAGGCAGTGAAAGATGGCCTAAAGCGTTTGGGCCCCTGCCACCCATGTGAGAGACCTGGATGAAGCTTCTAGCTCCTGGCTTTGGCCTGGCTCAGCCCTGGCCCTTGTGGCCATCTGGGGAGTGAACCAGCAGATGGAAGACCTCTCTGTCTCTCTTTGTATTAAGTCTTTCAAATAAATAAATAAATCTTTAAAAAAAGAGTTTATTTAAGAGATCATAGAAATAACAAAAAGAAAGTCTAGAATAAATTAATGAAATAAGAACAAAAGTAATTATTTTGTGGGAGAAGGAAAGGTAAGATGGAGTAGATAAGGGAATATTTGAAAGAATTTCACCATTTTTTTTTTTTTTAAGATTTGTTTATTTGAAAGTCAGAGTTACACAGAGAAAGAAGGAGAGATAGTGAGGTCTTCCATCTGCTGGTTTACTCCCCAGTTGGCTGATCCAAAGACAGGAGCCAGGAGTTTTCTCCGGTCTCCCACACAGGTCCAGGGCCCCAAGGATTTGGGCCATCCACTGCTTTCCCAGGCCACATCAGAGAGCTGGATCAGAAGTGGAGCAGCCAGGACTTGAACTGGCACCCATATGGAATGCTGGCACTGCGGGTGCCAGCCCCACAATGTATCTTTTTTAATGATTCAATTTTCAAATTGAATGTATTATCTAGTCAAAAATTAAAATAAGAAAAATAAACAAACATTGGCAAATCACTTAAACAGAAAGAGCATAACAAGTATTATGCCAAACACAAATGTTTTAATATGGATGTTTTAGTATTCATAAACTGTCATAACTTTATTATGCATATATGTAGATTGTCAATCTATACCCCATGAAAGCAGGCTTTTTAATATTGAGGCTGTTTCATAGTAAGTGCTCAATACATATTTGTTGAACATGTGCATGATAGATGAATAAATGACTTTTGAGTTATTTATAATATTACCTTACTTTTTCTTCTTCTTAACTAGGTGCTAATCTGTGGAAATTTTAAGGGAATGAAAATCAAGCCTGGCTCAATGGGAAAGCCTTCTCCTGCTTTTGATGTTAAGGTTTGCACACCCCCTTCCTGGAAAATATTTCACAACCTAATTTGTTTTCCACCTACCCCCAAGCACACTTCTTGTTTTGGTGATGTCTCCATGTTACTTCCATGGTACCTCAATTTCCATGCAAAGATGGAAATGAGTTAGAAATGTTACCTTAATGTCTTCATAATTTTGCAAATATTTACATGTACCATGCAGTTCTATGCACTTTATAAATATTAATCTGGTTAATTCCTAGGAAGAACCTACAATAGCCATATTAATAGCCAATTAATTAACAGACAAGTTAAGAAACTCACCTGAAGTTACCCAGCTAGTTGTTGCTAGAACAGAGATTCAATCGCAAGCAATCTGGCTACAATATCTGTACTTTTAACCACAACGGAGCACTGCCCCTTCCTGGGAGGGAGGTCAGGACCTCTGGAGGGGGTCAACAAGGCCAAAAGAGGCTAGTTTACAGCAGTAAACTCTCCTTCTTTGCCCGTCTTTCTGCCCCCCACTGTGCGCCCCACAAAAGCCTCAGTCCCAGGCAATCTGAAATGGTTGCTGACCCTAATAACAACAACAGACTGATTTCAGGCCTTCTGTGAGGATTGAAATAATACCGCTAAAGATTTATTTTATTTATTTGAAAGACAGAGTTACAGAGAGAGGTAGACATGGAGAGAGAGGTCTTCCATCCGATGGTTCACTCCCCAGATGGCTGCAATGGCTGGAGCTGTGATGATCCGAAGCCAGGAGCCAGGAGCTAGGAGCTTCTTCTGGGTCTCCCACGTGGGTGCAGGGGCCCAAGGACCCGGGCCATCTTCTACTTCTATCCTAGGCCATAGCAGAGAGCTGGATCGGAAGAGAACCAGAACCGGCACCCATATGGGATGCTGGCACTTCAGGTCAGGGCTTTATCCCACTGTGCCACAGCGCCAGCCCTGGGGATTGAGATAATATCCCTAAAGAGCACAGCAGAGTGCCTGGCACATAATGAGGGTTTAAAATACAGGTGCTGTTGACATCATTCATATCTCCCTCACAGTTTCTTTCAAAATCTAAGAAAAAATGGCAAGGGAGCCCTAATTTCATTCTGTAACCAGATTTAAAAGTTGATTGGTTAACAGGCAACCCTCGGTTGGAGAAAGGAATATTGACAATTAAGCATGATCATGTCTGCATTGCAGGTAAGTTTCACGCAGCGTTGTTTTTTTTTTTTTTTTTAAGATTTATTTTATTTATTTGAAAGGCAGAGTTACAGAGAGGCAGAGGTGGAGGTGGGGGGGGGGGGGAAAGTCTTTGATCTGCTGATTCATTCCATAGATGGCCACAATAGCCTGAGTTGTGATGATCCAAAACTAGGAGCTTCTTCAAGGTTTCCCACATGGGTGCAGGGGCCCAAGGACTTGGGCCATCTTCCACTGCTTTCCCAGGCCTTAGCAGAGAGCTGGATTGGAAGTGGAACAGCTGGGACTCAAACTGGCATCCATACGGGATGCTGGCATTGCAGGCCATGGCTTTACCCGCTGTGCCTTAGCCCGGCCCCAACAGCTGTGTTCCTTTCCTCCCCTTCCCTCTTAATAACTATTCCCAACATGCAGCACTGTCAGTCTCATAGGCACTTGTAATCCCAACTGCAATGAATCCCAGCCAGTTCCCCACTAATTCAAGCCCAGTGGTTTCTCTGGAGCAGCTCTTTGCAAAAATTACATGGCTCGAAGGATAACAGTACCCTGATCCCATCCTCAGTCACCATTGCTACTTTCATTTTAAACACTGTTCTGAGGACTATTATTACTTGGGTCTTGCTATAAAGCAGAAAGTGTTTGCAATATTCTTTTGGCACCTGTGCTCCAGAGAGTGGATATCACATTCCCATAGTCTCAAGGCCCAAAGCTCATTAGTTTCATGTTCAAACATTTTAGTATCCCTTGAACAATAGGAATATAGTTTCCCCAGAGATAGAAGATTTTTATCCATTTTTCCTGTTAAAGAGTAGTCTGTGTTAGTTACCTGGAACTTTTAACATGCCTCCTTTCCATCAATAATTCTTTTTTTTAAAGATGTATTTATTTATTTGAAAGGCAGAATTATAGGGAGGTGGAGGCAGAAAGAGAGAGAGATGTCCTCCATCCACTGGTTCATTCCCCAGATGGCCACAATGGCTGGAGATGCACTAAAATGAAGCAAGGATTTTCACTTTATGTTTCTGTGTGGGAGCAAACTGTTGAAATCCATACTTAATGTATACTAAGCTGATCTTCTGTATATTAAGATAATCGAAAATGAATCTTGATGTGAATGGAAGGGAAGAGGGAGTGGGAAAGGGGAGGGTTGTGGGTGGGAGGGACGGTATGGGGGGGAAGCCATTGTAATCCATAAGTCGTACTTTGGAAATTTATATGCATTAAATAAAAGTTTAAAAAAAAAAATGAAGCAAGGAGCCAGGAGCTTCCTCCAGGTCTCCCATGTGGGTGCCCAAGGACTTGGGCTATCTTCTACTGCTTTCCTAGGCCACAGTAAAGAGCTAAATCAGAAGTGGAGTGGCTGGGACTCAAATCGGCACCCATATGGGATGCTGGCACTGCAGGTGGTGGCTTACCTGCTATGTCACAGTGCTGGCCCCAATAATTCTTTAAAGCCTAAAGCCAAATATTCCTTTAAATGGCTGGGTTGGAATTTATGCTTTTTTTTTTTTTTTAATTTGCAAGAGCTTAAAAGGAAAATTTGTACCTCTATAGTTCTTTTGCTTTTCAACTTTCTCATCTGCCCATAAGCCCCTTTCCTTCTGGATAATTATTACATTTATTTTCTAAGAAAGTCACACTGCAGGTCTGAAGGTACCTGGTAGATATACATAAAGGTAGAGTTTTGCTACTTAGAAACAGCTAAAAAGTCATTTAGAGCAGAAATAGCATATAAGCAATCAATCTGACAATTCCAGTTTTAAAAATTAGATCTAACCCTCAAGAGACATTGCAAACCAAAGTAATGATTAGAAGCACTGGCTCTTGAGTCACTGCTGAGATCTGTATTCCAGCTCAATCATATACTGTAAACTTTCTGAACCTCCCTTTCTTCATTCTTAAAGTGGGCATAATAACAGTTCCAACCATACAGAGTTGTTGTAAGATAGTAAGTATAAAGTACTTAAAACTTTAGCATCTAATATTTAGCATGCAATAAGTGTTTAATAACTGATAGTCACTATTGGGCATTTCAGGGAACCATGAGGATTAGAGAGAAGGTAAGAGAGCAAGACTTTGGCTATGTACCATTGTCTCAACCAAAGAACGTTCTCCTTTCCCTGTTCATTTATTCTGGGCTTCAGAAGTAAGATTTAATCAAGAGAAAAAGATTATCAAGATATATTGTTAAACAAGAAAAGCAGTTGTAAAACTGTGTATCATAAAATGGTCCTATTTTTTTCCTATGTCTATAATGTTTCAAAGGCTGTTACCAAAATGTGATTGTTACTAGATGGTTGATTATAAGACAATTTTTATTCTTCTTTCACATGTGAGTAACCTGCTAAAATTTAAATGAATGTATTTCTCTTAGAAGTTTAAAGCATACTGAAATATTTTCTCCAACCTAGGGTTGCCTATTAACCAATCAACTTTTCAAAATTGTTTTCTTAAATGGCACAAAGCAAAATAAAACATGCAACGTTAAATACAAATTCTCTTAAATATTCATAAATTATTCTTTTTTATCCTAGATTTTAGATGTAAATGGTAATGTTCTACCTCCTGGACAAGAAGGAGACATTGGCATTCAAGTTCTACCTAATCGACCATTTGGTCTTTTCACTCATTATGTAGTAAGAGACCTATTAAAATAATATCTTCTATGTATTTCTCAAAAGTGTTTGGTATCTACCCCTAATCACCACAAAACACACCTATGGTATACTTTACTTGATCTTTTCTTTCTTTCTTTCTTTTTTAAAGACTTATTCACTTGAAGGGTAGTTAGAGACAGACAGACACACACACACAAAGAAAGAAAGAGAGAGAAAGAGAGAGAATGAATCTTCTACCTGCTGGTGCACTCCCCAGATGGCTGCAATAGCCAGGGCTGGGCCAGGCCCAAGTCAGGATCCAGGAGTTCTGTCTGGGTCTCTTACATGTGGCAAGGGCCTAACCACCTGGGCCATCTTCTGCCGCTTTCCCAACCCCATTCATTAGCAGGAAACTGGACTGGAAGCACAGCAGCTGGGACTTAAACCAGCACTCAAATGGGATGCTGGTGCTCAAATGGGATGCAGGCACTGCTGGCAGCTGCTTAACCTGCTGAACCACAATGCCAGTGGCGCCACTTGGTCTTTTCTTGAGAGATTTGTTGTGCTGAATAGCAATCCCACAGACTAGGACTTGAAGAAACACCCAAATGCTTGCTTAAAAAAAAAAAAAAAAAAAAAAGTATGCTGGCTAACTCTGTGGGCTAAATCACTGTTGAAGACCCATGAGGGCAAAAGAAGGTGTCCTAGAAAGAAGCCTCTTAACTATCCGTGCCGTCTTAACGTCCACTGATAGTCTCAACTACTGAACACAACCATTCATGTTCCTGATATCTGATTATTGCTCTCCCTTTTGGGGAGGATTGACATAGGGAAAGGGGCAATGGGATTAGGTACATTTCACCAGAAGTTTTCCAAGATCCTTATTCTCTGCAAATATATTTCATCCCTTATTATAATGTACAAACAGAGCAGTTTATATCAATGTAATAAGGGTTCAGGTCCAGGTTCTACTTGCTAGCGTACTTTACATAATACAACAATACTTCATTCACTTCTCTTCTTAAGCTGGAGTTACAGAAGCAGTTTGCTGCTTTTGTACAGAAGAAAAAAAAAACTGTCATCTCTTTGAATTATTAGGTATGTTTTCTTTGAGTACTGTGCTTCTCTCATTTTCTATCAGCATTAATTATTTAGCAAAAGACTTAATTTAGCTTATTCTCTGTGCTCCTGAAGTTTTTATTTTATGATCTGTATGATAAAACTCTCAAGGTGGAAGCATGTTTAGTCTTTGTAGCTACAGTTTAGCTTTCTGGTGTTGGGCTGGCTCCATGTTGCAATTTCATCTCTATTTCACACTCTGGCTCTCGTTCCTTCTAAGACTTCTCAAAGGGGCCAAACTTCTTTTTCCTTAAACAAAATAAAAAGCTGGTTGAAGAGCCACACTCACAATAACATTAACAAAATGCTATTTGTTTTGCAGGATAATCCTTCAAAAACATCTGCAACTCTCCGAGGCAATTTCTATATCACTGGAGACAGGGGGTATATGGATGAAGATGGGTATTTCTGGTTTGTCGCAAGATCAGATGATGTCATATTATCCTCTGGGTAATAGTCTCTTCCATCTGTGCATATGGCTGTGTTCGCTGACCATCAGCATCTGGAGTAAACCCGCTGCTCACCTTTGTACATTTTTGTGGTGTATTTCAGTTACCGAATTGGACCATTTGAAGTAGAGAGTGCCTTAGCAGAGCACCCTTCAGTTTCAGAGTCAGCTGTTGTCAGTAGCCCAGATTCCATCAGAGGAGAGGTAAAAGAAACCATCATCTTAACTTTAAAATTGTTGGCAACCTAACACATGCTTTAAAAATGTATTTATTCATTTGAAAAGCATAGACAGAAAAAGAGGGAGAGATCGACCTTCCATCCTCTGGAAGATCACTCCCCAGATGGCTGCAAAGGCCCGGGTTGGAATAGGATGAAGCCAGGGGCCTGAAACTCCATTCAGGTCTCCCACATGGGTAGCAGGGGCTAAAGTACTTGGATCATCTGCTGCTGCTTTCCCAGGTGCATTATCAGGGGACTGGATCAGAAGCAGACCAACAGGGCTTGAGCCAGTGTTTCAGTGTGGGTTGCAAGTATCACAAGCAGGTGGCTTAACCTGCAGTGCCACAGCTGCAGTCCCCTAACAAGTTCATTGAGACAATTATTCAAATTCTCTAAATATTTTAGTCAAAAAGACCAATTACAGAATGTGACTGAAAAACATACTGGGAGGCCAGTGCTGTGGCACAGTGGGCTAGGTCTCTGCCTGCAGCACCAGCATCCCCTGTGGGTGCCAGTTCTAGTCCTAGCTGCTCCTCTTCTGATCCAACTCTCTGCTATGGCCTGGGAAAGCAGAAGATGGCCCAAGTACTTGGGTCTCTGCACCCTTGGGAGCAGTCTCTGCACTCTTGGGAGACCCGGAAGAAGCTCTTGGCCCCTGGCTTTGGTTTGGCCCAGATCTGGCTATTGTGGCTATTTGGGAAGCGAAGCAGCAGATGGAAGACCTTTCTCTCTGTCTATCCCACTCTCTCTCTGTAACTCTACCTCTCAAATAAATTAAAAATCTTAAAAAAAAAAAAAAAAACCATACTGGAAACAATTGGAATATTTTCCGAGGAGGGCTGGAACAAAGATGGTGTGATTGCCAACAATCTGTGTTCACACCAGGATGGAAGGGCAGAGGTCAGCTAGATAGGATTAAGTTGTAGGTAGCAGCAAGGTCAGACATAGGAACTGAAGTAGCCATAACCAGGCTGCGGAGGTAGACAGAGCTTTCGGAAGTTCTGAAAGCCCACTCCTGTTGGTTCTGACCATGTGGTAGTTTGGGATTAAAGGTACCATGCAACTTTTTAGGCCTTGTTGGCCAGACAGAGCCTCTTGGGTTTTGCCTGCCCATCTATAGCATGCATTCAGGGTTTGCCTAAAGTGGGCTACAAGTACTCACAAGTATTTCTCCATTCTACATCCCTTTGAATACTGAACCAAGTTTATTGATGTCATCATAAATCTGGAACTTCCTATATTTAAGTTCCTTATGTCAATTATAGGTATAGGGGCTTGAGGCATGGGATATGGGAGAGAGTTAGAAGGTATTCAACTTCAGGGGTTGAACAGTTTCTTGGATTTAAGGCAGGAAGAGAAGATGTGAGTGCTGCAGTAGAGCAAGGGTAGATCTCCCCCAAGAACTGATTTTCCCAACTGATCTTTGATGAAAGAGTACATTCTGTAACTTGATCTCTAAACTGACCAGCAGCTGGCGTTTGACAGTTTGCACAGTTGCTAGGTTGAAAGCCCCTATTACCATTGAAGGGAGTACTTTTTTTTTTTTTTTTAAGATTTATTTATTTCAAAGGCAGATATAGAGAAGGAAAGAGAGAGATGTTCCATGTGCTGGCTTACTCCCCAAATGGCACAAAGGCTGGGGCTGGGCCAGGCCGAAGCCAGGAGTGTCATCTGGGATTCCCACATGGGTGCAGGGGCCCAAGTACTTGGGCCATCTTCTGATGCTTTCTGAAGTGCATTAGCAGGGAGCTGGATGGGAAGTGGAGTAGCTAAGACTCAAACCAGTGCTCATATGGATTGCTGGCACTCCAGGTGGAGGTTTTTTGTTTTGACTTCTATGCCAGAGCACTGGCCCCTGAAAAAAATACTTTGGGGGGGCTGGCACTGTGGCACAGCGGGTTCAAGCCCTGGCCTGAAGTGCCGGCATCCCATATGGACACCTGTTCAAGACCTGGCTGCTCCACTTCTGATCCAGCTCTCTGCCATGGCCTGAAAAAGCAGTAGAAGATGGCCCAAGTCCTTGGGCCCCTGCACCCACGTGGGAGACCCAGAAGAAGCTCCTGGCTCCTGGCTCCAGATGGGCGCAGCTCTAGCCATTGCAGCCAATTGGGGAGTGATGCATCGATGGAAGATCTCTCTCTCTGCCTCTCCTCTGTGTGACTTTGACTTAAAAAAAAAAAAAAAAGGAATAATATGGGCACAAAAGAGCAAGGAACAGAATCAGTGCTTATGGAAGTTTGTGTCTTCATACTATACTCCATCAGAGGGTTTCATCAGTCTCAGCCACTCCCACGTCTTTCCCCTACCATCAGCCATCATCATTTTTGTCCATTCAGGGAGGGGCTTACTAGGAACCGGATGACATCTGAGCATCCAGGACGATGCTTGGCTTGGCAGACACCTGCTACTCCAGAGTATAAGAGAACTAAGGGCTGTAAGTGGGTAAACACATCCACACAGCTCTGAGGTCTTGGCATAGAGCTTGCATTAGTCAGAGTGAGGGGGAAAGCTTGGCTATTTTCCCAACACTAGTGGACTGCACCATTTCCTGACAGAACATGCAGGTAGATGTCTCAAATAAACTGTCCTTGTACAAAATGATGGTGTGCTGCACGTCATAGCAGTTTTCTTTGTGGTGGCAGACCTATTCTGACTTGGTTGGGTCTTTCGTCAGACCAGGTTCTGCCAAGCCTGACTGGGCAGGAAGTTCCAGAATTAACAAGAAACAGGAAATGAAGATTGGAGGACGATATCCCAAATACTGATCATTTTTATCTACCTGCCATATGTAATTTTTTTTTTTTTTTATTTTTTGACAGGCAGAGTGGACAGTGAGAGAGGGACACAGAGAGAAAGGTCTTTCTTTGCCGTTGGTTCACCCTCCAATGGCCGCTGCGGCCAGCGCGCTGCGGCCGGCGCATCGCACTGATCCGATGGCGGGAGCCAGGTGCTTCTCCTGGTCTCCCATGGGGTGCAGGGCTCAAGCACTTGGGCCATTCTCCACTGCACCCCTGGCCACAGCAGAGAGCTGGCCTGGAAGAGGGGCAACCGGGACAATATCCGGCGCCCCGACTGGGACCAGAACCTGGTGTGCCAGTGTGCCGCAAGGCGGAGGATTAGCCTAGTGAGCCACAGCGCCGGCCCGCCATATGTAATCTTGGAACAATACTATTGTGTGCATTTTTAGTAGGTTTTTTATTTGAAAGAGAGAGAGAGAGAGAGACAGACAGACAGACAGGTAGAGAGGTAGAGAGGCAGAGAGAGAATCTTTCATCCATGAGTTCACTCCCTAGATGGCTACAATGGCCAAGGCTGAGAAAGCCTAAGCCAGGAAGGAGCCAAGAGCCAGGAGCTTCATCCAGGTCCTCCACGGGATGGCAGGGACCCAAACACCTGCCTTTCCCAGGCCATTAGCAGGGGGCTGGATTGGAAGCAGAGCAGCTGGGACTTGAACCAGTGCCTATATGGGATGCTGGCATCACAGGCAGCAGCTTTACCCACTATGCCACAACTCTGGCATCTATTGTATGCATTTTCATACTTGTCTTTCTTAAACACTGTTGCAGTTTTCAACTTCAAAATATTCCTAACATTATCAGCTAACCATTACTTCACAAGATTTATTTGGAAGGCAGAGCAATGGAGAGAGAAACTGAGAGAGAAACAGAGAAAGAGAGAGAGAGAGAGAGAGAGAATATCTTCCATCTACTGGTTCAGTACCCAAACAGCTGAATGGTTGCACAGCCAGTTCTGGGCCAGGCCTAAGCTGGGAGCCAGGAACCCTATTCTGGTCTCCCACACAGGGGCAGGGGCCCAAGTATATGGGTCATACTTTACTGCCTTCCCAGGCAGACCAGCAGGAAGCTAGATCAGAAATGGAGCAGCTGGAACCCAAACTTGCACACTCAGATATGGGATGCTGGCATTACAGGCATCTACTTAACCCATTGCACCACACAATACTGGCCCTGCCATCTTATTTTTAAGCTGGAAACATGAATCTATCAATTCAATAAGCTTTCACTTCAGGCTGGTGCCTGGCACAGGGGTTAAACTGCTGCCTGCAATGCTGGCATTCCCTATGGGTACTGGTTCAAGTCCTGGCTGCTCCAATTATAATCCATCTTCATGCTAAAGTGTCTGGGAAAGCAGAGGAAGATAGCCCAAATACTTGGGGCCCTGCCACAAAAGTGGGAGACTTAGATGGAGTTTCAGACTCTTGGCTTTGGCCTTCATAAGCCCCAGCCATTGCAGCCACTGAGGGAGTGAACCAGCACATGGAAGATTTCTTTGTCTCCCTTTCGCTCATTAACCCAAGTAAAACATCAAACAAATAAATCTTTAAAAACCTAATCTTTCACTCATCTACGTGCAGGATGCTTAATCATAAAAAAGTCAAGAGGGCTGTCTTGGAATTTTGCTTACAGGGAAGCATCATCCATGGCAATCCTGGGCTGGTAACCTGGATTTGGTGGTACATTCTAGCTGAGTTAGCTAGTCATGCCCCTAGGGGAGACAATGAATGGCAGTGTCCAGGAGAGAACATGACAGGATCCCAAATATACTTCTGAATGAGGCTACAAGTGAGGGAGGACCTATCTTTTTTTTCTTTTTAAGATTTTATTTATTTACTTGAGAGGTAGAGTTACAGTGAGAGGGAGAGACAGAGAAAAAGGTCTTCCATCCATTGGTTCACTCCCCAAATGGCTGCAACGGCTGGATCCGAAGCCAGGAGCCAAGTGCTTCTTCCTGGTCTCCCATGTGCGTGCAGGGTCCCAAGGACTTGGGCCACCTTTTACTGCTTTCCCAGGGAGGGCCTATCTTTCTTCTTCTCCATTAAAAGTCAAAAAACTCTATATTAGATTGCCTAGAACACTCAAAGGATGAACTTTGGGTTTGAGAGAATAAATTGATGAGATTTTTCTTGTGCCAGTTAGATAGCTAAAGCTACTACACTATGTCTACTCTTGTTCCTCAGGATCAGGTAAGTGGGTCAATAGTCAAGCGGCTGTTGGAATCATGAGAACTTTGTATAAAGAATGCATGGTATCAGTGAACTATTCTTTTCAACAAGGATATGGCCAACTCAGTGGGACAGCTGTTTATATGGGCAACACTGATGGTGAAGATCTAGAAGCTAGTCTAAAACAGGTTTTGTTGTTACTCAAGAGGCAGTGTTCAGTGCATTGCCAAGTTTCCAAGACAAAACCTTAAAGAAGGAGTTAAAAGATAAGGTGGTAAGTTAAAGGCAGAAATAACCAAAAGCAGGTTGGAAAGCAGACTTCAAGATGTGGTTAGGAGAGAGGGTTCAAAAGTAGATCATAAAGAAAGCAGGTCCCAGACCCTTTCTTGTACTGGGTACAGACCAGGAGGTATGGGAGTCAATTGGCTGGCTTAAGAGTACAGCGCTGGGATCAAATTCTATTAAACCCTCTGGCCCTTAAAATTCATGCACTTAAAATTCCCAGTTAGAGAAAATAAGAAAACATTCTAAAATTAGAAAACACAATTCATCTTCCTGGTGTTTCAAATATTTATTTTAGGTGGTAAAGGCTTTTATTGTTCTGAACCCTGAATACAAGTCACAGGATCAAGAACAATTGAAAAAGGAGATTCAGGAGCATGTGAAAAAAACTACAGCACCCTACAAATATCCCAGAAAGGTGAGCATCCTGTGATGAGCATTTTCTATGTTTCAGAAACTTTCAGCGATTTATTTTTTCTTCTTAATGAACCTTCTCGGCCGGCGCCGCGGCTCACTAGGCTAATCCTCCAACTAGCGGCGCCGGCACCCCGGGTTCTAGTCCCGGTCGGGGCGCCGGATTCTGTCCCGGTTGCCCCTCTTCCAGGCCAGCCCTCTGCTGTGGCCAGGGAGTGCAGTGGAGGATGGCCCAGGTGCTTGGGCCCTGCACCCCATGGGAGACCAGGAAAAGCACCTGGCTCCTGGCTCCTGCCATCGGATCGGCGCGGTGCGCCGGCCACAGCGCGCCGGCCGCGGCGGCCATTGGAGGGTGAACCAACGGCAAAGGAAGACCTTTCTGTCTGTCTCTCTCTCTCACTGTCCACTCTGCCTGTCAAAAAAAATTAAAAAAAAAAAAAAAAAAAACAAGCTATGCCAAATGTTGCAAGCTAATAATATATGGATAACAACCATAATCTTTGAAATCAAAATGAAAACTCATACCTTCATGTATCTAGTCATCTGGTTCACTGGACCTGCAGTGAATACTATCAAGAAAATTTTTCTAGACAATACCCATTTCTCTTTTAGCTTGACATCAAAAACTCAACCTAATGGGTACCCTCAACTTTCACCCAGAATTCATTTTTAAAAAAATGCTATATAATTGGCTTTATCTAATGGGGAAATCTGGGATAATTTTCTTCCCCTTGATACCAACAGATAGAATTTATTCAAGAGCTGCCAAAGACTATCAGTGGGAAGATAAAAAGAAATGAACTGAGGAAGAAGGAATGGAAAACAATGTAAAATCACTCCATTAATATGCTGTTATCCAAACATGGTATTTATAAATCTGCAGAGGCCACAGAACTATGGAGAGGTGATAAAAAATGTGGTAATAGGCTGATAAGTTGATTTAAAATATCTTGTGGTTATGAAATTAAAGGCTGAATTTTGAAATAAAACATTCAGTAAATTATTCTCCATGAGTGTCAATGTCTCTATAATTTGATAATATAAAGTGTTTCATCAAATGCTGAGAAAATTTTAAATGTATAGTATAGAATCAGCTTCTGAACCAAACATTTCAAACTTTAGCTGAATAATTCTTTCTAAATATTGATATATAAAATTAGAACCAACTGCAAGCCTTGAAATAAAACTAAACAACTCACAAAACTTTCCAGAAAAATAAAAATAATATCAAAGAGTTTAGTAATTCTTTAAGTTCAAGTTTCTTCCTGAAAGTAAGTTAGGGATTTTTATTAGTCACCTTTTTATTCAAAGAGTTTAAAATTTGTTTCAAGGTCCAACTACAAAAGGCAGATGTCATATACTATTGTTGCTTTTTCTATTTAACTTGATAAATACAGTTTACAAAATATTTCATTTGTGGTTCTTCAGCAAACAATAATATATGATATATAAATAGGATAAGACAACAGAATATTCAGGTTTGGGAATTTAATGAACAATTAGGATTCATACAGGAATAAACAGAATACAAATGTTAGACAATTGGTGAATGAAAGTGGAAGGTCATAAATTTATCTTTTCTCTTTCAGTTTGTATGTATGTATGATAGTTCAAGTGTAGTATACAGAGCTTAGACATGTCCTTAAATCTTTCTTGCACTAAGTCAGATTAAATAGAAACAGAGCTTGGATATGAAGTTAAGCCTATCAATTCCTCATTGAAGGTCTGAGTCTCAAAGTATTTTTAATAGAAAAGCTCGAATTCCTGTCAGGAACATGGTTTGTTTCTGGAGAACTAAAAACGAGCTGCCCTGTGAAATGAGACTGAACCATGCTGCTGGCTTTTTCCTTCTGAAGAGTTTGTTCCCATTTGAAATAATCACAACATTTTCTGTTTTCATGATATTTCCCAATAGGGCAACAATAGAAGACTTTTCCATGGTTTGGTCCATTATTAGAAACAACAAGTCTCTTAGATCTTCGGCCACACTTGCATAAGGGAGGTGTCATTTTCCCACTCTTCCAAGGCTCCTGTGGGTTAACTGTAGAAGTTAATACAGCGGGGAGAACTTTCTGGGAAGAATTCCCTACTGGGGAGCAATCAGATGAAGTAGGCTTTTCTTCATGAATAGTAAAGGTCTGTTTTTTTGCTGGTGGGAAAGTTGGGGGACTAGATGGATTCCTTTTAGTACCACCTAGGAGAAGAGGAGGTTTTCTCAAAACTGAAGGATGAGATGTACTGGCATTAATAGTGTTGAAGCTACTTGATTTGTATTCAGGTAACTTAAAGGCAGAAACATTTGAACCTAGATCTTTGGTTTCTTTTACATTATAAATAGTAGTATGAGGACTCTGATACACAATAGACTTGGAGGTCTCAAACCTTTGAGGAGTTTTCTCTATGCCTTCCAAATTTTCATAGCTTAGCATTTCTGGTTCTTCTAAAACCACTGATCTTTCTCCAGAACTAAATGAGGTACCTGAGACACTAATGGGAGCTGTACAATCTATATTTTGATCAGGCTGAGATGCTGGCAGTAAAATTACATCCTCCCAATCAGTCAACATAGGTAAACAGTCAGGAACAGAACTCATTTCCACGTCACAACCATGATTAACAGATGGAATGGTGGTAGAAACAAGTACTAATTCTGAACTAGTTGTTAAAGACTTAGATTTGGTATTAAATGCAAGATGGTCATTTTGTCTTTGCTTCTGTATATGGATAGGTGAATTCAAGGTGGGAGACTGCAACTGTCCCAGAGAAGTAGAGGGTTTGGCACTACAAAGAGATAAGCAACTTTGGATGTTGTGAAAGCCCGCTTTTAAGTCATTCTTTGGTTGGAAATGATGCTGCTGTAACTTCCTAGGAGAATTCACACACACTGACCTCATTTGAATTTTTTCCTGAGAATTTATAGAATTTTTAGGCTCCCCATCATATATGATGGGACTCTGGATGTTACTGTGGCAGGCAGGCGTTTCTTCAACTTGATTTATGTTCAAATTTCTGGTCAGAATGTTGGGATTCTTCTTAGTGGGAACCTACGATTCCACAGACAAATCCAACAGCTTTAGAAACTGTGTATTTACAATTTCTTCAGTATACATTAGGTGTGACAAAAAAGAAAAAGTCACTAATTGATAAATGACTACACAAATGAAATCTACATTTTAATGAATCTATGACTGCTTCTGGAGTTAGAGATGACCAAATGAAGAGGTAAGACGCCACTAACCTTGTTCAAGGATCTTGTGATTTTCATTAGGCAACCATCCCTGATCATTTTCCAAGCAAGAAGGGCAGTATTCCGAGAATCATCCAACCCTGAATCAAACACTGAATTTAGTAGTAATAATATATAAAAAAAAAAAAAAACCAGCAAAAAAAACCCCACCACTTAAAAAGAAATTGGGTTAAATTGTTAGTTTTATGATCCTCTGCTAATATTGGTCACAATGCTGTGGCAGCGTTACCAATAAAAGATCTCTTTTATGTTCAGAGAAGGATGTGAAAATTTGTTAGTTCCCCAAAGTGTGATCAATAACCTGTAGGGACCATAATTTGTGAGTAATCTAATAGTGTTATTCAACTTTTTCACTAGTCCACTAAATTATCTGAGCATTTATTTAATTTCCACTTTATTTGGCTGATTCTTTTTAGCAAACAGAAAGCCAACAGATGACAGTCTTTATAAAATTTATGAAAGGGATAATTTCAAAGTCTTGAATTATATAGATCAAGAACTTTTTCTGTGTTGATGGATATTCCTGATGAATGAAACTGTCAAAAATGAGAATTATATGAAAAATTTTATAAACTTCAAATAACTTACATAATAAAATTATTTTAAGTTTATACTTACCAGAATGTTCTCTTCCTGAGAATTCTATTCCCACTTCCTGCAAGGCACCACTTAGTCCTTTTGGTTTTCTCCTATAAAAAAGCTAACCAAACAAAAGAAGTCAGAGCTTAAAAAAAGTGGTTAGTACTTAAAAGGCTATGCATTAACCACTTATCATAATTTTTTTTGTTTTGTTTTGTTTTTGAAAGATATATTTATTTATTTGAAAGAGTTACATAGAGAAAGAAGGAGAGGCATAAAGAGAGAGAGGTCTTCCATCCACTGGTTCATCCCCCAACTGGCTGCAACAGCCAGAGCTGCGCCGATCTAAAGTCAGGAGTCAGGAGCTTCTTCTGGGTCTCCCACAAGGGTGCAGGAGCCCAAGAACCTGGGGTATCTTCTACTGCTTTCCCAGGCCATAGCAGAGAGCTGGATGGGAAGTGGAGCAGCCGGGACCTAAACCGGTGCCCAGATGGGATGCTGGCACTGCAGGCTGAGGCTTTACCCACTACACCACAGCACCGACCCCTATCATAACTTTTAGTTCTACTAGATTGGAAATGTTTTTTCTTTTTGTTGTTTTCCAATACTTTCAGAAATATATTTATGAGACCATCTCAAAAAAAAAAGTATCTTCTTATTTTAAAATATATCTTATTTCATTTATTTAGGGGCCAGTGCTGTGGCATAATAGGTTAAGCCTTTGCCTGCAGCGCTGGCATCCCATATGGGATGCCAGTTATACAAAAGACAGAGAGACCAATTTCCCATCTGCTGGTTTACTCCCCAAATGCTCATAATAGCTGGGGCTGGGCCAGGCCAAAGCCAAGAGCCAGGAATTCAATCCAAGTCTCCCACATGGGTGGTAGCAACCCAAATATTTGAGCCAGCAGGGTGCTGCCTTTCAGGGTGCACATTAGCTGGAAGCTAGAGTCAGAAGTGGAGCTGAGACTTGAATTCAGGCACTCTGATATGGGATGCAGGCATCCCAAGGAGTGTCTTAACTGCTGTGCCAAATGCCCAACCCAAGAAAATATCTTATTTGTAGAAACTCATATCCCTATGTAGGATAAAATGTAACCATTTTTCAACAGAAGGAAAGTAAACATGCAACTATGTTTGACCTTTACCTTGTAAGTTGCTCTGAGATCAATCCAAGAATTTAAAAACACAGGTTTTAACAGTTGTTTTCTCTTACACTCATACTCCAAGCAAACTCCCAAGTCCCAGTCTGTTTTAAATACATCAAAATAGAACACAGTCAATATTAACATTTTTTATGCTATCACCATTTGCAAATAAAAGCTAGAAGATGATTTAAAATAGATCAGCAAAACTTAACTTCTTTGCTAATAACTAATAATTATACACTTTATTTATTTAAGATTTATTTGAAAAGCAGAGTTACAGAGAGGCAGAGGCAGAGAGAGAGGTCTTCCATCTGCTGATTCACTCCCCAGATGGCCACAAAGGCTGGAGCTGTGCCTATCAGAAGCCAGGAGCCAGCCGGCGCCGCGGCTCACTAGGCTAATCCTCCGCCTAGCGGCGCCGGCACACCGGGTTCTAGTCCTGGTTGCCCCTCTTCCAGGCCAGCTCTCTGCTGTGGCCAGGGAGTGCAGTGGAGGATGGCCCAGGTGCTTGGGCCCTGCACCCCATGGGAGACCAGGAAAAGCACCTGGCTCCTGGCTCCTGCCATCGGATCAGCGGCCGCGGCGGCCATTGGAAGGTGAACCAACGGCAAAGGAAGACCTTTCTCTCTGTCTGTCTCTCTCTCTCACTGTCCACTCTGCCTGTCAAAAAAAAAAAAAAAAAAAAAAAAGAAGCCAGGAGCCAAGAGTTTCTTCTGGGTCTCCCACACGGGTGCAGGGGCCCAAGGACTTGGGCCATCTTTCACTGCTTTTCCAGGCCACAGCAGAGAGCTGGATCAGAAGTAGAGCAGCAGGAACTCAAACCAGCGCCCATTTGGGATGCTGGCACTGCAGGCAGTGGCTTCATCTGCTATGCCACAGCACAGGCCCCTAATTATACACTTTATATAACTATAACAAATTAGTTTGGTGACTAAGTTTCAAAATCACTTCTTAAACACTCAATAAAACACTATTTCAGAACAGTAAAGTGTTAAATTACAAGCCATGTATGTCTTATGCTCTAAGAAAATATTAATATCATTTAGAAACCAAATATTATATAGCAACTTGAAACCAAACATGGCTATTAGTGTTATGGTAATAATAGTCAATGGCACT
The DNA here is from genome assembly GCF_051225735.1 of Oryctolagus cuniculus. Lineage (NCBI taxonomy): Eukaryota > Metazoa > Chordata > Mammalia > Lagomorpha > Leporidae > Oryctolagus > Oryctolagus cuniculus. Next base: position 55,811,367 of record NC_142885.1, on the reverse strand, counting down.
GCATTGCTATTAATGAGTATTGATGGCAATGCTATATCATAATTGTACAAAAGACCTAATTTAGGGGGCCGGAGCTGTGATGTAGCGGGTTAAGCCACTGCCTGCAGTGCCAGCATCCCATATGGGTGCTGGTTTGAGTTCCTGCTGCTCTACTTCTGATCCAGCTCTCTGCTATGGCCTGGGAAAGCAGTAAGAGATAGCTCAAGACCTTGGGCCCTTGTACCCATGTGGGAGACCCAGAAGAAGCTCATGACTCCTGGCTTTGGATCAGCACAGCTCCGGCCATTGTGGCCAGTTGGGGAGTGAAGCAGTGGATGGAAGACCTCTCTCTCTCTCTCTGCCTCTGCCTCTCTGCAACTCTGCCTTTCAAATACATACAATAAATTTTAAAAACAAAACAAAACAAAACCAAAAACACCCCAAAAGACCTCATTTAAGTGGCCAATTTTTTCTTGAAGTCTACGTTAGTAAGTGTCAAAGCATAAAAGCAAAGGAGGTAAGCTGCATCAGGATTCTTTTTATTCAAAGCTACAGAGAATATCATGAGAAAAGGTTTTACTAAATCTTTTGCCTGGATTCAGAACAGAAAGGAACATCTACAATGATTCTTAAAGCTAAAGCTAAAAACTTTAAGGTGTTCCAGAATGATAACTTTAAAAATATGAATGATTTTACTTTCTTGGTTAACAATTGCTAGGCATGTAAATTTTTTTCTGTCCTAGGAAGTTAACATTCTAGGTCACAAATATAAAATTGGAAATAAAGATTACATAGTGGTAATACTACACATTTATGACTGGTAAGCATAACTTATTTTTTACCTGACCAAGTAACAAATGTACATGGTTGTACTTCTGAAGAAGAAGGCTCTGAAACTCCAGTACTAAAAACAATTTTCTTCTGTTGCTGGATCTTATGAATCCATTTACAGAATTGAGACAAGCAAATCTTCAGAGGCACTCCTTCATCAACTTGAGCCTGTAGAGTCACAAAATCTGAATTCAGTTAAATTCCACAACTACTGAGCATGTATTGTAAGACAGAGCTCATCAGCGGACATAACAAAGAAGAGGTTCTAAATGGGCAAGAGTTTATTTTGTGAAGAGATGTAAAAACACGTGGGAAAAAATAACACAGTGGGTAGAACTCACAAAGGACTTGAACTGGTACTCTGATAGGGGATGCTAGTGTTGCAAGTGGTGGCTTCATTCACTGTGCCATAACACCAGCTCCTCAACAAAACAAATTAGATATTCATTTTCATGAAACTACTCATTCCAGTTTGTAAAGATTCCAGGGGAACCTTTATTCCTTTATTTCTTTTAACACTGAATAAATCTGATGCCAAATAGTACGTAGCTTTTCTTTTTGAAACTGACTTGTGAATTTTAAAATTTGTATCATACCTGCTTTATGCCTGTCAGTTCCATGCAAAATTCAGAAAGAATTGGATGTTCCTGAGGTTGAACATATGTATGGAACTCAGATTCAATTTCTCCAGTTGAAGTATTCAACAATACTGCTGGAAATTCAACTAAATGAAAGAAACATCAATTGACATTTAAATATATAATTTTTAAAATTAATGCTTGAATATATTAAGCAGATTTATATAATAGTATTATTAAACAGTTTCAGTAAAACCATATTAAAATAACAAAAGTAGTGTGATGCCAAAAAATCAAAATACTCAAGTTATGAACACTTAAAATACATATTTCCACTATTAAATACGAAGAGCACTGAAATGTATTTTTTGTACAAGTATTTTTTTCAGTTTCTATTAAGCTAAAGTTTTGTATGTAATCCTATAACAATTACTTTATACTCATGAATGACACACTAAGTATGTTATCTGAGATTTAGTTCTTTTTTAGACAAGAATGAGGTCTTTTGCCAGGAATTGTTCTATGTTTGGGGAATATCCCAGTCCAGGAAACCACACAGTCTCCAGTCCTCATGCAATTTACATTTCAATAGGGGAATAATAAGGTTGATCATCACCCTTGCTGGTTATTGAGGCTAAATACTTAATTCATCTCCAAAAGATTTTTATTGTCTGCTATGTGCTGAACACTGACCTAAATTTCATACTAAACTACACTCATAGACTATTTCCTTAAATTGTTGGCTGGTTTATAGTTATAGACTGTAAAGGGACTCATCTGGACCAGCTTTGGCCAATGGCAGTGCAGACTTACTTATTTCCTGGTTATGGTGGTGCTTTCCATCATTCCAGCATGTCGACTCAAAATCAATGACAATTAAGTACTGAAACAACTGCTCTGTAAAAGATTAAGGGGTTCTTAATGCTTTACCAGTATTCAAAGTGCAAGGCTACAAAATGCAAAGAAACTCGGCACACTACTTACTGACTTTGCCTCTTCCTAGATTTCCACTTGCTGATGCAATTGACTTTCTCCTAATTAATCCAAGCTGCCTAAAAATGTAAAACAACCTTATGTGATTAATGAACTCATCCACGCTCACACTGATTATTTATATAGGCTCCCACATTAATGATACAGGGCATGTGGCGAAACCCCCATTATTGTGTTGTGAGGGGAAATTGAACTAGAGTTGAGGAGCAAAAGACCTGGGGTCATGCCTGCCATTCCCTTTTGATTTTAGGAGACGTCTTATCTGCATGGGCCTCAAAGCGTGTATTTTCAAACTTATTTTATCTGCCCCCTTTTATAGTAATAAGAGGAACTCAAATGTAAAGGTAAAGATGCATTGAAAGGCTTAAATTATTTTAGCTTTTTTTCCCAGTCATTGCTACGTACACAGAACAGTTCTGAACAGGTAAACATAACATAGGGCTCTTCTAGGACCTTTAAAAAAAAAATCTGGGTAAAGAAACAAGACGTCCTTGAAATCAGTGACACAGTTTATGATAAAGGACTCCCAAAGCCTGCATGGCAAAGTCCAAGAAAGAACTAAGGGGGCTGGCACTGTAGTGTATGGGGGCTGGCACTGTAGTGTATGGACTCTGGCTCGAGTCCCAGCTGCTCCACTTCCAATCCATCTCCATGCTACGGCCTGGAAAAGCCATGGCCCAAGTCCTTGGGCCGCTGCACCCACATGGAAGCCTGGGGAAGACACTCCTGCCTTCAGATCAGCCTAGCTCTGTCCTTGAGGCCATTTGGGGAGTGAACCAGCAGATGGAAGACCTAACTGGCTCTCTGGCTCTGCCTCTCTGTAACTCTGCCTTTCAAATAAATAAATCTTAAAAAAAAAAAAAAAAAAAAAAAAAAAAAAAAAAAGAGCTGCGGCTTTAAGTGCGGGTGAGACAAACTACTTTAACAAGCATGCCATTTTTAACCAGGCAGACACCTGTTGTTGGCAGCTTTTGTTATGAGCTATGAGGGAAATGCTGGGATTTGGGAATAATTAGCATTTACTGACAGTTAAACATTTTCTTAGCTGTCAGTACATAGCAGGTACTAAACTAAGATTAATGATGTCTTTAGTACGTTAATGATGTCTGTTTAGTACATAGCAGGTACTAAACTAAGATTAATGATGTCTTTAATCCTTAACTGTTACACACTTCTGTAACCTAAACTATGTGTATGAAAACTGATACAGCACACACACACAAACACAGCTTTCGTTCGTCAAGTCGGGGCTGAAGCTCGAGCTGTTCACTAACTCATTACACTGCTTCTGGAAACCCGACATGGGCACATTGTGTCCAGGAGTCAGGGAGAAGGCAACAGGGATTCAGAATAGGAATTAAACGGAGCACTAGCGTGGCGACGTGCGCAGCGTGACGTCAACATCCTCGAACCTTCTACCCGTCCAGTCCTTCCTCGAGGCCCAGAATGGGCAGACACTGGCTCAAGACTCAAGAACCCGGAGCTCTCAGGTTTCAGGTTCCTTCCGCTGTCGCTTAAAGGCGGATGCTCCCTGATGCATCCTCACAGACACATTACGGAGACTTGGCGACTGCGGAGAACAGCGGCGGCCACCGCCGACGCCGCATGCCTGGCGCAGCCGCGGCCACCAGCGCCTGACCAGGGGGCCACCCACCTCACGAACCACCCTAGCGTACCGCGCCAGCCGCTTCGTCGCCATTCCCGGCACTCCTAGCTCTTCGAAGGCCAGCCGCCGGAAGTCCGTGGAAGCTCACTTCCGGTCCGTTCAAAGAACCCGCGCGACGGTGGAGGCGGTGCTTGCGGCCGTGGCGGCAGCGGCGAGAGCCACCGGGACTTGTCCGCTCGGCTTCTGTTCGGCGTCTCCCGGATTTCGGAGCGTGGGGAGTGGCTTTAGGCGGGGGAAGCCGCTGGGCAGGGCTCTGATCCTTCCTCGCCTGTGGGCAGAGGCGTGTTGGCGCGGTTGGGGAATCATTTCGAATCCGACCCCAGACGCGGACGGTAAAGCCGTTTGTTTGGGCTGCTTGTGACAGGGGTCATGGACGCTGACGCTTTGCGGGCGGGTGGAGGGAGCTCTGTAAACTGAGAATCGAGCAGTTCTCCCCAGGGAGGTTATAGGTTGTCAGTCTCCTGCTGCTTTTGCTTTAAGAGGCTCCCGGGGCCATGGAATCTGGGCATCCGAGTTTTCTCAGTACCAGATGATCTTTCTCCACAGCGTTATGGAGCCAGAGAAGGACTGGACCGGGGGGCATCCCAGAAAGGACAGGAAGAGGAAACGGGCCCCGAACAAGCAGATCGGGGCGTCTGAGGCGATGAGAGTCCGTTGGGATCTCGAGGAGGAGAGGCAGCCCGAGGCCAAGGTGAGCAGCAGGAGGCCCGAGGAGGTTTGGAGCCTTCGGGGTCCCTGGGCGCAGGTCAGACTCATTCACGCTCTCAGATCTGTAAAATGGAAATGATGATATCTCTTCCCTTCGGGCTGTAGTTGGGGCTTTAAAACTGTTATCTCCTTGCACGTGCTAAGAGTGTTCATTCAATGAGTATAAATAAATCTTTTTAAAAAAATACGTTTAAAGTGCTTAGAACTATGTACGAAGCCAGGAGCTCCTTCTGGGTCTCCCACCTGAATGTAGAGGTCCAAACGCTTGGCCGTCTTCCACTGCTTTACCAGGCGGTTTGGATCGAAGTGGAGCAGCCGGGAATCGAACTGGCTCCCATGTGGGATGCTGGCAGTGCAGGTGGAGGCTTAACCTACTACTACCCCGGCTCCTGAACTCCCTGTTATCTTATGATAAATTCTGATTGCTTAGCTTATGCTTAGGTTAGACCACATAGATTTTCTGTGATCTTGCCTTGGCTCCTGTTCTTCACTTCTCCACTACTCTGCCAATGTATACTCTTGGCTCCGGCTAAACCCAAATTCATGTTTGGACACTCACTTCTCTCTAGCCTGGCAGACTCATTTTTTTTACTCTACTCCAGTGTTTTAATCTAAAGCCATCCCTGAAACTAACCCCCAAAGCAGTTAGCCTCTTTGCGCCTCTACTTTTGTAATAGCACTTACCTACACTGTTGGATTAACTGACTGTTGGATTTTGTTCCCTTGTTACTCAAGGCCTTGAAAGTATGAATCATGATTCACTCATCCTACTATCCTTAACACATAAGTAGTTATCTGTAATTCGGATTCTGTATCAGTGTTTATTAATAATGACATTCCACACATTTTAGCTTTCATTTTCAATTAGAATGCTCCTTATCTTTGAATATATATTAAAATAATGAGAAATTGGGCCCAGTGTTGTGGCACAGTGTGTTAAGGCACTGCCTGTGATGCTAGCATCCCATATGAGCACTGGTTCAAGTCCCACTTTTGTGATCCGGCTCACTGCTAATGTGCCTGGGAAAGCAGCGCAAGATGACCCAAGTGCTTGGGCCTCTGCTACCCATGTAGGAGACCTGGATAGAATTCCAGGCTCCTAGCTTTGGTCCAGTCCAGTCATTGGTGCCATTTGGGGAGTGAACCAGTAGATGGCAGATTGATCTCTGTCCCTTTCTTTGTAACTCAGCCTTTCAAATAAATCTTTTTTAAAAAATCAGAAGCTAAAATAATGATTTGCTTTTGTTGCTGTTTTTGATACTCACGGTTTCCTGTACCCTGATATATATTTGCAGAAGCCTCGCTTATCTACTGTTTTACTTGCTGAAAACTGTGAAGTAACCCATGGCCAGCTATGTGAATTGCTAAAATATGCAGTTCTGGGCAAATCCTGTGTTTCTAAACCCAGGTATGAAATGAACTTAAATAGCGATATAGACTAGAGGTTTCAAATTGATGTTTATAGGACCATATCTGGCTTACTGGCATTATTTGCCATGCAGCATATCCTAATTTTTCTTTGTATTATGGCTCCTCACAACTAAGTTTGTGAGTTCCTATATGAAAAGCCATGTTTTTCTTTCTCTTCGAGAAGCCCAGCATGGCAACAATTTGTCAAAACTGAGCGGTGGTCTTCCCTTCTTTATGGGGTATGTGTCTGTTTGGCCTGCTTCCTTTAATTACAGTATTTCTCAGGCTATTTTATGTGTGGTTTTGTAGACCTAATTGAAATAACATGATGCTATATTAAAAATTCAGTCAGTTTTTTCCTTTTACAAATATACAGCAATGACAGAATTTACAATTCCAATATTGTCAATACCATTGTTAAATATCTTACGAACATTTTTTTTGTGTATGTCGCAGTAAAGAGACTTTCAGATGCAAGCATCTCTCTGGAGGAGGTTATAAATTACTTAGATACCTCAAAAGCCATCTTCTATACCAACAAATAATGCCGTCTGCCTGTAAATTTATCTAAAGCTAAATTTCTTGATGCTAACCATTTGATTATCTAGTTTAAGAAAGCCTGTGGAGTAGGTTGGGATCTTGGGAATGAATTTTGTAATGTGAGCTTGGTTCTAATTTAAAACAAAGTTTAGTTGGGGCTAGTGTTGTGGCACAGTGGGCTAAGCTGCTGCCTGCAACAGCAGCATTCCATACTGGAGCACAGCTTGTGTCCTGGTTGCTCCACTTACGATCCAGCTCCTTGCTAATGTGCCTGGGAAAGAAGTGAATGGCCTTAAGCTCCTGCCGCCCATGACAGAGACCTGAATGGAGTTCTAGGCTCCTAGCTTCCACCTGGACCAGCCCTGGCCATTGAGGCCATTTGAGAGTGAACCAGAAAATAGAAGGTTCTCTGTCCCTCTCTCTCTCACTTTGCCTTTCAAGTAAATAAAAAAAATTTTTTTAAAAACTTAATTGAACAATGGATTTAAATGCATTATACTTCAATTGGTATTTTACTTGATTTTAGTGCAACAAATATTTAGCTCAAGAGATCTTTAATTGAATTTTTTATTATTATTATTTGACAGGTAGAGTTATAGACAGCGAGAGAGACAGAGAGAAAGGTCTTCCTTCCGTTGGTTTACTACCCAAATGGCTGCAATGGCTGGTGCTGCGCCCATCCGAAGCCAGGAGCCAGGTGCTTCTTCCTGGTCTCCCATGCAGATGCAGGGCCCAAGCACTTGGGTCATCCTCCACTGCACTCCCGGGCCACAGCAGAGAGCTGGACTGGAAGAGGAGCAACTGGGACTAGAACCTGGTGCCCATATGGGATGCCAGCGCCGCAGGTGGAGGATTAACCAAGTGAGCCATGGCGCCATCCCTCTTTAATTGAATTTTATGCAGTAATACGTGCCTTCTAGTTCCAGGCAGTCAGTAAGGGATGATGAGTTCCATTAGCTGTCACTTACTACCTTTGTGCCCCACACTTCTCTTGTACGCCTATAAACTGACTTGAGGACATCACTGTTAACTGTGTTGATTTGGTTTTTCAATAGATGGTGCCAGCTTTTTCACCAAAACCGCCTGAAAAATGTGGTGGTTTTTGTTCTTCAGGGAATGAGTCAGCTACACTTTTACAGGTTCTATTTGGAGTTGCGATTTCTCCGAAAGGCGTTCAGACATGTAAGTCAAGAAAACTGTGTTTTAGGGACTGAATCAAGTTCTTCGATCTTGAGAGTAATGTATGTGTCTGGGGCCATGCTAATTGGCAACCTGCCTAAACAAGTAATATGGGGTTTGGAAGGGAAAAAGGACTAAGATTCAGAGACCTCCTGTTGAGATTAGATTTGTCTCTGATTGTTGTTATTGTTATTAATTAGGGAAAAACATTTATTCCCAGGTTATCTATAGCTCCTGGATTGGTAGTGTCCAATTTTAGTTAGACTATTTAGACTATGGTATTTCTCAAAATTGTAAGATTTAAATGCAATTTGTTTTTCCTCTCTTTAAAAAAATTTCATAAGATGAGGCATCCTTAGAACTGTATCTAGAGCTAAACAGTAGCCACTATCTTTAGAAATTTGTGCTCTCCATATTTCCATAGCCTCTTCCATCACTATCGGTTGTTTTTATCCTTTTACCCCTTCAAAGCATTTGAGTTGATGAGCTCTAATTTGATTTCTCTAAGTCTTCCTTTTCTTTTTTGCTGCCATTTATTGAACACTTAGGGCTCTGTGTGCTTTATCTTTATCACAACAGTCCTGTAAGAGATACTTTCTTTTGTTACCATTTTATCCATAACAAACTGAATAATTTGCCCAAGGTATCTAGTAAGTGATGAAGTTGGAATTTAAACCAGGTGAGCCTGAGGCTAGAGCTCTCAGCTTTGTCCTGTTGACTATCTGGCATGCTGTCCAATAAAATACTAGGTATGGGAGTTCTTTGAAAAACATAAGCAATTTTCCTTGTCTAAGTTGTACTTTTCTATAATGCTTGTCCTTTTTACAATGTATAATCAGAGAAGTAAAGAAAATTTTGGGTGATGGTGGTAAATATGACTGCGTTTACCTTGTCACTTTTATGTATTAAGGAAACATTTTACATTGCAAACAAAGTCTTGACCTCTTATTGCACTTGGATAGAAGTCCATGCCTTTCACATCCTTGTATTTTAACTGCTTGCAAGCATTTTTGTAAAGACCTGTTAATGTGTTTTCAGAAATTCCGCTTGCCACCTCCATCATCTAATTTTCTAGCTGATATCATTGGACTGAAAAAGAAAGAACCCACTGGAGATCTACCCAAGACACTGGAAGGTATGACTATGGTTCTGGGTTGATAATATGTTCATTCTAAAAAGGTGTTGTGGTTATAGCTGTAAATAGGTTTACCAGTCGAGTATATTGTTAGCAAGCAACAGAACTGAGTTCTAATTAACTTGAGAAGCAAATTTGTTGAGGAAAAAATGTACAGCTACCCGAGACATTAGACAGCAAGAACCACAGCCATAGAGTTTATGCCTCAGAAACCATCTGGTTAGGTAGCTAAGAATACCTGAATATCACTGACATTGGACCCTTGGAATTACTGTGAGTAATTTCTGAACTGTCACTGGAACTTTGCACTTACAGATGAGAAGTCAATTCCTAACTAATGTAAAGGACAGCTACTAATTCACAGAAAGGAACAGGGAGTTCTAGATGGTAGCCAGCTAAAAGATTATATGTGTGTGTGTGTGTATATGTATATTCATGATAACTGTTTTTCAAGCTGTAGGTTGTATCCTATAAGCAAATTAATAGCTAACCTGTGTTTTTTTTGAGTAGTAAAGGCTGGAGAGAGTGAGTAATGAAATAGAATAGAACTTAACAGAATTCATATATAATTAAATAATTGAATAGTTACACATTGGGAACATGAGAGTAATCAGTCATTTCCTTCCATCACTTTCAGAACTGTTATTGCTATAATCTTCTATCAGCACATCTGGCTTCTAGTTTTCTACCTTTCATTGTGCCATCTCCTTCCTAGATGACCTGATCTGCGGCTCCAGGCCAAAGCCAGGAGCTTCATCTGGTCTCCCTCATGGCTGAGCAGGGAGCTGGATTGGAAGTGAAGTAGCCGGGACATAAATGCGCCCATGTTTGATACTGGCATCACAACTGGCACTTTACCCACTATGCCACGATGCTAGCCTCTGTTGATTGAATTAGCTAGTTGCCATGCTCTGCTCATTTTTCTTACGTAAAATTTCTTTCATATATTGCGTTTCCGCCATTGCTTCCATTAGATTTATTCATTTATATGAAAGAGTTACACAGAGAGCAGAGAGGCAGAGAGAAAGAGAGAGAGAGAGAGATCTTCTATCTGATGGTTCACTCCCTGGTTGGCTGTGCCCATCCGAAGCCAGGAGCCAGGAACCTCCTCTGGGTCTTCCATGAGGGTGCAGGGGCCCAAGGACCTGTGCCTTCTTCCACTGCTTTCCCAGGCCATAGCAGAGAGCTGGATCAGAAGTGGAGCAGCGGAGTCTTGAACCAGTGCCCATATGGGATGCTGGTGCTTCAAGCCAGGGCGTTAACCCACTGTGCCACAGCACTGGCCCTGCTTCCATTATCTTAAACCAGAATTACTTCAAAGCCTTTGTAGTTTCTACTTCCACAAATTTTTGAGGCTTATCTTCCTCAAATGATTTGTTTATGTCACTTCCTTTCTCATAATGTTCCCTGTTATGTATTTTGTGATAGACTAAAGTTCAAACTCTTGAACCAAGCATACATAATGGTCTATTTTATCTTTCTCTTTCACCTCTGTTTTATTTTATTTTATTTTATTTTTGACAGGCAGAGTGGACAGTGAGAGAGAGAGACAGAGAGAAAGGTCTTCCTTTGCCGTTGGTTCACCCTCCAATGGCCGCCGCTGCCGGCGCGCTGTGGCCGGCGTACCGTGCTGATCCGAAGGCAGGAGCCAGGTGCTTCTCCTGGTCTCCCATGGGGTGCAGGGCCCAAGCACTTGGGCATTCCTCCACTGCACTCGCTGGCCACAGCAGAGAGCTGGCCTGGAAGAGGGCAACCGGGTTCACTTCTGTTTTATCCTTGCCTCTCTTATATAGATCTTTTTTCTTCTTTACTGATCTTATTAAACCAAGTTTGCTTTGTACATATGGAATGCCAGCTTCTACTCATAATACTTTGGATCTTTTGGCTGCAAAGATCAGATGCTCGTTCAAGCCACCTTAGGCAAGGAGAGTCTTGTTAGTGCTGACAATATTGTTGATGTGATGCATGTGGATTCTAACTGGTCAATTCTTTATATTTTCTAGTTAAAATTGTAGAAGCAGTCTGATCAGCTTAATTACCCTTGTCGCCTTTGAGCATGTCTTGGCAAGAAATACCAAGTCATTGGTCAGTCTATAGTTGAGGCTCCCTTGAACTAGTTCTACACCCTTATTCAATCAGTGATGCCCACTCATATGCCAACCAGCATTTGCCTCCACCCTCAGTTAAAAGAACATGGTACTGCTTGGGGTTCTTGGGTGGATGCCTGAAAGTAGAGTTGATTTAACTAGAATGGACTGCTGGTAATGGCAGGCACTGTACTGAGCAGATCTAATAAACCAACTATGTGAATCTGCCTTTTCTTCACAGCTCACTTTTTTTCTTGAACTGTTTCTGACCACTCCAACCTGAGATACATTCTTCCCCCTTCCTCCCTTGGGGTTTATTTTCTCTTTGTGTGCTTATTACTGCATTAGATTGAAAGCCCCTTAACAGTTGGGGTCAAGTTTTATACATCTTTTGATCTTTATTCTGCTTAGCCTACCCAAGGCTAGGAGACCTGTCCTCTGAAGTTATTAAACACACATTCTAAATATATGTAATTGTTCTTGTTCCAGAATCTTTACCTTCTGCCATTTCAAAAGCCAGCATCAACCTGCAGAATGACCCTATCGTTCGAAAATACGGTCTTAAGAAAGTGAGCTTGATCAGATGCCTTCTGACAAAGGAAGAAATGAAAACATTCAGCTTTCCATTACAAGGTTGGTTTAAACTTAATATGATTTGCTACCAATGTAAGAATATCTTACAGTTTAATTTCTACTGTTGAAAGTTCATTTTTCTGGTTGCTTTCTTGCATTTTCCATCTTCCATTAATGAGGAAATAATTTAAATGCAGTGTTTCCCAAAGTGTGGCATATGTACCATGATCGGTAAAGTGAAGATTTTAGGTAGTACACGAATAGAACATTAAATACCATTGAAATATTCAGTGATAATTTATTCCTTTTCATTAAATTCTTTAAAAAGATTTATTTATTTACTTGAGAGGCATAGTTACAGACCGAGATGGGGAGAGATAGAGAGGTCTTTCATCTGCTGGTTCATCCCCAAATGGCTGCAATGGCTGTAGCCAAAAGCCAGGAGCCAGAAGCTTCTTTGGGGTCTCCCACGTGGGTGCAAGGGACCCAAGCACTTGGGCTATCTTCTACTGCTTTCCAAGGCAGGGAACTGGATCAGAAGTGGAGCAGCTGGGACCTGAACCAGTGCCCATATGTGTTGCCAGTGCCACAGGCAGATGCTTAACCTGCTACGCTACAGTGATGGCCCCTTTTTTTCGTTCAATTTTATTTCAGTCCTTCTTAGAGAATTAAAACAAGGCAACATGTCTTTAACGTTTTAACACTTCTACAGTGAATATTTTGAAGATGTTAATTTTTTTGTTATTTCCAATAATGATATAGGTAAAGGTGGTAGCAAGTATAGTGTGTCCCAAACCTGGGACAAGGTTTCATTTCTTTTCTGGGATAACTAATAATTTGATCTTCTAATTAAGTGGCGATTTCAGAGTACTGGAGATGGAAACTGATAACAGTTTTATTTTTTTAAATTTTTTTAAAGATTTTATTTATTTATTTGATAGGAAGAATTACAGACAGTGAGAGAGAGAGAAAGGTCTTCCTTCTGTTGGTTCACTCCCCAAATGGCTTCTATGGCTGGCGCTGCACTGATCTGAAGCCAGGAGCCAGGTGCTTCCTCCTAGTCTCCCATGCGGGTGCAGGGCCCAAGCACTTGGGCCTTCCTCCACTGCCCTCCCGGGCCACAGCAGAGAGCTGGACTGGAAGAGGAGCAACCGGGACTAGAATCCAGGGTGCCGGTGCCACAGGTGGAGGATTAACCAAGTGAGCCATGGTGCTGGCCCCGACTAACAGTTTTTTTTGACAGGCAAGTGGAAAGTGAGAGAGACAGACAGACGGAAAGGTCTTCCTTTTCCATTGGTTCAACCCCCAATGGCTGCTGTGGCCGGCGTACCGTGCTGATCCGAAGCCAGGAGCCAGGTGCTTCTCCTGGTCTCCCATGCAGGTGCAGGGCCTAAGCACCTGGGCCATCCTCCACTGCCCTCCTGGGCCACAGCAGAGAGCTGGACTGGAAGAGGAGCAACCAGGACAGAATCCGGCGCCCCAACCGGGACTAGAACCCGGGGTGCCGGTGCTGCAGGCAGAGGATTAGCCTAGTGAGCTGCGGCGCCGGCCCGATTAACAGTTTTCATATGTCCCTTTGTTTCTTGTCAAACAAGACCCAGATATTACCTGTATTGCTTTAGCCTCTGCCTGAAAGTAGAAATCTTCCAATTATTCAAATGCTTTTGTGTCTCTGAACTAAATGTACTTATTTATTATCTTGGGTCCACAATGGAGGGCATACCATAAGCTTATTGTTGAGCCTCTGTAGGTAATTTTTATGCGATGATTACAGAAAATGCAGGCAACTCTCAATGCGGATTTCATAGAAATCTCAAGAATGGACTTGGGTGGAGGGACATACATGGTGAACGTTACGTAAACTTTCTGCTTACTATGTAATCTTTTGAGAACTCTACTTTGGTAGGATCTCATTTCTGTTTTTTCCTGATTTATTTAGAAAGAAAGATGCCACATGTAGTCATTTGCGTACTTTATTCATCCTCTTCCTGCCTACATGGAGAGTCCAGTAACTTTGGGTTTAGCTATAATTTAGTCATATTCTCCTCTAAGAATGAAAAATTGTTGCTTGATAACTGCTAGCAATTCTAGGCCCAGGATCCCCTATAACAATAGCTTTTATTATTTTTCTCAAAATATGTATGAAAATGAGTAGATGGAGTAAAACTGGAAGACAGGTTGCCTTTTATTTAGTTTCTGTATTTCAAGTGTTTTACATACACAAACTGCCTAGCTAATATGGTATTTTCTTGGATGAATCTAAGAGTGATATTTACTATTTCTTGTTCAAAAGAGAAATATTTTATTCCTTTCCTTCTAGGTTTTCCTGACTGTGAAAATTTTGTACCTACCAAATGTGATGGTTCTGTAACAGAGAATAGTCCTCTCTTTGGTCTTGACTGTGAGATGGTAAGTGTTATTTTTAATTTTCAACGGGGTGTTGCAAAATGGAGTCTAGAGTAGGATAGTTTCTTGAATGTAATGCATCAGTGAACCAATGTATTCAGTTCCAGGAACAAGAAATAGTTTAAGTAGCTGAAAGTAGCCCTTTTTACTGGGCATTTTAGAAAACTTGGATTTATTTTTCTGGGACTGGCCTTATGGAATATCAGTTAAGACACCACCTGCAGCTGAGTCTCATATAAGCATCAGTTGGATTCTCAGCTGCTCCACTCTGACCCATCTCTCTGCTGATGTCCCTGGGATAGCAGCAGCAGATAGTCCAAGTGCTTGGGCCCCTGCTGCCCGTGTAGGAGATTCAGATGAAGTTCCTGGCTCCTGCCTTTGGCCTGGCCTAGCCCTGGCCATGGCAGACATTTGGAAGGGTGAACCAGCTTTTGGAAGATTTTTCTTTCTGTGCCTCTCCTCTCTCTCTCTAACTCTGCCTTTCAAATAAATAAATAAATCTTTAAAAAACAACAACACAGAAAAGGAATAAATATGTGTTGTCTAACTAGTTGCTATATTTACTTGAATGCTCATTACTAGTTTTCTCCTTCTGTCTTTTGAACAAGTGTTTTATTGTTACTATGAAGATTCTATCTTAATTGCCATTGGTTTGGCTTAGTTTTACACATTGAATATCATAAGTGGGATTTCCTTGAATAAGTACCCCTTGTATATTTTTTAAAGTGGGTATATTTAAAAATTTTCTTTATTTATTTGAAAGGCAGAGTTAGAGGGTGGGACAGATAGACTAAGAGGAGCCAGGATCCCAGAACTTTATTTGGATCTCCCACATGGGTAGCAGGGGCCTAAGCACTCCAGCTGTCTTCTGCTTTCCCAGGCACATTAGCAGAGAGCTGGATTGGAAGTGGAACAGTGAGATTCATATTGGCACTTGTATGGGATGCTGGTGTCACAGGTGGTGGCTTAATCTGCTGGACTACTATGCCAGCTCTCATTATGTTTTACTTGGCTTCATTTTAGTAAATTTCCTTTCAAAAACAGTTCATCCCTTTGGGATTGGCACTGTAGCGTAATGAGTAAAGCTGCCACCTACAGCACTGGCATCCCATATCAGTGCTGGTTTGAATCCCAGATGCTCCACTTCCAATCAAGCTCCCTGCTAATGGCCTGGGAAAGCAGTGGAAGATGGCCCAAGTGCTTGGGCCCCTGCACCCAAGTGGGAGACCCAAAAGAAGCTCCTGGATCCTCGTTTTGGGTCATCCCAGCTCTAGCCATTTCGGCCATTTGGGGAGTGAACCAGTGGATGGAAGATCTTGCTCTCTCTGGGTGTCTCTCTGTCTGCCTTTCAAATAAATAAATAAATCTTAAAAAAAACAATGCATCCCCTCCCCTCTCATTCCTCAGGAAATGTTTCTTAATTTTTAATGAGGAAGCTAAAAGCTAAAAGTTTTGGAGTCTCCCATGTCAGGGTATGTATCCTGGCATTGCCGAATCATATCACCCTAGACAAGTCCCCTAACCTCTTAACATCATCATGTCCCTCTGTAATAATAATAAAGCTACCTCATAAGATGATGATTAAGTGGTCACTATAAAATGCTTAGTGCAGCACTGGATGATAATAGTATGTTTAATAAAAATCACTTATTAGTAGTGCTAGGCATACTACTGGATATAGTACATACTTCATAAGTGATAGATACAGCTATGATTAATATTATTTCCCTTTATCTTGAGAAAATCCTTTCCAGTAATTGAATTCATACTGGATCTTATAGCAAGTAAAAGTCCGTGCCATTCCTGCAGGACTCTAGTGGGTAGATGAGGGTAGTGGCAATCGCTGTGATGTGGGTAATGAGAGGAATCAGTATCTTTCACACTTCAGCATCCTGACTTCCTCCTGATCTTACAGTGCCTCACTTCCAAGGGGAGAGAACTAACACGGGTCTCACTGGTTGCTGAAGGAGGCGCCTGTCTTATGGATGAACTGGTCAAACCAGACAACAAAATTCTGGACTATCTCACCAGGTATTTTTCACTTCACCTCCAGCTCTTCCTAGAACTGTCACATTAGAATGGAGTAAGATTTAACAGAGATGATGAGAGCATCCGTTTATGTAGGTTTTATCTATTTATATATTATCAAAGAACAGACTAGGGCAACATATCAGTATATTTTAATACTGAAATTACATATTGTCAGAGTATAATGTGTGCGCTCTGGTTTTCTAGTCCTCTTGAGATGTTAAGTCTGCACACTATTATCTTCCTTGTCCTAGAATCTCCCAATTGTAATCATTTTCTAGCAACTGCTAAACAGCTGGAGGGAGCCTTGCTTTCTGTTAAGACCTCAGCTGAAAATCTGTAAATTATCATTTGGCAGTTAAATGATCTTAGAGTTTAATCTGCTTTGACCTCGAAAACCAAAACAAAACTGATTTTTTCCATAATAGAAATTTGAAGCCCAGAGTTTTGGTCTGTTATTCCAAAGATTATCATGTAATTTCAGGATTTGCACAGAGTGATTGGGCAGAGAATGAGATTGTGAAACAGTATTATTTCCATCCATTGAAGGTGCATCCATAGGCAAAGCAGCCATGTTAGTGATGAAGACTATTGTGTTAACAGACTTGATGACTTGATAGTATGTAAAGAACAGGTCCGTGTGCACAAGCTTTTTTCTCATGGTACTGCAAAAATATGGGAATATAAATGTCTGATGGTAGGGGATTAATTAAAATGTTATATCTGTAAAATGGAATACTCCAACAATTTGAAAGGATGTTCTGAGAGATTTATTGATACGAAAACTTGTTCAAGATACATACCAAGTGACATCATGTTTTAAAGCAGCACATGCATTATTTCATTTTTATAAAAATGAAATATATACATGAATTAATATCTATGTATCGATTTCAAATTTTTTGCAACAAAAAACAATTTTAAATTCCATTTTCCATGAACTTTTAAAAAAGATTTTTTATTTATTTGAAAGGTAGTTACAGAGAGAGGAAGAGAGAGAGAGATCCTCTGGTTCACTCCCCAAATGGCCACAATGGTGGGGCTGTGCCAGGCTAATTAAGCCAGGAGCCTGGAACTTCTTTTTTTTTTGACAGGCAGAGTGAACAGTGAGAGAGATAAAGAGAAAGGTCTTCCTTTTGCCGTTGGTTCACCCTCCAGTGGCTACCGCCGCGGGCGCACTGCGACCAGCACACTGCGCTGATCCGATGGCAGGAGCAGTTGGGCCATCCTCCGCTGCACTCCCAGGCCATAGCAGAGAGCTGGCCTGGAAGAGGGGTAACCGGGACAGAATCCGGCGCCCCGACCGGAATTAGAACCCGGTGTGCCGGCGCCACAGGCAGAGGATTAGCCTATTGAGCTGTGGCGCTGGCCAGGAGCCTGGAACTTCTTTTAGGTCTCCCACATGGGTGCAGGAGCTCAAGCACTTGGGCCATCTTCTGCTGCTTTCTCAGATGCGTTAACAGAGAGTTGGATTGGAAGTGGAGCAGCCGGGTCTCGAACTGCCACCCATATGGGATGCTTATGTTGTAGGTGGTGGCTTAACTTGCTATGCTGCAATGCTGGCCCCTCCATGAACTTTTATTTTTTTCTTTCTTTTTCTTTTTTTTTTTTTTAATTTATTTGACAGATAGAGTTAGATAGTGAGAGAGACAGAGGAAGGTCTTCCTTTCGTTGGTTCACCCCCCCCAAAATGGCCACCATGGCCAGTGCTGTGCCGATCTGAAGCCAGGAGCCAGGTGCTTCCTCCTGGTCTCCCATGCAGGTGAAGGGGCCCAAGCACTTGGGCCATCCTCCACTGCCTTCCCAGGCCACAGCAGAGAGCTGGACTGGAAGAGGAGCAACAGGGACTAGAACCTGGCGCCCGTATGGGAAGCTGGTCCCACAGGCAGAGGATTAACCAAGTGAGCCATGGCACTGGCTCCCTCCATGAACTTTTTGAAGAACCCTCATTTATGTATCAAAAAATATGAAGTGATATTTACTAAGATGTGAAAAGTGATCATTTCTGGGTAGTGGGATTATGACTAATTTTTAATTTCTGCTTATTTTTTTAAAAAGATTTATTTGAAAGAGTTACACAGAGAGAGAAGAGGCAGAGAGAGAGAGAGAGAGAGAGAAGTCTTCCATCCGATGGTTCACTCCCCAATTGGCTGCAACGGACGGAGCTGAACTTATCCGAAACCAGGAGCCAGGAGCTTCCTCCAGGTCTCCCACATGGGTGCAGGGGCCCAAGGACTTGGGCCATCTTGTACTGCTTTCCTAGGCCATAGCAGAGAGCCGGATCGGAAGTGGAGCAGCCAGGTCTCGAACTGGCACCCATATGGAATGCCGGTGCTTCAGGCCAGGGCATTAACCCGCTGTACCACAGCACCGGCCCCAATTTCTGCTTATTTGTATTTTCATTCTTTTTGATACTGAGCATACATTAGATAAAACTTTTTTTTCTTTTACTCTTTTTAAATGACTTTCCAGTGAGTAAAACTTGTTAATATCCTGGCAAGTCTATTCTTTTTTGAAAAAGATTTATTTTATTTATTTGAAAGGTAGAGTACAGAGAGGTAGAGACAGAGAGAGAGGTCTTCCATCTGCTGGTTCACCCCCCAAATGGTTGCAGCAACTGAGGGTGGGTCAGGCCAAAGCCAAGAGCCAGGAGCTTCTTCTGGGTCTCCCACGTGGTTGCAGGGGCCCAAGCACTTGGGCCATCCTCTGCTGCTTTCCCAGGTGCATTAGCAGGGAGCTGAATTGGAAGTGGAGCAGCCGGTACTCAAAGCAGCGCCCATATGGGATGCCGGCACTACTGGCCAGGGCCTTAACCTGTGCCACAGTGCCGGCCCCCTAGCATATCTATTTCTCTTTCTGTTGTTAAAAGGTTTTCAGGAATTACGAAAAAGATTCTTAACCCAGTGACAACCAAACTCAAGGATGTACAGAGGCAGTTGAAAGCACTGCTTCCTCCTGATGCCGTATTAGTGGGCCACTCTTTAGACTTGGATCTCAGAGCACTGAAAGTGAGTGTCTTATACCTAAAGCCTTAGACTGTACCTCCCAGCTTACTTGTTGTTGCCTTTAGCATAAGATAACACTCATTCTATTCTCTTTCTTCCTCAGATGATACATCCATATGTTATTGATACATCATTGCTTTATATCAGAGAGCAGGGCAGAAGATTTAAACTAAAGTTCTTAGCCAAAGCTATTTTGGGGTAGGTTTGTTTACATATTATAATACTGTCCTGATAAATTGCACATATGTAAGTGTATAGTTTCTATAATTTAATGCATATTGCAAAATTTAGGGTATTTGCTTTTCCTTTTAGTTTTTAAACATTATTACTTTCATTTATTATAAAATTATGATATTATGGGATAGGTAATAGGATTTACATTCATTGTTGAACTTGATGGATAAGACCATTCAGGGAAGGGCAGAAAAGTTGACCAAAGATTCAAAACATAAGATACCTGTATTGAAATACATCCTTTTGTGTAGAAACACATGTGTACAAAGATGTTCATTATAACAGGATTAATTCTACAGGACTGGTTAAATAAATTATGGTTGTTTGCATTGAACACTTTGCTATTCGAAAATAACGTGGTGGATCTGTATGTGCTAATATGGAAACCAAAGGTGTTGCTGAGAATAAAATGGAGATGCAGAGCTCAATCTGTATATGCCACTTAACTATATGTGTATATTTTTAAAAAAGCAACTATAAAAGGATTTCAATACAAATAGACATTTGTATATAAATAATAAATTTCTGGAGGGTGAGTTAAACAGATGTTACATCTAAGAACTGAGACAAGAGGATGACTGCAGAGTGGGCCAGAGACTTTTTGTTGGGTAATCTTTTGTTCAAATAGTATGTTAGGGTCAGGCAGCTAACTAGAATTAAGAAATCTTGATTGTTGTGATATGCATCAGAATGCTTAAATTTATATAACCAGACATTTTTTTTTCCCCAAAGAAACCTTTTATTTAATGAGTACAAATTTCATAAGTACAACTTTAGGAATATAGTGATTCTTCCCACCATACTCCCCTCCTACCCCAACTCCCACCCACTTCCTCCTTCCTCTCCCATTCCCAGTTCCATTCTCCACTGAGGATTTATTTTAAAGATTTAAAGATTTATTTTAAGGCAGAGTTATAGAGAGAGAGGGAGAGACAGAGAGAGAGATCTTTCATCCACTGGTTCACTCCCCAGATGGCCACAGTGGCTGGGGCTGTACCAGACCAAAGCCAGGACCCTGGAACTTCATCTAGGTCTCCTACATGGTGTATGGGCCCAAGGACTTGGGCCATCTTCCACTGCTTTCCCAGGTGCATTAGCAGGGAGCTGGACTGGAAGCATAGCAGCTGGCACTTGAATCAGTGCCCATATGGGATGCTAGCATTGCAGGAGGCAGCTTAACCTGCGCCATAACGCTGGCCCCTAAACAGAACATTTGAAGTGGTTTAATCTGTCATTAAAAATGCTCACAGGTGTATCAGTAGTATCTTGACTTTCCAGGAAGGATATACAATGCCCAAACAAGCTTGGTCATGATGCTACAGAAGATGCTAGAACAACCCTTGAATTGGCTCAGTATTTCCTTAAGTACGGCCCAAAGAAGGT
Source organism: Oryctolagus cuniculus (assembly GCF_051225735.1). Lineage (NCBI taxonomy): Eukaryota > Metazoa > Chordata > Mammalia > Lagomorpha > Leporidae > Oryctolagus > Oryctolagus cuniculus. Next base: position 55,790,632 of record NC_142885.1, on the reverse strand, counting down.
TAGTATCTTTGACCAGCATGTTTGCCTTTCTCAAATGTGTGGGGATGGATAAGAAAACCACATAACACAGTCTCTCATTTACCTTTCTCTTCAAAAAATGGGAGTGTGATTGAAGCTAAGCTTGTTGCATTTGTGATTAAGGCACGTATTAATAGCATTATGTAGTGGCTAAGTATATAGTGTCTGAAACTGGGCTAGTTTTTAAATATAGTCTGTGCAATGTCTCACTGTGTAATCTAATGCAATTGTTATGGATAATTTCAGTTTCTAGATCTGTAAAATGGGAACACATGCTTCTGTAGAATATTGGTGAGGATAAAGGAGATACTGTGTATAAAGCTCTTAACATAGTTCATTCAATATGTTAAACACCATGCCAGTGGTGGTGATCATTACAGCTGATACTAATAGCAAAAAATAATCTATGTGGATTTCTGTGTTCTTGGAGTTGGAGGGAGGCATACCATTGTTTTAATAATTAGTGGGTATGGATTAGAACACATAAGGGAGGCATTTAAGGGATCTTTGTTTCTGACAGAATTTCTTATAATGCATACTAACCTGTTAGATTATTCCATTATATAATGTTTCATCATTAGTCTATAAATTGTGGTCCATATAGAATAATAATCAATAGTCAGAATCGTGTTTTGTGTTGTTGTAGTAAGAAAGATATTCCAAAAAGATCTTGTTTGGACATGTAAATATGATAGTCACCATTCACTGAGCTCTTACTGAATATGCTGTTCTAAAATGTTATTTATGTGAAAGAGTGACAGAGAGAGGGAGAGAAACAGATAAAGATATTTCATCAGGGGGTTCACTCCCCAAATGGCTGTAACATTTGGGGCTGGGCCAAGTTGAATCCCTGGAGCCAGGAACTCCATCTGGGTCTTCCATGTGAGTGGCAGGAACCCAAGTACTTGAGCCATTGTCTGGTGTTTCCCAAGAAAATTAGCAGGGGGCTGAATCAGAAGCAGGTTAATAGGCACTTGGACCAGATGGACTTCCTCATCTTGGCTTCCACCTGGCCCAGCCCCAGCTATTATGCGCATTTGGGGAGTGAACCAGTGGATAGAAATCAATCAATCGCAATGTTAATCTTCCTCTCTCTCTGTCCCTCAGTCTCTCCTTTTCCCTCTCTTTCAAATAAATAAGTAAATCTTTCTTTTATTTTTATTTATTTATTTTTTTTTTTGACAGAGTGGACAGTGAGAGAGAGACAGAGAGAAAGGCCTTCCTTTTACCGTTGGTTCACCCTCCAGTGGCTGCTGTGGCTGGTGCACTGCGCTGATCTGAAGCCAGGAACCAGGTGCTTCTCCTGGTCTCCCATGGGGTGCAGGGCCCAAGCACTTGGGCCATCCTCCACTGCACTCCCAGGACACAACAGAGAGCTGGCCTGGAAGGGGGCAACCGGGACAGAATCCGGCGCCCCGACCGGGACTAGAACCCGGTGTGCTGGCGCCGCAGGCGGAGGATTAGCCTATTGATCCGCGGCGCCGGCTAGTAAATCTTTTTTTACTACTTTATAGGTTCTCAAATTTTGCTTATATAGGTATTTTATCAAAATTTATCATATTCAAAATGAAATGAGAGAAAGTATTTGTAATATTTGTTTAAAATATCAAAAACTATATGTTAACACAAATGACTTATCTGTATGAAAAAAGGAATTTCAAAAAAAGTGGGAAGAGTTTCATTGTTTAATGTATTTCGTACTTAATGAACTTCTAGCTTAATAGAAGTCAGATTGCTTTTTGTACCTGCTTTTATTTTATCTTATAAAAGATTTTTTTATTTTGAAAGTCAGAGTTAGAGAGAGGGGAAGACAATGCTGGCTCACTCCCTAGATGGGTGCAATGGCCAGTGCTGGGCCAGGCTGAAGCCAGGAACCAGGAGCTTCATCCGGGTTTCCCACCAGGGTGGCAGGGGCCCAGGCACTTGGGTCCTCTGCTGCTACTTTTCCCAGGCCATTAGCAAAGGAAGTGGATTGGAAATGGAGCAGCTGGGACATGAACCAGTGCCCACATGGAATGCTGGTACTGCAGGTGGCAGCTTTACCCACTAAGACATACTGCCAACCACCTTGTACTTGCTTTTGCATTCATTCTGCTGTATGACGTAATTGGAGGAGGGAGGACCTCATGAACCCCATGGGAAGGCCTCTGGAACCCTCAAGTGTCCTCATACCACATTTTGAGAACCTATTATTTTTTCATTTCCAGTGAAAATTGTTTTATTTGAGTAAAAACTAAGGAAATCTGAATTAAGCATGGATTTCAGTTAATATTGGATATATCATTATTGGTTCGTTAATTGTGACAAATACATCATACTAATCTGTTACTAATATGTGAAAATGGGTGTAGGGCATATGGGAACTCTGTTGTTTCTATAAATCTATAACAAATAGTTTTTAAAAATATGTTCTCTCTGTATCACAATTCTCAGTTGCACTCCTACTTTATGAAAGAAGATATATCAACTACAGTAGACGTCACGTGCTTTCATATTAAACTAATATGTCATTTTTGATGTTGTCGTAAAAGCCATTCTATTATTTCTAAAAATAGCATGTTGGCAGAGAAGTAAATTTTAAGTGACTAGAGAATGAGAATGAGCCAAAATTGCCATTTCTTTTCCCTTAACCTTACTGGGCCATTTCCTATATTCATGTGAACAGCATCAGTAGCTGGCTGGTAACACACTGCCATTCTTGGCTAAGCAGCCAGAACACATCTGGTAACTTCAAGGCAGCCTGGGAACTATGGCAACGGCAAAGCTACCACCTAAAGAAGAGAACATCACTAAAATGGGGTTTTCAAATTTCTTTTAACCTTAAATGATTTGCGAGAAATGAGATGATTTTTACCACTTTACTTGCTTCAAGATTGCGGAACTCAATCTGCATGCACTTGTTCATCACCAAGAACTGCAAGCAGCCAGCCAAGAGCCAAGAAATACACCAGGAGTCATTCAGCACTCAAACACAAGGTAATGTTTTTTAGTTTTAAACAAGAACAGAGTTGGGGGAGGTGGAGATGGAAGGAGGGAAGTGTGGGTATCTTCTTGGAACTGTACCTGTGGAAGGTATGTAATCTGTTCTTTTTATATTAATAAAAAAATTAAAAACAAGAACAAAGGCAGATAAGAGTATCTGGTGTCTTACTTTTCCTGGGAATTTTTTTCTTAGGAGTTTTTTTCAGAAATATTTACTAAAAATATGAGTCACATTACAAAAACCATGGGGGAAAATTATCAGCTGCTTCCCGAAATATTATCTAATTTTTAATTTTCTAAATCTAGCAGCTGGTCTAAAATGACATCCTTTATGAGAAAATAAGACTTTGGAATACAGTGAACAATGCAGCATTGGGAGATGTGATAAAGCATTTTGGTTTGAAGAGTCAGTCTACAGCTTTGCTATATTTCCCAGAAACACAAAAACAGAAATAGACTCAGAAGGAAGGTTTGGCTGCAGAACCTAATGACTGTGTCAGTATCAGATCCTTAGAATCTGGCCTATGTTTTGGTAGAGCACTTTGGGTACATTTCTTGTTTACCCTTCGGGTCCTTGTTAGAGCAACACTGCCCAGTATGGTTTAATGCAATGATGAGATTGTTCTACATTTGTGCTGTTGAGTGTGGTAGCCACAACAAGTGTGGCAATTGAGGAACTGAAGTTTTAATGATAATTAATTCAATTTAAATAACTACCTATAGCCAGTGGCTATCTTGTTGGATAGAGTATGTACAGAGAAATAACTGTCAGGTTATAAAAACTGTTGTCCTTACCTTGATCTCTTCTGCTTCTTTACAGTGTTATAGAATGCTTGGACTCATTGGGTCAGAAACTCCTCTTTTTGTCCCAGGACACAGATGCTAGTGATCTTTTTTCTAAAAACTGTAAAACTATTAAGTGCCTTTCAAATAAACAGGTGAGTAGTTTGCTGTACCTTGGCAGGTTGCATTGAGAGCAGAGGGGAATGCACCCTGTACAAGTGTTCAGTTCTTTTTCTTCAGCAACCCTGGTTACAGTTAGCAAATCTGGCCTCTGCTCACATCTTGTATGGAGCGCTTTAAATCACAGTTGCCCCGTAGGACCAGAACTGTTAGCTGCCAATGTTCACTTCCAGAGCCCAGCAGGCCTGTGGCTTTGGCCCTGCATACCACTTTGGATTTCTGTTCTATCCCTGGTTTACGGAAATGTTTATCTTGATTTTGAGTCTGGCTATATCTTCTTCATTTTTTTTCTTTTTATATTTTATCTCTCATGGCTGTAAGTATAAAGTAGAGAGGTTGCATCAAAACATGAAATTCGTGTGTTACTGTATACAGAAGATCTGTATTTTTCCATGTGTAGGTATGATATTTTCCTTTTTTATTAATATAAAGATAAGAGATTCCCTATAGTAAAAATATGGAAATGCTTTGTGAATTTTTATGTCTTCCTTGTGCAGGGCTACACACAGGGGCTGTGCTAATCTCTGTATCATTCTAATTTTTTAGTATATGTACTATTGAAGCAAGCTCAATCTGTATTATTTTTTAAATGTTGTACTTGGAAATAATTTCAAACTACAGAAAACTTGCATAAATGGCACAATGTTTTATTAGGTTCACCTTTTGTTAACAATTGTGTGTGCATTTATGGTTATGTACTCTCTCCTCTCTCGTGTTCTTTCTTCCCCCCTTTCTCTCCCCCTGTATGACTTTTTCTGAACCATTTGAAAATACATGAAGCACATCATGGCCTTTTCACCCTAAGTATTTTAGAATGTATTTTGTGAGGTTAAAAATATTTTCTCTTGGGGCCAGTGTGTAAAGGGGGTAAAACCACTGCCTGTGACATCATCATCCTGTAAGGGCACTGGTTCGTGTCCTGGCTGCTCCACTTTCAGTTTGCTTCTGCTAATGGCTTGGGAAGAGCAGCAGAAGATAGCTTGAGTGCTTGGGCTCCTGCCACCCATGTGGGAGACCTGGATGAAGCTCCTGGCTTCAGCCTGGTCCAGCCCTGGCCATTGTGACCATCTGGGGAGTAAACCAGTGGATGGAAGGTCTCTCTTTCCCCAACCCCCACCCCACCCCCAAACCCCCATCTCTCTGTAACTCTGCTTTTCAAATACATAAATATTTTTTAAAAAGTTTTTCTCTTATATAACCATGGTGTAGCTACCTACTTCAGTACATTTACTATTGATCCAGTACCTTTATCTACTCTAATCTGTATTCCAATTTGTTCAGTTGACCAAATAATGTCCTTTATAGCATTTCTTTTCCCTTCAGAATAACGTCTATTCTAGGGTCAGGTATTGCATTTAGTTGTCATATCTTTTTATTCTACTTGAATCTGGGACCGTTTCTCAACCTTTCTGTTTTTTGAGATTGCCATTTATTGCATTATGCATGCATGCCTCCCCTCCCTTTTTGCTATACAATTTTTAGTTTTCACTTTATTTGCAAAGCAGAGAGACAGAGACAGATAGATTCCACCCACTGGTTCACTCCTCAAATGCCTGCAACAGCCGGAGCTGGGCCAGGTTGTAGCCAGGAACCTAGAACTCTACCAGGGTCTCCCAAGTATTTGAGAATCCAAGTATTTGAGCTATCACTTGCTGCCTCCCAGGGTGTACAGTAGCAGAAACTTGGATCAGAAGCTGAGGAGCCAGAACTTGAGGTAGGCACTCTGGTATAGGATGCAGGCATCCCAAGCAGCATCTTAACTGCTGCACTAAACACCTGCCCCCTTGTTGGTTTTACACTGGTTTCTCAGTTGGTCTCTGGAGTTTTCTCAAAGGTGTTCTAGTTCATATGTTGTTGTTGTTAGGGTCTGTGGGAGAATGAGTGTCTGAAGCTTCTCAGTCCTTCATCTCTTCTGTTTTGTTTTTTTTGTTTGTTTATTTGTTTACTTATTTATTTTTTGACAGGCAGAGTTAAACAGTGAGAGAGAGAGACAGAGAGAAAGGTCTTCCTTTTTCAGTTGGTTCACCCCCCGCCCCCAAATGGCTGCCATGGCTGGCAGGCTGCGCTGATCTGAAGCCAGGAGCCAGGTGCTTCCTCCTTGTCTCCCCTTTGAATGCAGGGCCCAAGCCCATCCTCCTCTACCTTCCCGGGCCACAGCAGAGAGCTGGACTGGAAGAGGAGCAACCAGGACAGAATCCAGTGCCCTGACCGGGACTAGAACCCGGGGTGCCGGCGCCGCAGGTGGAGGATTAGCCTAGTGAGCTGCGGCATGGGCCTGTTTTTTATTTATTTGACAGGTAGAGTTATAGACAGTGAGAGAGAGAGAGACAGAGAGAAAGGTCTTCCTTCCGTTGGTTCACCCCCCAAATGACCACCACGGCTGGAATTGTGCTGATCTGAAGCCAGGAGCCAGGTGCTTCCTCCCGGTCTCCCATGCGGTGCAGGGGCCCAAGCACTTGGGCCATCCTCCACTGCCCTCCCGGGCCACAGCAGGGAGCTGGACTGGAAGAGGAGCAACCAGGACTAGAACTGGTGCCCATATAGGATGCCGGCGCTGAAGGTGAAGGATCAACCAAGTGAGCCACAGCGCCAGCCGCTCTTCTGTTTTTTTTTTTTTAAATGCTTTCTCTTTTGAGAATGATATTGTGGTGTTAGGGGAAGATAGGAGTTTATAATATTGTTTGGAGGGGTCTGTGTCGCTCCCCCACTCGCAGAGGAACGACACCGGACCCTACGCTGTTCCTTTTCCTCGGCCCTTCCCGGGTTAGCTGCCGCCGCCACCCCCCCCCCCCGCCTCCGCGGAGGGGTGGCACACCGCTGGCCGGCTCTCTCAGGGGTTGTTCAGATGTTCCTGGTGCCTGTTGTCTCTCTCTTCCTTTATAGTCCTCTTCCACCAATCCCAACTCTCCTGGCGTTCTCTCCCCACGCGCTGAGCATGCTGCTCTCCTCCAATCAGGAGCAGGATCAGCTCCTGCAGCTTATTAGTCGAATTGGTGAGGCAGCTGTGTAGAAGTTGTTTGCTCTCTCTCAGCACCATATTGTGGGAGATCAGATGCATAGAATTAGTCCTAGTTCCAGTAATTTAGTCTCGGTTGCTCCCCACAGGTCTGCATGTGTCTTAATTCTCTTTCTGTTGGATCCTGAATTTGTCTGCTTTTTTTTTTTTAAGACTTATTTATTTATTTGAGAGTTAGAGTTACAGGGAGAGGAGAGGCAGAGAGGTCTTCCATCTGCTGGTTCACTCCCTAAATGGCCGCAATGGCTGCAGCTTGGATGATCTGAAGCCAGGATCCAGGAGCTTCTTCCAGGTCTCCCACATGGGTTCAGGGGCCCAAAGACTTGGGCCATCTTCTACTGCTTTCCCAGGCTGTAGCAGAGAGCTAGATCGGAAGAGGAGCTGCCAGGACCTGAACCGGTGCCCATATGGGATGCCAGCACTGCCTGTGGCAGCTTTACCCACTATGCCACAGCGCCAGCCCCATGCCTCCTTATTTCCTTCTTTCTGTCTACTGCATTGTCTCCAAGGGGTACCACCTTTTCTCTGTACATTTGATTGCTCTCCAGACGTACTGCTTCTGAGACTGCCTGGTCTCTCCTGTAGTCTGTTGTTAGGAAATATCAAAGTTGTGACCTCTGCTCCTTATTATTTGGCATTCAGTTGGACCTTCCTCCCGATCCCCTGGGAGTGATTTGGTTTGTGCTTCATCTATTTCCCATGCCGCTTGATGTTTTTCACCCCCCGCCAAATCTGTTAAGCTTCTGCCTTGTTTTTTGTTTCTAACTCAGAGGCTTGCAGTATTGTGCAACAGTGAGAGTGCTGTTGGAATTTAACTTAATTCTTTATATAGAGGTAATTTGAAGGTTGTAGTAATCCCTATTGCTAGGTAATACTGAAGGTAAGGGTAATATGTGGGTTTATTTATTTTCTTTATGGATTTTGTGTCTTTTCTTGAGGTTGTAGTGTCACCACTTCCCTCCAGACCTGGCAGTCAGCCACATATTACTTTTTCACATGGGTAAAAGGACAACCATTTTTTATATTATTATGGCTCACCCTAGCAGCCACAGTAGAGTAGTAGGTTCCTGTCTCAACCAGGCAGTGCTGTTTTCTGCAGGTTCTTGAGCAGGCTAGAGTGGAAATCCCCCAGTTTCCCTTCAGCATTGTTGAGTTCTCGTTTGAGCCCTTTGCACCCATGCTCACTGAAGAGATGAACAAAAGGGTAAGTAGATGGCTTTTGAATGACTTTTAACTTTCCGGAGTTTTTCTGTGTGTATTTTAATATCCAGAAAATCAAATTTTTATAAAGATGGGAATCAGACTATTCATACTACTTTGCAACTTTAGTTTTCATTTAGTAGTGTATCTTATATATCTTATGTCACTACATATCTTATTCTTGTTCCTAAAATCTGCATACTATTGCAGTGTTTGCTATACCTATTATAGCATTTGTGCTTTATAAATTTTTGCTACTATAACTAATGCTGCAGTGAATATCCTTCTATATATTTGGCATACATATGTGTTAAAATATTCTTCAGATGGTTTTATCCACGTTTTGACTAATGAATTTTCTTACCACATCCAACTCTTTACTATATTGTTCTTTTCCTTGTAGATGAGGCTTAAGTGGACACAGATGTCAACTGTCTATGCTGGGCCGTTTAGCAAAAATTGCAATCTCAGGGCTTTGAAAAGGCTGTTTAAGAGCTTTGGTCCAGTCCGGTCAATTACTCTTGTTCTTGAAACTCATCAGGTAAGGCGACCAGAAAACTCAAGATTTTGACCTTCTACATAGTATTAGAAATAGAGATCATTTCTAGAGCCATTAAAATAACAAGTATAATGAAGTGAGCTTAATTGTCACCAGCTTGAGTGTGAAATATACTTTGATGAGAGCAGTTGTTGACCCACGAGAATTATATTCATTATCCAGAATTGCCAGGTTTCCTGTTTTTTTTTGAGAATCTGTCAACTTTTGCATGTTAGCTCGTTTTCTGAAATGTCAGATAAGCCAGAAAATATGTCTGCTGGTTGAATATAGCCTATGGACCTTCTTATTGTGACTCTAGCTTTAAACGATAAAACAGTCTTTAAAAAAGAGTGGTAACTTCCATGTCTCGGGACGGGTCTAGGGCTTGAGTGGGCTGTAACTGCAAAGTAGGCTATTAGCTAAGTACGATATGGGAAGGGGATTAAGGGAGAGCTCTTGTTATTGTTGGTATCTCTTAGGTAAGTTTTGTATATTGTGTTTTTTATTTTCATAAAAGCTTTTAGAGAGTTTAATTATTTTTACTTTTTTAAAAAAGAATACTTGTGTGTGGTTTTAAAAAGGCATATTTGTTCAAAAAGACTTAACAAGTAAGTCTCCATTTTCATGGTCATATCACCAATAGTTAAAGACCATAGTTGATATATGAAGCATTACAATCTTATAAGCACATTGTATACAGATGAAGAAGCAATTATGATGAGAAGTAAGAATAGGAATGCTATAAAGAATATATAAAAAATAATATACAATGACATATGATGGAGGTTTCCAAAGGAAGGAACTAGGAGTCTGGGGAAAAGGAGATAGGGAAGGTATTTTTTGTTGCTTTAGAACAGGGGAGAAGGCCAGTGCCGCAGCTCACTAGGCTAATCCTCTGCCTGCAACACCGGCACCCTAGGTTCTAGTCCCGGTTGCTCCTCTTCCAGTCCAGCTCTCTGCTGTGGCCCAGGAAGGCAGTGGAGGATGGCCCAAGTGCTTGGGCCCTGCACCCACATGGGAGACCAGGAGGAAGCACCTGGCTCCTGGCTTTGGATCGGCGCAGCGTGCTGGCTGTAGCAGCTATTTAGGGGGTGAACCAACAGAAAAAGGTAGACCTTTCTCTCTGTCTCTCTCTCTCACTGTCTAACTCTGACTGTAAAAAAAAAAAAAAAAAAAAAAAAAAGAGAGAGAGAGAGAGAGAACAAGAGAACAAGGGTGAAAAACATCCAGCCTTTAAATGGCCTGCAAAATCATTTGGCCTGGCCCTGCCAAGGCAACCACAGGTGGGACTTGAAATCCACTAAATCTGTAGCAGGCTAACTTTGAAGTTGATAATTTTGTATGGCCTGCAGATGATGTCATAAATATCCAAATGGCCCCTAGCAGAAGAAAGCTTCCCTTTCCCTGCTTTATAACTTGGAGACTAGGCAACTATTAAACTTGTACATGAATAACTATTAAAATGAATCGGGTGGGCAGGGGTGTAGTGGTTAAGCCATTCCCATTAGGAGTACTCTGTTCTTGACTCCAGCTTCCTCATAATGGCTCAAGGACTTGGGTTGCTGCCACCCATGTGGGAGACCCAGATGGAGTTTCCAGCTCTTGGCTTCAGCCTTGCTTAATCCTGGCTGTTGTACATATTTAAAGAGTAAATCAGAGCTTTGTGCAGTGGCAGTATCGTAGCCAATGAGGTTTATCTGAGGTGCAATTATTGCTAATTAAAGAGTAAATCAGTATCTCTCTTTCTGTCCCTCTGCCTCTAATAAATAAAAAATAAAATGAAGCAAAAACATAAAAGACTTCCAAAATGATCTAAATGGAGGATCCTAGATATTTTAAAATACGCTTTTCTAAAATGTTTTATTAATGTCTTTCCAGTGACTAAAAAAATAAATAAAAAGATTGTTCCTGGACTGGGAGATGGGAAATTTGTGGGAAAGAACTGTAACCACTTCCTATAAGTCTTTCTGTTGGCTTTTTTGGGTAAAAAATATGAGAGTATTTAAGAAAATTGATATAAAATGCATTGTTTTTTTTCATAACAACATCTTCCATGACCTTTTCGGAGACTCTACAGATGCATGAATTTTAAAAAACATTGCAAATAATTTCGTCTTAACTTCATTTTTCATGAACTTTTTATAACACAAAATTTACCTTTTTAACCATTTCTGAGCAGCATAAAGTACATTGATAATGCACAACCATCACTACCATCCATCTCCAGAACTTTTTCATCATCCCAAACTGACACTGTATTTTATAACTCCTCCTCATTGCTCCCTTCCTCCACTCCATTGTAATTAATGATTGTTTTACTTTCTGTCTGAATTTGCCTCATCTTTATACTTCACATAAATGGAGTTGTACAATATTTGTCCTTGTGCGTCTGGCTTATTTCCCTTAGCATAATGTCTTCAGGGTTCTTCCATGTTGCAGTATCTCATCCTTTATTATTCCTGAATAATACTCCAGTGGGTGTATATAAATCATTCTGTATGTCTCCTCATTCGTCAGTGGACACACAGGTTGTTCCACTGTGTGGATTTTGTGAATAATGCTTCTGTGAACACAGGTGTTTTCCATTAGCCTGCCTATATACTCAGAAATGGAATTGATGAATCAAATCGTTAATTTTTTTTTGAGGAACCATAAGTGTTTCCCATAGTGGTTACACCATTTTACATTCCCATCAGTAAAGAATAAGGGTTCTCATTTCTCCTGATCCTCATTGATACTTGGTTTTTCTGTTTTTAAGATGGATATGAAGTTGTATCTCCTTTGGTTGTTTTTTTATTTTTATTTTTTATTTTTTTTTGAGAAAGAGAGAAAGGTCTTCCTTTTTGTGTTGGTTCACCCCGCAAATGGCCGCTATTGCCAGCGCTGCGGCCGGTGTGCTGCGCCGATCTGAAGCCAGGAGCCAGGTGCTTCCTCCTGGTCTCCCATGCTGATGCAGGGCCCAAGCACCTGGGCCATCCTCCACTGCCTTCCCGGGCCACAGCAGAGAGCTGGCCTGGAAGAGGAGCAACCGGGACAGAACCTGGAGTGCCAGTGCTTGCAGGCAGAGGATTAGCCTAGTGAGCCGCGGCACCGACCCTCATTTGGTTTTGATTTGCATGATTTGCATTTCCCTAATGACCAGAGAAATAGCTACACAGGTGTTGCCTTTTTTTTTTTTTTTTTTTTTTTAATTTGAGTGACCAAGGAGTTACCATCTACTATTTTTCTTCCAAAGTGCCTATAATGACTGCGGCTGGGCCTGGCCAAAACTTGAAGCCAGGAACCCCGTATGGGTCTCTCAGGTGGGTGACATGTACACAATTATTTGAACTGCTTCAGCCATCACCACTGCTTTGTGGGGTTTGCGTTAGCAGGAAGTTGGAATCAGGAGCCTGAGGCAGGAATCAAACCCAGGGACTCTGATGCGGGATGTGGGTCTCTAAACTGCAGTCTTAACTGCTAGACAAAATGTCTTCCCTTTTTCATATTTTAAACATATTGTTTTTGTTGTTGAATTGTAGGATTCTCTATGGAGTCTAGACATCAATCTCTTATTTAGATTTGTGATTTGCAAATATTTCCTCCCCAAAGGGTTGTCTTTTGACATTGTTGAATAGTGTCCTTGGTTACACAAACATTTTTAAATTTGGTTGAAGTCCAATTTGTCTATTTTTTCTTCTGTTGTCTGCCTTTGGTGTAGTATTCAAGAAATCATTGCCAAATTCCGGGTCATGAAGTTTTCCTATGGGCTTTTAGCATTTCTATGTTGAGGCTGTGACTCAGATAATCATGCAGATTTATCTGTGAATCATCAGACAGAAAAGCAGACCGTTTGTGTGTGTGTGTCCTTTTTTTTGGCGGGGGGACAGGTAGAGTTAGAGAGACGAGAAAGGTCTTCCTTCCATTGGTTCACTCCCCAAATGGCCACTACGGCCAGAGCTATACTGATCGGAAGCCAGGAGCCAGGTACTTCCTCCTGGGCTCCCTTGCAGGTGCAGGGGCCAAGCACTTGGGCCATCTTCCACTGCCCTCTTGGGCCACAGCAGCGAGCTGGACTGGAAGAGAGGCAACTGGGATTAGAACCCGGCACCCATATGGGATGCCAGCACTGCAGGCGGAGGATTAACCAAGTGAGCCATGGCGCCAGCCCCAAAGCAGACCATTTGAAGATGTGATCTATCCAGTAGGAGAACTTAGCCTCCCAAGTTAATAAGAAAGCTGCTTAAAATCAAACTAACAGGCAAGTGGGACTGTTATTGAATAATAAAAAAAATGAGGACTTTATTGAATAATAAATATTTTGAAAAGCAAATTACATAATAAGGAATTTGTTAGTGTTTTCCCCATACTACCCAGGTCAGTGGGCTTCAGTTTTAAATGATTGGGGCCGGTGTTGTGGCATAATTGTTTAAACCACTGCCTGCGATACTGACATCCCCTACGAGTACCAGTTCAAGTCCTGGCTGCTGCACTTCCAATCCAGCTTCCTGCTAATGGTCTTGGGAAAGCAGCAGAAGATGACCCAAATCATTGGAACTCTGCACCCTTGTGGGAGACCTGAATAAAGCACCTGGCTCCTGGCTTCCACCTGGCCCAGCCCTGGCCATTGCAGCCATTTGGTGAGTGAACAAAAGATGGAAGGTTTCTTTTCTCTGTGTCCCTCTCTCTAACTCTGACTTTCAGGTAACTAACTAAGTAAATCTTAAAATTTTTTTCTAAATGACAAATCTTAAATTTCACTAACATTTACCGTCTGCATTCTCTTCTGGAGTACCATGGCACGGGCATCCATTCTAGTGGCCTTGGCCATTATGGTTTGGATCCCTTTCCCAGCCCCTCTTGCAGACTGAGCTGGAAAGCAATGAGGAGGAATCTTGTCTTTTCTGCAGCCTCATCTCTGTGTTCAATATGAAGTTCTGGAAGCTGCCCAGCTGGCCATAGAGTCCTTGGATGGCATCCTGGTGGAAGGCATTTGCATCAAGGTAGGGTGGCCCAGAGGAAGCCAAAAGCAGCCCCCTTCACTCAGGCCTGGTCTGGCACAGCCTTTATTTACAGTGCTCCAAGACGTGTAAGAAATACTCTGAAGTGCAGGCACAAGACTTCCTGTTCTGAAGGAAAGTCTTCTACCAAGTCTGGCGTTCTCCTAGCAATGACCTCAGACTTGACAGCTTTAATTTTGGTCAAAACCCACCTGGGCTACAGTGGGGTCTTCCGTGTATTCTTTATCACTACGTAGGCCACAGATGATTTGTTCTGGTTGCTCTTTGCTTCAGCTTTCAGGGAGATCAGATGGTTCTATTTTGAAGTTCCTTATGCAAATAGAATTTCATTGAAGGTGTCAGAAAGTAAACTGAATAGCATATATTTCCATGAAAACTATGTATAGTTGTGTATTTATCAGTTTGGTATCACAATTCTTTGAGGTGGTTATCATCAGCCTCTGTGTACAGATTGGAAAACCACAAAGTTAGGTTACTTGATGGTTTACAGCAGGCCTGAGGGTTAAAGTGGTGACTGCCAGCACTAACTCCTCTTCTCCGTCAGGTGCAGAGGCCTGTGACTGAGCTCACCCTTGATGGTGACACCCTTGTGAATGAGCTGGAACTAGATTCTGAGAACCGAGGTACTATTTACCTGTCTGGAGTGAATGAAAACTTCAAAGACTGCTTGTTGCAGCAGTCCAGCCTCTTCCTTGGCTTGGAAGCTGTGATCTTGCCTAAAGACCTTAAAAGTGGAATGCCGAAAAAATACTGTTTCCTGAGTAAGTCTATGCCACTGACTATAGCTTTGGGAATGGTGATGTGTGAGGTCGGAGAAGGAGAGGCTCACCTAACAAGCTCTGGGCTGGACCAGAGCAGCAGCTCCTGATTCTGTCTTCCCATGGCTCTGGCTGGGCTCCAGCTTAGGTGGTGATCTGCTTTCTTGGCCCTTGCTAACACAAGGTGGGGGTGTTCTTGCTTTCAGAATTCAAAACTTTTGGCAGTGCCCAAAGGGCCCTTACCATTCTCAAAGGCAAGGAGTGGAAGCTGAAAGGCAGGCATGCCCTTACCCCTAGGCACCTCCACGCATGGCTCAGGGGCTTACCGCCTGAATCAAGAAGCCCTCCAGGACTCCATGTCATACCTCCCCCATCAGAACAGCAGTCCTTGCAGGTGAGTGAGGGAGTGTATTGTGGAGTTATAGAGGGAAGACAGCTGCTCTAGTTTGCTGGCTTTGTGCCTTGGTCTTCCGTTTCTGGAAATTAGGAGAGCTCTGCTCAGTGACACTTAACCCTTTATATATTTAATTGAATGGCAGAGATAGATAGGCAGAGATCTCCTATTTGCATATTCACTCTTCATATGCCCACATCAGCCAGGCCTGGGCCATTCGGAAATCATAGGGATCATAGGGATCAAACTACTTGAGCCATCATCTGGTGCCTCCTAGAGTGTACATTCATAGGAAGCTGGGTTCAGGAGTCAAGCCAGGACTCAAATCCACGCATCCCAAGCAGTCTTACCTGTTTGCGCCAAACATCCACCCTGACACTTAATCAATTTTTTTCTTCCCTGGCCCCAGTCTTACAGCATTTCCCAGCTTCCTCCATTCTTGGCCACATGGATTTTTCTGCCACATCTCTGATACGTTTTGCCCTATCCATACCTGCTAAAATTAGGATTTTAGGATTCAAGGTGGCTCTTCAAAGGACTTTGAGGGACCGAGGCAAGAGACTGGAGAGCTACACAAATCTTCAGTGATCTAGTCTAGGATTTCTCAAAGCGTAGAACACACGATAATTTTCATTGTCATAGATCTACTCTATTTCTAACATTCACTGAAAAAAACTTACTGAACCTATGATTACATCAGTAGTATCACTAAGACAAGGCTCTGGAAGAAATGGACTCACATTAAAGAAAAACATTAGGGATACAAAGGCAGGAGAGTAGAGATAGAAGGTAAATGGCCGAAGCTTGAGGAACCCTGTCCTAGTCTAATCTACCGCACCTAGCTGATGAGAAATAGAGGCCAGAGCTGGTCAGTGACTTTCCCAATATCAATGTATTAGGTTATTTTTTGTTGTTGTTACTATGAGGAAATACCTGAGGCAGGTTAAGTTTATAAAGAAAAGAGGTTTATTTTATTTAGCTCACCATTGTGGAGCCTGAACATGCGGAGGACGTAATGCATGTTCTGGCAAGGTTCCCTCTTGGCAGATGGCAGTGCCGGAAGCGTGTGTATAGGGAAGAGATCACATCAGCCACCAAATAGGAAGCCAGAGAGACTGAGGTCTCACAATGCTGAGGGCATTCACCCAAGGCCTAAGGACCCCATCTCCCAATACCAGCAGGCAGAGGATTCCCCATATTTGAATCTTTGGGGAAAAGTGACACCTAATCTTCGTTTCACAATGATGATTAATGGCAGAGGTGAGGCCAGAGGCAACATTAGTGATGTGGCTCCCCTACCATGGGGCCCCAGGTGATGTATCTGGAGAAAAAAATGACCATTGCCATCCTCCTTGAGGAGGTCATAAGCCAACTTGAGTATCTCAGGATGCTGGTTGCATGGAACACTTGAAATGTGGGCTCCAGCTCCAGGAGGGGATTTATCCAATGCCTTTATTCACTGGGATCCGATGGCCCTGGAGCCTGAGGAAGTGATCAGCCCCTGTACGTGTGAGCCACCGAGAGTGCTCTGGCTGAGTGCTGACATGTGGATTTGATCCCAGACTCTGAAGGTGGACCACCCGAAGGTAGCAGCCTGGCGCTGGGGCCGGAAGATTGAGAAGCTGTACCGCAGCCTGTGTCCTGGGACCCTCTGCCTCATCCTGCTGCCGGGAACCCAGAGGTAAGACTGAGGTGGTTATCTTTGTGGCCCCTGGATTTAGCTGTTCAGAAAGACTTTTTGCTGATGTCCAGACATAATGAGGACTTCCATGAATCATCTCTTAATCTTCAAAGTTCTAAGATAGTCCCATTCACATTTTTGGTGCTTATATTAATGGTCACTCAAGGAGATAGCTCATCCTGTTTAAAACCACAGGCCTTAATGTCCTGTAGTCCCTCTGGGTAGGTAGTAGCTTCCTAACCCCACTTGAGTAAAAAAGATCAAGACGTCCTAGGACAAGGCCCAGGCTTAGGTGTAACCAGGGCCTGCTGACCCTTCTCACTTACCGGAGTGTGTTCCTGCCCTTTCCTCTATTGCTAACTCTTGACTTTTAAGAGAGAGAAGGGTCTGTTTCACTGATTCTAAGCCTGAGCAACACTGGAATAGGACTCTGGGCCCAGTTCCAGTTCCATCACCTATCAATTGGAAGTGTCCAAGCCATTTGCTGACAGAGATCTCCATTTCCCTTCAATAACATGAGTGATTTGGAGTAAATCAAGTGATTTTAAACCCTTTTAACTGTAAACACTTTCATTAAAGAGAAACTGATGTTAAATGCTAAAGCATAAAGACAAGCAGTTCTGGAATGAGTGGGTAGAAGCATGAATGAGTATACAGATTGGAGGAAGAGAGTGGCTTTTATTTGAGCAGTTGGAAAAAAAATCACTGGATTGTGTTAAGTTCTAAAAAGGCCCGTAAGAGTCTGACATTCTAGGCAATGTCAATATTAAGGCAATATCTCAAGCCTTAAAACCTTAATCAGAATTTCTTATAAAGTTTTTATATTATGCATCTGACAGCTACTAGTGATACCGTCTACCTGCAACTTGAAAGAACTGCTGTCTGAGAAGCAAAAACAAATATGTGCTTATGCAGGATAAAAAAATCTTAGTTTAAAAGGCTGACAGCAATAGGTTAAAAAGTGACCAGAACTGCCAGTAGAGCTTTTTGGTTAAGAGCAAAGGCCCTAGTGGACAGACTTGCTCTTAGCTAGCTCTTCAGGGCCAGAGCATATGGAGGTAAGGAGAGAACTGAAGACTGGATCTTCATGTTTGTAAGTAGAGTACTTAGATTGTAGTCCCCTATTTTACAAGTAAACTAAACGAGTGACCCGAAGTGTTCTTCTTTAAGTGGTCTGGATATTCCACAAAGAGTGAAGGCTTGACTAAAGGGAGTGTCGGGGTCAGGTAGCAAAGAAGCTTAGGGTTTGACAAAGGCAAAGATTCCAAGTCAAAAGAATAGGAACTTCTGGAAGCACCAAGTAACTCCTTTCATTTAGAAGTTGTACTCTAGCCATGTGGAGCTGCCTTCATGGCTCCAGCAGATATCCTTGGGAAACCAAGTGGTTCAGGAAGAGGCAAAGAGAACAGAAGTTCTCCTCAGGCTGAAGACCTGACTCAACTCTTCACATTTCCAGTAGCTGCTGAAAATAATATTGGAAATATTAATAATTGCTATAGTTTACCCCCAGAATCCATAAGCATTAGATAACTGTGCTAAATCCTTTTATGTACATTTTTGGTTAGGTCATTAGAATTCCTATAGAGAAATGCTCAGGTCACACAGCTGTTAAGTACACGGTCAGGATTTGAACCCTGTTGCTCTGACTCCAGATCCACTCTCTTGCCATTAGTGCTCCAGTCCTCCATGTCCAAAAGGATAGTGCTTACTAGCTTCAGTGTGGATAGTAAATGGAGACAGATTCTGTATTCTTTTATTTCCTCATTTGCCTTCTAGAGCTCAACTCTCTAACCTAATACCATGAATGTTCATCACCAAATGGCATGTTATTAGGTGACTCCTGAATTCTATGTACTGTGTCAGGTGTTTTACAGTACACGTTATTAAATTAATGTTGTGTAAAGGTTTTTAAACAGTTCCTGGCACACAGTAGGGCTGCAGGTGTTTAAATGAAAGACAAGATTCTTATAGCAATTTACAAGGAATCTGGTGACTAATTGCCAGTATTGAAATCCTGGTTCTGCTACTTATGTTGTCTATGAGCCTATTTCTTTACTTGAAAAATGAAGATAACAGTTGCACCTACATCAGTGAGCCATCCTGAAGGATTCAATGAGACAGTGCTTAAAACTACCCTTGGCCATCTAGTAAGTGCTAAGTGTGTTGGCCATCATTGTCTGTAGTCCTCAGAAAAGGCTCTCTGACACAGTCACTTCAATATTTAATAGTTTTGTAGTTAAAGAAATGAGGCTTGGTTGAGATATGTCTCACATCTCTTTAGGTGACAGAGCTAGGATTTGAATGTAGGCCTCTCCATTGAGCAGGCTGCTTTCCATAAAATTGCTTGCCTGTAGCTCCATGACACACACACATACTCAAGTAATTTACCCTTCAGTCGGCCCTGTGAGTAAGTCTGTCTTCATTCCTCATTTATTGCAGCATTCATGGAGCACTCTCTGGCTTGGGACTAGTGGGAATAAAAGATGAAGAGGAAAGCACCATTCCAAACATGTGCTTGTGAGTCTGCCCACCATTTCCTGTGCCCCATTTCTTACCCTTCATGGGCAATGGCAGAGAAGGTGGTTAGGCCATAGCCTCTCCTGAGGCTTCCGTCCTTTCTATGCAGAAGCATTTGTGGGAAGTTGCTATGGGGATACTAGCTATATCATCAGGAGTTTAGTTCATTTATATGGTATATTCAAATCTTTAATAAATACCTCTAAGGTCAAACATTCCTCATCTTAAGACAAGGTGGGGAAAGAAACAAGTGTGTTTCTTGTGTCACTGGGTTTATATACACAGATGCTTGTTCATATAGCACTCTTATAAAAGGGTACAGATAAGCCAACAAGGAGTGATTTCACCGTGGTGAAAGCCCGACAAGTTTTGTAGTTTGTCAAAGCTGCAGTATCTGCAGTGAAAAAAAAAAAGTTATTTGTTTTTGTTTTTAATGATTTATTTTGGAAGTCATAGTTAGAGAGAGGGAGAGAAAGAGAGAGAGAGGGAGGAATGTCTTCCATCCGCTGGTTCACTCCCCAGATGGCTGCAATGGGCAGTGCTGGGCAAGGCTGAAGGCAGGAACTAGGAGCTTCATTCCAGTCTCCCACATGGACACAGGGGCCCAAGCACTTGGGCCATCTTCTGCTGCCTTTCCCAGGGCATTAGCAAAGGAGCTGGATCATAAGTGCAGTGGCCAGGACATAAACTGGCACCCATATGGGATGCTGGCCTTGCAGGTGGCGGCTTTACCCCCATGCCACACCAATTTTTTTTAAAGCAAATTGTTACCATTGACAGGTGCTACAAAATTGACAGGCTAAACTGAAAATCTGGCAAGTTCACCACAGCTTTTTACAAACCCTGGGAACCTCATTCCAGTTCATGTTTAGGATTTTTTTTTTCTTCAGATACTCCTGCAATGCCACTCTTCCCCAGTAGGTGCCTCCATTATATCAGCTCTCCCCCTAGGAACTGGAACCATAATTCAGTAAAAGCCACTTTTCTGCTTTTTAATTGACTCTCATATTATATATATAATATTGGAAAGGATATGGAATACAGGCACACAATTCCAAAACTGGTAGCATTATTAACTGCTGTCCTAATGCGGCATACAGTGTGATCAGAGCAGACACTTTGTAAACTGCTCAATGCACTGAACACTTGGCAGTTCCACTTGTCAAGTACTACCCTGAGGTAATAAGTTTCACAAAAACATGTATGAAGGAGGCACTAAAGAGTTATTACAGTGGAGTTCTAATGACTGTGTGTGCATATAAACAGAATCAGCAGTGGAAACGACCTGCAAGAGGCAGCAAACATCAGGATTCAGAATGTCGTGACTTTAACTCTCAGCTTTTTTACCTATTACTTGTGTACTGTGCTCAGGATAAGGGTACGTATGGGACTACTGCAAAGATAAATGAGATTATGCAGTCACAGGATGGTACAAAAAAGTGTGGAGGACTACAGAATTGAATAGTTTGAGTCCATTTTGTAGGGAAAAATTTACAGCGCTGTGGCATAGTGAGTTAAGCTGCCACCTATGACCCCAGCATCTGATATGGCACAGGTTTAAGTCCCGGCTGCTCTACTTCCTGCTGATGCCCCTGGGAACACAGTGGAACATGGCCCAAGTACTTGAGCCCCTGCCACCCACATGGGAGACCCTGATGAAGCTTCTTGGCTTCAGCCTGGCGCATCCTTGGCCACTGTGGCCATTTGGGGAGTAAACCAGCAAATGAAACATGTCTTTCCTTCTCTTTTTAATTCTGCCTTTCAAATAAATAAATCTTAAATACACACACACACACACACACAAAGCTATGCACAGGCTTGGAACAAGATTGGCAGAAAGTTCTACCAAATATATTCCTACATGGAGACTGGACTTTTCTTCCAGTATTCAGCATATACTGCTGCTATGGTCAGAAAAAAGTTCAGAAGGTTGAACATTCGGGGAAGTGTGTTTAATCTTTTAAATGTAGCTTCTTTAAGATCCAGCCCTATAGGAACCAGACTAAAGAGCTGCATTTTGGATTGGGCTGCTAGAATTTGAACAAGACCCTCTGTCAGGTACACTGCCAGCCCCAGCTGCAAGGCCCCCAGAACAAATTCAAACTGACAGCATTGCTGGCTTCCCTCCCACCCAGCTGAGCTCCAAAGCTCTGAGAGCTTACTTGCTCTTTACCTCTGGATGCTCCAGTCTTCAAGGATAAGTAAGTCCCTCCCTTGGATACCGACAGGCCTGGTTTGGAGCTTCGGGTTCTGCTTCTGAATGTTTTTAGGTGAGTTACTTAACCTCAACCTCATTTGGGCCCATTTCCACAGCTGTATAAACTGAGTATATATCTACTTTTAAGGATAACTGTGGAACTACAAAGATCCCACTTGTGGGCTACGTATGAATTAGTTTCCCTTTCTGTGCCTCAGTTTCCTCATCTTTAATAGGGAAATGAGTCCTACATTATAAAACTTGTTACGAGAACTAAATTGGGGGAAAGCCTAGATTAAGTGCTCAGTAAACGACAGTATTTTACTAAGGATCACCGCTGGCATGCAGGAAGAGCAGATTAGGGTGCCCTATACCAGAAGCATACCCTTTGCTCGCAAGAAGAGCTAAGGTCATTTCCTTTTCTCAGGTGGGTGCGACTGGAGATTTCCTCTGGGCCCCAACTGCAGAATCTGTAGAAACAGAAAAGGACCTGAACCACAAGGCCTCCAAGATTTCAGTCTGCACACTCTGTTCTTTCGGCTGATGCTCCCACCTTTTGGAAGCCAAGGCTGCCAACTTGGCCTCTTGCAAAACACACATTCCACTCGTAAGTGCGTTTGTGCATTTTTCCTCCCACACCCTTAGAAGCAGCCAATGCAGAGCTGCCAAAGCAGCTGCTGGAGAAGCAGCTTCTCATTTGGGGTGAAAAAGCAACTCCAAGGTTTTTACAAAACTCTTCTTTTAGGCCTTTAACATACTACCACCATTTTCTTGCCTCCTTATCCAAGGTGGGATTGTTCAAAACTGTAATCCATGTTCAATTTCATTTCTTTTTTGTCCTTTTTGTAAATAACTTCTTCCCTTTTATAAAGGAAGTTCATTTAAGTGAAAATTTTGAAAAATTCTGAAAAATTAAAGCAACACCTAAGCACACCACCCAGAGTCCATGACTGCCAAGATTTTGCAGTCTTTTAATCCAAACTTTTCCATCACTATTCAAAAGCTGCTTTTAATACTATATAATATTCCAACATTGATGTCTGCTATAATTGCTAAGACAACAGATGTGCATTGTTGACAATGAGGTTTTTCTGCAAGGATCTTATCAATTCTATCTTTGCACATATGTTCTTATGCTTCTAAAAGAAAATTACTGGTGTTGTGGTATAGCAAGTTAAGACACCTCCTGTCATGCCAGCATCCCATACAGGCGCCAGTTTGAGTCGTGGCTGCTCCACTTCCCATCCAGCTCCCTGCCAAGGCACCTGGGAAAGCAGTGGAAGATGGCCCAGGTGCTTGGGCTCTTGCCACTCAAGTGTGAGACAGAGTTCAGGTTCCTGGCTTTGACCTGGTCCAGCTCTGACTTTTATAGCTATTTGGGGAGTGAACCAGCAGATGGAAGACCTCTCTCTGTAACTCTGCCTTTCAAATAAATACATCTTAAAAAAACAAATTACTGGGTTGAGAAGCAGAAATACTTAAGGTATCTTTTAATTCCAAAAAGCTTTTTAAAAGTCTGTTGGCATTCAAGTTCTTGATAATTTCATAGGTGAAGTAAAGTTTTCTATTGTAGTGCTAATTTTTATTTATTTGAATACCCTTTAGGTTGGCATCCAACTTCTTTTTCTAGAAGGTTTTTGGCCAATTTTTCTTAACTGAATTGTCCATGTATATTTTGCCATTTTTCTGTTTGGAAGTCAAAGTAGTTTTTCTGTACTGACTGATTAGTATCCACTTGTTCATTAGCAGGAACCAGAGCTGGGCACTGAACCCAGGTACTGCTGTAGAGGACCAGGTGTCTTAACTTTCAGGTTAAAATCCCTGCCCCTTAAGGTAGATAAGCTTTTTTTTAATATATAACTTTATTTTATTTTATTATTATTATTTTTTTTTTGACAGGCAGAGTGGACAGTGAGAGAGAGAGACAGAGAGAAAGGTCTTCCTTTGCCATTGGTTCACCCTCCAATGGCCGCCGCGGCCGGTGCACCACGCCAATCCAATGGCAGGAGCCAGGTGCTTCTCCTGGTCTCCCATGCAGGTGCAGGGCCCAAGCACTTGGGCCATCCTCCACTGCACTCCCTGGCCACAGCAGAGAGCTGGCCTGGAAGAGGGGCAACCGGGACAGAATCTGGCGCCCCAACCGGGACTAGAACCTGCTGTGCCGGCGCCACTAGGTGGAGGATTAGCCTGTTGAGCCACGGTGCCGGCCCAAGGTAGATAAGCTTTAAAGCTTATTTTTTTTTTTGTAATTTCTTCTGTTTTGCCTTAATGCTTAGAAAGTCCCAACTGACAGAGACCAATTTAACATTCATTGACAAGTTTATGCATTTATAATTTTTCTCGTATACCCTTACTTCTCACATTTACTTTAGCATATACTAACAACTTTCTCCCAAATATTTCGTTTTCTTCAATTTTCTATCTTTACTTACCCAATAAAGGAGGGTGTTCTTTTTGAGTCCATTTATGTTCAATATGTTGAATCCATATTCTATCTTATCTTGGACTGGTACCACATATTTTGTAGATATATATTAAAATGCAGTAGTAATTTCACCAGAAACCACCCCAAATAAGCCCAGGGTCCACGGAAGAGTCCCATCAGCATGAATTACAAAACACTACAGAGTAAAAATGTTTTTGCTGACTGCATTAGTGCTGCTGTATTCCAACTACGACTTTCTCAATGCTTCTGAGGCAAGAGACTGAATAAAGTTAGAATACCACACAAAGAATGTTAAATCCAGATGGGAGCCTTAGGACTTCAAGATAGGATATGCTCAAGTCAAAGTAAAGGAAGGGGAAACTGGGCCAAACCTCTCCTTCCTAGGCAGACTAACCTTCAAACTGGATCAAAACCCAGAGCTAGGGGCTGGTGCTGTGGTACAGTGGGTTAAGCTACAGCCGGCATCCCATGTTGAAACACTGGTTTGAGTTCTGGCTGCTCCACTTCTGGTCCAGCTCTGTGTTAATGTGCTTGGGAAAGGAGAGGATGGCTGTAGTACCTATACCCCCTGCACCCATGTGGCAGACCAGAATGGAGCTCCTCACTCCTGGCTTCTGCCTGGCTGTTGCAGCCATTTGGGAAATGAACTAGTGGATGGAAGATCTCTCTCTCTCTCTCTCTCTCTGCATTTCAAATAAATCTTAGAAGAAAAAATAAATCCTATAGTTAAAGGGATGATTTTCAGAGTCAATCCAGCCAAGTGCTTTTGCAAATGGTTCAGACAGCAGGGAAGAGGCCAGTGCTACACTGACTCTTCTGTACTGCTCTGGACCCCAAGCACTGCCTTCATTATACCTTCCTTGCTAAAACAAAGTCCATCCCACAAGTAGTTAAGGTCTTCTAACAATATGTGAAGAAACTGCTTGCCCCTCATCTAAGTGAAAATTGGATTTTAGTCATAGCCCATATAGTATATACTTTATTATAGCCATATATAATCCATATAGTACACATAGTTATATGTAATCCATATTCAAGCTGTAAGCTCCAAATAAGTACCAGAATCAGCAATCTTTTTGTTACTCCTCAAACCCGTTTATAAAGCTTTGGCTGGGCTTGATTACTCAGAAGGGTCAAAGCACAGAGGCAGCCCAGGAGCCGATGGGACTAAGTACATGGTTGGAGGAACACTTTTACTTTCTAAGTGAGAAAGTCACCTCTAGATTGCCTTTCTGACCCCACCTGATGCTGACCTTGCTAATACAGGGTGGGGGGATCCAATTCATTTCAGAAGCCTCAGAAACCTTGACTCCCGAGTCCTTTGCAATTGGTAGAAAAAGTACATTCAGTTCCACGACTGGATTCATTATTTTTAGGATACCAACATGAAGCTGGGAATCTAGGGAGGAGGGAGTGCATCAGAGCCTCCATCAAAGACATGAGTAAAAGGACTGGTCATTAGTTTTCCTGAATATAAACAATAAATAGAAAAGATAATGGAAGGAAGATTGGGATCATAGTAGGCCCTTGTAATTAGGCTTCCAGAATTTTGAGGCAGATGGGAGTCTTGGGGATCATGCTAATCTAAGACCACATACAAACATACCCAGCCCCTCAGAGGGGCAGTGACTTGTAGAGGTTCATGTGTGACCATGCCGACCCCTCTCTCCTTGTCTGTTTGCTTCAGCTAACATCCTTTTGGAGACTCAAGAAAGTCTGTTGCTCTTCGGTGTTTTATAAATACTTTCTTTGAAATCTATGAGTAAGAGTCTCTTAATTTGACAGATGAGTAAAAGGCAATTTGGAAGTTCACTAACTTGCCAAGGGTCATTCAGCAGTGGCACCTGAAAGATCAGGTGCCCTTTGTCATGATCACTGCCAGACAGATCTAGAAGCCATGGACTTCAGAGTACTCAAACTCACTTTTTGATGCCCAGGGGAATTCACATCAGTTGTCCAAACTATTTAGTCAGTGGCCCAATAAGAACTGATTTGCTTTGTTGCATCTAAGTACTGAGATCCTAAAAGCAGGTGTGGGGCGTCAACACACCTATGTTGGGAGTCCAGGGATCCTGTACCATCTGGGCTATTTCCCAAAGCACTCACTTGTTATCTAGTGTGTTTGTAGAGGGTCCTTGTGGATAAATCTTGCCCCCAGAATAAAGTCACTTTTTTTTTTCTGGCAGAAATGTCAATAATCAAGTAAACAAATTTATTAAATCCAACAGCAGATAACCTTCCAAATAAAACATCAAAAGAAAAAAATAATGTAGACATCAAAGACAAAAATGTGTGTAACAAGTTAATAAAAATATTCAAGGGGCCATTTGAAGAGTGCAACAGTGCAGAGAACACAATCAAAAGTATTAACTTTTGTCAAGTTTGTACAGCCTCAAGAAATAGACACGCTGGTCACAAACCAAGAGGGATCCACAACAGTGGGGGAGGGTCACATGAGCAGTGGACTCATCACCTCGACAGCTTAAGGCAGGATACCTGTAGGACCAAACCATCCATGCCCCATTTGCCTATTGCTTCAAATTCCCCCTTTGAAACTTAGAACTATACTCATTAGTGCAACAGGTAAGAGCAATTGATCACAGACGAGAGAGCTGGGGACCAGAGTCAGAAGACACTTCCAGAGCGCATCTATGTGTTAGGGAAGCAGGGGGACAAAACAAACAGCTGGCTTCCTTTGGCAACATCAAAGATTTGTGTTGACAGCAGTGAGGAAAAAAGGTGGGTGGTAGACAAGTGAGTATCTGAGAGCAAGCTGGGTTTCTAGCAAGGAATGGGGAGGACAAGATGCCCCAGCATCTGAAGCAGAAGCAGAACCTGATGTTTAATGCAAGCCATCTTGGCTTCTGCAACCAGGGCTCAAGCATCAATTTATTTATTTTCTTTGAGAAAGAAAAAAAAAAAAACACCCTGCTGGTCATCACTGACATGCAGTCCCAATCCAAGTGAAACTGGATAGATGCCATAGTTACGGCTTACAATGGGAATGAACTTGAAGGCGGTAGGTGGGCACCCCCTCTAAATGACTCAGAAAACATATGGAGTGAGGACGAGCAATGTCACATGTCCTCAAATGAGTCCTGGGTAACACATTTCAATAACTGTAATAGTCCTTTTATAGCCATTTAAACAATATACTGCTGGAGTCCTCCAAGGAAGACCTTTGTCAGTTACCAAGATATTCAAGTCCACCAAGGAAGACCTTTGTCAGTTATCACGATATTCAAGTCGTCATTAACCAAACATAACAGACAAGAAAAACTGCAAGCCACCAAAAAAAAAAAAAAAAAAAAAAAAAGCCAAACCAAAAGAACAAAGAATCCCTAGGAGCAGCTTTTGTTCAGTCCTTACCTTAATAACAGTATAGTTGACTCTACCTTTGGGCTTTACTACCCTGAAGATTTCATTTGAAATATGGCAAACCCAACAGTCCGAAATAGAACCTGTTTTGTAAACCGTAAGACAAGTCTTTACCCCGGTAGCTTCTCCCTTGTAGCCTCCGGCACCAAGGACTGAATTTTGGCAGCAGCTCCTGGGAGATCAGTACTGTTTCAGAGACTAATACTGTGTGGCTTAATCCTTTCTTCCTTTCCAAGAAGGCTGGTTTATACACCTTCCACGGGGAAGTTTAATACTGAAAACACTGTCTTGTACATTTTCAATTAATTTCCCTGGACCATGAGGTTTGGTTGAAATTTGGATCTTCACTCACCTCTGGATTTTTCTTCTTCCCTTATCAGAAGAGTAGACATAAGTTCCTGGACCTAACACAACATGTGAGCACATCTCGCAGGATGAGGAAGAACTGCTAAGGCAAGCAGCTGAGACGAGGTGCTATTAGAGAAGGTGGGGTTAAGAATGATACACTCAAATGTGGCAAGGATTAAGGAGAGAGCAATTCAATGAAGCAAGACTTCATCTCATACCAGCTAATAAATCGCTAAAGGAGCTCAAAGCCATTTGCCAAAACCAAGTAATTTCCCAACATATGTGAGTATATTGAGTTTATTGTGGTTACCCTTGGATGCTGCATCCACATCTGCCCCTGGTCACATCACTCTGGAGTCACAACATCGCTAAAGTGAGAGGTGCACTGGCTTACCCGAGGGGCACGCATTTGGCTGCCTCCACAAAATGACTGCTCATTCATTCCACAGCAAAGCTGCTTCTAGCTTGAGAGGAACGGGGCTTTTCATTTCTCAGAAGATTATCTATACACCCTACATTCACCCCACCTTGGATCCCTCAGTAGAAAAATCTGCTTTGCCTGTGATCCTGAAAACAGTTGCATACTGACCCAAAGCTACTGAATTCATTGCTGAGGAAGGAATTCAACCAGGAAGGAACCTTAAGTCCCTCCCTGACTGCTCCCTCTTCTGGTTTCTTATTTGCATTTTTGTAAAAAAAATGAAATCATCAAAAATATAACCAAAAAATAAATAGTTCTTTTGTAGGGGAAAGATATGCTGAATAGTTCATATTAAAAAAAAAAAAAAAAAAAACCAGAACCATCCACTAATGCACCTAATGCATGGAATGCCTTCTGGAAGGATGAGCAGAGGATCTCATTTCAGAGTCGGCTGTGTTGCTCTTTTGGGCTCTTCCTTCCCATCTGTGCTTCTGATCTGTGATGGAAAAGGCCTTGTCTGGCTAACAGCAGCCTGTGTTTTCCTTCGCTTAACCTCTACAAAATCCAGAATTAGGAAAAATCAGGAGTGGCGAACTAGCTACAATTAAAGATGATAGTCTGGGTGTGTCTACCTCCTGGGGCCCCCTGACAACATTTTTACAAGGATCTTGCATCTTATTTAGCTAGAACAAGGATAGAATCCTGACCTGAGACTCCTACTTCAGCTTGCCAGCAGTCCTGCTACCCTGCTGTGACTGATCTGCCCCGCTAGGAGGGGCAACTGTCAGGACTTTTTCTAAAATTCCAACTATTAATATGTTCCCTATGTCAGTATCAATTTTAGAAAACACTGGCTGCCAAAACCTGAAATAATTATCTTTGTAAAGATGGGAGGTCAGGTAGGGCTACTAGCAAAGGAACTCAAAACATGCAATTCTTGCCCAGGCTGAAAACCCTAAGTGTACCTGGGAGAGAGGACTGCTTACCAGAGAAAACTCTAAATACTTAATAGACAAACTCTCATTACCTTAACAGCATACATGTTTTAATAAGTTTTTATTTAAAAGATTCCCTTTTAAATCTGTTCCAAAGTACTGGAAGCTGAACTATACAAGTTCCTGCCACCCACCCGTCAGCACAGTTTTTTGGGGACATTTTTTTTTAATTGAAAAATAACAAGAGGACCCTCTACTAAAAATCAGTTAGGACCAGAGTCAGCTCCTCAGGCCCCTGTGGCAGTCTGGCCAGAGCTGGCCGTCTGGACCAAGTGTGTGGAGGAGCCTGGGGAACCAGGCCCCTCTTGTGAGGAAAGGGCCAAGTGAATTCATGCCATCAGTGAACACGGTCCAAACGCAGATAGGAAAGCCTCCATTAGGACATCCCCTGGCACTCTTAGACTTTATACATTGAAGGCAGCTCCCTCTTTTATGGCCAGTTTTAGCAGGCAAAGAAATGAAGGAATATAGATACATATATGTGTATATATATATATTTTATATAGGTAAAATATATACATATTTTATATATGTATATATACATATTTGGGGGAAGGGAAGGAGAGGAGGGTCATGTAAACCTAAACAGTCATCACATTACCCCAAATGAGCCTGACATTAACAAAAAGAATAAATAACTCCTGGGGGGTAAGTGACAACATGGGTGCAGCAAGAAGGGAAAGGGCACACGTTTAGCTCTTAAATACACTTTGATATCTGTTTGGCAGAGTTCAGGCCAGCCCCAGGCTTCTGCACTTGCCAGACAAGTAAGCTGATGATACGTAAAGAAAGGAAAATTAAGGAGAAAAAATAATTCAAGCAGAGCTCCATACCACAGTTTTCCTTCAAGTCAGCTGGCCGGCAGGCACCATATTCCGACCACCAGGAACAGAAACTTTGGCTCCAAAGCAAATGAAAAAAAAAAAAACAAAAAAACAAAAAAAGTATTTCCACTTAACAACATGAAAATACAGAAACTTCATCAACGAAAGAAAACTATCAAATAAGTCTACTTCCAGCAAAACTGAGGTAGCACTGCTTTCTCTGTATTCAATGCTTAAGTGGTTCTCAGTACAATGTGTCCAAAAAGAAAAAGAAAAAACACTGCTCACTTGACTGACAGGTGCAGCATGTTCATGGATAAATTCAACATGAAATGCAGTAGGTCAAAGAAGGAATGAGCAAGAAGTGAGGGAAATAAGGGTTTTGGATAAATTAGCTTAAAAGGGAAGTTATCACCAGACTACACAAACGCTCTTGACTGGCCTCAGCTCCCCAAGAGCTCTAAACTTGTCTGGAAATTAATGCAATGTGGTTAACAGTTAACACTGCTACTCAAAATCTGTGTAAATCTTTAAAAATAATTATTACAACCTAAATTCAACCATGTAAACAGCACTACACACAGTACAGACCTGCCCTGAAAAACAGTATGCAAAACTGAGATCTGGCACTGTATCATTTTGTAATGTTAATTCAACCGAACAGTCCCATTCCCCCCACCCGGCTCTATACTGGCCCCCACCAAAAAAAAAAAAAAAATCATCCAATTTGTGCAAGAAATGGCAGACTTATTCTATCTGAAGGCTTCAAAAAAAGATACACAACATGTAGCCAGGTTCAAATATTTTGGGGGATTACCCCCCCCAAAAAAAAGAAATAACCAAAATAACCAAAAAATGAAGAAAGTGCCTAAAACATGATACAGCATTTTAGAGCCCTTTCAGATACAAGGCAGAGAAAGGTGTAAAGTAGAAAATATCCGGATCTTCAGTAATTTCCAGAAAGGTCCAATTCCTTGGTTGGCTGCAGGACAGCAGGCAGCTCTTTGCTGCTGCTCCTGGGACAGAGCCACTAAGTCTGCTCCTCGGGACACAAGCCCTCGGGCCCTGAGCTGAGTGCACCTCTCCCTTCCCCTTCTCTTTTCCTTCGCTCCATTTCCCACTCCACAAAGGTATCAAAGAGACTTGGCCAGGCCTCATCTTCACTGTAGTTGCTGAGGTCGGGGCCAATCACCTGAGTGAAGTTAAGGAACATGTTCCAAGTGTCCCGGGAGATGCCCTTGATCCCCGAGGGGTTCTCTGTTAGGAAGTTTAGCCACTGGTCCAATACTGGAGGGTTGTTTTGAGTGAAGACTAGTTTCCACAGGGCAATGGCTATTTCCCGATGCAGTGACCGCTGCCCTTCTTCAGAGTCCAGGCCAAACTGAAATGTAAACCGGTAGAGATCCTTGAATTTATCCTCCTGTTTGGCTTCTGTTAAGAGGCTAGGGAACCGCGCACAGATCCCGTCAATGCTGTCTGCACTTATTGCCTTGCAGCCATCGAAAAACTCCTTCCTGCAACAGAAAGAAGGCACAAATTAGTTATAACCGATATTATTTACCGAGGGCAACAGAGTATAGTAATCAAGAGTATGGCATTGAGGCAGGATGGCCTGGATCAAATGCCAGCTCCTGCACTAAGTAGTCCTCCTTCCTCATCTGCCAAGTGGTGAGTAAATGTTACACCTCACCTTGCAGGGTTCTGGTGAGGGGTAAACACGTTAGCACGAGTACCGAGTGTTTCCAACACTGCCAAGCACACGGCAGGCAGCTAGTCCCCTGCCTCCTGCTGGGTCTGCTGCCCTGCACTGGTGATGAGGTTGCAGCCTCTTTCTCCTCGATGGAGAAGCCTTCCTGCCTCCCTTTCGATTCTCTCTGGGTTGTTTTGGTATCTTTCTGGTGACAGCCAAGAGACACTTCTGGAGCCCGAGAGGCAGGATAAAATTTAAGTCTGCCACCAGAGATAAAAACTGTGCTATTAAATAACAAAACTTGCGTACACATATTTAACATCTTTGTAACACTTCCAGCTGACAGCACGGTTTCCTCTCTGGGACTGCTGTACCCACCAAGATTAGGGAGTCCAGGTCTGGAGGGTAAGCTACCTGGGGGCATATAGACTAGAAATGGCTTGGCCAGGTCTCATAACCTGCGCTCAGCAAACCACCCCTTGGGGTGACCCTGTCACGTCTTCACCCACAAGCAACTTCTACAGGGATATAAGACCACAACGACATGAAACTGCTGCTTGATAACTGGGCCACCTGTCCTTGTTTCATACAGGTCTGGCTGAGGGCAATACGGTAAGGATGAGAAGGGACAACTGGGCTCACGGAGTGGCAGAGGCACATCCCTGGAGGTTCTCACTGTACTGGCACACACAGCACCTGCCACAGGACGGACAGTGAATTCTCAAGTACCTCAAGATTCCTATTGAGTGGGTCTGCTACAGAGTCAGGCACTTACTTTTTTAAACCCTCAGAGGAGTCTTGGGAGGGAGGTGGCAGGGGGAGGCCTTCTCTGGATCAGGAACACAACTTAGCTCAAAACATCTGCTTTTGAGAAACTGGTCAGAGCACAAGGATTTTCCCTTCCCCAAACCCCATGCAGCTGACCCAGTTATCCTAGCTGAGCACTCCTGCACAACATTGCTCCGTTTCCTCCTCTGCTCACCTGGTAACATGAAGTATTTGTAACTAACCTGGTGAATTTGCACATGGTAGCAGCCTGGAACTTCCAAGCCAAGAGCAGCACTCGAAATTCCGTGGGGTCGACACATAGGTCATTGCAAAAGCGTTCCATGCCTTCTTCCAAAATTGCATCCTCCCGCTCGTCCTTGTAGCGCCTGAACAGTTCTTCCAACCTCTGCAAGGAAGACTCTTCAGCATTGGACTTGGACTCCCTCCCAGCATCTCCCGAGGACGTTGGCAACTGGCAGACCTCAGTGGCAGCCTCCGCCTTCTTGGTCCCATTGACGAGGATATCCCCACCTGGCTTGCCACAAGGTGGCACCTGTTCCTCACGGTGGCCTGCACTTCGCCTGCTGTGTGATTTGCTGCTGGAGTCCCGGTCTCCATTCTTGCTGCCCAAGGTTGATGAGGGATTCTTGCACTTGGTGACACACTGGCCCATGGTGCTGGCGGCCTGGCCTCTAAAGTGGCCCCCTCTGGAATGGATGCCCTCGCTGCCGCTGGCCCATGTACTTCAACATGCCATCAGCCAGAGGAACCAGCCAACCTGGGAGGAAATTGGAAAGCAGTCACCTCTTGAACACAGAACACAGGGCATGGGCGGGGGCACCACCCTCTGGGGACTGCTTCCTGGGGATCACTGCGTTTCAATGAGCCAACAAGGAATGAAGGGAGATCACCTCCCTGATAAGCCAGCTCTGTAACTTGCCTTGGAAAAGCAGTGGCTATGGCACATATGGAAAACCAATATGGGAAATTCCTAAAATTCTTAAGGTAACAGGTTACAAAGAAGCTGATTCATGTGCAGAACACATCAAAGACCACAGTTCTGCCAAATATTCCAGAGGAAATCTGTCTTGCCAATTCATCATCATGCAAAAAATTTATGTGGACCTGGATTAAGCCAGAGGGTACAAATATAAGGTTTATTTTCTAGTTTTTAACACCGTCACACTCAGATTTTCTTTTTCCATACATGGGATTAATAGAGGGAGGGAGTGGCCATACCCAAAACAACTATAGGGTCTCACAATAGCTTAACAATGAGGTAAGGGATTTGCAGTGTCAGGCCTGCGAACAAGGGCAGAACCAAACATCAAAGTAAAGTTCATCCCTGATCTCTCCAGATCCCTTTCTGGGCCTATCCCACATAGCAGGTGTAAGGCCCTTTCTTTGCTCAGCTACGGAAGCCATTCACCATCCCTGTACTCCAAGCAAAGTCTCCTAACCTAGGAGCTTTTTTTTTTTTTATTCCCTCCCTTTTATGTCTTTAGTGAGGCTGTACAGAATGCATGCCAAGTTCTCATTAAACATGACAGTCCTAGCAGGCTTCTAATGGGGTATGTGTCTCTGCTCTAAAGGACTGATTTGTCTAAATACGATCTTCTAAAAATGGTAGGATATGGGGGCAGGAATTGTGATGCAAAAGGATAAGCCACTGCTTGGGATGCTCACATGCCGTCCTGGAGTCCTAGCTACTCAGTTTCTGACCCAGCCTCCTGCTCCTGCATCTTGGGAGGCAGCAGATGATGGCCCCAGTGCTTGGGGCCCTGCCACCCCCATCGGAAAGGGACCTAAAGGGAATGTAATTTCTCTGAGACTACCCTGTCTATCCAGGGCTCCTTTTTTTCTTACGTGTTTATTTTTATCTACTTAAATGGCAACAGAGACAGAGACACAGAGATCTTTCTTGTGCTGGTTCACTCCCCAAATGCCCACAACAACTATGCTGGGCCAGGCCAAAGCCAGGAACCTAGAAGTCCATCCAGGTCTCTCCATGGGTGGAAAGAGCCCAAGCACTTAAGCCTCCCAGGCACTTAGGCTGCCTCCCAGGATGCATTAGGAGGAAGCTGGATCAGAAGCAGAGATCCTAGGACTCAGAACTGGCACTCTGCCCTGGGATCCAGGCATCCTTCAGAGCAGCTAAACCCGCCATAACAATGGCAACCCCCAGGATTCATTCTTACTTTAAACTAGTTTGCTAGGAAATCCAATTTTAATAGTGTAGGTTGTACATCCTTATTCCAAAAATCCAAAATACTGAAGAATCTGAAACATTCTGAGGGCTGACTTGATGCCACAAGTGGAAACTTCCCTACCATGAAACTATTTCACATACAAAATTATTTAAAATGTTATATAAAATTAACTTAAACCTATGTATATAGGAGTATATGAAACACAAATCAATTTCATGTTTAGTTTTGGGTCCCATCTCCAAGACAGCTATCTCATTATGCATAAAGCAATGCTCCAGAATCTGGAAAAATCTGAAATTTCTTAACACATTTGGTCTCATGCATTTCAGGTAAGGGATACTCAACCTGTACTTAGAAAATTTTTCCAGCTATTACAATAATGGTATCCACCAAAAATGTTAAGAGAAATGTGGACTAGGAGCCAGGACAGCAGGGAAAGCAAACGCCAGACAAAAAATCTATGTCAGTCCCACATGGGCCTCCCCAGTTCTAGGGAGCTGTCATGGACTCTAGGATCTAAATTCAAGCTCTTCAGAGAACTGGCACTGGGGCAAAAGGTTGCTGTTTATGAAAGGCTGGAACTTTAAACTTTGCCTAAAAAAAGCTTCCTGTAAATAGTGCCTGGGTAAATGTGGGGATTATCTTCAGGAGGTATTCTAGGGGTGACTTCTAGGTGTACACATTTAAGAGGGAAGAGCAGAATCATGCCTGTAGTTCCTGGAGACTAATCGTATCAGGGCGTGTCTGCTCTCCACCCTGAGAGAGAATAAATGACAAAAAGACATGCCCATACATGCCTCCCAAAGACTTGCAGTTTCACTTAGGCTTTATTTATTTATTTATTTATTTCACTTAGGCTTTAAAAACTTACTGAAAGTCTTTGAAGAGCTTTTAGTGTAGAAAATGACATACCCAAGTTAAGGTTTTTTTAAAAGTCTTTCTATGCTTTAAGATTATAGTGAACAGGCCATAAGCACAACCTATTAAAATATCAAAAGGCAAGGGGTTAATTCTTGGAAGACCATCATACAAGGGAAGCAACTGTTCTGTTTGAGCTGAATTATCTCAAAACAAGAAGGACTATAGCATGTGGAGGGTCTGGTTTCCAGATTTGTGTTTCTAAAGACTAGAGTGCTGAAACAAACAAAAGGCCCAAACTTACACAAACCCCACATGCTCACAGACTGGCAACTCTTAATTCCCAGCCTCGCTGACTCATCAGGGTTTGCTGCTCAGCTCCTGCTGCTGAGGGAGGCACAGGCACCCAGTGAGATAAGAGGATTTCCTGGCCTCCATCTGACCCACCTATCCCAGGCTACTCAACCCTGGCCACACTGGACAGATGCTTCATTATAGCAGCTTCCTCCAAATCCTGGCATCCAGGCCTTCAGGTAGAGACAGAACAGATGGGCTTCCAAAGAGGCCCTTAATCTCATTTACCCAACCAGCCCTCCATGTAAGAGCATCTTTTGATGACCTGACATGGCAGAACCAGCTGAAACCTGAAGGCTTTTAACAGATGAGAAAAAGGAGGGGAACATCAATGCTGACAGATGATCAATCAGCAAGTGCCAGAAGGCTGGATCCTTCCATTCTGGGCTCTCTCGGAAGGGCTCTCATTGCAGTTCAACGTGTGGTGGTTTCAAGCCAGAGGAAATATTTTCATATCTGGTGGTGAGTATGGTCCCTGGTCACTGTCCTGTGAGCTCCCTTCTTCTGGGTCTACCCCCTTCCCTGGAAGAACACTTTTGCTTCCAGAGCTTTTCCCAGTCTCAATCACAGTCCCCAGACCTCTGTTCCAGGCTGGCAGCACTTTGAGTGTTTTCAAGTTGAAGGTCTTCCTGCAGTCACTAGCTGTTGGCTAATAGCTAATAACAGTAGCCATCAATTATTGAGCACTTGCTGTGATACCAGGCACTATGCTAAGCACTTTAGAGACATTAACTCATATATCCATATCACACCCACATTTAAAGACAGGGAAGCTGAGACTCAAAAGTAAATTACCCTAGATCACGTAACCAACAGAACCTAGTAATCTGGCTCAAGAAACCATGACCTTTACCACTACACTGATGAATTCACTTCCAATAAAGTACCTCGGGAAAGCACACAGAAGAATGGGCACTGAGTTTAGAAGTGACGCCATAGCAACTCCTACATCAGCCACAGCAAAGGGAGCTGCATGATCTGTGTGTGCCTGTGGCTCAAGAACCCACTGTCCTCTCCTAGGCCATCTCTACTGCACGATCTAGCCAAGATGGCCTTGGGCTCAGTTCCAACCAGAATTAGTCCAGATGTCCGAACCCCTGTGTTTCGGTCCACAGCATGGTTAAAACTGTTTTGGAAACTGAAGTCCAGCTCTGCTACTGCACATAACCCTGATGAAGCTTGAAATGTCCTCAATCTGCAAAAATGTTATCTGCTTCACAGAACTGTTGTTAAGGATTTAGTTAGGAAAGGCAATAAAATATACCCAATATCTGCTGTTCTTCCCACAGAAGACAGCTGCTATGAAACCTATTACTATGATTACTAGCAGCTGAGTAGCCAGTTGGACGTCTTAGCTTGTCCCATCTGAACAATGGTTCCAGGCCTCAGTTTCCTCAGACCCAGATAGGACTCCTATCCCTGCCTTGAGTCAGCAGCCCAGGTCTTGTTCTGCAGTGACCCCACCCAAAAGCACCATGGCCCAGAAATACCTGCAGGATGAGATTCTCCACAGGATGGGGTTTCCTTTTGACTGACTAAATCAAATAAAGTAGGGTATTTGCTGTCTCTAACCTGGGGCGGGCTTTCAGCCAGTTCAGATTCCTTCCCCTTCCATTTAGCTCCAGCTATGCAGGCTTGCAAGAAAAAAACCAGGATTTCTAGTTTTCTATTCAGTTACACTCATTTAATGATCGGCCTTAGTAGGTCCCCCTTCCTATCACTGCTGGCTGTGATGTAGACAGCCTCATGGCTTTAGCACTGTCTGGGCCCCCTAGAGCCAAATTTTCAACAGTAACAGACCATTGTTACTAATGAGTACCACTTTGCATTTGTTAGCACATTATAATAGCTATATATAAACATAGCTCTGTGAAGTAATTACCCCTAATTACAGCAAAATAAATGGAGGCACAGGGAGGTTCAGGAACCTGTCTTGGGAGGGAGAAAATAGGAGCAGAGTAATTAAGAGAATGAGCTCAGACAAACTAGGATTTGAATCCCGATGCTGACACCAAGGAACTCTATCGGCTTATGACTAAAACAGGGCAGCCCTACCTCAAAGAACTGTTGGGTAGTCTGAGACATTCCAGGTACTTGGTTCTCACAAAAGTGTATCTTAAATGTTTGCCTCTGTAATAGCTACTGTTACTACCACAAAGTTGGGGACAGCATCAGCCTCCCTTATGGAACAGTGCTCTTTCAGCAGCAGCCCAGATCTGCTGTGGTAACTCAAGTATGCCCAGCAGTAGCACTCCTGTTTACAAGTGACTCTGCTCCTGTTTCAACCATGGAACACAAATGGATTGACTGGAGCCAAGGACAAGGAGGGTTGGGAAGAAAGGAAAGCAAAACAAAACAAAAACAATAAAAAGCAAATACACACACACATCACAAACCTGAGAATCCTACTTCCAGCTTTGGGTGTTTAAGCGGCAAAGTCAAAGCCAGTAACTCCACTGAGCTTACGCTAGACAGATCAGCCTCCAGCTTTTCTCCCTCAGTCTCAGGCCCAACTGCTTCTGCCTCCTCCTCATGGCTCCTCTGTGCCAGCTGAGGCTGCTGCTCCCCTGGATGGGCCTCACTGCCCTCTGGCTGTAGGTCTGGAGCAGGCCTTGCTGGCCCAAGGGGCAGCTCTGGCAAGGGATCGATCAGGAAG
The DNA here is from genome assembly GCF_051225735.1 of Oryctolagus cuniculus. NCBI lineage: Eukaryota > Metazoa > Chordata > Mammalia > Lagomorpha > Leporidae > Oryctolagus > Oryctolagus cuniculus. The sequence goes on along the minus strand of NC_142885.1, from coordinate 55,752,420 downwards.
CCACTCCAATGTCTTAGGCAGTGCTGTGCAGGCACAATTCTATGTCATAGGGCTTCACTCTCAACTGCTGACAGAATTGCCTCTGAGGGGGCAAAACTACCATGGAAGGCTAGCCCACACTGAGACTTTGTACAAATGAAGACAGGCATCGGCGAGAGAAGGGTGAATTTTCACTATGGAAAGAAAAGTTGAAGGGACTGAGGAAGAGAAACCAGAACTAGGGGATCCTGGGGCTACATCTTCATATGCATCATCTTCATTGTCAAACCTCCCAAGCTGGAGAAATGGGCTGTTAGAGCTCTCCTAAGTTAGGAAACAGAAGTTTCTACTACTGAAGTGGGACTAGGAAATCAAAGCACTCTGGAAGACTTTACATGGGAAGGTTTCAGAGAAAGTAGGACTTATCCAGGTCCTTTAACGGCATATCATGGAAGAGAAGAAAGCAGAAGAGAGCCAGTATGTTAAAAGCATTACAGGGGCCAGCGCTGTGGTATAGTAAGCTAAGCTTCTGCCTGCGGCGCTGGCATCCCATATGGGCACCAGTTCATGTCTCGGCTGTTCCTCTTCCTATCCAGCTCTCTGCTGTGGCCTGGGAAAGCCGTGGAAGATGGCCAAGGCACTTGGTCCCTTGCACCCCTGTGGGAGACCTGGAAGAAACTCCTGGCTCCTGGCTTCCCATCAGCTCAGCTCCAGCCACTGTGGCCATCTGGGGGAGTGAACCAGCAGATGGAAGACCTTTCTCTATGTCTCTCCCTCTCTGTCTGTAACTCTCTCTCAAATAAATAAAATTAAATCTTTAAAAACAATCATTACATATATTTATTGAGGGAATTGATAAGAACTGTCAGTCAATCAGGAAGATAATGAAATTTTCATTTTAAACAGGGAAGAAGTAAACTGAGTTTAAAAGAGGTTCCATGGCCAGTCTGTGAAGGAAAGTTTTGGCTTCAAGTCCAAGCAGTTTGACTCTAATTGTCCATGCTCCATCAAAGCTTCACTACTGCTTTTTGCTACAATGTGCCAGGATATACACGGCCCCTAATGAGATGACGATACTCCAAGAGCAAAAAAAAAAAAAAAAAAAAAAAAAAATTAGCAATGTCTCAGTCCACTGAGTGAATGGGAACAGAGTGAAATCCCAGAATGCCTTCAGTTCTCATCTGGCGTGTCCCTAAGCTGAGTGTGCCCTTAAGCAAGTCATTTATCCACTATCAGTTTCTCTGACCCCAGTATTTGAAGTGAGGGGTCTGGGTTGGTTTTTCCAGGCCAAATTTTCTGGGACTACCTTAACATTTTTTAAAAAATATTTATTTATTTATTTGAAAGTCAGAGCTACATGGGGAGAGAAGGAGAGGCAGAGAAAGGTCTTCCATCTGCTGATTCACTCCCCAGGTGGCCACAACGGCTGGAGCTGTGCCGATCCGAAGCCAGGAGCTTCTTCTGGGTCTCCCATAAGGGTACAGGGGCCCAAGGACTTGGGGGCCATCTTCTACTGCTTTCCCAGGCCATAGTAGAGAGCTGGATTGGAAGTGGAGCAGCCAGGACTCGAACCGGTGCCCATATGGGATGCCGGCACTGCAGGCGGTGGCTTTACCGGCTATGCCACAGCGCTGGCCCCTACCTTCACATTTTTAACCTACTTTATTCAAACTCTAAATCTGCAACCTTTGGCCGGCGCCGCGGCTCACTAGGCTAATCCTCTGCCTAGCGGCGCCGGCACACCGGGTTCTAGTCCCGGTTAGGGCGCCGGATTCTGTCCCGGTTGCCCCTCTTCCAGGCCAGCTCTCTGCTGTGGCCAGGGAGTGCAGTGGAGGATGGCCCAGGTGCTTGGGCCCTGCACCCCATGGGAGACCAGGAAAAGCACCTGGCTCCTGGCTCCTGCCATCGGATCAGCACGGTGCGCCGGCCGCAGCGCGCCGGCCGCGGCGGCCATTGGAGGGTGAACCAACAGCAAAGGAAGACCTTTCTCTCTGTCTCTCTCTCTCACTGTCCACTCTGCCTGTCAAAAAAAAAAAAAAAAAAAAATCTGCAACCTTTTTAAGAACACTTTGTCTCCGCCCATCAGAGCCAAGTCCAAAAGAGAGAAAGCAGGCCTTCTCCAGTCTGAGCAATGGGTGACAGGTAACTGGTTTTGCAGCCGTCCCTAATAATCTTAAGTTTGATCCCTGCAGGATCAGCAATAGGCCTTGACATATGGAAAACAGACCAGAGCAAGCTGGCTCTTAGCTGCAGCTGGTTGGGCCAGGGAGCCTGCTCACAAGAATGCTGTGTTGGCTGCTGATGGGGAGCCTTGTCACCCCGTGAACAGTCTTACAGAATGAAGAGCTAAAAAACAGGAGGCAAATGCTAGCACCACAAAGCAGTGTCAGCAAGGCTGCTGAGATCTGCGCTGACACTCCTTGACAGGAAGGACCAATCCAAACCACTCTTCCACTCTGTTCTCATCCAGTAGCCAGAGCCACTGACAGATGCCACTGTTTCTACATATTAACAAAAAGAAACCTAACTTTTTAGCTTTCATCTAAACACCTGGAAGAACTAGCTGGGTGTGTTTTTATTTCTTACTGTATATGCCAGACACCCAAAAGCCAGAGAACATGAGTACAGGGATCCCTCAGCTTTTCTATAGTAGCAAAAGGCTACAACAGCTTTGTAATGGCAGAAATGATCTTCCAGGGAGTCCCAAGCCAAGACCACAGAGCTCCTGGATCCCACCTGGCAGCAGCAGACACAGAAAGGCCCAGAGAAATGAAGAAAAATGGGGTGTCCATTTGAAAACTACTTCCTAGAAAGTACACTTGCAACAATAACAAAAAAAGATTGAAATCCAGAGTACTTTAATAAAATGTGAAGTTGCTGCTGTCATTTGGAACTTAAAAGATCATCTTTGGAGATTAAGTCTTACGCAGAGCTGCTTGGGAGGAAAAGCTGTTCCTTTTGCCAAAGCAAATGAGACCCGTCTGCTTCTATTTTCATGCTTTAAAAAGACTTTTTGTCCTAAAAAGTACCATGGCAGCAAGCTAAGACAGTGGTTCCAGTCAGCATTGGGTAGGGACACATGAATTTCTACATCAACCAATTTCAAAAGTGCAAAAGAAGAGTGATCAAGGGAGGAAGGGAAGAAAGAGAACTTTTTTTAAAAAGAAAATAATCCAACTGGTTATATTTCTGTAAAATAATATTAAATCACATAATTAAGACCAGCCAGCTCAGCACAAAGTAATTTATTTCATTTTTAAAGTATTTCCACTGTTACTTAATTTGCGTCATTCAGAAACAGTCACGTGCTACAAAATGATGTTTTTGTTAATGAAGGGCCACGTATACATCAGTGGTCCCTAAAGCTGAAAACTTCCTATTACCCAGGGACTGGAACCTTCATAACATCTCGATGCAAAGCATTATTCAACTGTTTGTGGTGATGCTGGTGTAAACAAACCTACTACATACTGCTAGTTGGATAAAAGTCTAGCTCATATAATTATGCATAGTACATAGTACTTGATAATGACAACAAATGACTATGTACTTTCAAAAAACATTATTTTTTAGAATGTACTCCCTCTAGATTTACTGCAAAAAAGCATGCCATGTGTAGCCAGCAGCAGGCTCATACATCTGTTTTCTGCCGTGTCTGTTTATTGCATCAAGAGGCTTCCTGGCATGAATGACCTGTACCATCTAGGTTTGTGTATGCACACTCTGATGTTCATGCAATGACAAGACTGCTTAGTGACACACTGCTCAGAATGTGTTCCCATCATTTAGCAATGCAAGACCGTATGAATGTACAGCCAGTGGAAACCTGGGGACGGAGGCCCGTGTGAGTTGGCTAGAACAAATATTATTTGCCAAATACAACCAGGCCAACACACATGTACTATTATAAAGTTTCCAAATGCCAAATAATAAAGCATTTTTGGTCTCTGAATTCCAGAACTTAACTTTATGTTTAATCCCAGATGACTCCAAACAACCAAAAAAGGGTCTTAACATTCCACTGATCCACAACAGAAATACTTTTTGCCATCACCACTGATCTGGGCAAGTCTGACTGCCCACTTACGTGCACAAGGGGCATCATTAAGGAGCATCAGGTTTCTAGGCTGGCAGCTCTTTTTGTTCCTGCACCAGCTTTTTCAGCAACTTCCCCCGTGACAGGCCCATCTTGGACTTGTACTCTGTGGCTCTATAATACAAAGGAAGCATGTCTGCTAGACTCATCTCTGGTATGCCTGCAGCTTTTCTTCCTTGGGATAGTCTCATTAGAACCCAACCAAGGCAAACCACTGATTAGGCACTAATCCCCTGCTTCCAGTTAGCATGTGGGGACCAGCCACTCCAGAAGTTTACCTGATTATGACTGATGGGTCCTCAAACACCCAATTGCTACGTCAACTATTCGATTCTGAGTCACCTTTTGAAGAGTTAGCAACTGACTAAAAAATAGTTTACACAGAATAGGTTAGATTTTTGCATCTGAGTAAAAGGCAAGAAAGGAAATTGTGAAATGAGCCAAAAGAAGAGGAAGGAAACCAAAATAAAAATGATAAATGACTGCATCCAAATGTTTTAAAGGGGTACCTAAATGGCCACAAATGTACAGACGCGGTTTCTAGAATCACATTGCCTCTAGGCAGGCCTCAGAGTCATCACATAGTAGCTAATCAATTTCTTAATTCTTTAAAAAAAAAAAAAATCTAAATCCATTAGGACCACATTTATCCGCTTTTTCCTAGAGCTCCATGATGGAAGCTGACTGCTAATACAGCAGGCAGGAAGGGGAACTGAAAAGAGCTGTACGATAAAATAATTCTTGCTTTCAACCACATCAGCAACCTGGTCAGAAAAGTGAGGCCACCAACGCTTTCTTTCCTGCTGCAAAAGTCAAAGTATTACATAGTTATTCTGTGAAGTTTAGAAAATACAGAGCAACATAAAGAAAAAACAGTCAAGTAGTAATTCCATCACCTACAGTGAACATCTGGGGGTCTATCTTTTTAATCCACATGTGAAAGTACACAGAAATACATATAGGTACATATTATTTACATAAATTTTAAACAAAATAGGAATCATATTATACATCCTATTTTGCAAACTTTTCCATTGAGTATTTTCATGAAAATCTTCCCTTCTCTTAAAATGTTTTTAAAAAATCAACAGTTCCATGTGTTGGTAACATCAATAATGCTCCAGCCATTTCATGTAACCCATAGGCTATTTAAATCCTAATATTCAATCTGTCAAAAATTTGGAGCTACATTTCAGGGGTGAGAAAGAGGTTCAGTTTCTCTGTGTGAAAACATCTTTAATATGGGGCTGGTGCTGTGGCTCAGTGGGTTAATGCCCTGGCCTGAGGCACCGACATCCCATATGGGTGCTTGTTCGAGATCCAGCTGCTCCACTTCCAACTCAGCTCCCTGCTATGGCCTGGAAAAGCGGTAGAAGATGGCCCAAGTCCCTATGTGGGAGACCTGGGAGAAGCTCCTGGCTCCTGGCTTTAGATCGGTGCAGTTCCAGCCATTGCGGCCAATTGGGGAGTGAACCATCAGATGGAAGACCTCTCTCTCTCTCTCTGCCTCTCCTCTCTCTGTGTAACTCTCTCAAATAAATCTTTAAAAAAAAAAATCTTTAATAGCCAGCTAAGTCTTCCACTGAGTGAGAGTACTACAATTTGCCCATTTAATCTCATATTGCTGGACATGGAGCTTCCAATAGTTCACTACTATAAATAACACTGGTGTAATAAACAGAACATACAGCTAATAGCACACATAATTATTTTCTAAGAATTCCTAAAGGATATATATATATATATATATATATATATATATAAAGGTAGTGTCACCTTATTTTGGCAGTGTATTGAGGTACGTATTTCTTTCAACACTAATTCATTTTCTTTTTTTAAAAAAAGTCCTTAACCAAAACTCATAAGATATTATAATTAACAAAAATATCAAACTGCCAAAGGAGGATAGAAAGCAGGTAAATAAAGAGGCCACTTACTTCACTGAGTGTCCAAAGACTTTAAGAAAGTGTTGTTAACTGTGGGGTGGTAGTAGTGCAGAAACAAGATTAATCACAAGGATCTCTTATATTATATCTCAATTTATTTTTCAAAAGAAGATTAAATTCCCTACCCAAGTCCACCTTCAGCCCCCATGCCCCCCCCAAAAAACAGAAAAAGACCATGCTTACTTTAAGGTCTAATGAATAATCCCCTCACCAAGGTTTACCATTGGGTTAGAAGGGTCTGGCCCAAGGGCTAGCCAGAATCAGAGTGAATCATATGCCCAGGGAGCAAAGAAACAGGGAACTGAGGAACCCCCAGAAACAGTTAATGGGCTGGATTTAGCCCCAGACCCGATCATATAGACTCTCATGCTACAGGCTGGATCAAAGGATGGTACTGCTTCTAACAGAGACTGGTCTGCCTCCTCAGCATCCAAGCTCTTCAAATGATGACCCAATTTTCACTAGTAGATCCGTCTCTATCACTCTTGGCCACATGGCTAGGCAGGTTTTAATGGGAACATGTGACTCAGGTCCGCCAACGCCTCACATGCCCCTGGTTTCAATGACTGAAACAAGGGTATGCACGTGACCTTTGCCGGTGAGAGTGTATCTCAGAGAATACCAGAAGTTGGAGATATTATAGTCATCCTACCCGAAAGAGCCTCTAACAAAAACAAAAATGTCTATCAAGGGGTCACTGAGAAGCTTAAATAGTTTTTAACTGTTTTAAAAATAAGTATTTATTTGAAAGTCAGAGTTACAGCAAGACAGGGGGAGACAGAGAGAGATCTTCCATCCACTGGTTTATGCCCCAAGTGTCCAAAATGACCAGGGCTGGGCCAGGCCAAAGCCAGAAGCCATGAACTTCATCCAGGTCTCCCACGTGGGTGCAGGAGCCCAATCACTTGGGCCATCTTTCACTGCTTTCCCAGGTGCACTAGCAGGGAGCTGGATCAGAAGTGGACCAGCTGGACTCAAACCAGTGCCCATATGATGCCAGCTCTGCAGCCAGTGACTTAATCCACTGCACCACAGCACTGATCCCAAATAATCTTTTCTTATCAGACAGATCTTGGCTCAAGTACATTCAGAACTCAAGAACAAAATCAAGTGGAAAGCAGCATCAAGACACAAAGAGAAACTAAGATTTAAAAGCACTATTTGCATTGTGAATCCAACTGTACCTCCTATAGAATCAAGATCAAAGCCAGCCCTTCATAGGTACATGAACCACTAAATTCCCTCTTGCCTAAGCCAGATGCTAGGTTCTCTGCCATGAATGATAGGCAAAGCCAGGCCATTTGGATCTCTGCTACTCACAGAGCAAAGAAAGAGACAATCTAAGTGTTTTGATTCATGGTCCTGGGCCAACTCACCAGGACACAGCTTCAACCCAATACATTAAATACATTAACAGGATCCAATGATCCAAACTTATAAAAGCTGCCAAATTTCATTACAACTGGGTGGACCGTTAAGATGCTGTTTAAAAGACAACATGAATAACAAGCTAAAAACATTGCAACTCCCCTCCCCCCGCAATCCTGGCCCTCCTTCAAGCAGAGAGACCAGAGTCCCCGAAGCTGCTTTATTCCATTTTTGACAGATTTTCTGTCATCTTCACATTCCCAGGAAGTAACCTTCCAGTACTCAGGTACCATGTGAAAGGCTATAAAACAAGAGCTCCTGGAAGTCTTTCTCTGTGCAGTAACATGATCAATTTTCCAGCCAAAACAGGCATTTGATATAAACCACATCCTATGAAACTGAAAGACCAGATCTGACCAGAACTTGGCTACCCTCTTGGTTTCAGTTACTACCACTGAAACAATTTCTCTTTGATTTTAATACTAAAGAACCAATTTACAAAGTGTTCAGGTTTCGAAGACAGTGACAGGAAATGTTCATAACTTAAGTGTCTTTATTGGAAAATGTTCCTAGCAGGTTGAAATTTAAGGCTCCAAGTGTGCACTATACTTTTCTTTAAAACCATTAATTAGTTTCACAAATGCTTATATGGCATGTAGCCCCAAATTACACTGAGGCACAAAGATAAACAGACTAATTTAATCAAGAATGAAGCTCCATACCTGATGGCAGGCATCCTGGTGTTGCAGGCATTGAGAAGCACAACTGACAATTCCTGCCCACTTCCCACCAATGTGACCTGACAAAATTGTCACTACCTAATGGCTAGTGCAATGCTATCTATTAAAACTAGCAGTTAGGCTCTACTTAAAAATAAACAATACGAGAAAATTTTAAAATAAAGTAGCAGCAGCATAAGCTTTTGGAAATCACTATGTTGAAAAATCTAAAGATAGCTATGGGCTCCAGAATAACGTCAGTGGAATCACACACTTTTCATAACACTAAGCATTTTGCTTGTATCATAACCGCATTCAATCCCTTCGTTCAAAAACTTGTTGCCCAGATATTACAGCCTCACATTTCCCACTTGAAACCTGGAAAACTTAGAAGATCATTGTGAAGAATAAAAGTCTCCCTCACATCAGATGGGTCTCAGTTCAAATGCTAAGATGTTTCCTGTCCAATCCAAGTGTCATTTCACTTGAATACAGCACACTATTTTATTTCTTCACAGGGTATACCAGTCCCTGAAATTCTTGTTTGATAACTTATTTATCATCTGTATCCTCTAGTAGCAACGATTTTACCTTTTTTTTAAAAGATTTATTTATTTATTTGAAAGTCAGAGTTACAAAGAGAGAGAAGGAGAGGCAGAGAGAGAGAGAGAGGTCTTCCATCCTCTGGTTCATCCCTCAGATGCACCGATCCGAAGCCAGAAGCCAGGAGCTTCTTCCAGGTCTCCCATGTGGGCCATCTTCTACCGCTTTCCCAGGCCATAGCAGAGAGCTAGATCGAAAGTGGAGCACTGGGACTTGAACCGATGCCCATATGGGATGCTGGCACTGTAGCCGGTGACCCCTTACCAGTCTTCTTCACTACTTTAATCTTGTGCACCTAAGCTAGCAGATAGCAAGGGGTTGATAAATATGTGTTGAATGAATACTAATCACAGACAGATAACTGAACATGCCTTCCGTACAAGGCACTAGTGTATCACTATGAAAAGTATTAATTCATGATTGAATAAATTAAGAATTTAATAAGCTTAATACTTTTCCCAGCAGTTAGTATTCAATGCATGTTAGCTATTTATACCAGTTTAATTAAATGATGATGCTACAAATACTCAGCAGTAAAGGGAGTTGAGTCCTAAGGATGCAGAACTCAGTTTCACCTCTCCAGAGTGGTTCTGAAGGTCCAGCTTCTCTTAGACCCCTCCATTCCCAGCACCCTACCACCTACAGAGAGAAGAGGAAGGCAGCAATTGTTTCATTGCTCTAACTACTCCCTACCTCTTCAGTTGCTCAGACAGTGTGCTACAACACAGCTTCTCAGACAGCAGTACACAGCTAACTCTCTCCTCGCTTCACAAACTGATTTTCACCTCAAAAGCCAGACATCTGAAGCTGAAATAGGCAGATGTTCAATCAGTCATGTCTCTCTTCGACCTGCATCTCAGTTACTTGGAAAAAATTCACATTGTTAATGGAAATCATTCCTGCCTCTTTTTAGGAAGAGTATAAGTTCAAGGGTTGACTGAAACCATTGCCACACAAAACTCTAGGAAGGCTCAGCACCTTCAGGGCTGGTCTGAACTATGTTTTCACTGTGTATGCCATCTCATAAAGGCATCCTACATAAGATGTTTGGAGATGGAAGAGCAAAAGCCAACAGCTTTTCTGAATACTGCATACTGCTTGCTTTAAATAGGGTTTTAACCACTTAAAGCATGAAGGACTTAGAGCCAGTTTTACACTTCTGGTGATATGTTATACCACTGTGATACTTACTAAAACTCATTTATGATACAGTTGCTTTTATTTCTGAGGGTTAAACTATGCACCTTGTCAAAGAGGGTAAGAAATGGGAGCAATAAAGGTCCTCCACTTCTCCAGTGGAGACAATGGGTGCACTATGTTGCATATGAAGGCAAGAAAAAGGTCAACACCAAAGTCCTCAACAGGGCCTCCAAAGCCAGACATACTTGCCAGGAAATCAAAGAGCAGATTCCACCTCCGCTGGCTGGCAGGCCCACACACTCTGCTTACCCATGTGAAACAGCCAGCTCTCCCCGCCCCCAGGCCCAGTTATGATATTTGGGGTACAGAGAGAATAGCAACACTGGTGACTTTTCTAGGAGACTGCTTTATAAAAATAGAGCTCCCAATTTTAGGTCTAAAATTGAAAAGAAAAATGGCCAGAATTAGAAGTTTGTTTTAACACAATACATTGAAAATTACAAGCTTAAGCGCTGGTGGCTGGGGATGGGGGATCACACCATCACATGACTTCTCAGTGAGTCATAAAAAGTAGTACAGGCTTTTTAACAGTGGACATCCACCAATGACAGAATTAAGTCCACTTGTGTCAGGTGATGGAAAACCAAACTGACACTCCTCCTGGGTTTATTTCAGCAGTGGCAGGACGGACACGAGTGAACTGCAGCAGCAATTCATAAAGACAGAAGCATTAACAAACCTTTTCTGAGACGAGTCAAAGAGGAAATGTTTAAAACTCTGAATATGACTCATTTTTCAGAAGTTAAATCAGTTTAATAGGAGGGGGAAAAAACTTCTACACTATTAATAAATCTAACTGAAGCATTTCTGGATTTCCAATGCCCGTTCTTGATGAACATATTTTGTGTCAAAGCAAAAGCCAAATGCAGGTATTTAACATCAAGTTGCTACCTCTTCAGTTATGAGAATCACTCTGAGGGAACTAGTTGAAATCAACAAAAATTAATCTTCATGCCTGGATGGATACTGTCATGATAATGATAATAAAGGTTTCCCAAAAGGGCTTCTGGGTACCATAAATTATATAACAAATCCAATTTTGCCAGGCAGCCAGGATTAACTCCTATTCACCCAGGTTACAATTCAGTATTGCCAGCAGGCTTATCAAAATGGAAGAATCATTACCCACCAATGCTCAGCAAATGCAGTCATCTGTCTCACTGCAAATCAGTTTGCTGACATCAACTACTCACTGCAAGAGAAGTCAAGTCAATGACTACAAAAATTTTTGATAATATGTTTCTTCTAGGCCAAGAAAATACATTTAAGAACAAGAAAGAAAATATTAATTTTTCCCCTAGTAACTTTTTCTGACTGAATTTTTAAGTGTCTAATTTGACAACTTGAGCAAGCCTCAAAAGCATTATACATTATGCACTCCTATGGAACACAGTCATGGCTCCCAAGCAAACAATCAAATATAAAAAAATAACAGAAGAAAGGAAGGATGTTATTGTTTTAGTGTCAGCACCTTAGCTTGGAAACTCTCAGAAAGCAGGGAATGTATAAGGTGGCATCAAAAGGGCCAATCTGCATCTAAGTCACACTTTCTAAAGAGTCAAATGAAAACCAAGTACCTACTATGTATCTAGTGCACTACACAAATCTATCTATATGCACAGTGCTAGCCACTCTGACATAATAATGTCCATAAATATTTATCTAAGGTTTACTATGTACTAGGCACCTTCAAAACATTTTTATAAACACCTATACAATAATCCAACAATAATATCCCAGGAAGTGTTATCACCATCACCATGTTACAGAAAAGGAAATTGAGACACAAATGTCAGTAACTTAAATTCAAACCTATGTTTTTTTATATTTGATTGTTTGCTTGGGAGCCACGACTGTGTTCCATAGGAGTGCATAATGTATAATGCTATGTTTTACTTTCTCAATATTAAGGATATGCTTTTCAAGGCCAATTTTCAAAAGTATAGAGGTTGGGGCCAGCGCTGTGGCGCAGTAGGTTAAGCCTCTGGTTAAGCCTCCAAATGCAGTGCTGGCATCTTGTATGGGTCCAGTTCGAGTCCTGGCTGCTCCACTTCCGATCTAGCTCCCTGTTGATGGCCTGGGAAAGCAGTAGAAGATGGCCCAAGAGCTTGGGTTCCTCTGCCCATGTGGGAGACCCGGAAGAAGTTCTTGGTTCCTGGCTTTGGATGGGTAAATTTCCAATCCTTGTGGCCATTTGGGGAGTAAACCAGAGGATGGAAGACCTTTCTCTCTCCCTCTGTCTGTAACTCTGCTTCAAATAAATAAATAAATCTTTACAAATAAAAAAGTACAGAGTTAAGTTTAAGCTGCCTCTTTCAGAAAAACAACACTCTACTATAAATGACTTTTTTTTTGTTGTTTTGTTGCATATTCACCTTTCAGCCACTAAGAAATGGGAACCTGAAGTAGATCATTAGCTTTCAAACTGTAACTGCAACCTTCAGTGAGAAATACAATTTATATCCTAACCACATGCACACATAAATACATATGTAATTAAGTTCTAACTATCTATCCCTTCTCAGTATTTTTTCTTTTTAAAAATTTATTTATTTATTTGAGAGGCAAAGTTATAGAGAGGGAGAGACAGAAAGAGGTCTTCCATCCACTAGCTCACTCCCCAAATGGCTGCAACAGCTGGAGCTGGGCTGATCGGAAGCCAGGACCCAGGAGCTTCTGGGTCTCTCACATGGGTACAGGGGCCCAAGCACTTGGCCATCTTCCACTGCTTTCCCAGGCCATAGCAGAGAACTGGATCAGAAGAGGAGCAGCAGGGACACAAACCAGCCCCCATAATGGATGCTGGCACCACAGGTGGAGGCTTAGCCTACTATGCCATGGTGCCAGCCCCAGAAGCTAAGATCTTAAGCCAGGTTTCCCACATGGTGGCAGGAACCCAATCACTTGAACCATCACCATTGCCTGCTAGGATCCCTGCAGTAACAGGAAGCTGGAGTGAGAAGCCAGAGTCAGACTTTGAACCCAAACAGTCTGTTGGCCTCTTAACTACTAGGCCAAAAGCCCACTCTGACTAGGGAGGTTTTAAAGTGGGAGTTAAAGATTAAGTCTTCAATTAAATACTTTTTTTGTTTACTTGAAGTCACCATGAGAGGACAACTTTCCAACATCGTGAAAGGGCTCTATTTTAGAGGTGAAAAGATTCCAGATGAAATGAAAGGTTATTCTACCATGAGAAGACGACAATAAGTAGTGCTGGAAATATGTTAAGAATGGCTCTTGGGATCAGTGTTATGGCATAGTGGGTTAAACCATGGTCTGCAATGCCAGCATCCCATATGGGTACCGGTCTAGATCTGGCTGCTGCACTTCAAATCCAGCTCCTGGCCTGGGAAAAACAGTGAAAGATTGCCCTACCACCCATGTGGGAGACCTGGATGGAGTTCCAGCCTCCTGGCTTCAGCCCTGCCCAATGTGGACATCTGGGGAGGGAACCAGTAGACAGAGATATCTCTCTTTGTAACTCTTTCAAATAAATAAATAAATCTTTTTAAAAAAAGAAAAGAATGGTTTGAAAATGTATTGAAATCTATAATCATGTTAGTGACATCTTTCCTTCTAACTCAGTTATAACATTTTTAAAACATGTGGCCTTGAATGCTTATACTTTTTTTTTTTAATTTTTTTTTTTTTTTGACAGGCAGAGTGGACAGTGAGAGAGAGAGACAGAGAGAAAGGTCTTCCTTTGCCGTTGGTTCACCCTCCAATGGCCGCCACGGCCGGCGCGCTGCAGCCAGCGCACTGCACTGATCCGATGGCAGGAGCCAGGAGCCAGGTGCTTTTTTTCCTGGTCTCCCATGGGGTGCAGGGCCCAAGCACCTGGGCCATCCTCCACTGCACTCCCTGGCCACAGCAGAGAGCTGGCCTGGAAGAGGGGCAACCGGGACAGAATCCGGCACCCCGACCGGGACTAGAACCCGGTGTGCCGGCGCCGCTAGGCGGAGGATTAGCCTAGTGAGCCGCGGCGCCGGCCCGAATGCTTATACTTTTATGGAGATTATAACACTATGGAGATAGTTATCTGTATGACTAGAAAAGAATATTCTTTTTTTATGTGGCTCTCATCTTTAAAAGTCCTGCTACCCACAAGAAATCTTAACCAAGACATATCAATCCAATGGCAATTTCTCAAGAAGAGAAGGAAAACACACATTCTAGTTTTTGCAAAACCCAGTCTGCAGACCAAGGGCAAATATCACAGCCCCTGCCCATATCCTTTTAGAATTTATCCAGACTCATCAGTCATTATCTATAAATAATGAGTAATTTCCACACCAAAGAAATGGACTGTTAGAGAAACCTGATATCTACCCTGAGTGAGGTGGCTTATGATTTTTACATCCAAGGAGAAAGGTGTTTGCTTAGACCTCAAAACATGCTCAAAGCACTGTGTGCCACATGTAATGAATTAGATCACAGTGGGAATAGAGATTTTTAATCCTGCAAAATACAGCCTTGAGTAAAAGGCTTTTTGCCTTTCCCAAAGTGCCTGACAACACAAGTCATGACTTTCTCTCAGGAGACATGACAGTATGTATAACGAAATCAACACTGCATGAAAACTTAAGGCATCCCACTTCAGATGGGAAATATCTGAGAGCAGAACACCATACATTAACAAAATGAGTAGGAGAAAAATGTTGGACTACAGCACTGTCACCATTTAGCTCTATCTATTTTCACCTAATCTTGACTAGTGATACTTCATATAGAAAAGATAATAGACTTGGAACCATCTTTATAGCAATTTTTTAAAAACTACAATGTGAAACATTAAACAGTTTATTACAAGGAGATATACCAGATCCATGGTCCTTTTTTTTTTTTTTTTTGACAGGCAGAGTGGACAGTGAGAGAGAGAGACAGAGAGAAAGGTCTTCCTTTGCCGTTGGTTCACCCTCCAATGGCCGCCACGGCTGGCGCGCCGCGGCCGGCGCGCTGCGGCCGGTGCACCGCGCTGATCCGATGGAAGGAGCCAGGAGCCAGGTGCTTTTTCCTGGTCTCCCATGGGGTGCAGGGCCCAAGCACCTGGGCCATCCTCCACTGCACTCCCTGGCCACAGCAGAGGGCTGGCCTGGAAGAGGGGCAACCGGGACAGAATCCAGCGCCCCGACCGGGACTAGAACCCAGTGTGCCGGCGCCGCTAGGCGGAGGATTAGCCTAGTGAGCCGCGGCGCCGGCCTTAGATCCATGGTCCTTTATACTGAGTTAATTGAAAACAAGATCACTTGCAGAACACAGACCAATCACCAAATGTAGATAATCAAAGATAATAGTGTTAAGATACACAGAAAATGTCTAGGGATTTCAGGTAATTAAGGCTTAGAAAAAAAAAAAAAACTCAAGAAACCACAGACTACCTTTGAAAGCAGCTTTCTCGGCTTCTATTACTCAATCGAGATTTCAGTTTTATTCTGGGGTTTTACTGAAAATGAAGCACCTCCCACAATAGTCTGTGTCATTTCTACCACTACTTGTTTTCCTCAAGTCATCCATGAGGCTGAATTACGAGCAACATAACAGAGCATGAAATGAGATTTTAAAATACTACCTGCTGCACATGTCACACTGTCCCTTCAAAGCAGTTACCAGCAAGAGGTAATGTGTGGGTCAGCTCTTGAGAAAGGACAGTACCTCACCCTCCCACAGCCTTGAATCTGCTAAGGCATTAGGTTTTTCTCCTCACCCCAACCTCCATCCCAAGACAGAACAGTCAGACCCAAACTCCTACCACCGGGAGTCCCAACACCAAAGAAGTCAAAGGGATGAACTGTTAAAGGTAAAATGGCAAACAAAAGTGGTTTAAAAAGAAACTGCTATCAATGTCTATATTTTTAAGTTTTAGACAACCTACTTATGGGTAGTTCTATCATCTGCTCATTTATATTTTTGCAATATACACATTTGTCAATTTGCTAAATTTGGCTTGTTAACACAAAGACTTCATTCAGTAAGGTATGGCACTGCACTGGAATTGAGTCTTACAACTTAGAAACTTCAGTCATTCCTATACTACCTTTATTATCTTACATATCCATTTCAACTACTATTCATGTAAATTTTCCTTACAAAGTCAGATGTACTCTGTCATCCTCAGGACCATTATTCCTGTAGTCACAGATGTTATATGCTAGTGCTGCTTTCATTAATACATATAAAAAAAGAGGACTAGTAAATGAAAAGTGGTCATTATATACCACTGAAAATCATTTCATTCAATCTACCTTCTTGCTGATGCTCCTGGGAGACAGATGATGGCCTAAGTACATGGGTTTCTGCCACCACTTGTGAGGCCAAGATGGAGTTCCTGGCTTCAGCATGGCCCAGCCCTAGCTGTTGCAGACATTTAGGGAGTGAACAAGCAAATGAGGATTTCTCACTGTCTCGCCCTCTCTGTCACTCTGCCTTTCAAATCAATAAATCTTGGTATTCAAATCCATATTTTGAGAAACAGTGATTGAGTCCTAAATCCTTTATAACACAGTTAAGAACTCAAACTCAAAAAAGGGATGTGATCTCCCCAAAGGCACACAGCAACTGGTGGTAGTGTCTACACTAGAATCAAGGACTTACCCCAGTGGTTCTCTCACCAGAGTAGACTACCCAGATGGCTGAGCTTCAGGGAGAACTGAGAAACCTGGACTCAAGCAGTCAGTGAGCCCCTGGCATGTGGATTTGGGTTTTGCACTTTCTCTGAGAAGCAACACATACAACATGGTACTTGCCAGCTGACACACTCAAAGATTATCTGGACTGGCTGAAATAAATATTTTCTTCTAAATTCTCATGTAGTTTTGCCCAAGTCACTGAACCTCAAGGCATATGGCCAAAGATAAAAATGTCTCCTGGATCTGTTTCCAAATTTTTGATCCAACAGTATCCTAGCCTTTGTCCCCAATGCTAGACTAATACAGGCTCTATAGTGTTTCAGAAGGAAGATTTTCCATCTCTGGGTTTTAGGTCAGCTTTGGAAACAGACTGGAAGTTTCCATTACAGAGTCACTTTTGTATTTCCCAGATACCCAGAGGGCAGGTTTTATTTTCAAGTGATGGATAACTTGTCTACTTTGTGCCCAGCAGTCTCATACGCTGTCCCATACATTGACTATATGAGCGGAATAAAGTGATTTTGCTCCTGCTCCCTGGTGAATCAACCCAGGTAAGCTTAACTATGTATGCCATGTAGCTAATAATAGCAAATGTCATTAAATGCTTATTTATACACCAGGCACCATGCTTTGTCCTTCAAATGAACTATATCTTATTGAATCCTAACAACTCTTTACTATGATTATCCTCACTTAACACATGAAAGAAGTAAAGCCAGGGCAAAGGGGCAACTAGGTGGTAAAGTTCAGACTCAAATCAAGACTGTATGCATCTATAGCCTAAGCCTCTTAACCAATGCACTATGTATACCTGAACCTTTGTAAAAGCAGTGTTGAAAGATATATCTGACTTCCTATTAAATTGTTTCTTGCATTAGGGAGGTCGACAACACATGCACCTGTGAAGTTCAAGAATAAAGCACATTCTAGGAATGCCATTTCCTATTGAAGAGTTTGTTCCTCATAATCTGGAGCTAATCAATTCACAGCATCTGGACATCAAGTAAATACCAACAATTAATAGTAGATGCACTTTGTTAATTATCATCTAAGTCAACTTTAGGTAGCTTTACTCCATTACTGTTTACAGGACACAAAATTGGAATACTAATGTGTTATAATAAAAAATGTATATTTGGTCTTTGTCCCTGGTTCCTGGTTCCTAAAACCTTTGGAATTTCCTGACCAATATTAGAGTCTTTTGTTATTCATGAAGAGCCCCTTTGGACCACACCAAGGTTTATGCTAACAAGGTAACTTCAGGGTGGGCCCTTAGTTTCAAGGGAGGGGCTGGCCAAGCCAGAAGGACCAAACATGTGATTAGACTTTAAGCTCTACCTTATAACCTAAAGGGAGGGAAGAGGCAACTGAAGACAGAGTTCAATCACCAATGACCAGTGATGTCTACATAATGAAACCTCAATTAAAATTCTGTAACAATGAGGCTAGGAAAACTTCTGGTTGGTTAATGTGCTGGGAGGGTGGCACACCCAGAAAGGGCATGGACCTCTGCACTCCCTAACTCACACCCTGCCCTATACATCTCTTCCATATGGCTATTCCCGAGTTAAATTAACTTCAATCCTACATATCTTGCTTTCCTGAGTTCTGTGAATCATGTTAGTGAATTATTAAACCTGGGAAGGGTGGTCATGGGAACCCCTGAATTTATAGTCTGGGTAACTTGGAAATACCCAATACCAGGTGCTGGCATCTGAAGTGAGTCAATCTTATGGGAATGAGTCATGAAATGTGGGGTCTGTGCTAGCCCTAGATAATATCAGAACTGAACTGCTGGACACTGAGTTGATGTTAGAGAACTGCTGGATTGATATAATTAATAACATCAGACAGAGGCTCACATTAATACCAACTTCACAAATTCATAACAGCCACCTCCCTGATTAATCTAATCATGAAATCTAGGCCTGACACCAACATCATATGCTGTTTTCAGCAATAGTAAGAAATCAGACTCTATGGGCAGATACAGAAGTTTCTGACAATAAAAAAATAGAAAGACTACAGAACTAATTTGACCCACTAAAGAGAACATGAATGTTATAGCAATGTGAAGTAAAAAATGATTTTTCTTTTTAGTTTTAGTAATGATTTTTTTTCATGTCATGATTTACCTCAAGAGTTTACATCTAACTGTCCTCCTTGGATAACGGATATTGTTAAATGACAAGAGTATTCTAATCCACACACTAATGGACCCAAGCATATTACATTCTTTCCTGTTTACCAACTTATGATTTGTCAAAATAAAGCCCTAAGAGTGAGAGATGTTCCCCTTCCCTGCACAAAAAAAAAAGAAAAAGAAAAGATAGGCAACACTTCGTAAGCAGCCCAGTGAGCTTTGGAAGACCAATCCCATCAAACCACTACCCTGACCCCGTATTTATCCCTCTCTAGTAATACACTTTCTAGCTGGAGGAGAGGACGTAAGAGTCAGGCCCCGACTCGAGGCCACTGCACTGCCCAACTCACAGGTTCTGATGCCCCACCTGGAGCCTGATGTTCCCTGGAGTTGGGCAGTTTTGTTGGTCTGCTGCTTCTTCACCCCCTGCTCCTCATTAAGTGTCACTGTTAGCATTCTCCACCCTTTTCCAGCTTGATCACAGATGGGTATGTTTCTTACTCCTGCCATCCAGTCTACAAGACCCACCTTCATGCTACCCCTCCCCTGACCAAGGCCTGCTCCCCTACATGTCATCCTCCCCCACAACTGAACCACCCAGCTTGCTTAATGCTTTAGACTTTTCTTTCCTCCTTACCTCCTGCATGAGCCATAATCAACTGTTTTGAGCAAATGGCTGGACAAGTAAGTAATTATTTCAAAGAAAAATTTGTTATGGGAAAAAGAACCATAAAAACATTGTTAAAAATGGATAAACAGCATTCACCACCTCACACCTCACTCTGAATTCCACTTACTAAGAAAAATACATAGAGTACCTGAGACTTTTGGCAGGTCCCTGATCCTGCCTCCTGTGACCCACACAGCTGAAGTCCAGACACTCACTACAGCATCTTCCTAATCTCACTCTCCCATTTAAGAAGCACCCATATCAAGCAGATTTAAAGCAAGTGTCTAACTGAATGCAAATTTCTTCACAGATATTACCAAAAAAAAAACGAGGAATGTGTGTCCACAGTGGTTATTTCCACAAAGTTGCTTCAAAACTGTTCTGTCAGTGGTACACCTGGGTATTCCTGCTCAGATTCCAGGGCAGATCTCTGGGAAAAGTACTGTTCCTTTCAACAATGTGCACACATGTTCCCTAAAATGGGTGTGGGGAAGGTCAGACTTCGAGGTCCTATCAGGCCTGCAAAATCATTTGGTCTGCCCATGCCAAGAAATTCAATACATCTATAGCAGCCTAGTTTTTAAGCTGATAATTTTGTATGGCCCGTGAATCAAGTTATAAATAACCAAATGGCCCTTGGCAGAAAAAAGGCTTCCCACTCCTGCCAAAGCATACCCATCAGTTTATGTCAAGAATTTACAGTGGTAAAGCTTCAGCTCTTTATTTGAATGTAATGTGGTCACATCCAGAAATATTGTAAGGAGAAAAGAACAGCTCTCCTTGTAAATATCCACAACTGCGCAAAACCAGGAGCCTCTCACCCCTTTACCCATGAATCACTTCCCTTCACATATGCTGCATTGTAAGGACTCATCTCTGAAAGACAAATAGTTCATAACAAAATATTTGAGGGATTGGCGCTGTGGCGTAGTGGCTTAAGCCACTGCCTGCAGCGCTAGCATCCCATATGAGTGCCAGTTCCAGTCACTGCTGCTCCACTTCCAATATAGCTCCCTACTAATGTGCCTGGGAAAGCAGTGAAAGATGGCCCAGGTGCTTGGGCCCCTCCTCCCACATGGGAGATCCAGAAGAAGCTCCTGGCTCTTGGCTTCAACCCAGCCCAGTCCCAGCTGTTGTGGCCATTTGGGGAGTGAACCAGTGGATGGAAGACCTCTCTCTTGTCCCTCTGTCCTTCAAATAAATAAAATAACTATTTTTTAAAAAAATTAGTGAAGTCCAGGAAATATAGAGGACCAAACATCAAGGATTCAGTTAAACTCTAATGGCTGCCTACATCCGCTTGTTTTAGAGACGCCATGTAACTGAGAACAAAGAAGGCTTGATTCTAATCCTGCACCTGTCTGTATCTTGTTCTGTAACTTTAAAGAAGTTTACTAATCTTTACTAAAATCACTGTTTTTCAACCTGTTTTCAGTCTCAGAACATTCTGTTCAACGGAAATGTTACGGGGAAGCCCAGTGTGTAACAGAATATTATAGTAATTTTTTACAAAGTAAAGCGGTGGGGTGAAGCAAGAAAGCAAAATCCCTTCATCCCTGCTACAAGCATACTCCAGCAATGGCCCCTAAGAGGACTCTTCGAAGTGTAGCTTGAAAAACAGAACAAAACCATCATATCAAGGATGATGCTGTGGTGCAGTAGATTGGGTCTTTTTCTTTTCTTTTCTTTTTTCTTTATTTGAAAAGCAGAGTTACATAGTGAGAGAAAAAGAGAAAAAAAAAATCTTTCATCTGCTGGGTCACTCCCTAAATGGCCAGTGCTAGGCCAGGCCGAAACCAGGAGCTTCATTCAGGGCTGTCACGTGGGTGCCAGGGGCCCCAGAACACGGGCCACCTTCTGCTGCTTTCCTAGATACATTACCAGGAAGGAGCCAGGCAGCAGCTTCACCTGCTACCCTGGCCCTCTGCCTCTGACCCAGTCTCCTGCTAACACGTACTCTGAGAGGCAGCAGATGAGAGCCCAAGTGTTTGGATCCCTGGGAGACCATAATGGAGTTCCTGGCTTCTGGCTTTGGCCTGGCCCAGAATTTGGGGAGTAAACCAGTGAATAGAACATTTCTCTATTTCTCCCTCTCTCTTTTTCATGCTGCCCTTCAAACAAATAAATCCACTTAAAATAATAATAAAATCCCATCAGATAAATCTTAAGATTTTGCTTCTTCCTAAATTGAAAAAGAAACTAACTGTATTCAATAATGTAAATGCTATGATTTTAGTCTCGTTTGGAATCAAATTATAAGTCACACATCAACCTAGTTTAGGCAATCACTACATAGATTCCAAACTCTTCAAGAATAAATGCTAGCTAAAAGCTCTAACTAAACTGCAGCTTGACACAGCGAAAGCAAAATACTACTAAATAAGGGGGCAGGTCTTTCTGACACACAGTCTCTTGGACTGATAGGCAGAGAGAGGGGGCAGTGGCTATAAGATGTTAAACACTCTGAGAAAATGAAAAGTCCCACACTCTGCAGTGGTGCTATTTGAGATCCTGTCAGTTATCAGATCTGATCTGGATCTACCGGCCTCAGTGACAGAATTATTTCCAGTCACCAGGTCTTGAGGGTGAGCCCTCCAGCAGGGCAGAAAAGGAAAATAGATGATGCTTTCCAAAACTATGCAATCTAAGCTTCCGTCCAACAACAAAGCACAGCTCAAAGGACACTCCTAAACCAGGCTGAGCCCTGAGGAAGCAGGAGTCATCAACATGATGCCTGCCTGTCCATGCAATCAGGTTGGTATCTGGGTGCTGGGCAGAGATGACTTATTTTGTCATAAAAAGTGCTAATCACCACCTCAAGATGGATTTACTAAGCTTCCCTATTCTGATGTAAAATATTTACGTCATTTACACATTTAAAATGACAATTTGGCATTTGTTTCCTCCATTGTTCAGCATATCACAACCTCAAAGAGCCACTTTGAATCCTTTCTCTCATTATTTCAGTAATGTTCATATGTTAAATTCTAGTTTGTAATTATTCACTAATTAAATGATCAAATCTTGTGGTTATCTCCTTCTCTGCTCAAATAGAAATAGGGCCACTATCACCAAGAAAAACAGACAAAAGAAGCAGTGCAACTAGAATTGAGCTTAAGACATTAACCTAATAACCTTGGACCCTTGTGCAAAGAGGTTTCAGAACATTGTACCAACAATTAGGAAGAACTGATCCTGGTTTACTGGTACCAACATCTGCAAACAGACACAAAGAAGTAATTGTAAATTAAACAGAAGTTACCTCATAATTACCATTGTTTCAATCTGAGTTACCCCTTCTTCACCTCAAAACAATCGGCAGCCGATATATGATGAACTCGCCTTACTTCAGCATATATATCAAAACAGTAACAAAATCAGATTAAATCATCTAACTCAAAGCAAAACCACACTCCAAAAGTAAGTGACTTCAACCAGCTCTCCAGGTAGGCTACTTTCCAGAAGTTTCTTCAAAAGCCCCCAGTGTGGGGTCAGTGTTGTGGTGCAGCAGGATAAGCCACAGCTTGTGAATCAGCATCCCATACCAGAATGCCTGTTAAAGAGTCCCACCTGATTCACTTCCAATCCAGCTCTCTGCTAATCAGCCTGGGAAAGCAGTGATAAATAGTCCAAATCCCTGGACCCCTGACATACACATGGGAGTTTCTGGCTCCTGGCTATAGCCTGACCCAGACCTGGTTGTTGAAGTCATTTGGAGAGTGAACCGGTGGATGGAAGCATGCTCTGCTTTCAAATAAATCTTAAAAACAAGTCAAAATGAAAAAGCAAGTCCCCTGGTACTCTATATTAAAAGGCCAGCTCAGGCCGGCGCTGCGGCTCACTAGGCTAATCCTCCGCCTTGTGGCGCCAGCACACTGGGTTCTAGTCCCGGTCGGGGCGCAGGATTCTGTCCTGGTTGCCCCTCTTCCAGGCCAGCTCTCTGCTGTGGCCAGGGAGTGCAGTGGAGGATGGCCCAAGTGCTTGGGCCCTGTACCCCATGGGAGACCAGGAGAAGTACCTGGCTCCTTCCATCTGATCAGCGCGGTGCGCCGGCCGCGGCGGCCATTGGAGGGTGAACCAACGGCAAAGGAAGACCTTTCTCTCTGTCTCTCTCTCTCACTGTCCACTCTGCCTGTCAAAAAAAAAAAAAAAAAAAAAAAAAAAAGCCAGCTCAAATAATCCACATTTACTTAAATTTGTGGATTCTTTCCCCAAACACAATTAATGGATTAATGGCCAATGTGGGAGTCAATGGTTTCTCCCTGTGTTCAAGTCCCCTCCTACCCTTTTACCCCCTTTCAAAAATTAGAAAACAGTCACCAGTCTCCAAACAGGCTGATGAAATTTCAGCCTACAGGATATTTTCATACTGGAGTTATAATAAACCATTGAAATGAAGATGAATAGTGGACAGATTAAAAACTCACTGGGTAGAGAACTTCATGCCCAGCACTAGAATATACAGTCGCCCAAAATCTTGAACCTGGGTCACAAACATCACTATCTATTCTCCATTCTTCTGAAATACTCTTTAGTGTGGAGGGTGGAGTCAATTGTTTGCCTGGTTCTAGCTGTTCACTTTCGTCATCTGCTTGTGAACTGAGACTTTTCTGTTTGCATTTAGGCTGAAATGAAGTAATTCAGTACCAGGCTTTCCCCCATCCCCATCATTACCCTAAGACTGCCCAGAAATCTCTGTCCAAGTTGGTTTTGACAATTCATCTACAGGTACTATTAAGAGTACTAAAACCTAAAACAGGCAACAAATCCTCAATTTCTAATTTGTCTTTCCAAACATGAAACATTTTATTTGGCATTTCTAAATTGAGTTTACTAAAACAGCCTAATCAACATTTAAGTCTCTCAACTGCCTGGCTCAAAGGACCAATTCACTCAAAGAACACACTAGTCACTGTTGTGGAGTTCAAAAGAAGGCAAAAGCATATTCTTTCTGTTTCAGCCCATTGCAATATGGCTCAAGAGGGCCAAATCAAGCAGTCTTGAGACTCTCAAGTGGACAATCTGGTTAAGGTGAGGTTGAAAAGCAGCAGACTACCGGAGGCAAAAGTAGGTTAATCCCCTTGGTTATATGCCAACCCAAAGATGCCAACATAGTGGAATTGAGCCCCACAATGGTCATTATCTAATGAAAGCCACTGAATGAACTTTTAGCACCAACCAACACCTCAGCTGAGTATTATTAGTCATCGAGAGAACCAGACAAGAGTGGAACTATTGCAACATAAACTCTGCCTCTCTACCAAAAAACAACTTGAAACTTCGATCTTGATGGCCATATTTGTATATCAACAAGAGCATATTACTAGTACTTTTACCCAAATTTCAACTTTAAATTCATGCAGAGCTGGAAGCAAGGGAGTATTCAGATGCTAGAACACATCTGGGGTACTTACTATGCCATTTTATATAGCAGTATATGAGACAAAATACTTGAAAGAAAAAGAGGCCTTCAGTTGAACATTCCTGTGAATTTTCAAACACATGGCTTGAGATCTGTCAGAAAACACCGGGCTGACCCGTTACTTCCTCCTTTCCCACTCTCAACAGGGACTTTTAAAAATCACAGTAGTCCAAGAGCATATGCAAAAATAGGTGATAAGATCTTACAAAAGGCAATAAAATTTTAAAAAGGGGCATCACTTTCTATTTTCTTCTCTTAGTCTGCCTCTAATTCTGAGCCCCACCTCCACCTTTCTGTCTGGTCTCTTCACTCTACCCTCTTTGTTCACTAAGCTCTGGCTATCATGGCCTGGCCAGCACTTTCTTCCCAGTCCCTGGAACTTGCCAAGCTCACTCCTGCCAGTTTCAAAACTAGCTGTTCCCTGAACCTGGAAGATTCCTCCCCTTATCTTTGCATGGTGGTTTATCCTTTTTACTTGAAGCCCAGTTTTAGTGTCACTTCCTTTGAGAGGTCTTCCTTGATTGCATCCCAGTCAGACACTTTCTGTATCAATCTTATTTTCAACACTTAATCAAAATCATATTTGCTTATTTTTATATCTGTCCCAACCCCCACTCTGATTTAAGCTCTGTGAGAGCATAGACTATTTGCCAGTGTACACCTTTGTACACCAAATGCTTAAAAACCTGGCAAGTACTTAGTCACCAGTCAATAAATGAATGAATTTTGGACTTTTTTTATTAAATGGCAAATTAGGTTCCAAATCAATTAAGATGAGAATAGCAGTCATTCTTTTACTGTACTTCTGTGAAACAGCTAAACACAGCTACTTGTACAATTAAGGCATTAAATACTGTTTTATCAGGCCTGAAAACTATGGATAAATAGGACAGGACTTTCCTTCTAGCATCAGAACAACACCCCGTATGATAATTTTCCTAGAATATGCATATCAAACTCAGTCAAGAAGACTTATGGACACTTTCTAAACAAAGGACCCCTAAAATTTAGGCACTGTTTCTTAAAGTTTTTTAGAAAACAGTTTCACATGAGAGTATTTTCAAAGAATACATTAACACTAAAATGAGAATCATTACACTTTACTCTGAAATCTATACACAGGATGTGTTAGAGGAGCGCTACTGGTGATATTTTTTTTAAACCAACAGAGTATCAACAAAGAGACCTCCTTTCCAATCACTCTTTGTGTTTCCCAATTTTTTCATAGCTGTTATTCTTCTTTAAAACACATCACATTCTCTCCTCATTTGAGACCATCTATACACAAAGAAAGCTCAATAAATAGGATGAAAATGAGCAGAAGTAGAATGTGTCACTTAAGATTTGAGTGCCAGACACACATATGGAGAAAACGATAAAAGAGCTATTGTCCAATTGTAGGAACAAAAAAGTAATATGGGGTTTTCTGTTCTCTGAAGTGCATCATGAAGTGTGGGTGTAGAGAAACACAGAAATCCAGAATTAGCCTAACATCAAATCATTTTGGAAAGAGTTGACAACATGTAAATTCCTCACACATAAACTATTCAGAGCCAGGGACCTTGATTCCTGGGCTATGCTGCCATTTAGGATTGCTCATGAAAGAAAATGCTCAGGGTAACACGGAGAGGTCCTCCCAATGTGACACAGCCTGAAACTCAAGTATTACAAAGCTTGCAGTTAAGATCTGGGATAGAGGCTGAACACCAAATTCAAAAGAGGTAACCAAGGTATTACATGCCGTAAGGAAAAAACGAAAGAAAAAAAAAAAACCCCACACACGATTGTCACTCAGCCACGGAATATTAAAGTGGAAATGAGGGGTGGGGGGGAGTAGGAGGGGAGAGTGGAAAAAACAATACATTTGTCACCCCGTCCCACTTCCTATACAGGATACAGGCAAAGCCTCCAGCCCCATTACCTCAGACACAGATGGTTATCGTTTATAGCAAAGGTGCACAGAAAGGCCTTCAGGTCTGAGCCCCTTAATTCCAGGGCTGTTAACGATTAAAGAGAAGGATGGGGGTGGGGAGGGAAATAAGGGCGGAGGGAGCTGGAGATTCACCCACCACCTCCCCCTCGGGGTCCTACCTCACAGCGCTTAGCCGGGACTTAGGACCAGAGTCTGCACCCCCTCCGGGGCACCTCCGGCCTCAGACCCCCACGCCCCGGGCTGGGAGGTGCTGGCGGTGGGGAGCAGGGGCAGTAGGTAAGTTTTCAGAGCCCTGCGGCTGACACGCCACAGGCTCCCCTCACAGCCTCTTCCTTTAGAGGGACCAGTCCAGACAAGGCGCTGATTTCCACTCCACCCCTTCCAACCCCCCCTTTCTCGAAGAACCCAACCCCCGCCCCTTCATCTCTCAGTGCCCCCCCCTTTTCCTTAACTCCCCCCCCAAACTCACAGCTGCTCCAGAGGTTCCTCCAGTCAAACCCTTTCTGGAAACGACGGCGGCCCGGCGGGTCCAAACCACCTACCATCCCCGCTCGCGTTTCCAGGATCCCTACCCCCGCCGCCGCCGCCTCTTCTTCCACCACTGCCACCGCCTCCTCTTCATCTGCGGCCCACCGGCGGCTGCCGCCCCGAAGCCCCACCCCCTCCATCGCCTCCTGCATCATCACTTCCGGTAACCCCGCCGGCCGCCTGCTCCAGGAGGGAGAATGAGAGAGGGGCGGGGAGGGAGCGGGTGGAAAATCGCGTCATGACGTCGGCGAGGACGTACGAAGCCGTCGCCAAGTAAGGGCAAGGACGTAGCGACTGGGCGGGAGAGGTGGGAGGAACTGGGCTGGACCATTTTGGGAGCTGGAATAAGGTGGGAAGGATCACGAAAGGGGTAGAGGGAGAACAGGGAGAGGATGAGGTTGGCTATATTGTTGGATGGGGCAGAGAACGGGGTAGGAGTTGATGTTTAGGGAGGCTCCACACTACTCCTGACCTGGGACGAATGCTCCCACAGAGGTCCGCCGGTGGTCTCGTCCGGCCTGGCCTACCGGACCTGTCCTAGCTCCGTCGGCCACCGCTCAGCAAGGCTCTTGGTACCGCCTCCTCCCAGCCCGCCGGGGGCTGCCGCGCTTCTGTGGGTGGGGGAAGGCAGAACTGACGCAGAGTGAGTGCAAGGGCTGGAGACGCGGACTCCTGGCGCGGGAGACTGGGGGGAGGGGGTTGGCTCCCCAGGAGCAGGGATGGGGTGGGGGTGCGGCGTTGCTAGGAGACGCGCTTGTGAGACCCCAGCCTCGCTGGGGGCGGCTCGGTGTCTACGCAGCTGGCCTCGGGAACCTGCCACACCAGTGGCCCGCGTGCCAGGAAGGGGAGGCCTGCTTTGGAGTCTCTCTGAGGCTTTATTTTGAATCTCTGGGACTCGCAGATGTAGGTTGGAGAAAGTAGGGGCCATTCCGGTCAGACGAGAGGGGAAGCGAGACCCAGAGAAGACCCCGTGGGGAAGTGGAGGCTTTCTAGGACAGTGAGAGCCGGATTTGAGAACATGAATGAAGCATTGTTCTTTCTAGTTCGCGTGCAGGAGTTAGCATGTAAATCAGACCGCAAAGACCAGGTGACGGGACAGACGATGGGCCGAGGGCTGTTGTTCGGAGGAGGCCACAAATACAGGATATAGGCTTTCTAGGTGGAGAAGGGAGCCAATGGCAAGGAGTTTAAGGTAGGAAACAGCTAAGGCCATGTGGCTGAAGCAGAAAGGGGCACAGCGCTCTGTGGTGAAAGCCGCGGCAGAGCTCATAGATTGGAGCCTTTTTGCCCAAGGCGAGCGCTTGGCTGTTGTGTTACTGCAGGATTTTTTTTTACCTTACCTCGTTTACATTTTCAAAAAAAATTACTAGATGGAGAAGGGTGGAAGTTGACTTGTTAGGGGCTGTTGCAGTAGGCCAAGGGAGTGTCCCCACAGTGGAAATGAAGAAAATTAGGTTCAGAATGAATGAATTTTGCAGGTAGAGCTTGCAGGACTTAGTGCTGAGTTGGAGGCGAAGTGTTTGGGAGAAGGAGGAACCAAGGACTTACTAAAGGAAGATAGTTTGGAAAGTAACATCCGGAGTTGTCTTTTGAACAGACTAAGTTGGGTAAGTTTATTAGCAATCCACATGAAGATGTCAAGTTGGATAAGCCGGTGGGGGGGGGGGGGAGTCACAGCCCCAGTGAAGATGAGAGTTTATTCCAAGATCATCTAGGGAGAGGATAATGAAAGAATGTTCCTAAACCCCTTGGGGCACTTAACCTTTACCCTTTACCCAGAAAGGGGAAGCCACCAAAGGAGTTGGCCAAGACATGAAAGATAAAAGGAAAGAAACACCACCACCACCCCCCACCATGACCTGGAATAATGGGACCCACCCTGAGAATCCATGAGGCTCATCCACCCACTTGCCAGCATTTACTCATCCTCGGAGGCTTGGCTCAAATCTCTTCCCTGCCTCCCTGTTTCCAGCAGTCAGTGGTTTTGGGCTTTGAACAGGTAATTTCTGTCCATTATAGAAAACCTGATTATATAAATATATATATGTATATATATTTGCATGTCCATCTCCTCCGTGGACTATTTCTTCTTTGTGTCTAAATGACTCCTAGTACAGAGCCTTGCCTATACATCCCAGCAAGTGGTTGTGGTTGGATAGGAACACTGTTCATAAGGTAGCAGCCATGGAATTTTAATACCTCTGACAAAGGGGCTTGTCACTGGCATGCTACTAGTACAGTCTTAATTATGGCCAATAATATAGCAGAAAGGATATCAGAAGAATAATGAGAATACCTGAGTTTCAATTTTGGACTAGCTGGTGACCAGCAGATTGGCCTTGGGTAAGCCCCTTCTTTTTTTTTTTTTTTTTAAGATTTTTTCAATTTATTTGACAGGTAGAGTTACAGACAGTGAGAGAGAGACAAAGAGAAAGGTCTTCCTTCCGTTGGTTCACCCCCCAAATGGCTTCTATATCCAGTGCTGTGCCAATCCGAAGCCAGGAGCCAGGCGCTTTCTTCTGGTCTCCCATGCGGGTACAGGGGCCCAAGCATTTGGGCCATCCTCCACTGCCCTCCTGGGCCACAGCCGAGAGCTGGACTGGAAGAGGAGCAACCGGGACTAGAACCTGGCACCCATATGGGATGCTGGCGCCGCAGGTGGAGGATTAACCAAGTGAGCCACAACGCTGGGCCAGGCCCAGCCCCTTTTTGAGTTGAAAGAGTTGGCCTAGATTGGAGGTTGCAGACTGGCAAGACAGCTACCACCTGCAAACATACTGGTCAGCCCACAAAGTGACTTAGATTCTGTTGTTGTTTTTTTTACTTGCCAACATTTAAAAATTGGACAGTAGGGACTGGCATTGTGGTGTAGCAGGTTAACCCACCATTTGCAAAAATGGCATCTCGTATTGGAGTACCAGTTTGAGTCCTGGCTGCTGCACCTCCAGCTTTCCGCTTATGTGCCTGGGAAGGCAGCAGAGGATGGCCTAAGTACTTGAGCCCCTGTGTCCACGTGGGTGACAACAAAGTTCCTGGCCCCTGGCTTTGGATCAGCCCAGATGGGCCGTTGGGGTTGTTTGGGGAGCAAACCAGTGGATGTAATCTCTCTCACTGTAACTCTGCCTTTCAAATAAATAATATTTTTAGAAAAGAGAAATGAAGAGGGAGGAGGAAGAGTGATGGGAATATGGGTGAGAGCGAGATGGGGGGAAGAAGCATCATGTTCCCAAATCTGTATAGATTAAATGCATGAAGTTGTATTCTTTAAACAAAGTAAATTTAAAAAAATAGATAGGAATTGAACATCAGAATCCAGATTTTCAGTTTCCTTTGGGAAATCTGGCAGCACCAGCCTAGAGTTCCTAGAGATTCTTAACAGCAACAGTCAGCTAGAGGTGAAGAGTTGCTTCCCCCTTTTTATGTGGCACATGCCAAGTGTGCCCAAGTGTCCCCTCCCACTTACCTGGCTGACCCCTGTAGGCATTTCATTTACAATTCCTGTGGTCCACAGCCACATGTGACTATTTAAATAAAAAGTTCCTCAGACTAATCATATTTCAAGTATTCAGTAACTACACGTAATCAGTGTCTACCCTGTTGGACAGGGCAGACATAAAGTCGTTCTATTACATAACTTTTGGTCAGCACAGGATGGGAGGAATTTGAGGATACAGTGGGTGCTAATCATTCCCCATATGTAAAAATGGAAAATCATTGCACCTGCTCGCAAGGGACTTGGGCTAGGAAGAAGCTCTGGTTCACTTGTTATTTAATGGGAAGAGAGTCTGCAACAAAGTGCAGTTACTTATAGTTGGATCTAGGATCAGGAGCTAGAAAGCTCCAGCTGTATCTACTGGAACCAAAGCCCTTTTGTCAGTTTCCTAATCCAATTACTTGAGCAAGTATCAAAGCAGGTGTATATATTTATTTATTTGAAAGGTACAAAGGTAGACATACTTCTCATCAGCTGGTACACTCCCCAAATGCCTGCACCATCAAGGGATGGGACCAGAGGAATCCAGGAGCTTGGACCTCAGCCTGAGTCTCCCATGTGGGTGTCAGGGCCTCAACTATTTGAGCTATCACCTGCTGCCTCATAGGGTGTGCATTAGCAGAAAGCTGGGATGGTGGAGTGGGAGGGGTTGGCAGACCTGGGACTTAAACCCAGTCACTCCCACATGGGATGAAGGCCACAACCACTAGACTAAAATACCTGCCCCAGATCAGAATTAGCATCTTCAGTGTTTTGTGTTCTCTGATTTCCCTAGTTGCTAGGAAGGCTTGAAGATCCTGGCTGGGGAGTTATGAATGAGTGACTGGTTGATCTTTAGCGTTTGTCTTCTATTTTTCTGCCCCTTCCGTCTCTAACTCTGCCTCCTACTTCTGGTAACTGGTTTTCACCACCTCTAATCCTTATCCTTACCTTGTCGTTGTCTCCTAAAATATGCTGATAAGGAAACATATACTTCCGTTTCATTTGAATTGAAGGACCCATTACTTGATTTCTATTCATAACTTCTAATCTTGGTTATAATAGCCCCACTGTAGTTCCCCTATACAAGTATCATCTTGTGTTGTGTGCCAGTGCTGTGATCATATACATACAGTTCCCAACTTAAGATGGCTCAACTTAGGATTTCTTGACTTTACAAAGGTGAGAAAGCACTATACGTTCAGTGGAAAGTACACTTTCATTTTGGTCTTTTCCTGGGTTGGCAACGTGCAATACCGTTCTCTGGTGATGCTGGGCAGTGGCAGCGACAGAGTGTGAACAGCTAATACTCTGCACTGCATTGCACTGGGCTTCTAAGCTAAGTTCTGCATGTTCAGTAAGGTAGTTGTATTAAGTACATTTTCAGCTTACAGTATTTTCAACTTGCAATGGATTTTTAGGGACATAACTCCATGGTAAATTGAAGAACATCTGTGGGAATCATTAGAATGGGTAAGTCTGCCTCCTCTGATCTTGTTTGGGATAGTTATTTTAGAAGTCTTTCAGACACTGAAACTTGTTTTCATTTTTTTTAATACTTCTCTTTTAAATCTGTTTTTACACAAGCTTATTTATTTATTTGAAAGGCAGAATGAAAGAGAAGGGGAGAGACAGATTGATTCCATCTGCTGATTCACTCCCCCAGCACATGCAACAGCCAGGGCTGGGCCATGCTGATTCACTCACCAAATGCATGCAACAGTTGGGGCTGGGCTGGGCTAGGCTGGAGCCAGGAGTCAGGAACTCTGTCCAGGTCTCCTACGCGAGTGACAGGAACCCAAATACTTGCGTCATCATCTGTTGCCTTCCCAGGTACATTAGCAGGGAGCTGCATTGGAAGCTGAGTTAGCCATAGCTGGGACGCTCTGATACAGGATGCAGTGTCCCAAGTGACGGTTTAACCCAACTGTGCCACAATGCCTACTCCCTGATAGTTGTTTTTGCCCTTTGTTTTTGAAAACTTTCCAAATTATAAGATCTAACCTAATTTTTTTCCTTAAATAAAATAAAAATGTGATCTACCTTCTTCCTGTACTCTATCTCTGCCATACCACATTCTTATCACTTTCTGTGTAAAAAGATGCAGCTTCAGAGAATAGCTGTGGTATGATTCAGTACACCACATAAGCATATTGTGAGGTTTGCGAAACAGCGTGTAGCCTTACACTTCCCTTTTTGGATTCTAGGGATATGAGGGGGCACAGATTCTCTTGAAGGTTATTCGGCCCAGTAGGATGATATTGTATAGGGTATGGTGCATGCCAAAAGGTAGGGACAATAACAGATCTAGAAGGGTAAACAAGGTGTAAGATATAAAGGAAGAAAAATAAGATGGGAAGCCTGATCATGCCTTTGGTGTTGGCACCTGCATTATATTTCCAGTAAGAAGTATGAGCTGTGCTCTGAAGATAAGCGGTGTCTCCAACAGGGTTATTTACTCATACTGAAGAACAATAGCCCTTTACTGCACAGGGATTATTAATGATCAGAGGGAAACAGCTTTAGGAAAATCCATTACTTGCACACAGTAATAAATTCACCAACAGGCCACACATTTCTTTTCCGTTCTCTGCAGACAAAGCTTACAGTAGATAAAAGAGGCTTCATTGTTACTCTTTTATTTCCTCCTATTCAGGTAACTTGTGCCTCTGTGAACTCATGCTAAATGTTTTACGTGGATTATCTCATGAATAATCCTTAAAACACTTTGAAGAAGATTTTACATTTCAAGAAACTGAGGTGTGGGAAGTTTATAATTTGCTAATTTCTCAATGTAAAGAAGTCAGGATTCAAACCCAGGTTTGTCCCCTCATAGCTTACATCCATTCTTTTGTATTATATCTGATATTCTTTACAAATGAAGAAAAAAAATGTAAACGTCTAAAACCCAGACTAGCATCCTCTGTTTTGCTATCCAGGACTAGAAAGCCTGAGTGCTTTGGTCTTTCCAAGAGCATCTCAGTTCCCTAGAGGTTTTCAGAATGACAAAAGCTTTAAACTAAAATTTTCTGGGTTTGTTTTAACCTTAATGATCAGTTGGGTGCAAGGAACTGAACCTTATTTCTCAAAATGATTGCTTTTCAAGAAAAATCTATCAGGGCTGGCGCTGTGGCACAGTAAGTTAATCCTCCACCTGCGGCGCCAGCATCCCTTGTGGGTGCCGGTTCTAGTCCCGGCAGCTCCTCTTCCAGTCAGCTCTCTGCTGTGGCCTGGGAAAGCAGTGGAGGATTGCCCAGGTCCTTGGGCCTCTGCACCCATGTGGGAGACCTGGAGGAGGTTCCTGGCTCCTAGGTTCAGATTGGCGCAGCTCCGGCTGTTGGGACCATCTGGGGAGTGAACCAGCAGACCAAAGACCTTTGTGTCTCTCCTTCTCACTGTCTGTAGCTCTACCTCTCAAATAAATTCTTAAAAAAAAGGTATCAAAACCCATTTTTCTGTGTTTGAAGTTTCACAGAAACATTGTAAAGCATTTCACTCCAGTGGACCAACTGTAACTGGACTTTTAAAAACTTTAAAGTAAGGGTTACATCATAACTGTAACTTAGGCTGCCCTAGATAGAATTAAGAAGTCCCTCCCCACTCCTGAAGAAACACTGAGTTTTCACTTCTTTATCCTGTTACCCACTCTTTGGAAAACATCATTGGGATTAGTATTTTAAATTGGCTGTGAATATCATTTTGGAAACCGGATCCAAACACCGTCATGGATCTCTCAGTAGGAGAATGGACATACTGGTGACCATTCTTCGTGTGTCTGAATTTATTATGTTTTTTTATGCTGCAACTCTGCCTGGCCTAAGAGTGAAGTGAATGAGACACAGTTCCAACCTTCTTCCCATCACCTTCTACCACATACACACATAGTGAAAAAAGAAAGGTGAGTCAAACAGAAAATTCCTATAGAGTAGGGTGAATGTTATGATGGGGGTAAATGCCAGCACTGCCCAGAGCAGAGCAGTGGTCCAGTGTCCCTGTGAAAGGGGCACCCCTGTAGGTAACGGAAGCCAGAGGATGAGAGGCAGCAGATGGGCAAGAAAAAAAAGAATATCTCAGTTATGTGAACTGGGCGTTCATAGGACAACAAAGGGATCCCAGATCTAAGGATATAGGGCAGCAGGACACAGGATACATCACTGTTGGTGCACAGTGAGGATGTAAGACTGATTCAGTTCAGTTAGATTTCACAATGGCCTCAACAGCCCCCTAAAGAATCATAAAGCATTTAGGAGAGAAATTTGACTATATTACAGTCATTAATTATGATGAGGAAAAGAAATCCACGAACGGCCAGATCTTTCTTGAGAGAAGTCCTTCCCTTCACCTGCAGCTTGAAAATCAGCTAATTCTTTTTGCCTTTTTTGTCCCTTCTCTTGTTTGCACTGCAACACTTCCAGCAGTAGGCAAAGCCTCATGAGAGTCCAACATTTGGAATTTTGGCATTCCTGAGACCAGAGTCATACTTCTATAAATTTCATCTAGGGGAAGGGAATTTTCATGTCTGCTCTTAAACTTCTAAGAGTTCATGCTATGATGGACTTTACAGAGGTATGTGGTGGGGGGTGGGGAAGATTGTTCCAAATGTGGGGGAAATGTGACAGGGATGAGGCCTTGGTACTAGAAGATAAAGGCCTTCTGCAAAAGTAGGTCTGGATACACAGAGTACCTGGGTATACTCTGGTATACCTGGGTGTACTTGGTTCCCAGAGCCTCCTTAGATACTTTCATGTACTCTTAGCAGTGAGTGAAAGGAGTGGATATTTGATTGTTTCTTTCTAAATTGATTATTGTTCATTATGAGTTCCTATTACTGATTCCAAAATAAAAACAAGGGAAAGCTTTTGGCCAGACAGGTAAACAATCATGTAGCTTTTTGAGTCCTTGATCACAACTTTCCTGTCAATTAATTAGGCGGTATTAGGCAAGACTTGTGTTTCTCCATCTGTAAGAGAGGTAGAATCATGAGTAGTTATGGTATAGTTCTCTCTTTTGCTTCTCAAATATGTAATAATAAATAATAAAAGATGTAAGTCATACCATGTTATTCCAACTTGCTTAAGTCTGCCACTGTCTTCCTTTTGCTCATAATCCAAAAATCTGCCTTCCCGACCAGAGCTGGATTGTATTGACCTGTTGCCCCAAAGGCTCCCGCAACAGTCACATTCATCTTTGAAGTGGATTCCTGCCTTGGAGCCATTGTTCCTACTGCTCCTTCTTCCTGGACAGCCCTCGACTTAACTCTTCCCATTATTAGGCTCCTTCACATCGTTCAGGACTGAACACAAATGTTGATGACCATCCAAACTAAAATAATTCCTATCTATGCTCATTTGTGCTATCTTGTTTCACTCTTTCAGAATAGGTATCATCATCTAAAGTTCTTTTTTGTATATGTTATCTGCCTCTGCCACTATAAGTTCTAGGAGTGCAGGGATCATGGCTGCTGCTTGTGTTTTGTTTTTTAATTTTTATTTATTTCAAAGGCAGGGAGGTCGAAAGAGATCTTCCATCCTCTGGTTTATTTTCCAAATAGCTGCAACAGCTCAGGTTGAGCCAAGAAATGTCTGGGTCTCCTGAGTGGGTAGGAGGTACCCAACTGCTTGATCTATCACTTGCGGCCTCCAAGGTGCAAATTAACAGAAAGCTTGAATCAGTAACAGAGCTGGGACTTGAACCCAGGCACCCTGGTGTGGACTACAGAGTCCCAGACAACATCTTAACTACTGTGCGAAGCACCTACCCCAGTGCTTGTTTATCACTCTATCCCCAGAACCACGTGTTCCTGGCATATGGTAAGCAATCAGGAAATGTTGCGTGAATGGATGGATCCTTAGGAGTGAAGAGTAAGGCCTACAGAGTGGTTGCAACGTAAGGAACTCCTGCCCAAGAGTCTGTTCTATGATGTCAGCTCCTAGCTCCTTTTGGGGTCAGAAGGGATAGGGTTGCTGTGAGGAACAGAAAAGCAGAGCAGTCCAGCCAAATGTCACAACCGCTTTAAAGGTATCTGTAGGATAACAGGAGCCAATATGAGAAGTCTTTTCTGTTTGTTTTTTAGAAAGCTTTTATGTAATAAATATAAATTTTATAGGTACAGCTTTTGGAATATAGCAGTTCTTCCCCCCCATATCTACCCTCCCACCCCCACTCCCATCCCACCTCCTATTCCCTCTCCCATCCCATTCTTCATTAAGATTCATTTTTAATTATCTTTATATACAGAAGATTAATTCTATACTAAGTAAAGATTTCAACAGTTTGCACCCATACAGACACAAAAAGTATAAAGTACTGTTTGGAGACTATTTTTACCGTTAATTCTTATAGTACAACTCTTTAAGGACAGAGGTCCTACATGGAGAACAAGTGCACAGTGACTCCTGTTGTTGATTTAACAATTGACACTCTATTCATGACATCAGTGATTACCCAAGGCTCTTGTCCTGAGCTTCAAAGGCTTTGGAAGCCTTTTGATAAACAAACTTCGACTTTACTTAGGGCCACAATCAAAGTGGAAGTTCTCTCCTCCCTTCAGAGAAAGGCACCTCCTTCTTTGATGGCCTCTTCTTTCCTCTGGGATCTCACCCACAGAGATCCTTTATGTAGGTCATTTTTTATCACAGTGTCTTGGCTTTCCAAGTGTCAAGTTTTCAAGCCTGAAATACTCTCATGGGCCTTTTAGCCAAATCCGAATGCCTTAAGGGCTAATTCTGAGGCCAGGGTGCTATTTAGGGCATTTGTCATTCTAGGAGTTGGCTTCCCATGTTGGATCATACTCTATCTATTGTTTTTCTTTTTTAATTCTATCTATTGTTATTAGCAGACACTTGGTCTTTTTTTTTTTTTTTTAAAGATTTATTTATTTATTTGAAAGTCAGAGTTAGACACAGAGAGAAGAGAGGCAGAGAGAGAGAGAGAGAGGTCTTCTGTCCGATGGTTCACTCCCCAGATGGCCAGAGCTGCGCCGATCTGAAGCCAGGAGCCAGGAGCTTCTTCCAGGTCTCCCACACAGGTGCAGGGTCCAAGCATTTAGGCCATCTTCCACTGCTATTCCAGGCCATAGGAGAGAGCTGGATTGGAAGAGGAGCAGCCAGGACTAGAACCAGTGCCCATATGGGATGCCGGCACTAAAGGCCAGGGCGTTAACCCGCTGCACCACAGTGCCAGCCCCAACACTTGGTCTTATTTATGTGATCTCTTTGACACTTATTCCTATCTTTACGATCAGTTATGCACTTCAAACAATTATTTTAACTAGTAAGATGGCATTAGTACCTGCCCACTTAATGGGATTTGTTGTCCCATGACAAGTTTTTAGCTTTACCCTTAAGTGTAAGTCCATAGGAACATATGCTGAACTGTACATCTCCTCGCTCTCTTATTCCCACTCCTTATTTTTTAAAGGGATCAATTTTCAATTGGATTTAAATGCCTAAGAATAATTCTGTGTTAATTAAAGAGATCAACCAATGATATTAAGTAGAAAAAGAAAATACTAAAAAGAATAAAATAGCAAACTGTTCCTTGATAGTCAGAACAAGGGCTGATCAAGTCATTGATTCTCATAGTGTCAATTTCACTTCTACTTCCTTTTAGGTGCTCAGTTAGTTGTCACAAATCAGGGAGAACATATGATATTTCTCCCTTTGTGACTGGCTTATTTCGCTCAGTATGCTTTCCAGATTGCTCCATTTTGTGGCAAATGACCAGATTTCATCTTTTTTTTTTTTTTTTTTTTACCACTGTGTAGTGTTCCATAGACGACATATCCCATAATTTCTTTATCCAGTCTTCCGTTGATGGGCATTTAGGTTGATTCCATGTCTTAGCTATTGTGAATTGAGCTGCAATAAACATTGAGGTGAAGATAGTTCTTTTATTTGCCAATTAAATTTCCCCTGGCTGGATTCCAAGGAGTGGTATAGCTAGGTCGTATGGTAGGGCTATATTCAGATTTTTGAGGTATCTCCAAACTGACTTCCATAGTGGCTTTACCAGTTTACATTCCCACCAACAGTGGATTAGGGTACTTTTTTCCCCACATCCTCATCAGCATTTGTTGTTTATTGATTTCTGTATGAAAGCCATTCTAACTGGAGTGAGGTGAAACCTCATTCTGGTTTTGATTTGCATTTCCTTGACTGCTGATCCTGAACATTTTTTCATGTGCCTGTTGGCCATTTGGATTTCCTCTTTTGAAAAATGTCTATTTAAGTCCTTGGCCCATCTCTTAAGTGGGTTGTTTGTTTTGTTGTTGTAGAGTTTCTTGATCTCTTTGTCGATTCTGGTTATTAATCTTTTATTAGTTGCATAGTTTGCAAGTAATTTCTCCCATTCTGTTCACT
This sequence comes from Oryctolagus cuniculus, assembly GCF_051225735.1. Lineage (NCBI taxonomy): Eukaryota > Metazoa > Chordata > Mammalia > Lagomorpha > Leporidae > Oryctolagus > Oryctolagus cuniculus. The sequence continues at coordinate 55,713,355 of NC_142885.1, read as the reverse complement.
TTCCTGTTTCTTTTACCATACAGAAACTTCTGATATGAGAAGTTTTATAAAACGTTATTGTGGCTGGCGCTGCGGCTCAACAGGCTAATCCTCTGCCTAGCGGCGCCGGCACACCGGGTTCTAGTCCCGGTCGGGGCGCCGGATTCTGTCCCAGTTGCCCCTCTTCCAGGCCAGCTCTCTGCTGTGGCCAGGGAGTGCAGTGGAGGATGGCCCAAGTGCTTGGGCCCTGCACCCCATGGGAGACCAGAAGAAGCACCTGGCTCCTGCCATCGGATCAGCGCGGTGTGCCAGCCGCGGCGGCCATTGGAGGGTGAACCAACGGCAAAGGAAGACCTTTCTTTCTGTCTGTCTGTCTCTCTCTCTCACTGTCCACTCTGCCTGTCAAAAAAAAAAAAAAAAACATTGTAGGGGTCAGCACTGTGGCACAATAGGTTAAATCCCTGGCCTGCAGCACTGGCATCCCATATAGGCGCCGGTTCCAGTCTTGGCTGTTCTACTTCCAGTCCAGCTCCCTGCTATGGCCTGGCAAAGAAGTAGAAGATGGCCCAAGTTCTTGGGCCCCTGTACCCATGTGGGAGACCCAGAAGCTCTTGGCTCCTGGCTTCGGATCAGCTCAGCGCTGGCCATTGCGGTCATTTGGGGAGTGAACCAGTGGATGGAAGACCTCTCTCTCTCTTTGGCTCTACCTCTCTCTGTAACTCTTTCAAATAAATAAATCTTAAAAAAATGTTAATATAATCTGTATCAAGGTACCAAAAAATCTTTCCTTTGCTCTTGTTACATAAAGGGAATAGAATTTTTTACTTCCCTTTGTCACACTGGCTAAGCTTTTGAGGCAAATCAACATTTATTGAGGTTGAGGAGCCTATTTAGTGATTAAAAGCATGGACTCTGACTATACACTGTCTGGGATTGAATCCTGGCCCTGCCTATTACTGTGTGACTTTGGACAAATTACTTAATCTGTTTTTGCATCAGGTTCCTCTTTTGTAAAATGGAGGTGATGGTAGCCATCTACATTATAGAATTGTGATTGTGGGACTTAATAAATGTAAAGCACCTAGTAAAGTGTCTGGCACACTGTAAGTGCAAAAAGCAAATACAGCTATTATCATTATTATTACTATTATTATTACTGTAATTATCAAGATATCTATCCTGCCCTCTGGGAATTCAGAGACTCTATGAAGAAAACACTAATAATAATAACTACAAATGAGAAATACCTGGCTGTGTTAGGAGCTGGGGAAAAGGTACTCCAGAAAAGCTTGATAGTAAGTAGGTGTTCACTTGGTGGCAGCTGAAAAGAGGCACTGTCAATGGAAGGCTCAGCCAGGACAAACAGGCATGCCAAAGCAGGGTGCCTAAGGCCAGCAGCTCCCAAACTTTTCTTACTCATAGTCTACCTCACATTTTTTGCTATTATTTACATACCTATCTATCTTGCTCTCTCTATATATATTTAAAGATTTATTTATTTAAAAGGCAGAATATCAGACAAAGACAGAAAGAGATCTTCCATTTGCTGGTTTACTCCCCAAATGGCTTTATTGACCAGGACTGAGCTGGGCTGAAGTCAGTAGCCAGGACCTCCATAAATTCCATGCAGATCTCCCACATGGGTGGCAGGGCCCAAGCATTGGGTCATCTTCTGCTGCCTTCCCAGACACATTAGCAGGAAGCTGAATTGGAGCAGAGTAGCAGGGACTCCAAAATATGGGATGCCAGTATCACAAACAGAGGAGGAGGAAGAGGAGGGGGGAAGAGAGAGAAAAAATGCAACAGCCGAGACTGGGCCAGGCCGAAGCCAGGATCCTGGAGCTTCTTTCAGGTCTCCCAAGTGAGTGCAGGGGCCCAAGGACTTGGGCCATCCTCTGCTGCTTTCCTAGGTGCATTAACAGGAAGCTGGTTTGGAGGTGGAGCAGCCCACATGGGATACTGGCATTGCAGGAGGTGGCTTTACCTGCTACCCTACAGCACCGGCCCTCTATTGTTTTTGTTTTTGTTTTTGTTTTTTTTTTTAAGATTTATTTATTTATTTGAAAGACAGATTTTCCATCTGCTGGTTCACTTCCCCAAATACTCTCAACAGCCAGTGTGGGGCCAAGTAAAAGCCAGGAACCATAAGTTCCATCTAGGCCTCCCACAGAGGTGACTGGAACCCAAGTACTTGGGCCATCATCTACTGCCTCCTGGGCATATTAGCAGAAAACTGGATCAGAAGCAGAGGCGGGAGTTGACCTCAGGCAGTCCAATACAAGATGCAGGTAGGTGTCCCAAGTGGTAGCTTGACCTAATGTGCCACAATGCCTATCCCACTTCCTTGTATTTTAAACCAGCTTAAAATTTTGTAGTTTTGAAGAAGCTGTATATCACACAAAGTCTAAATTGTTCTATATCATGGTTTGATGAGTTATTCTAATATACATTAAAATTATCACAAATAATAATCAGAGGTAATCACAATTAATAATATATCTTAAATTTACCTCCTAACCCAATCTTTGGGATACCTGCATTAGGAGAAACTTCTCCCAAATAGGACTAGAGACCAAAACACACAAGCAGCAGCACATATAGGCCCGTGCATAGTAGGCACTTGGTAATGAATTTCTTCCTAGCACTTTGTACCTGAGGTGTGGGATTCGGTCAAGGGACCAGTTTTCGGTCACACTTCTTTCCAAGCACACCCCTTCTCTTCTGTCTTTGCTCATTCTGGGATTTGGGGACAGGGGATGAAAGGGAGTAAAAAGTTTCAGGAAGTGTCACTACCAGTAAAGTTTATAAAACTTGAACTATGAATATTCTTTGAAAACAGACTTCATAGCCAAGTGAGACTGTAGTTCAAGGTGGTCCTCTAAATAAATAAATACTTTTGATGTTGCTCATGTGACAATCTCAGCAGAACATGAGATCTGGTAATACTGGTGGGGTCAGAAAGGTCTGCTTTCTTGGTCTCAAGTCAAGAGGTGATTCATAGTGTCAGAGGATTAAATGTTGGTTTCAAGCCATTCAATCCATAGGGAAGAAAACTGTTTGAGAACAGGCAGTATAAATGAGTTGCTTTCTAATAGCAAAGAATAAGAGAGCTTTTTAAATTATTTTCTTTTGATTGTTTCTAGAATCACAAGCTTTCGGTAGCATGAAATACTTTGATTTGTTCCCCTGATCACTCACCTTTCTAGGTGCTTGAGAATTGAGCAGTAAATAAGATGGATGTGGTCACTACCCCATAAAGGTTAGCTTCTACTGGGGGAAGACAGACATCAACAAACCATGACTTGATGCGTGCTACAAAGAAGAAATACCAAGAGCTATGGGGAAGGTTCAGCAGAGAGACCTAACCCAGTGTGTGTGGTTGGGAGGCAGAGGAGCAGTGGAGGATTTTCTGACACATCCATGTTTTCACTGGGAGCTTACAGATGAGTAGGGATTGACCAGGTAAAAGAGAAGGGGTCAAGGGAGTCTTCTAGAAAAGGAACTTCATGGGCCTGTGCTCTTAAGGTAAGGAAGAACATGGTTCCCCCAAACTGAAACAAAGCCAGTAAAGCATTTTTTCTTCCCTTCCCTTCCATTCTGGTCCCTTATCCTTTTCTTGAGACTTGGAAGGAAGTGGCAGGCCAAATTTGTTAATAGTACACATTGGGACCTGCGTTTTGGTGCAGCAGGTTAAGCTGCAGCCTGCAATGCCACCAGCCCACATAAGTGAGTCTCAGCTGCTCCACTTCCAATCCAACTCCTTGCTAATGTACCTGGGAACACAAAGGCAGCCTAAGTGCATGGGCCCCTTCTATGCATGTGGGAGACCCAGATGGAGTTTTGGCCTCCTGGCTTTGGCCCTGGCCCAGCCCCAGCTGATGCAAACATTTGGCAAGTGAACCAGCAGATGGAAAATGCCTTTCTCTCTGTTTCTCCCTCTGTAACTCTGCCTTAAAGTAATAATAAAAAGTACACAATAGTAGACACAGTTTTAGACCCTTGTCTCTGAAAAACCTTTGGAACTTGGATTTTTCCTGATGTTGGAGAGGGAGACGTCACTTATCTCCATTTCAAGATTAAACTTAAACATTAATTAAAGTGTTTTAAAAATAGTTCTATTAAGTACCAATTGTTAGGACTGCTTATTACCTTGAGTAAGCTAATTGCAGGGCTTGTGCATCAGATTATGGTATATGATCAATTAGAGTTGGAAGCCATGTCTTTAAGAGTAGGAGAAGGAAACCAATTAAAGTCAGACTTTGGAGAAGGTTGACACTTTCCTCCTCAAGTGTCAGGAAGTCAAGGAAGTTTTGTCTGCTAATGACAGGGAAGTGAAGTAATCATTACTAGATGTTAGTTACAGACTCCCTTTCCCCTCAAAGGAACTGACTCACGTATTTTCATGTGAAACCATGGAGTTTTAGGGAAAGCCAGAAACTCAGAAACCTGTTTCCTTACCAGGAAAAATGTCATCATCTCATCTGGGTTTTTATTATGCATGATGTTCTCTCTTGGTTTTTATGAATTCCTTTTAAGCATTTTTTTTTCTCTGTGAAGCATCAAGGAGTTCAGAGTTGGTGTTGGCTATAACTTTGATCCTTTTAACCTTTGAATTGGGTGAAGTAGTGCTTTCAAGCTTTTCATCAAATGGTTAAGCCTTGGTTCATTCCTCATTGCTTGTGAAAGGTCATCAGGGTCAGGACACGTAGGAAGGACCATCATGTTCAAAAGAGAAATTCTCTGTAAGGTGAATTCCTTGCAAGTATTTGGAGTTTCCAGATAGATATGCACCTGCCTAGCCTCCATCATTCTTTAGTTACCTAAATTCTCGTAAGCTCAGGACTACCCTAAGGCATATCATGCCTCCCCTAGAGGCTTGAAATGGATCATGCTCCTAAATGGCAGTGAGCATCCTCTTTGCTAATGTAGATGAGCCTGTTTGAGGAAAACTCAGAAGTCATAATGAGGCGTCGAAGTACCAGGCCCTGCTACTTACTCTCTACCTCTGTCCTTGTCTTCCCATCCTGTCTCCTGGTTAAAGGTATCACAATAGTTACTCTTCTGACCAACCAAAATCCTCTAATAGTAGGACTTTTTAACCCCATCTTCCCTGAACTTTATTAAGATGCAGAAAAGAACTTATTATTAAATAATTTTTTAAAATGGGGACTTCTGGGGCTGGCGCTGTGGTGCAGTGGATTAAAACCCTGGCCTGAACCACCTGCATCCCATATGGGCGCCGGTTCGAGACCCGGCTGCTCCACTTCCTATCCAGCACTCTGCCATGGCCTGGGAAAGCAGTAGAAGATGGTCCAAGTCCTTGGGCCCCTGCACCCACATGGGAGACCGGGAAGAAGCTCCTGGATTTGGATCAGCCCAGCTCCGGCCATTGCGGCCATCTGGGGAGTGAACCATTGGATGGAAGACCTCTCTTTCTCTTTCTCTCTCTCTCTCTGCCTCTCCTCTCTCTGTGTAACTCTGACTTTCAAATAAATAAATAAATCTAAAAATAAAATAAAATGGGGACATCTAATGCCTACCAGCAAAATAGACATTTATGTATAAGGGAGTCTTCAAAAGTTCATGAAGGGATAGGTATTTGTCCTAGAGGTTTAGATGCCCACATCCCATATTGGAGTGCCTGGATTCAAGTCTCTGCTCTGCTCTCCATTCCAGTTTCCTGCTAATGTAGATCCTGGGAGGCAACAGGTGATGCTCCAAGTAATTATGTCCCTGCCACCCATATAGGAGAACTAAAATGGGTTCCTGACTTTGGCCAGGGCCACGCTGTTGCAGAAATTTGGGGACTGAACCCATAGATGGGATATCTCTCTTTCTGTCTCTCAAATAATGGGGGAAAAAGTTCATGGAATTATATACTATGAAAAAACTACACAGATTTTTTAAATTTTTTTTGCACTAAGGTAAGTTTTTAATTCCATTTTTTCCACGAAATTTTTGAAGTCCCTGAAGTACTGGATGACTTCATGCAATAGAATGAACTGCAACAGAGAGAATGTCTGAACTAGAGCTACATGTAACAAACAACATGAATGAATCTTAGAAATATGATGGGCATACCAGCCAGCGCCACGGCTCACTAGGGTAATCCTCCGCCTGCGGCACCGGCACCCCAGGTTCTAGTCCCGGTTGGGGCACCGGTGCTGTCCCAGTTGCTCCTCTTCCAGTCCAGCTCTCTGCTGTGGCCCGGGAAGGCAGTGGAGGATGGCCCAAGTGCTTGGGCCCTGCACCCGCATGGGAGACTAGGAGGAAGTGCCTGGCTTCTGGCTTCCGATCGGCACAGCATGCCAGCTGCAGTGGCCATTTGGGGAGTGAACCAACGGAAGGAAGACCTTTCTCTCTGTCTCTCTCTCTCTCACTGTCTAACTCTGCCTGTCAAAAAAAAAAAATCCAGAAATATGATGGGCATAAAAAGCAAGTTGCAGAACTTACTTATATCTATGTCTATATATATTTAGGAACTTTATATATCATGTTTTTAAACTTGCAAAGAAATACTATCTAGTGTTAAGTGTAAAGATATGGATGATACACAACAAATTCAAGATAGTGACTCCTTCTACAAAAGGAGAACTATATGGAAGAAATAACATGGAGGTTTCAATTATATTCATAATTTTTAAATTTTTAATATTTTGTTTATTTGAAAGACAGATCTTCTGTTGGTTCATTCCTCAAATGACTGTAACAGCTGGGACTAGGCCAGGCTGAAGCCAGGAACCAAGAACTCAACTTGTGTCTCCCATGTGGTTGCAGAGATCCAAGTACTTGGACCATCACCTGCTCTATCTCAGGGAGTGAAGTAGCAGGAAGCTGGAATCAGAAGTGGAAACAAAACTTCAACTCAGGCACTTTGATATGGGATTTGGGCATCCCAAGCTGTGTCTTAAACACTAAACCCAATACCTGCCCCATAACTTATTATTTAAGATCTATTGAGAATATATGGCTGTTATTCTCTATTTCTTTTTCTATCCAAAATATGATGACAAGAATTGTACTTTAAAAATACAGCTAGCTTTAGGGAATATACTTAGTTTGGTTCTCATTCAGCCAAGTCTTCAGAAATTAAAACTGATGTTGTAGAGTAGAACCCCAGAGGGGCCATAGAATGTTTGGTTATTAGAAAGATTTTCAGCATATTTACTGTACAGTTCTTACTGGACAAGAAAGCAGGCCGAAAGTTTTGAGAAGCATTTTTAAATCGGGTATGATGAATGTAAAGAGAGGTTTCCATCTGACAGCCTCTATGTGGAACCTACAGACTCATTGTGTTTGATCTTCATGGTAACCACATTTCAAAACTAGTGATTTAGTGTCTTCTTTGAGATTTCATTTTTTTAAAATTTGTTTGAAAGGCAGGTTACAAAGAGAGAAGAGAGAAGGGGAGAAAGAAAGAGATCATCCATCTGCTGGTACACTCCCCAAATGGACACAGTGGCTGGGCTGGGCCAGGCAGAAACTAGGAGCCTAAAACTCCTGGGTGCAACAGGGGCCCAAGTACTTGAGCCATAATACCCTGCTTTCCCAGTCACACCAACAGGGAGTTGGATGAGAAGCCAAGTGACCAGGACTTAAACTGGCACTCATACAGGATACCGGCATTGCAGGCTGTGGCTTAACCTGCTGCACCACAATGCCAGCCCTGAGATTTCATTGTCTTTTTTTTTTTTTTTTTTTTTATTTATTTTTTTTTTTTTTTATTTTTTGACAGGCAGAGTGGACAGTGAGAGAGAGAGACAGAGAGAAAGGTCTTCCTTTTGCCGTTGGTTCACCCTCCAATGGCCGCCGCGGACGGCGCGCTGCGGCCGGCGCACCGCGCTGATCCGATGGCAGGAGCCAGGAGCCAGGTGCTTTTCCTGGTCTCCCATGGGGTGCAGGGCCCAAGCACCTGGGCCATCCTCCACTGCACTCCCTGGCCACAGCAGAGGGCTGGCCTGGAAGAGGGGCAACCGGGACAGAATCCGGCGCCCCGACCGGGACTAGAACCCGGTGTGCCGGCGCCGCTAGGCGGAGGATTAGCCTAGTGAGCCGCGGCGCCGGCCGAGATTTCATTGTCTTAAAATACACACCTACTTGGCCGGCGCCGCGGCTCACTAGGCTAATCCTCCGCCTAGCGGCGCCGGCACACCGGGTTCTAGTCCCGGTCGGGGCGCCGGATTCTGTCCCGGTTGCCCCTCTTCCAGGCCAGCTCTCTGCTGTGGCCCGGGAGTACAGTGGAGGATGGCCCAGGTGCTTGGGCCCTGCACCCCATGGGAGACCAGGAAAAGCACCTGGCTCCTGGCTCCTGCCATCGGATCAGCGCGGTGCGCCAGCCGTGGCGGCCATTGGAGGGTGAACCAACGGCAAAGGAAGACCTTTCTCTCTCTCTCTCTCTCACTGTCCACTCTGCCTGTCAAAAAAAATAAAAAAAAAAAAAAAAAACACACCTACTCTTAGATTCTTGGTATATCTGGTATTCCTAGTCTCTCCTTTCTACATAGTGACAGTTGGTCAGCTAGAGCTGACTAGCAATTGTCCCCTTCTAAGGGACCATGTCTTATCTAGTTGGCCACCATCCTAATCCATCAGGTTCCCTTATTTGTGTTGCCTGCCAGGCACAGAGGCACTTCAGTTTACAACCTGTGCATTAAATTCCTGTTTTCACTTAACTAGCAAATTAGGTTATCCAGAATGTGCCTGCCTTCTCCTAGGCACTCAGGTTAGTGAGGTAATTTTACCTGAGTACGTACGAAAAGCATCATTTCTAAAGTCTTCTGTAAAGGCCAGTTTGAAGAACGCTAAACGTGATTTTTGGTTTTGACATGTTTGTAGAAATGGCCTTCAACCATGGGATGACGTACAGCGCCAGTTCAGAGAGAGCTGGTGTACTCTGGCAGTGCTGCCCAACAGATCTGTTCTGAAAGAGCAGTTATTTCTAGACTAATTAAAGATCTTGATTAAAAAAATGTACATCTGCCTAGCTGCCTTCTGTCAAATTGCATTTTTATGCAAATTTTCCCTCTTCTATTTTGGTGGGTCTGAAGATGACAACAGCAACACGACAAGAAGTTCTTGGCCTCTACCGCAGCATTTTCAGGCTCGCGAGGAAGTGGCAGGCGGCATCAGGGCAGATGGAAGACACCATTAAGGAAAAACAGTACATACTAAATGAAGCCAGAACGCTGTTCCAGAAAAACAAAAATGTAAGTCAGCTTCGATTGGAGATTGCAAGGAGGGGGGAGTTTCTTACGGTGTTTATTCCTTTCTTTCCTGTCCTACATTGAAAGGACTCAGCAACTCAAATGACAGTGGCAGAGCATGGGGCAGGAAGGGGCTGCAGGCGCAAGCCTGGTTTGCTTGTCCAGCCACTGGGAAGTCAAGTGCAGCCTGTGTTACTGTCTTCTCTTGTTCCAGCTTTCAGTCCAGCCGGTAAGTAGCTCAGTGTCCTCAGCAGACCCCACAAGCCAGGTGACGTGAGTCAGGCAGATGAGTTTTCCAAGGAGAAGCCATTCCTTACACTGTCCCACTGCCCGCCACTCCCACAGGAGGTGCGCAGTGAAATGCTTTTTTCAATTCATAAACTAGTCAGAGCCTCCACATATAGACCCATTCAGAAAGGAGAGAATAGGATTAAGACACAAGGTTCCCTTTATAACTTAGCCTTGAACTCAAGCCTCCTTGGATAGCGGAGTGAGCTCACCCTCTGGGACCACAGAATTGAGTAAAATAGTCCTTACAGTAGCTAGTGTAATGGAACTGCACACCCAGACACCAGGGAGCCAGATTTGACCCATCCCAGCAAATCATAAGGCATTAGCCTTAGCATGGAAAGAGGCTTTCAGCGCCTACTTTTTCATTAGCTTCCTTCTCACTGATTAGTGGATTCAGTGCCATCTTATTCCCATCATGGAACTTCCTAATAATTTATTGTCATGGCTTTTCCCTCTCTGACTCCTGACTCTGTTTCTTTTTGGTCCACTGTGCTGGCAACAAAGGTTGCCCTCTGTGCTAGGCCATGGAACATGCCACTGCCTTATGGTCCCAGCTCTCACATCTGAATACTCAGCCTTAGCCACTGGCCAGCCACCGAAGGGCCTTAGCGCGGCACAGCTGAGCTTTCTACACGAGCACCTGCCCTCCCAGCATGCCCATGTCTTTCAAAGTTGCTGTGACCACTCTGCAAGGCTTTGTTCTCATCAAGTATTTAAGTGGCCACCACATGCTGCACACCAGGATATAAAGCCAAGACAGAGTCCTTCAAAGATATTTCAAAGTTGAACAGAAAGAAATATAAAATTATAGTTGAGATAAATGCTTCCAAAGAAACCCTCCTAATGTATAGTACCTTCCCATTCTTGGGATCCCTGGAGCCTCCCTGCTTTTTAAGACTGAATTGCTGAAGCTTCTCTCTATGCTGCTGACCTTTCTCCAACTTCTCCAGACTTGCTCTTAGCATAGACCATGCTTGCCAAACTAGAGAGCCTGTACCCCATGGAGTCCTTGAACAAGCCACTGTAGAATAGAAATAAAACTGCTATCTCTATTTTTGTACTTCATCTGTTAAAAATGTCTATTTATACAGTCCCTGACTTAGGATGGTTTGATTTACAGTTTCTCAACTCTATGCTGGTACAAAAGTGATACGCATTTAGTAGAAACGATAAATTTTGAAGTATTCGGCACTCTGTTATAAACAGGCTTTGTGTTAGATGATTTTGCATGACGGTAGGGTGATGTAAGTGTTCCGAGCATGTTCAAGGTAGGCAGGGCTGAGCTACGATGTGTGGTGGGTTAGTTGTCTAGTATTAAATGCTTTATTGACTAGCAGTATTTTCAACTTGCTATGAGTTTAATGGGACATAACTCCACCCTAAGTTGAGAAGCATCTGTAATTTCTAAATTAATATATTTATAAATACATAATATGGGAGTTGTGGGCTCAGAAAAATTTTATTGGAAGGAGATGATAAAAAGTGTGGAGACCCCTCAAGCAGTTGATTTTCTTTTTCCTCGTATCGTTTATGTTGACCAAACCAGATTTTCAGTTCCTTGAGTACACAGATAATGTCTTATACTTTTTCTTTTTTTTTTTTTTTTTTTTTTTTTTGACAGGCAGAGTGGACAGTGAGAGAGAGAGAGACAGAGAGAAAGGTCTTCCTTTGCCGTTGGTTCACCCTCCAATGGCCGCTGCGGCCGGCGCACCGTACCGATCCGATGGCAGGAGCCAGGAGCCAGGTGCTTTTCCTGGTCTCCCATGGGGTGCAGGGCCCAAGCACCTGGGCCATCCTCCACTGCACTCCCGGGCCACAGCAGAGAGCTGGCCTGGAAGAGGGGCAACCGGGACAGAATCCGGCGCCCCGACCGGGACTAGAACCCGGTGTGCCGGCGCCGCTAGGCGGAGGATTAGCCTAGTGAGCCGCGGCGCCGGCCCGTCTTATACTTTTTCAGTATATCCCATGGGACCTGCTCGTGGTTGTCACTAAATTAATGAGCATTTACAAACACTTTGATTCACTGATCATCTCCAGGAAACCCTTAATTTTTCTGCTCCCCACTCCCAGCTCCATGGTAGCCACCTCTTCTGGATTTCTTTAGCAGGCTGTGGCAGTCACTGCCACACTGATTGATTACATGTCGTTGTGCCTCTGCTGCTGCTTCATGTATCAGAGTTGTTCTGACCAGCATAGCTTCTGTTGAAAGCAGAGACCATGGCCCCACAGTGTCCAGCCTTGGTGCTGGGGATATCCTAGTGTGTGCTCAGTGAAATGTTGCAAGCTCACCTGACTGACTCTCCAGGTTTTCTGTTATTGAAGTAATTCTTCCTTTGCCTCTGCTTGTATTGGCCCAAGGGGTGAGCCACAGGGAGGGTGTTATGTGCCTGCTGGGGGGCAGAAAGAAGGAAGTACATGGATTTTTAATTTTAAAATGTCTTTGGTTTAGCATGAATTAGAAAGAGTATCAGATCACACTTTCAGAAATGCTGTTGCTTAGGAGAGTCCATTTAGAGAATTTTACCATTAGCATAGGTGGTAGAGGACATGGCACAATCATGCAAATAGCCTAAGAATGACTGACTTTGGAGTCCTGTAGCCTAAGCTTTATCAGATGGACAGCTGCAGCCCAGCAGCTCTAGCCCCATAAACCTTATCTTTGGGAGGGCCTTTTCCTTTCTCCCCAATGCCTCCTACAGATATAAGCAGTTTCTTTTCTTTTTCTTTCTTTCTTTCTTTTTTTTTTTTTTTTACAGGCAGAGTGGACAGTGAGAGAGAGAGACAGAGAGAAAGGTCTCCCTCTGCCGTTGGTTCACCCTCCAATGGCCACCGTGGCCAGCGCGCTGTGGCCGGCGCACCGCGCTGATCAGATGGAAGGAGCCAGGTACTTATCCTGGTCTCCCATGGGGTACAGGGCCCAAGCACTTGGGCCATCCTCCACTGCACTCTCAGGCCACAGCAGAGAGCTGGCCTGGAAGAGGGGCAACCGGGACAGAATCCGGCGCCCCGACCGGGACTAGAACCCGGTGTGCCGGCGCCGCAAGGCGGAGGATTAGCCTAGTGAGCCGCGGCGCCGGCCATAAGCAGTTTCTTGTAATTTGAGTTGCTCTTAAGAGCTTAATAATCCTAAGGTATCTTATGAATTGCTCTGACTCCCAGTGGGCCAAAGGGAACATGGAAATTATTCCCAATGTGGAATGCCGAGCAATAGTTTCTGAGAAACACAGGGGTCAGGAAGTTGAGCCCCTGCCCCAAGGGACTCAGCTGTGGTTCTGTGCACTGCTGTTCCTGGAACTCCTCCCCTACCCTCCAAGAGGCACCATAGGGCAGGAACGCCCTTAGAATTTCCAAGCCACATGGACCCAGACGACTCTGTGGGTGTCATCTGGTGCTGATGTAATCCTAGCTCTACTTTGAGGACATGTATTGATTTGCTTTCCATCCTCCTACTCGGCTTTCTGTTTCCAAATGGACTTTTCATCCTGTACTTGAAAATGGACTACCACAATTTGACTACTTCAGGGTTTCAAAAGTCTTGTTCCTCTCTCTAATGAGCAAGGCATTTACAGTTTAAGAAGTGGATCATTCTGCAGTTTTTTAGGGGGTTTTTGCACAGCACTTGCTGAAACTCTTGGGTTAAAGTTTAATCATTGTGGGGAGGGTTTGAAGAAGATCCTCATTTAGTGTTGGTAGGAATATAAATTGGTACAGACTCTAGAGTGTAATTTGGGAATATCTGTGAGAATTAAAAGTGCATGAACTTATATACTTTGTCTTAGCTGTTCTCTTTCAGATATATTTGAATGAAAGTAAAAAAAAAATTCAGAGGGAGCTATAGCAGAACTGTTTATAATGGCAAAAGATTGGAAACAACCTATTAGTAAGAGATTGATTAAATTATAAGGCCTTTTGTTGGAATTGGGTATAGTTTTTAGAAAGAATGAAGCATATGTATGCATGTGAATATAGACAAGCTTCAAGTTACATTAGTGAAAAAGGCTCAGAGCAAAGTAAGCTATCATTTGTGTAAAAAAAAAAAAATTCTGTATGTACATATGTGCTTATGTGCTTAGAATAGCCTTGGAGGAACACACAAGAAACTGCTGATACTTGTTTCTAGAGGGGGGACTGGAGACACAGGCAACAGGGAGATCCAGTTTTTACATTATCTCCTTTTGGAATTATTTTTAGCATTTGCTTGTAGTACCTATTTCAACAATTTTGAATGCTTAAACTACAGTAAATTTTAACATTAGATTGAATTTGACTTTTCAGTGATCAATATTTAATTTATTGACTAATAAATGGAAAAAAAATTTAAGAGAATGTATCCCTGTACCTCACATATGCTCAGAAAATTGCTAAAAGCCTCACTTATTTTCCCCTTTCAATAGCTCACGGACCCAGACCTGATTAAACAATGTATAGATGAATGCACAGCCAGGATTGAAATTGGACTTCATTACCAGATTCCTTACCCAAGGCCAGTAAGTGTGACTCCAGTTAACAGGTGGTGGGTACTTGTCCTATTAGCTTGATCATTTTCAAGAATCTACCCAGTGGGCTCGTGAAGAAGCACAGAACCACAACAGAGGGTATGTTAGAAATAAGCCACCCTGTGTGCCACTAACCCATCATAGCAAAGATGTCAATGAATGCCTGATATCATCTACTTCTATAGGTTTGCCACATATGGAAGGGAGAACCAGCTTGTGCTTTTTTTTATAACTTTCTCTTTTGACTGTTTTAGTTTTTATGAAAATATTTTTTTCTTTATTGTAAAAAAAGTAAAAGTTCATATATTAAAGGAATGCTTAAAGTAGAAAGTAAATTGTCAACATCCTATGGAGGTTACCACCAGGCCCATTAGATGGGACCATGTAAAATTGCCAATATTTAACCCTAAGACCTCCTAAAACAGTTCTTTATTATGTTGCTGCAACATAATAGCTTGGTAATATATCCCTTTATTCTTGTTTTCTGTATTGATGTACTTGTCTTTTCTTTACATATATGGGATTCAGGACATATTGTTTTTACTGCCTACTTATTTACTTCATCTCTTTTGGACATCTTTGTATGTAGTTCAACCCCAATCTTTTAAAATGACTGCACTGTTTTCTGTTCTAAGACTGCCATTGTATTAGAGTTCTTCAGAAAAGCAGGACTAGTAGGATAGAACGTGCATGTAGATAGAGGTATGGCTAGATACATGAAAAGAGATACATTATCAGGCACTGGCTCCCCTGATTATGGAGGCTGCAAAGTCCCATGATCTGCAGGGTGGAGACCCAGGAGAAAGCTAGTAATGTAATTCAGCCTGAGTCTGAAGATCTGAGAACCAGGGGAGGCAGTGCTAAGAATCCCAGTCCAAGATGAAATGTCCCAGCTCAAACAGGCAGGCAGGAAGCAAGAAGGAGAACTCCTCCTTCCTCTGCCTTTTTGTTCTATTTGGGCTCTTTGTGGATTGGATGATGCCCATCCACCTTGGGAAGGGCAGTCTGCATACTTCACTGAGACCACTCCCAGCACGAATCTCAGCCAGGAACACTCTCACAGACACAACCAGGAATAATGTTGAGTGGCACCCCATGGCCTGTAGGATTGATACATGAAATTAACTACCACAGCCATGATTTGTTTTAAAAAGATTTCTTTATATGAAAGAGTTAAAGACAGAGAAAGAGAGAGAGATCTTCCATTGTTGCTTCACTCCTCAAATGGCTACAACAGCCAGGGCTAGCCCAGGCCAAGACCAGGAGCCTGGAACTCCATCCAGCTCTCTCACACAGGTACAGAGTCCCAAGCCCTTGGGCCATCTGCCGCTGCTTTCCCAGGCACATGAGCAAGGAGCTGGATTGGAAGTGGAGCAGCCAGTATTCACACTGACCTCATATGGGATGCTGGCGTCACAGATGGCAGCTGAACCTGCTGTGCCACCATGCCAGCCCCCACAGCCGTGATTTAACTAGCTCTCTATTAGTAGGCATTTAGGTTGGACCCAATTTTCCACTATGCACTGAACATCTTTGTATCTACCCTCTTCCCCCCACCCTCCTCCTTCACCGGAATCCCTTGCTGCTGTATGATCTGTGGTTATTTTCTATTTTAGGCAATTAACAAAGAAGAGCACATGCTCCGGCATGATAGGTCTGGGTTCAAATCCTGGTTCCAACACTTAATTTGCAAGTTATTTAACTTTTCTGAGCCTCTATTTTCTTATCTATAAATAGTGGAGTGATTTATGTGAGATTGTAAGACTTAATTTGGGCAAAAACCATGAAGATTAATGAGTCAGTATAGATTTAGTGTGGTAAATCTATGGTACTTAGTAAATCCACAGTGAACAATGTAAGATTCTGCAATGGATATAATCTTTAATATCACCGTCATTCTTATTATTCAGATTCACCTACCTCCAATGGGCCTCACCTCCCTTCGAGGCCGGGGACTTCGAAGCCAAGAGAAACTGAGGAAACTCTCCAAACCAGTGTATCTCAAGTCTTATGATGAAGTTTCCTAATCCAGAAGGAAGTTTATTTCTGAGAATGATGAGCCAACATGATCTTGAATGTAAACCAGATGTCAAAACCCATCTCCTTAACCAGGGGCAAAAATCCAAGTGTCTTCTTAAGATGTGTAAAACTTTGTGCTTATTATACATCCATAGAGTTTGTCAGAGTCTTGCTGCCTGAGTGGATGACATTAACCTGGAGGTCAGGGGCCTTAAGCGCCCTGAAAACACTGTTGGAGATAAGACTAAGTCCTGTGGGAGGAAGGATGAGAGTGATGGAGCTTCTCACGGGAATGCTGTTCACCGACAGACCAGCTGATGCAAACTGCTGAAAGTCCTCATGACTGCTATAAAACTGCATGCCACCCTCGGAATGTTTTTAAACTTTTTTTTTTTCCAAGTTAAAGATTTGCGTAAAAGTAGGGTTTTCTGAGTGTGCTCTTTGATTCCCCTTAAAAGGGGCATCACTGAATTGACTGTAGTTTCTCAAAGAATTTTTATATGAACCATTCCTCCCCCATACACATAAAGAAAAGTACATGTCATAGTTAAATTGCATATGGTTATCTTAAAGATGCACTTAAGATCTGTAAAGCTCACTTGAAACTCATACTGCATTCATTCTGAATGTTTTACCTTAACATAATTAAAAATACAAGGCCCCAGTTGGCTTTCAGATTATGTCTAAACACAAGTGAGACAGATAGATCAAAACACAAAGAATTTACAGCCCTGCATGTATGGAGTCAGAGTCCCTTGTCGAGTCATTTGTGCATCAGTGTCATTTCCTCTTACCTCCAAAGAGGATGGGCATCACCAATAAAGACAAATCTCTATTAATTTTGCTCTTTGTCTTCTTTTCCAAAATGGGCTTGGGACTCTCAGAAGCAGCACTTGTATCCTACTTGTATAAACGGGAGCATGCTTTTTTTAATGCCAGGGCAAATATTACCGGGTTTGGGCAATGACAAGGAGAATAAATATACTGTTGTCAGCGGAGCAACAGCATATGCAGTTAACACAAATGGAGCTGTAGGCCTTTGGTGAAGAGACAGAGATGTAAATGTAAATATGAGCACATATCCCAGCCTTGTTTGAACTGGAAGGCATGAATCTGCTTCTTCAGCTACTCCACTTCCAGCCCATCTTTTAATGGAAGCATTTTTCTGCCTACAGATGATTCTAATATTTAAAGTTAAGTATTTCCCATGTAATATAGGTTCTGTGAACGCAAACCAATGACTTTATCTGGTGGTCGGGAGTGAAACAGTGATCTGTTCCTGCACAGGAGGAAAAACTGGTTGTGCTGGACAGGGTGAGATATGGCTTGCCCATCTCCACAATGGTGCCTTTCTAAGTAACTCAAGATAGCATTTTAAATTTATTTGAAAGGCAGAGAGACAGTTATCTCCATCTACTGGTGCACTTCCCAAATGCCAAAAAAGGGCTGGGGGTAGGCCAGGCTGAAGCCAGGAGCTAGGAATTCTATCTGGATCTCCCATGTGAGTGCAGGGACCTAACTACTTGAGCCATCACCTGTTGCATCCCAGGGTGCAAAATATCAAGAAGCTGGATCAGAAATGGAGCTGGGACTGGAACCCAGGCATTCTGACATGGGATGCAGGTGGCTCAAGACACATCTCAACAGCTGCACCAAACGCTCCTCCCTCAAGGTGCAATGTTTGCTTCACTCTACTAAGAGGAGTAGTCACCCTTCTTACCCAAACTCCTCCATGGTGGAGGTCCATCTAATTGCTAGCCAGCCTTTCAATATCTTCTATATGTCAGTGATCCTACCTAAATATGAGTTTTATATACTCCCTTTGCAAAGATGTATATACTCTCACACAAAAATACAGTTAATTTACTACCAAACCTTTCATATAACCTGGTTTTTAAAAGTTTTTTTTTTTTATTTATATATATTTGCACAGCAGAACAATAAAAAGCCCACAATATGTAGAGCCGGGCCAGGGTGAAGCCAGAATCCCAGAATGCCATCCCTGTCCCACATGGGGGGCAGAGACCCAAGCACGGGAGCTGTCATTTGCTGCCTCCCAGGATACACATCACCAGGAAGCTGGACTGAAAGCCAGAGTGGGGACTCAGGATGCAGCATTCCAGCCAGCATCTTAAAAACTATTGTGCCACCACTCCCACTCTGTGTTTTCCTCCAAACTATAAAATCCCCATCTTCTGTCTTTAAAAGGTAGAACCTGCCTTCCCTACAGTCCCTCTGTCAATGCAATTTTCTTCCAGTGCTGACAAGGACTGAGCACAACTGTTTACCCAACAGCTAGATTTGTAAAGAGCAAGGAATAGCTTGGTGACAAGGTTTGTCTGATGTCATCTGCTGAGCTATTTATAGGCAAAGCCTGCAGTGTCTCACCAAGCTGATTTCTGGCCATCTCTGCCCCAGGACTCCAGCCTCTAACTCCCCATGATTTCTGAAGAGCATATTGCTTTTTCCCAGGAGGAGACATTACCACATTGGCCCCAGCAGAAAATGACCTTAAATGTAGGGCAATCTCTTCAAAGCAGAGGGAATTTTTTAAATTACAAAAATTCAATCCATCATACGAAAACATTCTGTCCCTTGACCCCTGAGGAAGAATACAGACACTCCCTGCCTCACTCAGCTTTTTGTTGCTGGAGCTGGGGTTAGAGAACTGTAATTAAAATTCGGTTGTTCTCTTAGCAACCCCCTCACTGCCAGCTCTTTTATAGCTTGCAATATGACTTACCTACCAGTCCAAAATTCAGAGATATGGGGTCCCAACCATCTTTCCATCTCATGTGACTAATAGTCTTACTTGGAACAGTGTGCCAGTCCCAGTTATCTGTTCGTTTTGATTTCTTTAACCCCATCGGAAAATGTTGTTTATTTCTAGAAGGAAAAAAATAGGGGCCAGCTTTGTGGCACAGAGGGTAATGCAATATCAACATCTCTTATGGGTGTCGGTTCAATCCCAGCTGTTCCACTTCTGATCCAGCTCCCTGCTAATGCACCTGAGAAAGCAGCAGAAGATGGCCCAAGTGCTTGGGTCCCTGCATCCATGTGGGAAAACCTGAAGAAGCTCCTGGCTCCTGCCTTTAGACTGGCATAGGCTGTCATTGCTGCCATTTGGGGGAATGAAATAGTGGATGGAAGAGCTCTCTCTCTCTCTCTCTGTCCTCTTTCTGTAAAATAACTAATTAACTAAATATTTTAAAAATTATTTAAAAAAAAATAACTATTAAGCTACCTACTTCGAGCTGAAGGAGACTGGCTCCTCCTTACTGTATTTTCATGGCCCCAGCAAGACTAGAAGAACTTCTTCCGCTTTATCTCTAGGATCACTTGGATGGTTTGCTAATCTCAGAATTCAGAGCCTTCAGTCAGAAGGCACCACGAGGAAACTGAAAGTAAAGGTCTCTGAATATGTTTATTTGGTTCACAGAAGCTTCCCACATTTAGGAAAAAAATTAGAGACCCTCAGTCGAGACATTTCTCCTTGAAGAAATTTCTTCAAGGCAGAAAAGCTGGGGCAGGCACACTGACTCTCAGATAGCCTCATGGCTGTTCAGCTGTGAGGGGACCAATGGCATGCCCTGAAAGAAGCCACCTGGAGCGAGACAGACAGCAGAGAAGTAACTCATCGAGCGGTTGATTTTTATCTCCCTCAGGATTCTCTTCCAGCTGGCCCCAGGGACTGAAAAGTTCTTGGACTCGGTTGCGTAGTTGGAGCTACATATCTCTTCTAAGATTCTGCATCACAACATAGCCAAGGCTTTGGCAGGAAGGCAGCATGTGGCAGCGAAAAATGCACGAGTTCAAGAGCCAGACAGATCTCAGTTCAAAACCTGGCTCTGGAATCAGACGGAGGTAGGGGATCTTAAGCAAGTTGCTTAGTTGCTTTGAGCCTCCAGAGGGCGAGACAGCCATTCCCAACACAGGATGAACTGAGCTATCTAAAGGCATGCTGACACAAATGCTAACACAGTATGCATACAACAAATATGCCTCTCTTACCTCTCCTTTCTTCCTGAAATGACAGCCCATCTGTGTGGGTTAACAGAAAAGCAACTGGGTCCCACCCAGTGCCACCACTGATTAGTTGTAAAATGGTACTTAATTTTTCAAATCTCCATTTTTGCATTTTGGAGATCATGATAATACCTACTGCATAAGCATGTTGTGAGAAGTACTTCCACAGTGTATCACAAATCAGCATGGCCTAAGCTTTTTGCCATTAGTCCATGTAGCTAGACTAGGAAGTGACTGAAATACTGTGACAATTAATAGGAAGAAACTTATCACAGGGGAGCTGAGCCAAACGACTACACTCTAAGTTGAATAATGCCACTGCCAGTGTTAAATTCTACTTTGGTAGCTACTTGCTTTGGGAGAATTGCTTACCTTCTTGTATCACTTTTTCTATAGCCATAAAATAAGGATAATAATGACGACCCCCACTTTATAGGGCCGCCGTGAAATACCTGGCTCACAGCAGTTGGTCTACCAATGTATTCATCATTGTCATCATCATCATATCATGTGACTCTCAGGAAAAGAAAGTGAGGCTGTAGTGGAAAATGAAATGCTTTTTACTATTCATTTTGAGACAAAAGGCATCAGTTATCCAGCTGGCACAGTGAGGCCACCCCACGGTTTATCCAGTGCTTCTGCGGCAGATCTGTAGGGAGCTCAATTGAGAGGACGTAGTTGGTGGAGTGGCCAGTGGTAGACAGGGTGCCCCTCCGGGCACTAGTTTTGTAGACAGGACACACGTAAATGTTCTGATGCAGAAACAATGCACTCTTCCCAGGTTTCAGCCAAATGATAGGCAATGGGTCATAGAGGATTTTGGGGAGAGACTCTCCAATCTGCATTGTTTTCCTGTCCCAACGAGCACCTTCTAGGAAGAGCCCTTTTATGTAGGCCCCATCTTCTGGGTTATTCTCCATGACAGTTTCTTGTGTGGTTACCTGGAAGAGTGGAAAGCTATGAGTTCCGTTGCCTGCAAAGGGCAGTATTAGGAGTTTGGAATCCTCTGATACCCAAAGTGCAACCTGGCTGCAATGTCTACTTCTGCCAGAATGCATCTCCAAGGACAGTGGAGCTTCTGTGATAATATCTCTGGCTGCCATTCACAGGCCAGCTCTGATCCCTAGTCGTCATGCTGCCCCTCTATAAGGCAGGCACAAAAATGTGCTATAGGAGCCAGGAGGCTACATTCACTATAACTACCTAGTGACCTTGCACAAACCCCTCCCTTTCTGGATCTGATCTATAAAGTGAGGGGTTAGATTCATATTCAGAGGCAGGCTGGGGATGGGAGTAGGGGAAAGAAAGCCTTGACTTGTGGTTTCTGTCGAATTCTGAGGTATAAAAGGCTTCTATTGTGTTTGATTTCAAACCACTAACCCACAGCCAGCTCAAAAAATTCCTAGAAATACAAAAAGTGTCTCTGATGAGCTGTGTGAGTGAGTTCCAGCATATTACTATCTAGATTCAAGCATTCATATACTAAAATTCCTTCAGGTAAATGCAGACAATGGGCTGGAGTAAGACAATCCCAAGTGCGTATTTGGTATCCCAAGCATGTATTTACTATTATGCCAAATGCCTCCCCCAATTTTTGTATTTTTACTCAATATCCATTACCCTACAGACTCTTCTGTTGATTTTGATAGGTGTGTTTTAGAGTCTCTTAGTTATTTAGTTTTATTATGGTATTCACTTTGTCTGAACATAGTCCTCCAAGTCCCATCAAGATCATTCATAAACTAAATTAAGACCTTGGCCAACCAGTTTGTGATCTCTGGACTAGATCTCAAAGGATACACAGAATTTAAAAAACCTAGAAAACTGGACTATAGTCCATTTTACCTTCCTCTCCATATGCAGACAGAGTGATAATTTGAATGTTGTCTTTTCCTTTGACCTTACTCCAAGCAAAGGACTACCTGAAGGCACTAGCATTCTAGAGGAAGAGTCTACCATGTTGAATAGATAGCATGGGTAGATGCCTTTTTTTTTTTTTTTTTTTTTTGGTACAATGGTGGTAGTTTTCTCTGGAAAGATTCCTTTTTATATATACAAAAACAAAGTCTTGGGAATCCTCTATTTCTGCAGGGAATAGCTTTTTGAAGCCTCTGTAAGCCATACTAATTATGGCATGTATACCAACTCAGAATCATTTGGGCCTTAACACATCTAAATGTTTGAACTGATAAGGAAATAGGCAACACTGCTTTATCTGGTTGGCCCCTTGAGCTGGCCTCGCCCAAAGCACCCCTACCTCAAATTCAAATCCAATGTGGTCAATGGGGATGGTGTATTTCCGAGCATAATTCTGAGAGACACCGGTCAAAAAAGACTGTGTGAAGTAGAATCCAGAGATCCAAAAGACCACAGGGGGCCCACTGTCAATCCATTCCTGGAGAGCCACAGAAATCAAAATTCGAATATCAAGAACACAAGTCAAGTAATGTAAACGAGTCCCATAAAGAAATAAGCTTTTCTCATTTTTCCTGAAACAGGCAGAGCCCTCTTAATGTACCTTCTTTCTTTCTATTTTTGATAAAAGGTAGAAAGAAATATATTTCTAGTTTAATAGAAGCACAGGTTCAAGCTGGTGTCAGGGACACAACAGACAGTGGTGGGGAATTACATGTCTGTCTGAACTGAGCAATAGCCACATAGCTCCAGAAACAGCTGCCATGCAAGAATGTAGACCCAATGTTTTAGATTTTTCATTTTTTGCACGATAAGCATCTGAGTTTTTGTGTGTAAAAATCCAATGTTTACATACTAGCTCAAAAATTTTTTAAATTACCAGACAGCCAAACCAAACTACTGGTCTACCGGTCCAAGCCCGTGAGACACTGGCTTATAACACTTATTCTGGTTCTTGCTCCTGTCTTGCTGGGCTAGAATCTTTCCTGAGGCTTTGATAAGTCTCTCTCCTGCCCCTAGGGAAGACTGTGACCAGGTGCTTGGTCTGGGATGCTGGATGGCTGCCTGCCCTACTCCCCTTGCCTCTAATCTGCCATTTCAGAATGTCCTCTTCACCTGAATGAGCATACCAAGTGCCCAGTTACCCTGACTCCCAGGTACCTGGAAGAAGGCCAGGCGGGCCAGCAGGTCAGCCACGTAGCCCCCCAGTGGCTTCAGTGATGGGTAGGACTTGGACGCCCACATGGCTGGAACTTTACCCACAAGCATGCTGTTGAAGACTTCCTCCAGCTCCGAGGACATCAAGACCTGCCCTTTGATGGCTCGGCCAAGATTGATGAGGCTTCTGCGAACCACTTTGGTCAGCCTACAAGAATAAAGGAGCTGGCTGAGCCTGGCTCCTGGGACTACCCTTCTTTCTTTCCACTTTTTTTGTTTCTTACATATTTATTTATTCCTATTTGAAGGAGAGAGAGAGAGACAGAGAGAGAGACAGAGAGAGACAGAGATATCTTCTATCTACTGGTTCACTTCCCAAATGCTCACAACAGGGCTGAGCCTGGCTGAAGTGAAGAGCCAAGAACTCAGTCCAGATCTCCTATGTCTGGCAGGGACCCAAACACTTGAGCCATCACCTGCTGCCTTCTAGGGCGTTATGAGGAAGCTGAAATCAGGAGTGAAGTGAAGATCTGAACCAGACACTCTGCTAGGGAAATGTGGGCATTCCAGGTCTTAATGTCTGTACCAAATGCCTGCCCCTCCAGGGGCCTCTTTCTACCCAAGTACATGGACTCCAAGTAGTGACTCCTTTAACTTCCCCCTTTTAAAAGGTCAGACAATTAGTGTACAACTATTAAGTGAGGAAAAGTTAAATCACCCATTACCTTACTACCTAAAGATAACTTTAAGGTAACATAAGACTTTTCCCTTTGTAAACACAAATATTTTTAATGGGATCATGCTATATTAACTTTTTGAATGTGTTTCTTTTAGCACTTAGGGAATATCTTTCCAATTCAATAACTAAAGACCTAAACTGTCCTATTTAACGACTATAAAGTGTTTCATTTATTTTACTATCTCCCTAATGTTGGAATGTATAATTTCTGTATTGTTGTCATTAGAAGCAACATTTCTAGGAACACTGGTCCATATCAAACTTTGAACAAATTTTAAATATTTTCCTATTTAATGAATTTCTGGGTCAAAGGGCATGCACAGTGTTGGGGCTGTTGGTGCACATTGCCAGAGTTATTCTTTTTATAGACCATGAGGTGCAACACCCAAGAAAAGGCAACTGAAGGGCAGTCTGGGAGATGCCAAGATTATCTGCCTCTCTTTTCTGGCCTCTGTGGTTTGAGGTTTAGCCAAGCCCCGAGGGAAGTCACCTGAGGGTGCCAAAGAATCTTCCAGCAGAGACAGCCTGTCATTTCTGAAGGCCCACAGAATAGCAACTGAATGGACACAGGAAGGACCAAATGCAAAAAATAAAAAATTTTAAAAAGGAGTCCCTGGATGTGCATCCATAGAACCTTCACACAGAGTTAAGTTCAGGTTGAAACATCTTCTGCATGTGTGCTGATGAGTCATGGAGCAAAGCCACCATCTTGAGGGATCACACCCCACAGCTCTTTCACACCTAAGCTCCTACTTGCAAAAATTTTTTTTTCTATTCTTAAAACGATAAACTATGAACAACTTTTCTAGGTTTTAATATCCAAAGAAGGAACACATTCTCCTTAATTAGAATGGTCACATAATCATCCTGGGCTTCCCACCCCAGTGGAAGAACAGGCAAGAAAAGGTAATAGGGGAGAATGTCAGAGTATTGCTCATGATGATTAACTTTGACCATCACTGGAAAATAAGATTGCTATTACCCTGTTCTCTCGTATTTCAGTGGCCTGTGGAAGGCTAGTGAAGAGGCCTGCAACTACCAAGGGAAGAGCTCCAGGGGCCACAAGGGAGAATGGGTAGCAGAGGAGGGAAGCCACTAGGCCCAGCGTGTGATTGACGAGGGGGAACTACAGCCCCTCAAGCCAGGATGAGTTTTCTCAACTGCAAAATTGTGTGTTCTGAATGAGAACCATGCGTAGTGCAAGAATCCCTGTGTGGCACAAAAGGCTCAGTAACCATGGCTCTAATAACAACTTTTACCATGAGCCTGTGCTTGGCACGGGTTTAAACCTGACTTTACAGATGTCACATGAGTGAGTGCGAGAGAATGAATAGAGGGAGCGGTTTCACTGTGAGCCAACACATTCTGGGGTGGCCCTCTTTATGTCTCTCCCCATGGGCTGGGCAAACCACTTCCACTCCATAGCAACCCTTTATCAAGCATCCATCTCAACCACTGCCCATGAGCTCCTACCCCTCACACTCCCAACTCCCAGGATCCAGGCAAGATCACCAGCGCACCTGTTGAATCTGATGATTTCCTGCCTCAGGACTGTGTTCATAGATTCCTCATAGACCACCGGGTACAACCTCATGATCTCTTCCAGGTTAAAGTCGTTAGGAAGCTTGGAGAGTATGTCCTGGGCCAGCTCCTCAACCACTTCCTTAAAGTGCAGGCAGTAGAAATGCAAATGAGAAACAAGACCTAGAGGCCCTGGCTTTGTCTGGGTAAACCTGAAGTAGTGAGCATCTATCTTTGTCAACATGCTGCTGGGCTTTCCTGAGAACTCTCCCTACAGATGCCGATTCTGCCTTTGGAGGTGGGGGTCGGGTAGAAGGAGAGCACTTACTTGAGGACAGTACCTCCTTGGCCCAGAAAGTGAAAACGCTCAGCGATGAGAGCCCTGCTTTCGCCCCTGGAGCAAAGGCCTGGGGAGCAGGCAGGAAATTCCTGCTCAAGTAAATAGCCTCAGGGTAGCACTGAACTCTGCAAAATGCCTCCAGTCTTCAAGGTCAGTCCTTCAAGGTCTGTTCTCAGCCCGCCCCTTAGAACCAACTCCTGGTGTGGACAGACTTTCTCAGTGCCAGTGACACTGGGGAAGGCAGCAGAGAACATTCCTCAGCAAGGAACAAGAAAAGCCCCAGCTTAGCCATCTAGGAAGGGGGATAGGTTCAGAGGACCGAAGGGGTCCAAACCACTCTGCCATCCTGAGGATCTGGAAAACCGGAACATATACTTCTTCTTTTTTTTTTCTTTTTTCTTTTTTTTTTTTTTGACAGGCAGAGTGGACAGTGAGAGAGAGACAGAGAGAAAGGTCTTCCTTTGCCGTTGGTTCACCCTCCAATGGCCGCCGCGGCCGGCGCGCACCGCTCTGATCCGAAGGCAGGAGCCAGGTACTTATCCTGGTCTCCCATGGGGTGCAGGGCCCAAGCACTTGGGCCATCCTCCACTGCACTCCCGGGCCACAGCAGAGAGCTGGCCTGGAAGAGGGGCAACTGGGACAGAATCCAGCGCCCTGACCGGGACTAGAACCCGGTGTGCCGGCGCCGCAAGGTGGAGGATTAGCCTTGTGAGCCGCAGCGTTGGCCCCGGAACATATACTTCTTTTCCTCTTCCCACTGAGAGGGGTCCACCCCTACATTGAGGCACACCAACCAGGCCAGTTTAACATCATACCAGTTACCACTTAGGACACTGTGAACCAAACCAAGAAACCCAGTTAGCAAGATCTGCACCTGAGAAGGGCTGACCATGAGAAAAAGGGTGGGAGAAAAAGGGGGTAGTGGAGTCAGGAGACACGGTTTAGGGGCTGGCTCTGCCTCCGATTTTCTGAAGAACTTGAAGCTGGTCCTTCCTCTCTCAAGGTTTATTTCTCTCATTTGTAGACTGAGGAAGGCAGGCTGCATCTAAACCTTCACAAAGTGTGGTCTGGGACCACTAGAAGTACTCAGAATAATTTTAGGTATTTCCAGGACATGGAATAAATAAGATTGAATCACACAGTGAGAAAGTTACTATCTTCAAGTTTTGACTCTCCTTTTTCCCTTTTCATGCCACTCAGAGAGGGAGTCTCAAGTCAGTGCTAATGAACCGTTCTGAGACACTCCTTATCTTTCTCCTTTGAACAGGAAGCCAGCAAGGCTGAGGTCAGCTCAGGGGCTTTGGCCAGCAGCAGCATCTGAGAAGAATTCCATAACTGCTTAGCTTTGATTTTCTTTTGTGATATCATGACTTTATGGAAATGACATTGGCTTTCTACTTACAGCTCTAATGTGCAGATTTTTTCTTTCAATAAATGTTTCAAAGCAAAATAGAGCTAGTTTTAAAATACATTAACAGAATAAACCATGAAGGTTATACACAAATGGTGGACATATTGGGAATACTGGTTCCCTTTCAGTCTTATTTAAGGACTCTAGGCAGTAAGACTAGAACACCTGCTCCCCCCACTCCCCACCACCCCCCACCAGGGGTCTGCCAGGCCTCTGCTTTTCTGCCTTCTTGGTCACCACCCACAATCCTGGGTGCCCACAAGATAGAAAACTCCCAGAGACTGAATGATGTCTCCTGCCCCAAGTTGGTTACCTGAGGGGATTTGCCACTCCCTCCTGACTGTCTAGGGAGGGTCAGCAGCACCCCTTGAAAGAGCTGGTTGGTTTCCTGGTTGTCCTTGGTGATGTCAGCATTCTCGTGGAGGCCAAACACTTCCGGATGGGCTGTGATGGGGAGGGTCCTGAGATATTCGATATAAGACTAGAAAAGAAATCTTCAGTTGACATAGGCACAGCATCCCTGGGGTCCCACAGATGGCTCGGGGCTTAGCTGGATCCAACCCAAACAGGAGTCACAGTGTCACAGCCACTTCCCAACACACACACCCAGACTAAGTGAACACATCCCAAGTTCTTCCTCATATAGTTTTCAGGGAAGTGAGTGTGGTGTGAAGGTGGACAGGGCTGAACATCTCCCCTACCACCCCGGGCTTCCTTTCTGTTCTCCCAGTACTGTTGGCTTTGGAGTCAAGCAGCACTAGATTTAGATACTGGCTCCATGGCAAAGTAAGTATGAGCTTGAGCAGGTCATCTGGGGCCCCAGGTTCCCTATCTGCCAACGAGAAGACAAAAGGGGTTAGAAAGGAATAAGGTTGTAGGGTAGGAAGTGTCACTATGTTCCTAAATCTATATATATATGAAATGCATGAAACTTGTATAACTTAAATACAATTTTAAAAAAGAAAAAAAAGGAGCAAGGTTTTGATATATAACAGGATTATTGAAGGTTAGCTATTTCTCATCCTCCCTCCAGATTTCTTGTTTTCATCTTCCCTTTCTCATTCCAGGTATTCTGTCCCCACCCACCCACCCACCCTCCTTTTTTTTTTTTTTCCTTCAAAGATTTATTTATTTATTTAAAAGTGGGATACCGAGAGAGAGAAAAAACGGACAGAGAAAGAAAGAGACAGAGAGAAAGATATCTTCCACTCATTCTGGTTTACTCCCCAAATGGCAGCAACAGCCACAGCTGGACCAGGTCCAAGCTGGGAGCCTGGAACTCCATCTGGGTCTCCCACATGGGTGACAAGAGCCCAAGCACCTGAGCCTTCTTCTGCTGCATTTCCAGGCTCATTAGCAAGGAGCTAGACTGGAAGTAGAGAAGCTGGGACTCAAATTGGTACCATATGAGACACCTGCATTGCAAGTGGCAGCTTAACCTGCTGTGCCACAACACCGGCCCCTGTCACCACCCCTTTTCCCACTTTCTGAGCCTTTTTTTTTTTTTTTACCAAAGCTTCATCTTAACCATCCTTCTTCCACTGATACCATGGACCCAATATTTAAAGACCTTGTCTAACAAACACTCAGTATTCATTAAACAGTAACAATGTCTCCCTTGTGGGCTTTCTGGAATTTTGGAAATAACTTACGGATCCAAGTCAGGAAGCCCAAGGTTCCTGTGCTCTCCTTGGCTACCCTGTAGCCTGTAGCCTGATAGAGACCACTGAGCCCCTCTCCTGGTAGGAGGCAGCCCCCCTTCACCTGGTAGGAGCCATGAGGAGGAACGTAGTAGGTTTCTCCAGGAGCAAGGTAGTAATGGTCCTGCTCAATCTCCTTGCAGTAGAATGTGGACAGAAGGGACAGCAGGAGACGCCTGTCTTTGTCATCAGTCACTCTGCCTCCATAATTACATTCCCCTGGGGACAACCAACAGAGAAAGAAGTTGAGCCCAGGGAAGGTCATAATAAACTCTGCTGGGATGAGGAGCTCTGCTGGGATGCAGGGTTGCTGAAGTCAAGCTTAGCTGGGATGAGAAGGCCTTTTGGCATTGTGTTGCTACAAAAATAATGTACATGCACAATATTTGAAATTAGAAAAGACAAACTAAAACTATATGATAATCAAGAATTCCACCAAGGATAGCTATTAATATGTAGCTATATTTGACACATTTTTTCTGTATATATGTGTACATATATGTTAAAAGCATTACAAAAATGTGGTTTAGGGAAAGGACTTTGATATGACAGAATTCTTGCTCCAATTCTAGCTCTACCACTTAATAGCAGCTTTTCATTGGCCAGTACGTGTAGATAATTGAAGTACCCAGCTTATAAGGTTGTGGCTAAAACCAAGATAATGCTTCTAAAGCATTGAGCATGATGTTTAGCACATAGAGTACTCAATTAATTACAACTGTGACTACATACACGTCAAGAAGATTGAGGCCATCCTATATGCAGTGCTTTGGCATATGACTTTCCTCATCCCATTCTACCTGCTCATCAATAAAACCACTCTCTGAGACTGGGGTTTCTAAATCAGATCTCTACACAAACAATTTTGGGAGAGGATATCACATCCAGCTCATCAACTCTGACACACTTGCTAGCTGGTCCAGATTTCATAGTATTAGTGCATTTAGGTGATGCCTAGTATTTGATAG
This sequence comes from Oryctolagus cuniculus, assembly GCF_051225735.1. Taxonomy (NCBI): domain Eukaryota; kingdom Metazoa; phylum Chordata; class Mammalia; order Lagomorpha; family Leporidae; genus Oryctolagus; species Oryctolagus cuniculus. Next base: position 55,683,590 of record NC_142885.1, on the reverse strand, counting down.
TTGGGGTCAACACACTAGGTGTGCAAGGAAAAAAAAATGTGTGCATGTGCTCATGTACCAGGGTTCCCTAAAGGGTAGACTTGTTCTCAGTTTCAACCATTCCAGGAAGAGGCAGGTCTACAGACAGGAGGCAGAAATACCCAAGCTGCGGAGACAAGGGACCTGGGGTTCTCTTGCTCTTGACTTGGAAGAGTCTCCATTGTCTTGGAGTGGATCCTTGTATCCACTTAAGAGAGAATGAAAGGACTAACAGAAAGCCCATTTTAATTAACTAAGCTCTTCAGAAGCTGCTACCTTGAGCCAGACCATCTAGAGATCTGGAACTCTCCCTGTTGATGTCTCTGGACTTTTAGCAATGTTTGGATTGAACATTACAGCTTGTTTCAGCTGTAAGTGGGTTTATGACAGTACCTGAATAACAATATTAAAGAAAGAGTTGTCTCCTCTCCCAAGAATTCAGCAACACAGTGCTAGAGGGCATTCAAGAGGAACTCCAGGTGAGGGTAGATTTCAAGCACACAGCAGTGGTACAGGTCCCACACCACTCCCTCATCAGCAAGTTTTCCTTCAGGGGATACCCTTCTCAGTTTAATGTTGATGGAGGAAATTTCATTTCTTTATAGCTACATATATGTTAATTTAATTTTTTTTCCATTAACTTATTTGAAAGGCATAGAGAGACAGATAGATGGACAGAGATCTCCCATCTGCTGGTTCACTCCTCAAGGGCTTGCAACAGCTAGGACTGGGCTAGGCAAAAGCCAGGAGTCTGGAACTAAATCTGGATCTCCTACATGGGAGGCAGGGACTCAACTTGAGCCATTACGTGCTGGCACCCAAGGTGTGCATTAGCAGGAAGCTAGAATCAGGAATGGAGCCAGGATTCGAACCTAGGTACTCTGACATGTGACATGGGTATCCCAAGTGGTGTCTTGGCTGCCATGCCAAATGCCTGCCCCTTTACATCTGTATTTTTATAGCAAGAGTGCAAGTTCCTGGAGTGGCCAGGATATGCCTTATACCTTTACTAAATTCTCTATTGTCCCTGCTACAGCACTAAGAACCAGATGATGAATGGATGACTTAAGTGCATCTGACTCCATAACCACTCTGTAAATTGTATCTATTTCTTTGGTTAGTGTTAGTAGCGAGTTCTGATGACCACTTATATCTGGTTCTTCTTTCCTTCCAGGTACATATAGAAAGGTTAGACTTCTCTGTGCCTCTTATAGTGGAGCTATGAGACAAGTTCTTACACATTTATGTCTAGTGTGAGCCCTTCAGTGCAATCCCTCTCCCTCTGGCCATGACTACGTAAGTGTATGTTGAGATGGTGAACCTTTGCTAACTGTTCTCCTGAGGATAGCTACAATGAGCAGAGATCCCCGTCAATTCATATTGATCTTTTGCAGTCAACTAGAAATGGACTTGTGGGGCCAGTGTTGTTGTGCAGTGGGTTAAGCCTCCACCTGTAATGCCAGCATCCCATATGAGCATTGGTTTGATCCTGGCTGCTCTGCTTCTGATCTGGTCCCCTGCTGGTGGATCTGGGAGGGCAGCAGAAGATGGCCCAAGCAGCTGGGCTTCTGCCACCATGTGAGAGACCCAGATGAAGTTTCCAGGCTTCTGGCTTAGGCCTGGCCTAGCCCTGCTCATTGCAGCCATTTGGGGAGTGAACAAGCAGATGAAGATCTTTCTCTTGCTCTCCATCTCTCTATAACTCTGGCCTTCAAATAAGTAAAATAAATCTTAAAAATATAAAGAAAAGAAATGGACCTTTGCTGTCTTACATTAATGAGATCAGGGAACTATTTTTACCTCAGCTTAACTTAACTATTTGTTACACCATGCTGATGGCAGAGTTGGAAAGGGACTATCCTTGGCTGGTACATACAGCAGGGGTGGGTTGCTTTATGATCTGCAGCTAGTCCTCTATGAAGACCACATCACAGACAAATTAGGCATGCATTCCCCGGGCTGAAGAGGAGTCCTCTCATGGCCTGGAATGATGGCAATTTGGCCCACTTCTTTGAAGAATGTCTTGCACCAGACTAAGATCCACTGAACTTGTACTGTCTGTCCATGGGTTTTGTTTTGGGGAACACTGTACTGTGATAAGGTCAGTGTGACTTCTATAACTTGGCACTATTAGCATGTGGGCTGCACAATTCCATGTTGTGGAGGCTGTGCATTGAAGGAGTTTCGCAGCATCCCTGACCTCTGTTCACCAGATGCCAGCAGCGATCCCTTTTAATTGTAACAACCAAAAACATCTCCAGACATGGCCACCTATCCCTTAGGCGACACAATCACCCACAGCTGAGAGCTAGTTTCTTCTCTGGAAATCAAAGTTTGCAACACAAAGTTCATAGGATTGTTTAAAGACGCACTGCACTGATCACGTGCATAAAGTGCCTGCCACACACCTAAGGAAAGGATTCATCCCAACACATGGATTTGTGTGTGATCTTGAGGATGCCTCTGTGTTTCTACTGGGCTACATTTTTACCTTTAACCAGGGTATTCCATTCATTTATCACATCCCTATTCTGTCTCCTGCCTCTGGGTCTGCATGAGGTGGTCCTTGACAGCATCAAGCAAGTTGTACACATTTGCATTCTTCTGTATTATGCACTAGTACATATTGTGTGACTAATAAAAGGTTGCTGGTTGATTGCTGTAGTGCAAAAACTAGCTTTTTTTTTTTTTTTTTTTTTTTTTGCTCACCCCTTTCTTCTTCTATTTGTAAAAAACCTACTCATCCCTCAAAACCTTTCTCATACAATCACAAAATTTTCCATTGGCCATATCCCTTCCACCCCAAGATTTACATATGCTGTCTTTCTACTTTATAAATATTTTTATTGCTGAACTTATCACTTGCGTTATCATTTATTTCTTACATAGGGATTAGGTCTTAATTTTTTTTTTTTTTTACAATACCCAGCATGATGATCAGCATTCATAAGAGCTCAGTGTTTGTTAAATGAGTGAATGGAGACAGGAGTGGAATATAACGCTGGAAGTTTACAGCAACAAGGCTTCTCCAATAAATACCTGTCAGGTAGGTCAGGGCATCAAATGGCACCTCCTTGTAGTCATTGAGAAACATCTGAATCTGCCGCATACTAATCCTTAGGTCGGATTCATTGAATTCATAAGGAATATTCCAACCTACATGAGACAGAGAAGAATTAGAGGCATCAGTGCTGAGAGCTCTTAAATTCCACGCAGAGACTGAGCCAGTGGAGTTAAGCATCATTATGGATCAAGAGCCTCTTTCAGCCGCATGAATATGATCATGCATCAGGCCTACTATTAGCCTTGACGTTTATTGCCAATGTGGGAGCCATTCTGCCCGAGAAAACATCCATCCTAAAATCAATTTCCAATGGGTCTCCCCATTTGTTAAGGAAGATGTTAACATCCTGGGATTTATGGAATGAGAATTATTCAGCCTGGCTGGAATACTGTGGTAATGCACAGAGTTCCAAAAATAACACCAAAGCATAGCTAGGAAGCAGTAGTTATGACTGAACAACAGAAATGTTTGTTTTGAGAAATCTCCTCTGTGGGATCATGGGAGAACTGGATGGCCAGCCTTAAAGGAACTTCCATTTGCATTTCCAAGAGTGTAATGATAAATGCACAGGGGGCCAGACAAGTGACATAAATGTGTGAGCCAAGCATGATACAGCAGACATAAGTAAGGGTATAGTTGGGACCTGTGACCCACAGAGTTTCATTTCCTCCTAAACATTCATATTCAAATTAAAAATACAGCTAAAATAATAAAACTCGTGTGCTGGAAAACAAAGCACAACTGCACAGTTGGCTGTAAGCCAAACTATTTGCATGGATTTCTAGAAGTCTGGTATGGAGAGAAGAATGGTAGAAGAGAATGTGATGTATGAAATGCAGGTGCAGAGGGAGTGTTCCCAGAGGCTATCTCATCCTCCATGCTCAGTGGAGCTAACTGGGTGTGGAGGCAGAAGGAAGGAAGAAGACGACCAGAAAGAAACCCCCAACCTAACCCAAAAGAACTGGTAAGAATTCCCTGCAGTGGTCACCTAAAGGCTATTAAACAGAATCAGATATCACCACAGGTGACAGAAAGGTAATATAACCAGAACACCTGGGTGATTTGGGATTTTTATTTGGCAGTTTGATGATCTGCTCTAAAAACAATGTTAAGTTAGGCCACACAGAGGTAACAGTAATACATTAAAAAAAATTTTTTTTGAGAAGCAGCACAGACTAATGCCCCAGGTGTATTTCTGTCTTTCATTATTATGCACATGTAAAGAGAGCTACCTGAAAAACGCCTGGTGACAACTCCCTGGAGAATTGTCATTGTGTGTGACACAGGCAAATACATGCCAAGGGGAAGTGGGGAAGTGCCTCCAGTCCTCTCATTATCACATTACTTCAGTAATTAGGGGACCTCTGATTTTCCTGACATTGACACTGACCTGGTTGTAGGGTTGCCAGATTTAGCAAGTAAAAATACAGGATACTCAGTGGAATTTTTATTTCAGATAAATGACAAGTCACATTTAGTCTAAACATATACCAAATATTGCAAAGAATCTACTTATATTGTATTTTACCAACAACTGTATCTGAGTGCCAGATAGCACACACTTGTAAACTCACCTCCCTCCATCTGTCTGTGATCCCTCCCCCAGGCAACCCAGGTGTACCGTCATGGCTCACCCAGAGGTCCAAAGTTTCTTCTCTCCTGAACAATGGCATGGAAGAAGCAAAGGCCAAACAATAGCTTTTGCCACATTACTGGCTTTGTACAGCTTTGGAAAAACACAGGGTCTGAGATGGGATCATTGAGGTAGGAACGTAAAAGGTTGGCCCGGAGCGCCTTGGGGGGCTCATTGGTCATTTTGATCCCATTCTGAAGAATGCTGACTGGAAACTTCTCTGATGGATAGCTGGTTAACCAGAGTCTGGAAGAACAATGGATTCAAACATGTATAGCAAATGCAAAGTTATATTACAAAATAGTAATAGACAAAAACAGCTACGATTTATTAAGCATACTAAATGCAAAACCCATGCTAAGAATTTAATATATGTTTTCTCATTTCCCTTAATCCTTATAGCTACCCTAGGAGAAGGGATTCACTATCCCCTTTTGCCAGTGAGGAAAAAGGGACATGGAGAGGTCAGGTAGGCCTTTTCAAGGACACATCACTTAGAAGTGAATTCAGGATTCTCTGACTTCAAAGCCCCTGCTCTTTAGCCCCTGTCAGCTTGTCTTAGCACTATGGGCAAAATACTATATCAGGCACCACAGAAGTGACTGAAGGGAACAAAGCATTGTTCCAGCTTCCCAGCTACTCACAGCCCTGTTGCAAGAAAGGAAATGGGAGATAGGCAAGGGATAAAAGACAAGCCCATGGGATGCTATGACACAAGGCTTTAGAAAATCAAAACCACAGGGAGGGAAGAAAATAATAGGCTGTGAGGGGTCTAAAGGAAGAAGAGGTTTTAATGGGCTGGAGACTGCCAAGCATGCAGAAGAGCAAAAGTTGGCAAATTATGGCCAGGGAGCTTAATCCAGCCCAGCCCATTTTTGTAAATGGTTTTATTGGAACACAATGACTCTTCATTTATATATTGTCTATGGCTGCTTTCATCCTACAACAACAGAGTTGAATAGCAGGAACAGAGACACCTGGTGTGCAAAGCTTAACATATAAACTATCTGGCCCTTTATAGAAAATGTGCTGAGACCTGTCATAAAGGACATGGTATTTGAAATGAGCCTTGAAAATATGGAGAATTTATTTCTTTAAAATACAGAAGTTGGAGCTGGCATCATGGCACAGCAGGCTAAGTCACTGCTTGCAAATGCCTCCGTCTCATACTGGAGTGCCAATTCAAGTCCTGGATGTTCTACTTCCAATCCAGCTAACTGCTGACGCACCTGGGAAATTTTCTGCAGCAGAAAATGACCCAAGTGCTTGAGCCCCTGACACCCATGTGGGAGATCTGGATGGAGTTCCTGGCTCCTGGCTTCAATCTGACCCAGCCATGGCTGTTGTAGCCATCTGGGGAATGAACCAACAGAGAGAAGATCTCTCTACCTCTCTGTTTCTGCTCTCTCTCTCTGTCAGTCCTCTCTCTGTGTAACTCCACCTTTCAAGTAAATAAATAAATAAATCTTACTTAAAATTTTAAGAAAAAAACAAAAAAATTCACTGTGGCCATATGGGTGCTGGTTCGAGTCTCAGTTGCTCCACTCCTGATTCAGCTCCCTGCTAATGTTCCTGGAAAAGCAGCAGAAGATGGCTCAAGTACTTGGATGCCTGTGCCCACATGGGAGACCCAGAAGAAGATCCTGGCTCTTGGCTTCAGCCTGGCTTAGCCCTGACTGTTGTGACCATTTGTGGAGTGAACCAGTGATGGAAGATTTTCTCTTTGCCTCTTTTTATTTTTTAAGATTTATTTGTTTGTTTGAGAGGCAGAGTTAGAGAGAGGAAGAGAAGAAGAAGAGAGAGGTCTTGCATCCACTGGTTCATGCCCCAAATGGCTGCAACAGCTGGAGCTAGGCTGATCTAAAGCCAGGAGCCAGGAGCTTCTTCCAGGTCTCCCACATGGGTACAGGGGCCCAAGCATGTAGGTCATCTTCCACGGCTTTCCTAGGCCATCAGCAAGCTGGATCAGAAGTAGAGCAGCCAGGATTCGAACTGGCACCTGTATGGGATGCCAGCACCACAGGCAGAGGCTTAACTTACTATTCCACAGCTCTTGTTCCTCACTCTGCCTCTTAAAACATGTACACACACACACACACACAAAATGAGAGCTTATGTAGTGGTGTTTAGAAGGAAATGAGATTTAAAAGTTTTTTACGTATAGGTTAACATTTTGGCATATTGCATTTCAGGCTTTCATTAATTTGCTTTTCCTACCCAAGCTCAAGTTACATATACACTGTGATAGCTTGTTTTATTTGTTGTTTTGCTAGACATTTGGGAGATTTCCAGCAGGTGGAATTGGGTGGGAGGTCATTAGAGACAGAGGACACAAGCTGAGCAACCATGTGGAGGAAAGGAGAACAGGGGATATGTAGCTGGGCTGGTTGTACAGTTGGCTGTGGTCCAAACACATGTCTGAGAGGGGAGACAAGGGATCATAAATTGGTAGCATTAAGACCTGATTCAGGCTGCAGATGTGTGAGTGTCACTTGGCTCCTAACATTTAAATCCACACAATGCTGTAATGTATCTTTGAATACATTGTCAATTTTTAACAATCTATGACTTACTTTTAAAAATCTAGGACATTCTGGCCGGCGCCACGGCTCACTAGGCTAATCCTCCACCTAGTGGCACCGGCACACCGGGTTCTAGTCCCGGTCGGGGCGCCGGATTCTGTCCCGGTTGCCCCTCTTCCAGGCCAGCCCTCTGCTGTGGCCAGAGAGTGCAGTAGAGGATGGCCCAAGTGCTTGGGCCCTGCACCCCATGGGAGACCAGAAAAAGCACCTGGCTCCTGGCTCCTGCCATCGGATCAGCGCGGTGCGCTGGCCGCAGCGCGCTGGCCGCGGCGGCCATTGGAGGGTGAACCAACGGCAAAGGAAGACCTTTCTGTCTCTCTCTCTCACTGTCCACTCTGCCTGTCAAAAAAAAAAAATCTAGGACATTCTTTTAAAACTCTAGATTCCCACAATCCCTTTAAAATCATCAGAAAATTTGCTCACAAGAAGCCTGCATTCCTGCGTACAACAGCTGGCTAATAGTAAGTAGTCACTGCCCTTTCCAAAGCGCATGTGCCCCCAGCTCACCATAGTCCCCACCATTCCCTGTTGACCAACTGCCCATGATGATGCTGCTGCACCGTGGAAAGTGGACTATTTCTTATGTCCCCAGTGCTCTTCACTAATTTTTTTTATATCCCTGGCCTCTGCAGGCACTTGAGTTCATGCCTTTTGGGCTAGGATCATATTTTAGAAGACCTCAAAAATCAGCATGTATAATTTTTTCTTCAGTGAGAATGCCATTGATGTTCAGTGAATCCACTCAAAACCAGACTTTTTGAAATGACTGGGCCTTTCTTAAACTCTCCTTTGGAAGTCTTATATGAATATAAATCAACTGTGGTTCAATCTGACTTTGTAAATAAGCACCAAACACATTTCTATCTTCAGGCAGACATGACTAAAATGAAAACAACTAGCAAGCCTTTTGCCTAGAATAGTGGTTAGCAGAATTTTCCTGTAAAGGAACAAATAGTAAATATTTTAGACTTTGCGAACCCACATGGTTTCTGTTGCAACCACTCGCAGCACAAAAGCAGCCTAAGATAATAGACAAATAAGTACAGATTTTCTTCAATAACATTTATGTATACTGAAATTTAAGCTTTGTATAATTTCCATGTGCTGCAAAATATTACTCTTTAGTGTTTTCAACTATTTAAACATTAGCCTGCAAGATATACCAAATATAGGTAGTAGGCTAGAATTGGCCGTTAGGCGATAGTTTGCTGACCCCTGGCCTGGAATAAGAGAAACTTGAATGTTTATGATGACAGGGACTAAAAAGTCTACCTGGTTCATCTTGTCACTCTACCAATGCAAAAGCTGGGGCCCAGCCTTGCTTGGCTTTAAAATTCACAAAAGCCAAATATCTATTTTCAATTTTGATTAAAATTCCATGGAGCTCCAAAAACATCAGATAGAGTTAAACAAATGGTATGTGGACCACAGATAAATAATTTTTTTCAGGTAAATAATAATTTTTAAAAATCAAGTTTTTTGGCATTCAACCTACCTTCTTAGACACCTCTCCCAAACATTTCTCACAGCATATACCCCAGAACCATAGGATAACTTCTCAGCATTCCCTTTGTATGGCTCTCTGCTTTTACAAATGTTCCTGCTGCCTGGAATGTCCTTCCTGGCAAACTCCTAGTCACCTTTCAAAACTCCAGGGACTTGTCAGATCTACAGGCATGCCCCAAGTTTCCCAACCCTTTTCTGTGCTCCATAGTTCCTGTTCAGACCAAAAACCACACCAGGTAGTATCCAGTATTGACATTATTCATCTGTGGGCTGCCTTCTGCTCGACTGAGAGCTTCTTAGGGGCAGGACTGTCATGTTAGTCTTTGATTCCCAGTCATCAGCATCAAGTCTGAAGCTAGAGGTTGGGTTCCAGAGACATGCAGTGTTGGGAACAGCAACTCACCTAAATCGGACATTGGTACTCTCAGGAATAATCACCTCCTCACAGATTTTCTCAAGTGCAGGCATCCAGCTTGTGGCCAGGTGGCAGTTCTGTAGGACTACCCAGGTCCCATCTTTGATAGCATTGCTGATCATTTTGGCAGCAATAGGCCCTTGCCCTTGGCCAAGGGAGATGGTCTGTGTTTTGGTACCTCCCATGCCTAGATCATCAGCAAATTTCAGCAGGCCTGAGACCAAGAAGAAAGAGGGCTTTTTGAGACAAGATAGGCTAGCTGACACAATAGCAACACAAAGGAACACTTACATTAAGTTTTTAAACTGAGAAACTCAGGACCTGTGTTGTGGCATGCCAGGTTAATCTGACTCCTGTGACACAGGCATCACATATCAGACTGCCAGTTCAAGTCTCAGCTGCTCTGCTTCCTATCCAGTTCCCTGATAATGCACTTGGGAAGGCAGTGGATGATGGTCCGAGTACTTGGACCCCTGCTACCCACGTGGAAGACCAGGATAGAGTTCCTGGTTCCTGTCTTTGGCCTGGCACAGACCTGGCTGTTGAGGCCATTTAGGGAGTAAACCAGCAGATGTAAGCTTGCTCGTTCACTCTCTCTTGCTTTGCCTTTTAAATAAATAAATAAATAAATAAATAAATAAATATTTTAAAAAAAGAAAACTCAATTGGTTCCTGTTAATCATGAAATAAAAATCTTCCTAGGAAATTTAGATATCCAGTGAGAGAGCAGATGAAGCTGCATTTTTGCTCTCAACATACAGACATTTTTTTTCATAGACAAAATTATACAAAGTGGAAATAAAAAAAATCAGAGTTTGAAAGAAAGGGAAATTCTCAGGTGCAAAAAATGAAGAGGAAACTCAAAACTAGAGAGGAAAACACATAACTAAATAACTAGGAACTGGGTTTGTATAAATTTATTTTAGTAGGAAATGCATTTGATCAATGAAATAAGTGAGGCTCTTTCACTTCTCTCTTCCCCAGAGGTAGTCAATGTTATTAGATGCGCAGATCCATCCACAGCTATACACTATTAAACATATATGAAATAAAAAAAACTTATATGAAATGTACATATAGCATTTGCTTTTTTTTTTCACTTAACAATGTATCTTACAGATCTTTCCCACACCCATACATGCCCTTCATGGCTATGTCATGCTTCACCATTAGAAAATACTATATTTAACCAGTCAACAGATTTATTTGTTTGAAAATCAGAATGACAAAGAGAGAAGGAATAGAATAAGAGAGAGAGAGAGAGAGAGAGAGAGAGAGAGAGATTTATCTCTATCTCTCATCTGCTGTCTCACTCCTTAAATGCTTACAGCAGCCAGGGCTGGGTCAGGCTGAGGCCAAGAGCCCAGAACTCTATTGTCCATCCAGATCTCCCTAGTTGGTGGCAGGAACTCAAATACCTGAGTCTTCATCAGCTACCTCCAAGGCTGAATGACAGCAAGAAACAGAGTGGTGGGCACTCAAACCAGGCACCCCAAGCAATGAATTAAGCCACTGTGCCAAATGCCTGTCCCTAAATGTGGGGGTTTTAAAGATCATGGGATACACAGCTTTACACTCATAAGAAGTGGGGCTGGAACTGAGACTTCCGTCTCAGGATTCTCAGAGGGCTGCACCTTCATGTTAAGAAGGCCAGAGAGGTAACTGCTGACTCATAGAAGCAGCGCACAACTTGTCACTGGCCTAGAGCCTGGCTGGAAAAAAATAACTCTCCCATTAGAAATCAAAGCACTAAGCTTATGCCACATGCAGATGAAGGGTGTGAATTCAAAGTACCCCATGGTGTGGGATTCCCAAGATGAGAAATTCTCCATAAAACTGATCTAGACTGGCATACTCCCTGGGGCACCAGTGCTGGGATATACAAAGCTGTTCTGTTAGAATATCCCTAAAACACAAGGTATATGAGACTTTCACATAATAACAAAAACTTGCTTATTGTGAAACTATATGAAAAAATACAAAACCACAAGAGGATGTACATCACTATAGGGGACATTCAGCAATAGGATAATCAGAATTAATAACTTAAGGATTGTATATGGTCGCCATCTGAGGATGAATTGTGTTCCTCCTAAATTCATATATTGAACTCCTGTAATATCTAAGAAAGTGACTACAACTGAAGACAGGGTCTTTATGGAGCCATTTACACTAAAATGAGGCCTTGAGACAGGCATTGGTGAAGCACTAAGACACCACTTCGAAGTGTCTGAGATCAAGCCCTGGCTACTCTAATTCTGATCCAGCTTTTTGCTACTGTGTGCCCTGAAGGCAGCAGGTGATGGCTCAAGTACTTGAGTCCCTGCCACCCATGTGAGAAACCCAGATTGAGTTCACAGCTTCTGGCTTGGGCCTGGCTCAGGTTGTTATTGTAGGCACATAGGGAGGGAACCAGTGGATGGAAGATTGATTTCTGTTTCTGTGTTCCTCTCTGCCTTTCAAATAAATATAAATAAATACACACTCTGAAAAATAAATTAAAAAATAAAATAAAGTCACTAGGGTGGGCCCTAGTCCAATATGACTACTGTCCTTGAAAGGAAAGGAGAAAAAAAGAAAGACACACACCCAGAGGAAGTTCCGCAGGGAGAAGACAGACATCAACAAGCCAAGGAGAGAAGCCTCAGATAACATCAAGCTTTCTGACCCCCTGATTTGGGCCTGTAGGCAGCAGAATTGTGAGAAAACAATTTTCTGTTTTCTAAGCCACTTTGTTTGTTTGTTTGTTTGTTTTTTTAATTTGACAGGTAGAGTTATAGACAGAGAGAGAGAGAGAGAGAGAGAGAGAGAGAGAGAGAGAGAGAAGTCTTCCTTCTGTTGGCTTACACCCCAAATGGCCACCACAGCCGGTGCTGCACCAATCCAAAGCCAGGGGCCAGGTGCTTCCTCCTGGTCTCCCATGTGGGTGCAGGGGCCTAAGCACTTGGGCCATCCTCCACTGCCTTCCTGGGCCACAGCAGAGAGCTGGGCTGGAAGAGGAGCAACCGGGACTAGAACCTGGCGCCCATATGGGATGCTGGCGCTGCAGGTGGAGGATTAACCAAGTGAGCCATGGTGCCAGCCCCTTCTAAGCCACTTTGTTACAGCAGCCCTTAAAAACGAATACAGTCTTCATAAAAGAAACATTTAAACATCACTGAAGAAAAAATACAAAGTATAACATTCAGAATTCTATTCAAATACACAGACTTGGAAAAAATATATATAATTTTTAGAAAAACATATAGTCATTGAAGATAAAAACTCAAACCACTGCAGGTTAGATACAGCCAGAGAGATAATGAGTCACAGTATGGTCTGCGATCAGTGATCTACCCAGTAGTACTGGGCACTCCTAGCACACAGATTGTGGTCCTCAAACACCACTATTTGCTAAAAGAACTGGGGTTCCTTCAATAAATGTTTACTACGAGGTCTGAGGCAAGAAATATACAACATGAGCCTGAAACACAGTTCTAGAAGGAGCCAGCATTTGGTCCTTGGGACAGCCGTACCCCATATTGGAGTCAATGGGATGGAGTCTTGGCTCCACTTCCAGTTCCAGTTTCTTGCTAATGTGATGGCTGAAGTACTTGGGTCCTTGCCACCCATGTAAGTTCCTGGATTGCGTTCTGGGCTACTACTTTCAGCCTGGCCCAGTCTTAGATGTTGTGGGCATTTGAGGAGTGAACCAGCAGATGGAAGATCTCTGTCTGTCTATGCCTTTTGAATAAAAATGGAAATTAAGGGGAAAAAAATCCTACAGGCACAGGCATGAAGAAAATCCCAAAGTAATGGAGTGAATAATCTGAGCATCAAAAAGAATAATGAATTCAGTAGAGTCAAACACTATCATATTTAAAATATTCATTATGTGAAAATCCACACACTCACAAAGGTGTGAAAAATATCTTATTGGTTCACTATGTAGGTTACAGGGCACCAACTGAATATTCTAAATGCCAGCAAATGAAAAGTAAAAATCAAGCACCTTTTTAACCTATTCTATTCAAACCATACTCAGAGTAAACAAGAGATGACAAAGGAAAATTCTTCATTATAAAAGAGTTCTAGCTAATAAATGCACAAGGAAGGATAGAATTAAAATATTACCATTTTGCATTCCCAAACAACATAATGACATAATGGATCTTGGTAATAATTTTCAAAGACAGCAAAAAAGCCATTAAAATCAGTGGTTGCCAATACTGAATGCATATTGGAATTACCTGAAAAGCTCTATAAAACATGATGCCTGGATCTCACTCCAAAGATTTTTCATTTAATTGGTCTGGGGTGTGGCCTGTGCATTGATTTTTTTTTAAGCTCCCCAAATTGATTCTAATGTGAAGCCAATATTGAGAACCATTACATTAAATGAAAGACCAATGGGTTGCTTTGTAAGGGAAGGTGGAGGAGTGGAGGGCTGGCTCATATGGACCATGCCTGACCCCACTCACCAGTCCTAGTCAGAAAAGGGAAGACAACCAGACAGTACTGGCGTGTACCTCTTGATGTTAGGCACTATGAGGAATTAAGTTTCCTATGAAGTCATTCAAGCTGAATCTGATCAAGCTTGTGGGGCAGGGGTGTGACTTCCAGATTGTATGCTATATATGGCCTGCAAAATCATTTGGTCTGGCCCTGCCAAGGCAACTGCACGTGGGACTCAAAATTCAATAAATCTGGGCCCGGCACTGTGGCACAGCAGGTAAAGCAGCCACCTGCAGTGCTGGCATCCCAAATAGGCACCAGTTTGAGTCCCGGCTGCTCCACTTCTGATGCAGCTCTCTGCTATGGCCTGGGAAAACAGCAGAAATGGCCCAAGTACTTGGGCCCCTGCACCCACACGGGAGACCCAGAAGAAGCTTCTTGGCTCTTGCCTTCAGATTGGTGCAACTTTGGCCATTGTGGCCATCTGGGGAGTAAACCAGTGGATGGAAAACTTCTCTCTCTCTCTCTCTGCCTCTCTGTAACTCTGCATTTCAAATAAAAATAAATAAATCTTTTAAAAAATTCAATACATATAAAGTAGCCTCATTTTTAAGCTTATAATTGTGTATGGCTCACAAATGATGTTATGAATATCCAAGTGGCCCTTGGCAGTACACAGGTTCCCCACCCCTGGAGCCTGGACTGTGGGAGCCCAGTCTTCACCAGCCCATTCTCTACCGATACATCACCATTTTTTAAAGTTTTTTTTTTTTTTTTTTTTTTTTTTAAGTCAAAGTAATGGGGGGCGGGGAAGAGACAGAGATCTTCCATCTACTGGTTCACTCCCCACATGCTGGCAACAGCTAGAACTTGGCCAGGTGGAATCTGGGAGCCAGAACTCCATGAAGGTCTCCCACATAGGTGACAGGGACCCAAGGTCTTGGACCATTATCTCTCCCTCTCAAGGATATTAGCACCAATTGGAAGGAGAGGCAGAACTTAATCCTAGGCACTCCAATATGGGATGTGGGCATCCCAAGTGGAGGCTTAACCCACTGCACCACAACACTTGCCCCAACTCACCATTTTATCACATTCATTTATCATCATTAGCATAATGAGCTCCTAGTCTGACCTTTCTCCACTTCTGTGCTTTACCTTTCTTTCTTTTTTTTTTTTTTATGGGGGAAGGGGGGCAGAATCAAAGAATTTATTGAGGAGCTTGGGAGGGGGGGACCCAAAGACATGCTGGGACTGAATGGAATCCAACAACCTTGGCAGGGATCTTCTTAGCATCCCAGTCCCGGAAAAGCTCTGCTTTACCTTTCTTGTTTCCCCCTAGCTTCTCTTTTACAAATCTGCCACAACAAGGACCTAAGGGTAAACCGCAAAGGGTGATGAATGGCTCCTTGACAATAAATTTTGGTGTTTTCAGGATCCTGCAAAATCATCAGTCCACCACAGCTTCTTCCTCTGCTATCCTCCAAGGGGCAAGGAGTGCTGGCTTTCTGACCAAACTCCTGAGCTCTCTCAGAAGGCATTCTCGCCCCTTGCATTTTCGGGACTCTTTCTTCATTCAGCAACAAGAGAAAACCGAAGCATCAAGATCAGAACAGGAAGCTCATCTCTTCCTGTCAACAATACACACCCCTCTAGATGCACAATTTCTGAAAAGATATACAAGCTATTAAGAGTGGTTACCTCTGACAGAGTGAGAAAGAGGATATACCTCACATTCTACCAAGCTTTCTCAGCCCTTGCCCAAGGGGGCAAAATTACCCCTGCTTAAGCAACAATGCTGTATCTTTTTGTCTGGTTTGATATTTTTTAACTTCCTATGCTATTAATTATTCAAAGGAATTCCCAATCTTTAAAATTAAAGAAGTAAGAGTCAGAAAAAATGGTTTAAGACAAAAGTGAAAAACTAGCAGCCAGTGGGCTGCATCCAATCTTGACCTTGGCCCTCACAGGTTTTTAAGGAAAAAAAAAATGAAATGAATGATCAAGATTGAATGGGTCAGTTCTGCATTTCTGGTTTCTCTTGGGAAACCAGATGGCTGGCGATGCTGGGCTCACATTTGCCGATGGTGCAATTTGTCGGGTGCTGAGTAGCTGCTGCCCACTTTAGGTGGCAAAAGAAGCTTCCAGTTATTCCACCCCTCACTCCACCCCTCTGCCTTAGCCTCCTCACTGTCTGGCCTTTACTGCCATCTGAGTTAGAGATCCCTGCTGTAAGGGACGGGCTGGTGTTGTCCGTTGCTCACATAATACTCTGTCCTTACCTGCCATTGGGTCTGCGCCTGGAGACAATACGAAAATCAGTGGTGCACAACAATTGGAATCATTGTAGGATCCCTGGAGATCAAATGTAGGTGTTTCGATGTATACCTTCCCCATGTGTTCAGCAATGAACTCTCGAACAGCTGGGATCATTTTGTCAGGCCGCAAACATCGGAGGATCACCATCCTCTCCAATCCTTGAAGGAACTTCCAAGGTCCAGGAAATTTCTCTTCATGGGGCCAGGCTGAATCATAGATCATTTTCCATTCATCCAAATGTTGGTCAAAATGTTCCATCAGGCCTTTCAGTTTTGGTAATGCAGATGCACGAACAACTTCGGCCCACGCCTTCTCAGACAGCCAATCAGAAGCTGGGTTGGGGTAGGGGTTATCCAGGGCAATGCCTCCGGTTAACAGGAAGCACCAAATGTCCTCACTGATTAGCTTTTTCTCTTTCAAGATGCCGATGGTCAGGAGGAGGGAGAAGAGCAGCTTGTCCTTCTCAAACAGGGAGCGGCACACGTTTTTATAGATGCTCAGGGTGAAGTGCTCAATGATGTAGCTGATTCGCAGCTGCAGATCCTCACTCTTTGTGCTATGGGCTAGCGAATGCATGTAGAGGTTGATGAACCACGTCAGGGAGTACTGGTACATGGGCTCGATGTTGGCCAGGTCAGAGATACAAAAGAAGATGGTGGCAGAGTGGATGGCCACTGGCTTGTAGCCCATCCGGGTCTCATCAATCTGCATTTCTGTCACTGAAGCTATTTCCTGTTTTTCAGAGATTTCTTCAGAGAGGACTTTGGAGGAGGACAAGACCTTGATGGCAGTTTCATCCTCAAGGATGTTGCCCTCAGACATGGAGAGGACCTCTAAGATCTTATCTTCAATATCCTTTAGCTGTTTCTTATTCTGGGCACTTTCAACAATCAACTTGTTCTTTTTATCTTCCAGTTCTGGCTTCTCCTTGGCGGCCACAATGCCAAGGAGTTGGTCTTGGAGACCCAAGGGGGTGATCATGAAGTTGAGGAGACAGACTTTAACAGCTACTTCAGGGAGGTAATGTGGGTTCCTCAAACGGGTGGTGATGTACAACTTAAAATCCTTGGAGTATTCGACGATATTTTCACCCAGCCGCATGTACTCAACCCCTTGCTGCTTGAATGTTGCTTTGAGCAGGATGGGCTCAATAAAGGCATCCAGTTCCTCTCCAACATTTTCGAGTAAGACTGGGGTGCCAAGCTGCAGTGCATTTTCCAAGGTCCTCACATAGTTGCTATCAGAGAACTTGATGACGGACAGTTTATTTGCTTTCTCCATGTTCTTGATCCACTTATTGGCCTGCCCTTGAGGGTCAATCATTAAGGCCCAGCGTCTGGAATTGGACACAATGATGCCATTGTCAATGGAGAAGGAGTCAATGGGAAGCCCGGCAATCTGCCAGGCACGGATTTTTACAGGGTCCCCTAGTGTGTTGCTGAGGCTGAAGTCACTGGAGCCAGGGATAACCTTGTCCTTACAGTTGGCCAACCACTGCTTTTGGCACTCGGCCCTGTAATCCACTGTGAAGGCGCCCAGGTAAGCCACAGTTCCTGAGGACAACAACACGTCCCCCGTCAGATTAGTATAGCGGATGCCCAGCTGCCGGGCAGCTTCTGTCCATCTGTTCTTCTCTCCCCCAAGGCCGCTGATTAGCTTCTCTGCCCTGATCAGCTTTTGGGAGCAGATTTCAATGTTTTCCTCCAAGTTCTTTTTCTTGTTGTTCTTATCTTCAAAGTCATCATTCAGGGCCTGGAGCCGGTCTTCCACCAGCTTCAGCTCCGCTCGTTTCTGGTTCAGTTTCTGCATCTGTATGTCCAGCTTTCCCTCGGCCTCCCTCAGTCGCTCCCGCTTGGGAGCTACAACCTTGGCCACACGATCATACACCTCCATGGCCCTCACCCACTTGCACAGGCCCTCGCAGGCAGATGACACATTTTTAATCACGTTTGGCTGGAACTCTGGGTGATCAATGAATCTTTCCCGTATCCGCTTCATGATCACTGGGGGGATGTTGTCTTTGTCATACATCTTAAGACTCTCCAAGAATTTCAAATCCCCAAGGATCTTTCTTGACACTCCCCAGTAATCTTCAATCATCTTACCTGTTTGGTACAAGAAATAGACAAAACAGGCTGTATTAAGACATTCTGGCTGAGATTTAAAATCCTGCAGTGGCTACTGCCTGGTTGTACTGGAGGAAAAAACCCTCAAGATCCTCATCATGGTCTGGCAGATTCAGTTGACCTCACTTACTTCATCTCTGCCTTGCTCCTTGGACTTGGGTCATACAGAATCATCCTTCAATTCTCTGTGATCCTAATGGTTTCTCAACCGTGAGTCCTTTGTCTTTATTGTAAATGGCACCTGGTTGGCTTCTGACCAGACTTCAGGGCTCACTTCAGAAGCCATCTCCATAGAGGGGTTTCTCTAGACTTCTCTTGTGTGTGTGTGTGTGTGCTCCGTCTTACCTCTGCCAGTATTTTTTTCATCTTGCCTACTACAAGGTCCATTCCCTTGATTGCATCAATTGCAATCTGTAATTTTTTGCTTACTTTCTATTGTCTACTTCTCCCTGTAAGCTGTAAGTTAATGCTATATTTATGAGATTCCAGAACAGTACTTGATAGTTACCAGTAAATTTGAATGTAACCCCATTATCCCTTTCATAGATGGAGAGGGCAACAGGAGCCACAGCTCATAGGCATGTGATTGGAATATTTTTTCCCAATTTTGGAGGTAGGTTGGATGGAACCCAATTGGTCCTTCTTATGAGGCAACAGTGAGGGTAGGAGGCAGTGGTCCCGGGAAAGCAGCTCGTAGGTGTGGCTTACCCAGACACGACACGTTTATTCTCCTCAGTACCCATCATGCTGTCTAAAACGAATCAAGTGAGCCGTGATCCCATCCCAGAACAGTGCTCCTTTTGTTGATGGGTTGGAAAGAATTTGGGAGTCTTTTTGGCCCATGGTACTTGCCAGGCTGAGGCTTGTCAAAAAAGTTATACTTTGAGACATCGTGTTGAATACAATATGTCCCATTCCTAATTGCAAGCCCAGCAATCAGCCAAACACTTCCCATGAACATTTCTGTTTGCATTATGGACGACAATCTGCTTCATTTAATTTTCAGGTAACCAAAGCTAGCTCAGTCGCGCTTTTGTTCCATTCCAGATATATTCATGGAATTCTACAGGCTGGACAAATAGTATATACAATTGGCTTTAATTTTAATATAACAATGGATTCTGCTGTGACTGTCTATGATCTAAAGTGAGAACTGACATTCATGATCTAGCCATATCACTTCATTTGTGGATCTCTCAGCAGGTTTCAACCTGGCTATGCCTTTGAATCTCTCGGGGGATTTTAAACAAAAACAAAACTAGTGCTCAAGTCACACCCTGAACCAATAACATAAGTCTCTCTAGAAGTGGCACATGGGCTTCAGCATTCTTTAGTCTCCTGAGTGATTCTAGGGGACAGAAGTCCTGGCTAGTGTCTCCTTACTTAGGCCAACTTATATGTCAGCTGAATCACTACAGGATTCTCTTGTAAAGGTCACTTCTTGGCTGGCCATTCCTGATCACCTTTGCATCTTCTTAATGTGGTGTTGGTCTGAAACTGGCCAGAAAGGGGGAATGCTAAGCAAAAGTAGGAGCCTGAGGGTCCTAGATGAGGGATCAGGGGTGTCTAACATCTCAACCAGAAGAAACAGTAGGAGTGCTCCCAGCACAGGGGGCCTCAGAAGACAGGAATCTGTGTATCTTTGTCTCAGTCTCTGTTCTTTCTGGTCTCTTTTCTTCCCACAAGTCTTTCCATTTTGGTGTCTGGGTCTCCATGTGTACGTCTCCATTTTTTTTCTCTTTCTCTCAGCATTTTTGTCTCTCAGTTTCTTTACATTTTTTCTTTCCCCCAATGTCTTTCTCTCCTGTCTGTGTCTGAGAATCTCTCCCTTCCTGCCTCTCTCTGCCAATTTTCCTGTGCCTGTCTTTCTCCCTCCTGATTTTTCACTCCTAGATTCTCCCTCTTCAGTGTGTGTCTGTAAGTTTGTGTGTATGTATGTGTATGAGTGTGCAGGCACAATGCTCATACATGCACATGTGCATGACTAGGGTCTGGGTCTTGCTATCTATTTTTCAGTCTCAGTTTCTTTTTCTCTGTCACTTTCTTTGTCTATGTTCCATTCTCTTTGTCTGGTTAGCTCTTTTCTACCTCCCTCTGTCTTACCTTTCTGTCTCTGTCTCTCACCCCCACACAACTCTGTGTGTGTTTGCTTCATACCAGACCTTTTTTCTGCGTGACCATCACCTTTGTAATGATTTTCAGGCAGGCCCTTGCCTAAGCTCAGCTTCAGCTACAGCCTCCTGTGTTTTCCCCCTAACTGGGAGGACAAAGGCTGGCAAAGAAGCTCAGAGAAATCTTTAGGTACACACCTGAGTATCTTTCTTAATTCTTAAAAAAACAAAACAAAACAAAAACCACCTCAATGTGTCAGTCAGCAGGCCTGGGTGGTTGTGGGGGTGGGGGACAGGGCACTGGTCCCCTTCCTGCCAGGGGTGGGTGGGATGGCATTTACCGGAGCCACTGGGATCTGGCTTCCTCTCTGGTTTCAGCCCCTTCATGACACAGATGCTCTCCATGACCAGCTTGACAGGGCCTGGTGGGTTCTGCATCGACTTCACCAGTGAAATGTCAGTTGGGTTCAAGGTGTCCAGTGCAGCAAGAGCGGCCTCCAGTGCTGGCATTGCCTCGGCCAGGTCCCCCTCGCATTCGTTCTACGGGCAGTGCAGGAACAAAAAGGGATGAGTTGCCTGGTGCCTGAAACATGGGGGCGAGGTGGAGCTCTGCTCCTGGAGGAAGCAGAGGAACCAGGAAGAAGCACTTCCTGCCAGTGCCCCTCAAGAAGGGTGCCTCCTCCTGAACTCCTTACTCAAGCTTGGCTCTAACCATTGATGACCAATAGAGATACGCATGTGACCTTTGGGTCCAGGGTTTGCATGTCTCAGACATTTGAATATTGACTTTTAACAGACTCCCAAGATACATATAAATAGGGTGGCTTCAAACTCACTGATTAGGGATGGAGTGAAGGATGAGGCTTAGGGACGGAGTTCAACACTCAGAAGAAGGTGGGATCAAGTTGAGGGAAGAAATAAAGCATGAGGAGTGGAAGAAGGTTTGGAATGGGGTGAGGATCTGGAATGTATCAGAGATGGGGAGGTGGGTGGTGGAGTTGGGGACAGGATGAAGCTTGTGGACAGGGTACAGTCTAGGACAACATAAGGATGGAAAATGGGGATAGATTAGAGCTGGGTAAGGGGTCAGAGATAGGGTGGGGCTCAGGGAAGATGAGGGAGTATATGTTTTGTCCCTCATTGGTTCACTGAAACATAAATTTAATACAGTGGAATATTATTCACCCATAACAAAATGAAAGCCTGGTCCCCACCACAACATAGATGAATGCTGAAAACACTGTAAGTAGAAGTAAGCACATAGGAAGCCAGGTACTAAACACTACCTGTTATATGATTCCATTTATGTGAAATGTGCAGAATGGGGAAATCCATAGAGGCAGAGAGTAGGTGAATAGTTGTCAGGGACTGCAGAGGGGTGGGGAATGGTGAGTGACTGCTAATGAATATAGACTTCTTTTAGGATCATAAGCATATTCAGGAATTAGATAGTGGTGATGGTTGCATCATTGTGTGAACAGAATACACTCAAAACTAAGCATCTAAGAAGGTAAATATTAAAGGTATGTGAACTATGTTTTCATTGAAAAAAAAAACCCACAAAATTTAACATAGCATTTTAGAACTGGAAGGGACCTTATAGATTAGTCAGTAATAGAATTACCAAATTCTACCTAAAAAAAAAAAAGGTCCCAAGGCCGGCGCCGCAGCTCACTAGGCTAATGCGGCGCTGGCACACCGGGTTCTAGTCCCGGTCGGGGCGCCGGATTCTGTCCTGGTTGCCCCCCTTCCAGGCCAGCTCTCTGCTGTGGCCAGGGAGTGCAGTGGAGAATGGCCCAAGTACTTGGGCCCCGTACCCCATGGGAGACCAGGATAAGTACCTGGCTCCTGGCTTCGGATCAGCGTGGTGCGCCAGCCGCGGCAGCCATTGGAGGGTGAACCAACTGCAAAAGGAAGACCTTTCTCTCTGTCTCTCTCTCTCACTGTCCACTCTGCCTTTAAAAAAAAAAAAAAAAGTCCCAAGAGGTAAAATGAGCGAAGTCTTTCTATCCCATGTGTTTACTGTGAAGGCAAACAAAGCAAAATTTGTTTCCTACATGTGAACACTAGCATGTATTATGTCTCTCTGTGTGTATTCTTCATTTTAGCTTTCTTGCTTTTCTTTATGAATGTATGGCAACTCTTTGCTTCACCATATTAAAACACATCTCCTGGGGCTGGCACAGTGGCTCACTTGGTTAATCCTCCACCTGCAGTGCCGGCATCCCATATGGGCACCAGGTTCTAGTCCCGGTTGCTCCTCTTCCAGTCCAGCTCTCTGCTGTGGCCTGGGAAGGCAGTGGAGGATGGCCCAAGTGCTTGGGCCCCTGCACCCGTTTGGGAGACCTGGGGGGAGGCACCTGGCTCCTGGCTTCGGATTGGCGCAGTGCCAGCCGTAGCGGCCATTTGGGGAGTGAACCAATGGAAGGAAGACCTTTCTCTCTATCTCTCTCTCACTGTGTGTAACTCTACCTGTCGAATAAAAAACAAAAACAAAAACAAAAACAAAAACAAAAAACACATCTCCCCACACCCGCCCCCAAAATGGGCCACATCCTATGCCCTGATCAAAACGGACTGTCCTGTTTCAGACGGTGATAAGGAAAAGAGGAAGAAGAACCAAAGCTGGTCCTGCTGTTTCTCTGTCAACTTTGGAAGTCGTCTAGTGGCAGAGGAGGCCAAAGGCTCAGCCACAGGTTTGGGTACTTGATAGATTTAATAATCCCAAGCATCTCCAGACAACTAGTGACCTACACATGCTTCACGGCTTCCTGTGGTCTAACAGCTCTGCTGCCTCTCCTAAGGGGCAAGGCATGGCTTCCAGCTCAGTCTTGCAGCAAGCTGATTTGTCAAGTGACCCAAAAAGGCCCCTCATTGGGACATTAACTGTAACAGTGATTCTCGACCCTGGCTATGCACAGAAGTCATTGAGCACTATTTAAAACATCTCCCTAGTCAGGCCCCACACCCAGAGATTCTGATTCATTCAGTCTAGGTGGGGTCTAGGCACCTGTATTTTTAAAATTCCAAAGCTGATTCTAATGCAAAGCTCTGTTGCAAAATTCCAGTTTATACTAATAAAACACTGAAAGCAAAGGGCAAGAAGAAGTAGATTTCAATTCACAGGAGGGGAACAGCCACTTGATGTGCAATGCGCCTACACAAAATGATCACTAAAATGATTACGACATTTTTGAAAAACCTTCTGGTAAGTTGTTAAGTGGGGGACAAAGCATGATGAAAAATCACCATTAAGCTATAATTGCAATAACAAAAATACCATGTGTATGGGCAGGGACTGGAAGGACATTTCTATTTGAGGTTGAAAATGGAAAAAGGCATTACAATTGTATTCTTAAAAATTCCTTCTAAGTGTTGCTACAGCGTTTGTTTCTATGAGGAAAACATTATAATTACAAATGGCCTTGTGTCTAAGCCATGCAAGGAGCAACAGGGCCATCTGAGACGTCTGAAGCACAGTACACTCTGATGCAACGTAATTAGATCTGCGGCAATTCTGGCATCACTCACTGCTCTCATTAAGGGGAGAATAAATGATTCATTAACTTGAAGAGAAGCAACCAATTAAAGAGAACCACTGTACTTGGGAACCAAGTGTTGGAGACCTGACTTCCTTTGCACTCTCATCTTCCCAGCAAGGAGGCCGTTTGCAATGTTGAGCCTCTACCACACCCCTACCGCACTCTGGGCACTATGTTGGTGCTCTCCTATGTTCTGTCATTTCTAGGGCTGTGAGGAGATTAGAGGAGATTAGCAGACCTTGTGCAGAGAAGGTCTGTGGTCCTGGAAGAGTCAGGAAGGGATTCTGTTCATACCAGAGCCTCAGGGGAATTGCAGAGTCGATATAGATTTTCCCCCCTCCCTGGATGGTTTCTTCCATCTCCTGGCTCACCTCCAGGATGTCATTCCCTGTTACATTGAAACCTGAGGTGGCACCTAATTCCCTGGGAAAGGGTGTGGTGGGGAGCCTGGTCATCTCCTTATAAATCTTTTGTCATTCTTCACCTCAGTCCTGCTTCAGGAAGTTGCTGTTTTACCTGACATTATGGGGCAGAATGCTGGGTGTGATGCTTCTCCTCCCCATAATCCCCACATGTGCAGGAGGCTGGCCTTCACCACACTGGCAAGTCCACTTGCTACAGAGAACAGGACAAGGGTTTTGGAGAATAACCACCATGCACCAGTAAGCTCTGACAAATGCCGTAAGCTTTACATGTTTTCTTTTAGTACCCCCATTTTATAGATGAAAAAACTAAGGCTAGGAAAGGGAAAAGCAAAACTGAAGCTTGATATGCCTTATTCTAGTCTGGACCAAAAAGAGCAAGCAGGGGCCAGGCCAGCGGTCTGAGTATGGGGCTTTGCTGACCGGGAACACACCAGAAGCACTACCTACTCAATGCTACTGATGGGTGAGACACAAGAAGGCAAGTCCAGCGCTGCCAGAATGACTGATTACTTTTTAAAGCAAAGCTGAAAATTTAGGTGTTTTTAGTTTAAATTTCATTATTGTTACAAGTTGAAAACTATTTCTGATTAAAAAACATATACCATGCATAAAAGTATACATTGTACTCCCTGGCTGTCTGTTTGCAACTTTTGGAATAATGGTCAGATGCAAGGAGTCTGGAGTCAAACCACTCTGGGTTTGAATGCTGATTCCATCTCTTGGTAGCTGTGTGGCCTTGGACAAGCCACTAAAGCTCTTATATCATGATTTTTTATCTATAAACTAGGTATGATACTATTTTCCTTGTAGGGCTGTTAGGGTGATAAAAGGTGAGATAAATCAAGTAGAAATGGAAGAGAATACAATCTCTATGAAGAAGAGAATTTTCTCTCCTGTTCACTCCTATTTCCCTACAACCTAGAAAAGTGCCAACAAATAGCAAGTGTTCAATAAATACTTGTTAAATGATACAATGCCAAAGAAATCACCATGGTGCAGACAGGAAGTTGCTATTACTGTCACCCTGTCATAGATCATGGTTCTTGGTACCTCGTGTCCGCTATCTTTTATGGTTTCCATTTGCCTCCTGTTCAAGCCACTAGGCCTAGGAGTAAACAGCAATCACAAATCAGGTATCTACTGTCTGATTCTGAGACTAGGGACTGGATTCCAAAGGAATCTTCTAGGGGCCACATCTCAGGACTCATTGGAGATGGGCTAGTCTGGAAGGCTTATCCCTTTTGAGAAAATGTCCTGTGACCTATTATAATAGAAGCTGGACACAGGCTACTTCTTGTTCAAGCCCTTCTTTGAAGAACAGTCAAAATAATTTTTCAACTGATAAGAAGAGGCATGGGGCGATTATCTTAAACTAAGGGCCATAAACCTTGATTTTAATCCCACTAACCAGCTGTGTGGCTCTGGAAAGTCATTTTACCACTGAATCTCGATGCCATCAGCCCTCAGAAACTGATACCTGCCATTTCTAAGTCTCCATGTAGTTATGATACTCAAATGCAATCATGTACTCCAAAGTGCTTTGAGAAATAGGTAACATCACATCATGGTATTTCAGATTTTCTTCTAAAACCTGAATGTAGGTCAAATCTTTTGGGGAACTATTTCTTGTTTGGTACAGGAATATTTTTAAAAGGATTGTCTAGATTCAACATTCTGTCTTAAACAAATATTTGTTCCATTCCTATAACTTGCTAGGAACAACTAAGCAAAAATGTGATGAAGGTGAAGAAGACAGTCATGTACATCTCCAAAGGAAGAGCATTCCAGGCAGGGAAAACAGTCAGTACAAAGGCCCTGGGGTAGAAGTGTGTCATGTGTTTATTTAAGGAATAGATAGATAGCAATAGATAGATAGTTTATTAAGGAATAGACCAGAGCAGAGTAAGAGGAAAGTAGTAAGAGACCAGGTCATAGCATGTTGAATCTTGTAGGCTTTGACTCTGAATGAGATGGAAAATATTTGGAAAAACATGAAAGTTTTCCTGGAGAGAGCTAGATATCAGAAAGACTTGTTTCATCACTTTTTAGCCATGTGAGGCTGGGAAAGTCACCTACCCACTCTGAGCCTCAGTTGTCTCATCTGCAAGATGGGCATGATGATACACATTCTGCAGGACAAGTCACCTGCCTTCCCCTTGGGTCTTTATACCTTGATTCCTTGAGCAATGGCAGCAGCGGCATTGGCTTCTTTCTCATCTGCCTGCACCAGAAGTTTCTTGGCATCAGCTTCTTTGGTCTCCTCTTCAATTTTCACCATCATTTTAGCAGTCTCCTCAGAGGTTTGGATGAGCTGAGGTTGAAGGGCAGTCAGTTCCACTTGCATGACTGCCACCTACCAAGGGATAAGGAGTGGAAGGAATCCAGGTTAGCTATGTCAGCGTCAAAAATGGCAACACTTGGGGCTGGGGCTGTGGTACAGTGGACACAGCCAGCATTCCATATGCATGCCAGTTCAAGTCCCAGCTGCTCTACTTCCAATCCAGCTCTCTGCTATGGCTTGGGAAAGCAGTAGAAGATGGCCCAAGTCCTTGGCCCCTGCATCCACGTGGGAAGACCCAGAAGAAGCTCCTGGCTCCTGGCTTTGGATCAGCACAGCTCTGGCAGTTGAGGCCAATTCGGGAGTGAACAATTGGATGGAGGACCTCTCTCTCTCTGCCTCTCCTTCTCTCTCTGTGTAACTCTGACTATAAATCTTTAAAATAAATAGCAAAAATCACTTCATTTTGAAATGCTTCTCTAATCTACAATGTGTGTAGAAAATGGGTAATAATGATTCAGACATTTGGATCAGGTATGTATTGACAAGTGCTTATCTTTGATTTTTTTCAACACTGAGTTAAGTTCATACTGTGTGCTGTAAACAAGCACTATGCTAGGCACTAAACATCATGGTAAATGAAAAATTAAAAGAAATCACAGGCCAGCACCATTGCTCACTAGGCTAATCCTCTGCCTTGAGGCGCCAGCACACCGGGTTCTAGTCCCGGTCAGGGCGTCGGATTCTGTCCCGGTTGCCCCTCTTCCAGGCCAGCTCTCTGCTGTGGCCAGGGAGTGCAGTGGAGGATGGCCCAAGCGCTTGGGCCCTGCACCCCATGGGAGACCAGGATAAGTACCTGGCTCCTGCCATCGGATCAGCGCAGTGTGCCGGCCGCAGCGCACCGGCCGCGGTGGCCATTGGAGGGTGAACCAACGGCAAAGGAAGACCTTTCTTCTGTCTCTCTCTCGCACTGTCCACTCTGCCTGTCAGAAGAAAAAAAAAAAAAAAAGAAATCACAGCTTCTTTCACTGAACCTAGATTTTAGTGTCGGGGGCAGGGAGAGATAAAGCAAAATCAAGTTAAGAATTTTTTTTAAAAGGATACATTTTTTTAAAGACTGTGAAATAAATGTACATAGCTGAGACATCTGATATAGAAGAAAGTTTCAAAGCTATTCTTTCCAACAACGCTGCTGACAGAATGCTTTTGTCCCCTCTAGATTCCTATGTTGAAGTCTAACCCCCAACTTGAAGGCAGTAGAGCTAGGGCCTTTGGAGATAATTAGCGTTTGATGAGGTCATGGTGGGGTGGGGTGGGGGTAGGACTTATGATGGGATAAATGCCCTTATAAAAAAGGAAGAGATGTGAAGATCTCTTTCTACCACGTGAAGACATAGCAAGAAGGTGGCTGCAAACCAGGGAGGGACCCCCACCACCCACCAGTGATCTGTTGCTGCCTTGATCTTGGTCTTCCCAGCCTCTAGAACTGAGAAATAAAGGTTTACTGTTGAAGCCACCCAGTGTATGGTATTTTGTTTAGCTGCCTGAGCCAACTCAGACTGTCTGATGCCTTCTAAAACATTCTTCCCAAGTGGTTTCCTGGCCTCTGTTTGTATACTTCTTCTTCTTTTTTTTTTTTTTTTTTTTTTTTTTTTTTAGTTTTAACTAGTGATAGAGCTAGTTTGCTTTACTACTTTTTTTTCTTTTTCTTTTTGACAGGCAGAGTTAGACAGTGAGAGAGAGAGACAGAGAGAAAGATCTTCCTTTTTCCATTGGTTCACCTCCCAAATGGCTGCGCGATGGCGCGCTGTGCCCATCCAAAGCCAGGAGCCAAGTGCTTCCTCCTGGTCTCCCATGCGGGTATAGGGCCCAAACACTTGGGCCATCCTCCACTGCCTTCCCGGGCCACAGCACAGAGCTGGACTGGAAGAGGAGCAACAGGGACAGAATCTGGCACCCCAACTGGGACTAGAACCTGTGGTGCCGGTGCCTAATGATGTACAGCTTACCACTTAGGAGAGTAAGATGTGCCACTTTTCAGACAAGTACATCCATTAGATATTTCTGTTGAAGAGCTGGAGTTTACCCCATGCAGTTTTCCTAACTGGTCCTGATTCTGCCTTTCAAGGCAGCTCAGACACACAGACTGGATTTCAAATTAAAAGAGTGTTTTCTTATCCTTGTACCCACTGCTCTCATCAAACCTGTGTGAGGTAAAGCACAGTAGCCGGTGTCCCACAGGCCCTGGCATCACACAGGTCTGAGTTTCAGGCCTGGCTCAGCCATATGGCAGGCTGTGTCATCACAGGCAACTCATCTGGCCTCTCTGTGTGTGTGTGTGTGTTTGTAATGTGGTGACGATAACAATACTTTTCTCAGACACCAACCCAGGAATGTAGGAGGGCTTGAGGCACCTTAACCAGCACTGCCATTCTCCTTTCTGGTCTAGACTATCTAGAAAAGATTTTTTTTTTCTGCTCCTCCAATTATACACTTTGCTCACCCTTATCTGGACAGACTCTTGTTTTCAACACCTCTCTAAAAGCCAAGGCCCAAAGCTGAACCCAATACCTCCAGAAGCGAAGCAATAGAGGCTGCCTCTGATGTACTGTTGGTAGATTTTCTGTACACAAAACAGGTCTGCCTACTATAAATCAATCTGTTGCCTCAGTTCTTTGTTGATGCTCAAAGTTCATCTTTTAATATCGCTATAATTTTTGCTGGTTTGTCAAGTGGCTCCAAGAACAGATCAGTTAATAACTTATATGCTATGCACTTTGCTAAGGGCTATACTTGGGTCAGTTCATTTAATCTTCGTAACAGCTCTGTGCAGTCAAAGTTATTATCACCTTTTTAATAAAAGAGAAAACTAACGTCCAAAGAGGTGAAATCATTGTGTTCAGGGTTCTACAGCTGATAAGTCACAGAGCTATAGTTGAGCCAGGTTTGACTTCACAAAGCCCTGCTCATAACCACTGCCTTTTCCTGCCCAGTTCTTCCCAACAATGAGACAAAGTGAGGCACCATCCTTGGGCACAAAATTTAAGATGGCACCAACCCTACCCCATCAACACTCAAGATAAATTGTACTTGAATTGCAAATTTTAAGAAATAAAAATTAATGCAAAAAATATTTGATGAACCTAACAGCAAAATCTTAAACACAGTCATGATCCCTTGGGGGCCAGGATTGGAATGAGCTAAATTAAGTGAGCTCTGCAAATACAGGGTCAGATACTGTTTGTATCTGGTGTCCTCTTAAATTCTGCACCTGAACAAGTAGCCCCACCACATCCAGCTTGTCCTAGGCCCTTATGTTTCTGGTTCTATTTTGGCAGTACTCACTTGTGAAGCTGCAAAGTCAAGTTTCTGCAAACCGGTCAGGTAGCGGTTTCTCATCATATCCACCTCTTGCCTCTTGCTATTCAGGAGTGTCTTGAAGGTCAGAATCAGTTCAAGGTAGGATGTGGGGGTAACATAGTTGTGTCTGCGAAGTGTGTTGTAATAATCGAGCGACAGCTTCTTTACACTCTCCTGAAAATATTTGCACATGGAAACGACCCTGCCAAGGATATCAAAGCAGTTAGGCACGACCCAACTTCCTCCAGGGAGGTCTAGCCCAAATTTGATTACAGATGTGAGGACATGAGAAGGCATACACACTAGCTATGGCCCACCAGAATCCAAAATTATCTGAAGATAAGTTAACAGGATAGAGGGCGTGTACACCAGCTCCCTACTAATGTGCCTGAGAAAGAAGTGGAAGATGGCCCAGTTGCATGGCTGCCCAGCCCTACTGCTGTGGCCATTTGGGGAGTGAACCAGTAAATGAAATTCTTTCTCTCTCTCTCTGTAACTCTTTCAAATAAATATTTTAAAAATAAAATACATATAGTAAAATACACAGGATTATCAATGAAAGCAACTGCACTGAAATAGACTTAAAAATATTTTCAAAACCAAATTTGTGACATAGCAATATATGTGCTTCATTATTGATGCATTAAATCAAGGGTCAGCAAAATTTTTCTGCAAAGAGTCATGTAGTAATTATTTTTGTCTTTGGGAGCCATGTGGTATATATTGCAACAACTCAACCCTGCCACTGACTGCAAAAGCAGCTGTAAATAAAGGCACTTCCTTTAAAGAGTCTTCAAAAAAGTAGAATTAAAAGATATGTAATATGCATATCCCTTGAATGTGTTGAATGAAGATCCCTCATATGTAAGTGGATGTACATGGTTTTGTTCCAGTAAAAGTTGATTTATAAAACCAGACTGCAAATTGAACTTGATCATAGTTTGCTAACCTCTGTAATAAATAACAAGACTGGGTATCAGGTCTAAAAACTACTGTAACTTTGAAGAAAATTATATCCCCAAGTATTTGCAATGACCAAATGAGTTATGAAAAAAAACTGTGGCTCCCACTGGTGACAGTCACAGGCCCTGCTAACTGAGATTCATTGCCTATGTTTGTCATTGAAGAAAATGCAAAATACCAGTTGGATGCCAGTAAAATGAAGATGGGATTTATCTCCACTCATATCCATCGAATATAATCCACTAAATTCTACGCTTGTGCCTGTGTACCCAAGTTAAAGGCCTTCTGGCTTAGAGAATAAAGTTTATAATTCTCAAAATGAAATTTAAGTCTATCAACACTCTGATCCATGCCTACTTTACTTCTTAATTTTTCATTCATTCATTTAATACATAGTAATTGAATTTACTTAGCACCAGGTACCTGCTCGCCAGTAAGGATATTGAGGCAGACAAGGTGGGTTACCCAATGTCTACTTTCATGGAGCAATCAGTCTGGTCATCATTCTCATCTCTTCTGTTACTTTAGCCAAAATTAAGTGCCTTTCTTGGGGGGCATATGTGTGATTTACCCAGAATAGAACATGTTTTTTCATATTTACTGATTTTCATGCCCTCGATAGCAATATTGTTTTGTGGTGAATGTGAGTTTGGAGACTACTGAAATAGCTATATTATTATATACAGGTCCTCATAGCTATGGCAACAGTTAATCTCTAGGATGATTCAGAACAATGAGATTTTATTCTTCCTTTCAGGAAAATTTCTTTATTAAATATCTAAATGTGATTCGATTTAAAAGTGTTACTACATTTTCAAAGTGCAAACTGAGAAATCTTTAAAATAATGACAAAAATTAAGCCAGCATCTGGATTTTCCATTTGGAATCTTTGGGGTACAAAAATGCAGCTAATGCTTACTCTGTACGAATGTTGTCATCAAGTTCTACATCTTCTAGAAATTTGTTGGCCACCAACTCCAGAGCATCTGTGGGCCAGGACTGGAACCAATCAATTGTACAGCAGTTGATCAGAGAAGGGAACATCCGCAGGCGGTTTCTGAAGGCATCTCCAATTGGACTCATGGCTAATAAAAAGTAGACATTGTTAATGTCCTTCCTGCAAGGCAGGGAGACCCAGGGGGGCAGGCAGATATTTCCAAGGATTCGGATAGGGTAAGGGCATGGAGCTCATGATTCCCTTTGGTGCTCCAGGGATATAACTGTGATCAGCCATGAGGAGTATCTGAGAAGTCTAGGGAAATCATGGGGCATTTGCATGTAACTTTATGATGTGATATAAATTATTATAGCTCTCAGAGTAATCTCCCGTACACTTCTCATATTGTCCCCTTCAGCATCCCTCAGGTCGCTCAGCCAGTGACTGGAGCCTTTTGATCCACTTACTCCATGTATACTGACTCATAGATACAAGGGAGCCAGGGATGCCCCACATGGAAGTTGTGGGCCATCAAGTTGTTTCTGACCTCATATCTGTCCAATCACAAATTCTGGGTTCTATACCCCAAATTCTATCCACTGTTTATTTAGACTCAGTGTGAGAGGAGGAAGCAAGATGCATAGGTGGAAGTGTGAGGAGGTCAGTATGGCTGAAGACCAGAGAGAAGAACACTTTGGTTGGAGACAAAGGTGGAGAAGATATAGGGGACAGTCCAGCAAGTGGCCTTAAAAGATCACAGGTTAGGAATTTTGTTCCTTATTCTAATGGAAATTAATCTCTCTCTGTGTGTATGTACTTGTGAATGTACACAATGATTATGTTTTCAACATGTGAAGAAGAAAATCACCTTGGCTCAGTGGAACAGAAAGGTCTGGAATGGGAAAGAGTGGAGGTAGAGAGAATAGTGAGAAGGCCACAGAAGTGAGGTCTGGGAGAGAGGATGGAGGCTCAGCTAATGTGAAGGTGGAAGAGATGAAGATAAGAGGATAGACAGAAGAGAGAGAAGGTAAAAATGGATAAGACTTGGTAATGAAAGAGAAGTATTAAATACAGCTATGAAAGCTTGACTTGTTCCTTCATTTTTCTATTCTCTTCAAGATGGGAAACTGATTCTATTCTGAAGGACTCTCCAGGATGCACAGTTTGATCTTTATACCTTATAAAAGGGATGGCTAACAATTTTCTGTAATAATAGCCTGGTCACATAGAGACCAAATAGCCTAGCCAATATGAGAACTTAAATTGGGATTTTGTAGCTAGATTTATTTTGCCATTGGCATAGTTAACAGGCAAAACCCCCCTTTTCAAATCAAACTAAGGGAGAGAAAAGTTTTACTAATGACTTCAAAATTTATAGATAAGGTGGTCATCTTAAAGTGAGGACATAGCTTTCCTCATGGGCACTCACATGAGTGCCCTCACTACCTCACTACCTCACAGAAAAACCACTATCAGAACACGTCTGTGACTAGATTTCTAGCTCAGTCCACCAGATAGGGGATGGGACTGAGCACCTGCTTGGCTGACATTAAAGGCTGCTTCCATGGTCTACTTTACCAGAAACCAGGAGGAAGAGGAGCAAGCTAGGCACCAAGAGCAACATAAAGATAGGTGGTAGGCCAATTAATGGCTGCTTTACATAGTGATACGCCATCAAGGAGACCCAACAAGCCAGTCCACCTCAAATAGCATAGATTTTTGTTGTGGATAGGCAGATCTTTAGATGGACATAGAAGTCAGCTTATCAAGAGCCCTGGCAGCTCTGCTAGCCAAGAGCTGGATCACTGGAAAAGGAACTGTCTTGGGGGTTGAAGGACTCCTGGGTCAGAGCTGCAGACCCTGTTGGCTCTAAGCTGAAAAAAAGTCTTTCACTCGGCCCGTCTTCCAAAGTATCCACTGCTGGTGAAGGGACGGCCAAGTAGGGTCAGTAACATTGCAGGCAGAATTGTAAATTTCCTTTTAGGAATGCCATCTACCTTATTCAGGCCAGCTCTTGTCCCAGGTCAGCTAGGTAATGAAAGTCAACAGGGTGCCTTCCCTAAGGAGGTTCACACCTCCTTTATGATGTCTCTTCTGGTACCCCATGTGAAGAGATAGATAGGTCTGGGCCTTATACCTGGCTAGGCCTTAATACCCACCTGGTTACTATCAAGACCCTTCTCTCAGTCTCTATTTTTGCTTCCGAATGGGAAAAATTTCTCATGGTTTGGAAAGTACCTTTCTTAGATCCTCTAATAATAACTCTGTCCTTTGTTTTAGACCCTGTGAGTTTAATCTGCTTATTAGATTCATTTTCTCCAGACATGAAACAGTGAAATTCTAGATGGCCATGCACATGAAACCTCGGATGGAAGCAGTTTCTTCCAGCTGGCACTGCATCCCCTTAGAGAGGCCACCTCCTGCTGGAACCCTATCTTGACTCCAGTTCCCTACTCCACCCCTACTCAGCTTGAAGAAGCCAGGTGGTTGTCCTCCCATACCTCCTAACAGAAGTTAGGGTCTATTCTCCTGGGGGAGGGAATGTGAGGAGTCAGACGGGTTAGCGGGCAGTCAGGTTGGTCCCAGTGGAAAGTTAGAGTGCAAAGTGCTTTCTTCCCTGAAAAGTTATCTTTAGCAAGGTCAAAAGCCCCTGTCCCACTCCTTGGGAGCTTCTAAGCTCATCATGAGAATAGCAAAGGGGTGGTGACTCCACTTTTCTGAGCTCCCAGTTTACTGTAAAACAAATTAGATATCCCACCCCACCCTTCTGATGGCTTTTTTTTTTTTTTTTGACAGGCAGAGTTAGACAGTGAGAGAGAGAGAGAGAGAGAGAGAGAGAGAGAGAGAGAAAGGTCTTCCTTTCATTGATTCACCCCCAAAATGGCCGCTACGGCTGATGCGCTGCGCCTATCTGAAGCCAGGAGCCAGGTGCTTCCTCCTGGTCTCCCATGCGGGTGCTGGGCCCAAGCACTTGGGCCATCCTCCACTGCCCTCTCAGGCCACAGCAGAGAGCTGGACTGGAAGAGGAGCAACTGGGACAGAATCTGGCACCCCAACCAGGACTAGAACCCTGGGGTGCCAGCACCGCAGGTAGAGGATTAGCCAAGTGAGCTGTGGTACCGGCTGGCTCTTTTGTTTTATCATGAGCAAGCCAGACAGGGTAAAAAGATTATAAATCAGGTCTTTTGATCGGTTTGTTCTTGCTTTCTATTGATTGGCAGATTATTTTTCCCCAAAATTGTGCTTAAAAACCCCAGTATCACAAGTCCCTTTGGGTTTTCCTCTCTTGGAACGCCCTCCTGGCCACTCCACCAGGAATTCTCTGACTTAAATAAATCTTGCTTTTAAATACAAAAGATTTTACAGCTATGAGATTTCTGGATGGATTGGGGATGTCATTCACAGAGACAGGGACTTTGCTATGTGCAAGGGTAATACATGATCTTTCTCAGAGGAGAATTTAGAGAATGGAAGACAGTGGTACAGGTTTGAAAATACCTGTTCAGGAGAGTGGGAGAAGTTGCCAAAGGAAGTCCAGACCCTGACCCCTTGGATGGATACACCCTGGGACTCTTTACAAGGAAACTAGACTTAGGGTGCTGAAAAGACCTTGAAATCCCCAGGAAAAAGGGGCCAAGTGAGTTTGTGTCTTCTTACCAAGCACAATATGAAGATTCTTTTTCACCTTCTCAATAAAGAAGTTGTACATAGAAAGAGGAGTGATTTCCATCTTCTCTCCTTCTGTCCTCGCTGTCGTTTGCATCTTTTCCACAATGTCAGCCTTCTCGTCAGCTGGGAAGATATTGGGCACGTCACCTGTGTTCAGCAGCATGTTGATGTCCTCGACAAATGACTCGTCCTTGATCTGGTTATCGGCAAAGAGGAACACAGTGCTCTTGTTGGTCACCCCGGCCTGCAGCATGATCTTCTTTAGGTCTTCCCGCCAGTCGTTGCTCGTGTAGTTCTTAGTGATCTCGATCTGATATAGCTCGTATGTGTTCATAAATGTGGACAGTTTGGTGGCACTTTGCCGCCCACTGCCCCCAATGCCCACCAGGAGCAAGTGACCTTTGTCTTGCTTCAGGACCCTGCAGATCCTGGAGATGTGCTCAATGGCGAACCTGAACATGACCAAGGACATGGGGGCCTTGCTGATGTTGTTGAACTCTTCTAGGTAGTACTCCATGACTGCTGTGAGCTGTTTCAGGTCAGTGATCTCATCATAGATTCTGGGGTCACTTTCTGGCTTGAGGAAATCTCCAAAGAAAAGACTACGGATGTTATCATCGACGATCTTTCCAGTGGGTGACAAGTGGATGAGGACCTGTGAGAAAGATAAGCCTCAGCTGGACCTTTGGCCAGTGACCCAGCCAGGCTGGCAGGGGGTGGTGTGGAGGGAGGGGAACAGATGTGCTTGTTCCTCCTGAGTACATCCTTCAGAGTCATGGTTCATCAAGTGTTTCTCGTTTTATTTTTTAAAAATAGTATGTGGATCTGATGGTTGTAGGGACTATGATGAAAGGAAATTAAAGAGAATATGAAGATGAAGGTCTATTTACCAAATGGTTAAAATATTGGTGGTCTGTTTTGAAGGCCCCCAAGGAGGCAGTCAAAGGATGACATTTTTTTCTATAAGCTTGCTCCTTCCCCAGAGAGAGGTACAGGTCCTGGCCCTGGTCCCTACTTTGTGCCAGAGTAGAAATGTTTTAGATGCTTTCTCTTTCTGTTTTAAAATAAAAATGATTATTTTATTTTATTTATTTGAAGGATGAGGAGGTCTGTG
Organism: Oryctolagus cuniculus; assembly: GCF_051225735.1. Classification (NCBI taxonomy): domain Eukaryota; kingdom Metazoa; phylum Chordata; class Mammalia; order Lagomorpha; family Leporidae; genus Oryctolagus; species Oryctolagus cuniculus. Next base: position 55,647,094 of record NC_142885.1, on the reverse strand, counting down.
TCTCTCATTTGCTGGTTCAGTTAAATTTTAAGTTAATTATAAACAAACAACATCATATATTAAACCACTGTGAATGGATCCAAACTTACATGTTACTATGCAAGGGAAGCAAAATCGCACAGAGTAAAACATCACAAATCAAATGACTAGCTGATGTAATACTGCTCCCCAAGATTCAGAGAGCAGGGTCCTCAGTCTACAGTGGAAGCTGAGGGTAGTATGTTCCAACATCTGGGACCACTTCTGAGGCCGAATGATCACGGAATCCACTCACCTTCTCTACGGTCTGCTTGAAGCAATTGGAGGTGGTTTCTTTCACCATGTTGAAGAAGACCTGTCTGTCTTCCTTGTCAATCAGCCGGTCATAGAAGACCCGATAAACCTCATGGATCCAAAGCCGGATAAGTTTTTCTACATCCTAAAAATCCACAGTTAATTATTTGAATGATTGGAAGGTGGTACCTGAAGTGGTATTCTCAAGTAGTATCCTGAACCCAATGTGAGGATTAAGTGAGATAATGCTTATAAAATACTCAGCATGATACTGAGACAAAGTACTTAATAAAGGTTATTACTATCATGATATATTCCACACATCAAGGAAACTGCTGAATGATCTTTGTAATAGAAATGATAGCAGTTCACCTGCAGGTGGGTGTGAGGGCAAAGCAGCACCCCTTGGATGACCCGTGAGAAGTCCCGCAGGTTAAAGACGTAATGTGACTTGGAGGGGGTTGGTAAGAAGTTCTCCACGGCAGCTCTATAAATTGTCCTAGTGGCTTGTACCAGCATCTTTCCAGACCTTGGGAGGAAGGAGAAGGCAGACAAGTCAAGGAGCTGCCAGACCTGAGAAACTCCCAGCCAATATCTGGGAAGACATGGAACCTCTCACCTTAAGAATACCACATCAAACCCTTTCCCGAAGTGCCAGTCAACGATAGAAGTGAAAATCTTGGTTAAAATGTCATCTTCAAAGGCACTGATGGAAATGATATTCAGATGGCGGGTGAATCGTCCTGGAAAACACACACACATGTAAGTGTGAATACACACTCACACTTCCTGGACCCAGTGGCTCTGAGATAGAGGAGAGTTCGTTTTCCTTCTGCCTTCACGTTTGAGAGCTGTGCTTACCAACATGCCAGCCTCCTACCACATGCAGCTATTTGAGCTTAATTAATATTAAATAACATTAAAATGGCTTTCCTCACTCTCAGCCACAGTTCGAGTGGTCAAGGGCCACATGTGGCAAGTGGCTATTGCATGGGTCAGTATAGCTATGAAGTGTCTCTATGATTGAAGAAATTTTAGCTAACAGAATTAGTCTGGTGTCCAAGATTGTTTTTAAAAGATAAAGGCAATGCATAAATAGTCACATAAATGAGAAATACTTTTGTAGAAAATGAATATTTCCTTTTTTCACATACCTCTCAAATCCATTCTTTCCCTGCTCAAATCAACCACTATTAATTCAGGGTCTCTCTTCCATATCTACCTACTGTTACATATATGAAATTTGGTATAAGAAGAAGTTATACATATATATGTATATATATATATATACACATATGTCATACTGATATTTCAGTAAGTCACATACCACACAATTCACTTCATTAAAGTACACAATTCAATGATTTTTAGTAAATTCAAAGTTATGCAACCATTATTATAATATTAGAACATTTTTGTCATTTCTAAAGGAAATAGTGTAACAATTAACAATCTTTCCCCCATTTTATCACAGTCCTTGGCAACTAATAATCTACCTTCTGTCTTTATATATTTGCCTGCATATCTTTCTCTCTGAAAACACCACTGTGCCACAGTGCTGACCCCTACATTTAATTTCTTTAAATTCATCATATGTGAGAATTCTATGGCTGTGAAGGGACAGTACAGAAACAAGACTGCTCTGCAACCTTGAAAATGACCAAACTTCTTTCTTCTCAGCCAATGTGAGTGTCTCTGCTTTACCAAGTGACAGTTCTACCTCACTTCATTCCTTCTGACTCCTGGATAAAAATGATAAAGGTACACATTCATCAGATTGTCTCCACTCCTTGAGAGTATCCAGTCCAGAACAGAGCTCTTGCTTCCCTAAGTCTTCCCTGAAATCACCCAGGACAAGTCTATTTAGCTCATCAGCAGGAATCACATAGCACTCCATGGTGTGTAGACACTCTGGCTGCCACATCTTAATACACCTGACTTCATCTGTGGTTTTGGCTGTCTTTGGGCATTGGGCTTTATTATAGGCTCTTTTCAAAGATTTTTTTTTAAATCTAGCTTGAAAACTGTCCACTGCTGTGCAAATAATAGTTATTAACTACTCTTTTGTGATGTGTGCTGGAAACAGATATTCTCCTTTGAATAGCTAGAACAGAGAAAAGTAACAGACCAAGCTTCTCTCTCTCTCACTGGTGACAGAGATGTTGAGTTTATGGATGCTAAGTACCTGAGATACTGCTTTATTTAAATCCAATGCAAAGACACTCTTCAACTCAATACTTAAGTGGAAGGTGATGATTTGGACACCTGAGATCATCCTGACCACTTTCCTTATTTTATAGATTAAAAACTAAGTGCCAGAGAGGAGATATTTGTTCAAGGTCACAGAACCCAAGTCTAGGAATGGTTTGAAGACTCTTAACCAAATATTTATATAGAATAAATGAATATAGAATAAATAGATGCCCAAGAATAAATGAATATAGAATAAACAGATGCCTAAGAACTGGATAGATCAAGTTGTATCTGAAGAAAAGTAACTTCTTGAATTTTTAATAATAGGTGAGAACTCCTGTTTATTTTACTATTATGATTATTTTGCTTAGGCCACTTTGGTTTAGGTGATTGTCCATGGCCATCATGGAAGTGTAACAATACAATGGGTGACTTTGTCATGTGCCCCCAGTTGACCTTAATCTAGCCTCTCTCCCGGGATACATGCTGGCTACACTGAACTTTCCTTTCAAATAGGCTCTGTTTCTCTAAGACCTAGCTAAAGACTCCTTACTTCCTCTTTTCATCTTCCCATCCCATTTCACACAGCTTGCAATATTAATTCTGGAGCTCAGCCACACCTAGGCTGTATCCTCGACACACTTCTGCTCCATGCTCTTTCTAGATAATGTGCCTTGCACCAAACTCCCACTCATGAAGGTAGCTCAGCTCTGCTAGGGTAGAGGGGACAAGAGGAAGGAGCTCTCTCTTTCACATACCAGTGATGTCATTCCTTCCTCCCCCAGGAGGTCCCATGGCTGTCACAAGTAGCACATCCATGATGTCCAGCCGGCTTGTGTCTTTCTTGTCAAACCAGTAACCATGGTCAATCCATTGTCTCAGGAGCTCGATGGGGGGCTGTGCCCCATATACCTCTTTGGCTGGCATGTTGAGGTCATCTAGGGAAAGAAGCCAAACCGCACACTTTTTTTAACTCCATGGACTCCTCTGCTGTCACAGGAAGTAACAGGAGATAATTTTCTTTGTGGGAGAGTCTAGCCGTCCCCTCCCTGCTCCATGCAGGGCTCAGTCAGTAGAAGGGGTTTTCCTGGGTTCTGGAACTCTCTTGCCTTAATGGGATCTCTGCCCCTTGTGATATAAGATACACAGATTAACATCAACAAACAGGCATTTAAGTTTTTCCCATTTCCCTTAACCAACATATACTGACTGATTGTCTACTATGTATTAGATATTTTGTAAATTGTTGGAGATATGACAATGAGTAAGACCATCAAGCTCCCAGCCAACAGAATATTTAATTCAGCTAGAAGGTAACAGTTGAACTACAATGGGGGCAAGGCTTTATACGAGCAAAACCAAAATGGCAAAAAAGATAATGACTTCCCTGAGGGTAGAGACTGCATTTCCCCACAGTCCTGGCATATAAGAGACACTCAATACAATGGAGGGCCCTTTAATTTTCTTCAACCTACATTTATTGAGTGCTCAATCTGCGTCAGATAACATTTTAGGAATTTTATACAAATTATCTCATTTAATAATGACTTTATAAGCAAGATAGAATTACTTCTATGTTAAAGATGAGGAACTAAAGGTAAGTGATATTAAGCCAAAATATACCTAGAGTTAAAAAATCAAGATTTTTAATAGATATATTTGCTGCAAAGATTAAATTGGCTTTCAACATCCCATAAAAATATAGAGGAAGAGCAGGATGTTAGAGAAGATGAAAGGAAGAAAAGAAAGGGAAAATAAAATAAAATAGGATCCTGGGCTTTAAGGAACTGATGTTAGTTGGCAAGATTATTGATAGATGTAACTTACTATTAATGTGTGGGTTTTAAAGACAGGGCATGAGATCATCCAGAAGAGTGGGACATCACTGTACTTAGTGAGAACTCCATGGATCAGTAGTAAGACAGTAGAAAATGCAGTGTATTTGGCTGAGAAACCTAGGTTTTTGTCATGACTCCAGAATTTTCTAGATCTTTCATCTTAAACAGGGAACTTAACCTTCTGGAGCCTCAATTAACTGTCTAGTAAAAATATAATGGTGATTAACAACCTCATAGATTGTGAGGCTCCAGTGAAATGAATGAAGTGCTTTGTAAACAGGCAAAGTCCTGAGAAAATGATGTGTGCTTCGCAAATACTCGAGCAATTATTGGGCTCCTTCATTTACTGACAACATATTTATCTGACATAGAATGGCATAAGGGGTTCATTTCAAAGTGTTGTTGCTTTTGGAGATGCCAGAGGCCACATATCATAGTCTCCTTCTAGAACTTCTACTCATTAAATGGAAAGGAAAAAAGGAAAGACAGGGAATAAATACTAAATTATATTAACCAGAAATATTTTACCTCCCAGAGAGAGTAAAAGAACAGTGTAGTGGCCCTACAGTGGGAAGCTCTGCTTTCCTGCAGCGTGGAAGGTAAAACCTGGTTGTATCCAGACCCAGGACAATGCCTTACCCACAAACACCACTGCTTTCTTCCCTAAGGGTGGACCGAAAAGGCCCTTCCGCCGACGATCTAGCTTGGACATGATGATATCTTGGGTCTGATTGGCTGAGGTTCTGGCAGAGAAATTAATGCAGTTGGGAAGATAGGTATTTTTGGGAAGGTGTAGAAGGAAGTTGTTGGTGATGGCTGATTTGCCAGTGCCTGTGGGACCCACGAACAGCATCGGAATCTCATGGTCCAGATAGGTTTTCAAGAAGAAGGACTGCCGGGCTGTCTCCATTGTAGGGATGATGAGTTCTGAGACCTGTACCACAAAAACAGGGGAGAGCCTTGGTCCTGGGCCCAGGAGCTGGGTGTTAACTGTCAAGAAACTTGGATTTAAATTCTTCTCCCCTATCTTCATGATCTTGAGTCTTTAACGTATTCTACAATGGACTCTCTTATCTGCATGAATTTAGCAAGATTTCAACCCCCTGGCTTCAGCTGAATTATGTCTTTAAGAAGAATTAAAGTTTAGGACCTCAGGGTTGAGGGTTTCTTTATAGCATTCAGCCCCCAGGGTGTGTCCTGAGGTCAGCACACACTCACCTCTGCTTAACCTGTCCTTATGTGTGGGGCTTATGTGCCTGCTGTCTGACTGGGCTGTCGATATTCCCATTGTCTCATCCACCAGCTTCTAGTCCACCCCAGACCTGAGAGACTTACAATCACCTCCACCACCAAAGATAAATCATGTCCAATAAACTCTATCAATAGAAGTACATCTGGAAAATTTTTCCAGAAGGACAGAAATGAACAGAAATTATAGATGAATCATCTGCTAACCAGAAAACCCATTAATCAGAAACAGCATTTCTGAGAATTTTGATCAAGGAAATCTTTCTCTGAGCATTTTAAAATATCTTTTTTTTTTTTTCTGAGATGATCAAGAGGTGAACCGATGACCTTCCTGGTATTACTGTAATGATACTAATCAGAATATCAACACACATTGATCAGCTTTTAGAATGTTCCAGATGTTTATGGATACCACCTGCAGCCATCCTTTAAGTGTTTTTCTTCCATTTTGTGGTTGAGTAAACTGAGGCAGAGAATGAAGTCTTAGTGGGGAAATCTGGGTCTCTCTGATTCTAGGGTTCTTGCTCCTGTTTGAATCTTTTTCTGAAGCAGAGAACTCTTAATTCCTTCACCTGGGAAAATATCTGGGTACTTTCCATGGCCAAGGCTCCTCTGTTACCTTTGCGCCGGCAGGGATATGCTCTTCCTCCTTGGAGATATACTCTGTCCATGTATCCCAATGTCCACTGCCTTGTTTGACAAAATAAAAATCATAGATGCTTCCTGGACCCAAAGAAACAGAACAGGCCATTAGCACATTAAGAGTTTACATTTTGTATTTGAGGTATTTGACTACCTCTTCTATAGGCACCCAACATGTATAATTAACAGTACTGGCATATTGTGAAACTTACACATTGTTGGTAACTGTACAAACTGAAGAAACACTTTTCAAGGAATAATGACCTTTTTATTTGTATAAAAATGATAAGTGCTGATTACAAAAGTTACCAAATTAGTTTTTAATAATGTAAATAACTAGTATTTTTAAATAATTTTTAAAAATTCAGGAGGGAAGTATACTATCTTCTTAGACTTGTATCTATGAAAAACATGAAATCTGTTCTCTTTATATTAATAAATTTTTTTTTAAATTTCAGTAAATCACTCAAATCCTACATCCACAAACAACTTGACAGCAATGCTTCTAGACCTCTTTCCAGGCACACACACATTTTGGAGATGGAAGGAAAGATAGATGAGAGGGTTGTATAAGAATGGAATATTCTGACATCTGTCTTTAAACAGAAACATGAAATTTAATTTTACTTGAATATAGCAGAAGAAAAGAATACCTGGATGAAATGAAAAAATCTACTGAACTGTAGAAACATCATATTTCACTTCAAGAGATACTGGGTCCTAAGAGGTTTTTCCTAACTTAAAAATGTAACTGTAAGCCTGGGTCTGGCATTGTGGTACAGGGGGTTAAGATTTTGCTTATGAAGCTGACATCCCATATCAGAGTGCTGGTTTGAGTCCCAGATGCTCCACTTCTGATCCAGCTCCCTGCTAATGTGCTGGGGAAAGCAGAAGAAGATGGCCCAAATACCTGAGCTTTGCTACCCATGTGGGAGACCAGGATGAAGTTCCAGGCTCCTGGCTTTCACCTGCCCACAGTCTTGGCTGTTGTGGCCATTTGGGGAGTGAGCCAGCAGACTGCATTGCTCTCTCTCTCTCTCTCTCCCACTCTGACTTTCAAATAAATAAATAAATCTTGAAAAAAAAGTTGTAAGCCTTTAAAGAGTTAAGTCATTATGCTTTTTAAAAACCACTTACTTTAGTTTTGCTACTGTGGTTGTGAAAAGTTAAAACACAGTAGGGAGAATAGCATAATGAACTATCAATTATTCACCATCTAGCTTCAATAATTGTCACATTTTGCAATTCCTACCTCACCCATTTCCCATCACCAGCTGCCATCATGCTAATTGTCCTTGCTTCTTTCCACTTTTTCTCCCTCTTTCCTCTCTCTTTTCCTTCTTCCCCTCCCCTCCTCTTCCTTTTTTTTTTAAGAGTACTTATTTATTTGAAAGGGGAAGAGAGAGAGAGAGAGAAAGAGAGAGAGAGAGAGGGAGAAAGAGAGAGAGAGAGAGAGAGAGAGATTCTGCCTGCTGGTTTATTCCCTAAATGCTTGCGACACCTGGGGCTGGGCTAGGCCAAAGCCAGGAGCCTAGAACTCAATTCCAGATGGGCAACAGGGACTCAGATATTTGAGCCATCATCTGTTACCTCCCAGATGCATATTAGCAGGAAACTTGAATTGGAAGCAGGCAGAAACGTGAACTGAGGCACTCAGATGTGGTATGCAGGTGTCCCGAGCAGTATGTTAATTGCTGTGCCAAATGCCAACCCTGTCTAGAATATTTTAAAACAAGTCCCAATAGCACGTCATTTTTTGGGAAATACAAGTGTGATTCAATTTTAGACCAATTTAATTAATGCCTTTACGAACGATCAGATGATTAACTCTCACTCCCCCTCCCACCTCCTCCCTTCTAGCTCCTTTTGTTGTTGATGATGACATAACTTTTGTCAGTTGTTTATAACATTCGTGTTTTGTTCTGCAACCATAATTCTCTCATTCCTTAGTCTTAGGTCTGTACAATATTTAACTCAATGCTCAAAGTCAGGCCTTTTAACAAAGACCACTTAAGAGTTCTTTATTTCGGTTCATCTCTTAGTTAATTGCTTTTCTTTTTTCCAAGAAAGGACATATAGATATCCAGTTCTCTCAGTTTTTGCATGTTTAAGAATGTCTGCCTGCTGCTTTTGTATTTCAACTATGTTTGGCTGAGGATACTACTCTTGTGCCACTTTTGTTCTCTCTGAATTATACAGACCTTGCTCTATTCTGTTTTCCTGTATTTTAAGTTGCTGTGCAGAATCTGAAGTCTGTCAGGTATTTCCCTGATCAACCCCCCACCCCCAACTAGTTGCCTGATGGAATCTCTTTTATCCTGGAGTCTAAAAATTAAAATGTTTATTTGCTTATTTTCATCTACTTGAAAGGCAGAGTGACAAGGAGGGAGGGAAGGAGGCTGGGGGAGGGGAGAGAGAGAGAGATCTTCAATCCACTGGTTCACTTCTCACATGCCCATAATAACCAGGGTGGGGCAAAGAATTCCATTCAGGTTTCCCATATAGGTGGCAGAGGCACAATCACTTGGGAAATCACCTCCTAGGATGCATTAATACAAAGCTGGATTGGAAAATGAAGATGCTAGGACTAGACTCAGCACTCCAGTATGAGATGGGGCATCCCAATCCACTGTGGCACGAAGTCTGCCTCAGTGGCTCCATAAGTTAATCAAATTGTATCTTTTGGTCAATTATTCTGTATCAGTTTTTCTAGGAACAGAGCATACTTTCTATAGAAACTGCTACTGTTTTAGGGAAAATGCATTTATATCTTTGCATATACAGTCTATACTATGTATTGGATTTCTTACTTAAGGGATTGATCTATTTTGCATTAATTTTTGACAAGGATGTGAGATAGAGATCCAAATCCATCCTTTTACAGTCATATATTAAATTGTTTCAGTATTATTTATTTAAAATGACTATTCTTTCCCCATTGTCTTGACATCACTACCAGAAATCAAGTCAACGAAAATGTGAGAGTTTGGCTGCTAGATTTTTGATTCCACTCAGTTTATCTATAGATCTGTTTTCCTGTACACTCCACAATTCCTCTATGAACTTAAAAAAATAATAAATTCCTATTACTGCTAAATTCTTTCAACAGAAGTATTTTATTTCTTGGATCATGCTTTCTATTAGTCTCTGTGTCTGTCTCTCTCTTACATTTGGACAATTACCAGCCATTATTGTTTTGATATAATAAGGTAAATTCTTGCTGCTATCTTTCCCTACGTTATCTGGGAATGGACTACTTTCCCTGCTTTCTGAGTCATAATACAAGGAGTGGGGTGTGGCTTTCTTTTCTGTAGTTTGAGGAAAGGGAAGTACTCAGTTGCCCTTGCTGGGAGGCCTAGGCTCTCCACACTCTGAAATTTGGTCAACTTTCCTGACCATGGGCCCATTCTTCTCACACCCCAACTGGTAACAAGTCCTGCTCTTGTAGGATTCAGCTTGCACCTCTATCCACCCTGAGGTTCTGGAAGACACAAATCCGTGTAGTTTTCCTGGAGCCAACTAAAGTCTTCCAGCGTTATGCAGGGGCTTCCATGATTGAGGGTTTTGCTTAGACCTTTTCTGCAACTGCCCAGCAACAATCATAAGCCACTTTTCTCCACATCAGTTATTACCAGTGAGCATTTTCATAATTTTGTCAACTCATCTGCTTTTCCATCTACATCATTTTTAACAGGACAGTGGAGTGGCAGGTTCTAGATTAAAAGATGCACCATACCAGAACCTTTTGTTTCTCTTCCTTCTACTCTTTCTTATTAAAATAGATTGTTTATTTTATTTTATTTTAAAGATTTTTATTTATTTTATTTGATAGGTAGAGTTACAGACAATGAGAGGGAGAGACAGAGAGAGGTCTTCCATCCTCTGGTTCACTCCCCAAATGGTTGCAACAGTCGGAGCTTCGCCAATCCAAAGCCAGGAGCCAGGAGCTTCTTCCAGGTCTCCCATGTAGGTGCAGGGGCCCCAGGACTTGGCATCTTCCACTGGATTCCCAGGCCATAGTAGAGAGCTGGATTGGAAGTGGAGCAGCCGGGACTAGAACCAGCGCCTATATAGGATGCCAGCGCTGCAGGCAAAGGATTAACTTACTGTGCCACAGTGCCAGCCCCTAGATTATTTATTTTAAAGGCAGAGAGTCACAGAAAGAGAGAGGGAGGGAGGGGGGGAGGGAGACAGGGAGACTGAGAGAGAGAGAGAGAGAGAGAGAGAGATTTCATCTTCTGGTTTACTTCACAAATGGTCACAATGGCCAGGGCTAGGCCAGGCCAAAGCTAAGAGTCTAGAACTGCTTCTGGGTCTCCCACACAGGTGGCAGGAGCCCATATACTTAAGCCATCTTCCACTGCTTCGCCAGGCACACTAGCAGGGAGCTGGATTGTAAGTGGAGCAGCCGGGACTCAAACCAGTGCTCATATGGGATGAGAGTGTTGCAGGTGGCAGCTAACTGGCTGTGCCATAATGCCCACTACATCTACCCCTTTTTAAAATTTATTTTTACTTATTTGAAAGAGAGAAAGAGATAGGTCCTCCATCTGCTGGTTCACTCCTCAAATGCCTGCAACAGCCAGGGCTGGGCCAGGCCAACGGTAGGGTCCAGGAATTCAATCCAGAACTCCCAAGTGGGTAGCAGGAAGTATTTGAGCCATCACCTGCTGCCTCCAAGGGTACATATTAGCAAGAAGCTGGAATTGACAGTGGAGCAGGGACTTTAATCCAGTCACTCTGACAAGGGATGTAGATGTCCCAAGAGGTGTCTTAACTCCTGCGCCAAACATCTGCCCCATCTCCCTGTCCACCACTTTTCAATGTTTATAGACTTAGGTTGAAACTCTTTCTTTGTTATTGCTAGGAAATTTTTAGGATTAAATTGGTTGTTGTTAATTTCATTAGGCATTTCATTAGGAACTTCTGTTATCCTACATCACTCTGCAGCTTTACGCCACTCTGCAACTCTTGTTACCTACATCACTTTTAGAAAGCAATTTGGCACGATGCTTACAGATACAGAGAAATATCTCTAAGTCAGAAATTCCATTTTTTTTTTTGACAGGCAGAGTTAGACAGTGAGAGAGAGAGAGAGAGAAAGGTCTTCCTTTCTGTTGGTTCACCCCCTAAATGGCCAGTACGGCCGGCGGGTTGTGCTGATCTGAAGCCAGGAGTCAGTGCCCCCTCCAGGTCTCCCATGTGGGCACAGAGCCCAAGCACTTGGGCCATCCTCCACTGCCCTGCAGGGCCACAGCAGAGAGCTGGCCTGGAAGAGGAGAAACTGGGACTGAATCCGGCTCCCCAAATGGGACTAGAACACCGGGTGCCGGCGCCGCAGGTGGAGGATTAGCCAAGTGAGCCAGGGCGCTGGCCATAAATCCCATTTTTGATAATGTATCATATGGCAATAATCTGTACACATGAGTATGTAATACCATCTGTGATAACAAAGAAATAAATTACATGTCTTATATTAGGAAACCACTGAAAATGATGTCTCATAAGATGGATGGAATGCTTTTCAGTCATTAAGATGACTGTTGCAAAAACTAATTATTAACATAGGAACTTTTTAATAAACAATGACAGATAAAAATAGAATAAAAGATGGAATATAACCATTATGGTGGCCATGTAGAGAGATGAAAGCAGGTACATAAGCAGAGAAAAGAGTTTTTGAAAACTAAAAAACCTATAATAGGTTGGTATGAATAAAGAAATACATTTTTATAATTTGCCTGTAATAGAATTGAATTACTTTCATAATAAAAAAGGATTCATTAAAAACATGAATCAGTAAAGCATTCTTCCCCCATTGCTTGCTGATGTTGAGCTAAGAACATTTAAGCCAAAGAAAAAATATTTAATGGAGTTAAAGTGGATTGTCCAGCTGTGTGACCTTGACTGAGGTTACTATTGCACATCTGTAAAACAGGCCTGATTTTATGTCAAGTTCAGAAAATCACTGTGGAGAGTAAATAAGATACTCTATGTGTCAAGTATTTAGCATAGCTTTGGGCACACAGAAAGGCACTTAGTAACAGTTCTAGGTTTCTTTGGTTCCATTCAGAGTAATGGCTCTCATTGCCTTTGCATTGTGATTATATATCTCAACCAATGGTCCAGGTGCAAAGGTGGAAAGGTGAGAACAGCAGAAAGAAGTTCTATTACCTCTGGCCATCCTCTAGCCTAACTTCACCCCTCTCCCCCCTCAGTGGATATTTCAGTGGATGATTCAACTTAGAAGTGAGCAATTTTTCTTTTTCTTTTTTTATTTGACAGGTAGAGTTATAGACAGTGAGAGAGACAGAAAGATCTTCCTTCCATTGGTTCACCCCCCAAATGGCCTGAAGCCAGGAGCTAGGTGCTTCCTCCTGGTCTCCTATGCAGGGAGGACTTGGGCCATCCTCCACTGCCTTCCCAGGCCACAGCAGAGAGCTGGACTGGAAGAGGAGCAACCGGGACAGAATCCGGCGGCCCAACTGGGACTAGAATCCAGGATGCCGGCGCCACAGGCGGAGGATTAGCCTAGTGAGACGCGGCACCGGCCAAGAAGTGAGCAATTTTTCAAAGGTCACAAAATGAACTGGTGAATAGAGGGAAATTTAGCACTTTCTAGACCAGCAAATCCCTGGGTTGACACACAAGGTATCACCAGATGATATGAATTCAAACTTTAGAGAATCCTCTAAAGGCCTGCTTGCTTTCCTTAATTTACACTCCCCAGCATAGTTCCTCCAGCATTTATTTGAGAGTCATTTACCCCATGGCTCCCAAAACATGTAAAACCCAGAAAACAATGTCCTGTGAAGTTGGGAAAGGTCTTCTGGAGGTCTCCCCTTTAGAATTTTATCCCTGAGCTGCTGTAAAAAGGATAAAAAGGAAAAAAAAAGAAAGAAAAGGATAAAAAGGCATTTTAAGCTTTTAAAAATGGTAATAAAGAAAGCAGAAACAAAGTAAAACACAAGAGGACACCTACTACATAATTCCACATACACAGAATATCCAGAAACTGTAAATCAAGAGAGTAGAGTAGTTGTTGCCTGGGGTTGAGGATGGGAGCAAGGATTAATGGAAAATCGTCATAAAAGACCTTACTGGGGTGATGACAGTATTCAAACTGTTACGCAAGTAAGTAAATTTACTGAAAGTCACTGATTTGTACACCTAAATTTGTGAATGTTATGGTATGTAAATCTTGATAAAATTCTTATATTTAAAAAGACAGCACCTTTAAATACTTTATAATTAAAAACATGTATTTTGATTTAAATGAGTTCTGGCTAGGAGCTTCCCAATTTTCTACCAAAAATTAAGGCATGGAAGGAAAAAGAGGAATGGTGTCATTGGAAACAAAAATGGAAAGAATCTGGGCAGAATTGCTTCTAATTAGAAAGCAGATGAGCTAGACTGAGAAATATCTTAAGAGCTTGCTTGAGGAAATGCAGGAAAGTCTACTGGGTTTCTCCTCAGTGGCAGCCCCAGGCTTCAGAGATGCATGTTACATAAAGCACAGAAAAGCAGGCGGCTGTCCATCTGCTTGCCAAGTACTAGTCTGCAAGGACTGGCTCATGATCCTCCTGTTACCAGACCATTTCCCTATAGATGGCAGACAGCAGAGTCTACAATGAATAAGAAGATTACAGCCATGGCACCTTAACATCAGTGAATCCAATGTGAAGAATTAGACAGCCCCTCTGTTGAGCAATTTCCCTTTTTACTGAATGTTCACAGATGAAAGACAAGGCTGCTTCCAACAGATGGCATTAGTTGATCACATGTGGTCATTGGATCTTGGCCACCCCATTGCTCCTTAATCTAGAGCAAAGTCTGCAGCATTTGGGTTCCTTTTAAAGGCATTTTTTATGAGTATTATTTACCCTGGTCATCTCCAAAAACAGTGAGAATTTTGAAAACTAGCAGGAAAATAGAAATGTGTGTTTACTACAGACACCAAAGCAAAGCTTCACTTTCTATGGATACGTTCACAATGGTCACTTGTAAAGTGTCATTTCAGTCTTATCAACAGCCTTTTCCAAACTGAACCTGCTTTTCAGTAGAGTAGCTGCTATTGGGAGAGATGAAGAAGCCAGTCTGCAGTGCATGCTGGGAATTATGGCTTGTCTTATGCTGCTTCTGTTGAGTAGGACATGGAGGAGGAGGTAAGGCCATCCTGGTAGACCAGAGACAGGATGGGGGAAAGTTACTCAGAAACTGAGTGGGTCCTGGGCACATCCATAGCCTGCTAGCTGTGGAAAAGGAACAAAGATGTCGTCACGAAGCAGGCCAAGAATGGAATCAAGCACAATACAGCATTAAACAGATCAATCCTGAAAGATGAGAAAGGCAGAAAACAACATATGGAATTCATGAAAACACATTGCAACATAGAGGAATATAGTGTGGAGATTAGCTACAAGAACATCTCACCAAAACTTGTTTAATGCATGACTCAAAAAGAAAGTTCAGGAGTTTGGTATCCTCAACAAGACACAAAAAGGCATAATTTATAATGAAATAGGTACAGAAATTCATACAAAAAAACATGGTAAGAGGAAAAGGCAAGATGAGATAAAAAGTGAGATGGGTAATATTGATAACAGCAATAAAAATTGCTAATATTTAATTCTTTTAACATATGCTTTATTCAAAGTATTTTTATGTATATTAACTCATTTAATTTTTATAAGAGCATCATGGCGAAATCCTACTATAATTGTTCAAATTTTATAATCAAAACTGAGAAGTTGGGGCCGGCTTTATGGCATAGTGGGTAAGTGCCTGCATCCCATGTGGATGTGGGTTAGAGTCCCAGCTGCTCCACTTCCAATCCAGCTCCTTGCTAATGAGCCTGGGAAAGCAGCAGAGAATGGCCCAAGTCCTTGGGCCCCTGCACCCACGTGGGAGACCCCAGAAGCTCCTGGCTGCTGGCTCTGGACCAGCCCATTTGGGGAGTGAACCAGCAGATGGAAAAATCAATCAATCAATCTCTCTCTCTCTCCCTCCTTCCCTCTCCCTCTCTCCTTCTTCTGCTTCCTCTCAACCTGTCTCTCTCTCTGTGTTACTCTGCCTTTTAAATAAACAAAAAAAATCTTAAAAAACAAGGTTGCCCAACTAATACCTGTTAGAGCCAGTATTCAAATTCTGACAATTTCATTCCATGGCCTGTGTTTTTAATCATTACACTAAGTGGACAAAAGATACAAAAGCAAAACTAAAGGCATCCAAGGCAATAAAAAGAATAATTGAAGTTGTGAGTGACTTAGACTAAAATGAAAAGTCTATCCTGATTAGGGAAAAAAAAAAAAACACAAGAACAGGAAGAAGAGATAATAGATACAGGAGCCAGAGAATAAAAATTTTCCCTTGCTGCCTGAGGATGCATTGCATTTCAGACAAAAAACTTGCAAACACAAGGATATCTACATGTTTGTTTTCAAAAAACAAATCCAAAACCTACAGAACATTAAATGAGCACAAGAAAAATAAACTCCCATGATACATTTATAACTTTACTTCTAATTAAAAACAGAAGAAACTGGGGCCGGTGCTGTAGCACAGTAGGTTAATTCTCTGCCTGTGGCACCGGCATCCCATATGGGCACTGGTTCCAATCCTGGATGCTCCTCTTCCAACCCAGCTCTCTGCTATAGCCTGGGAAAGCAGTGGAAGATGGCCCAAGTGCTTGGGCCCCTGCATCCACATGGGAGACCTGGAAGAAACTCCTGGCTCCTAGTTAGGATTGGCACAGCTCTGGCCATTGTAGCCATTTGGGGAGTGAACGAACCAGCGGAAAGAAGACCTTTCTGTCTCCTCTCTCTCTCACTGTCTGTAACTCTACCTCTCAAATAAATAAATAAAATATTTTAAAAAGACAGAAGAAATTTAAATTAGGCACATTTCCAAATTTCAAGTGTAAACAGAAGGCTGAAATATATGAGGCAAAACTGGTAGAATTTTAAGAATAAATAGACAAGCCTTATAATATAGTTGAATAGGCCTGTAACAGTAATTCTCATAAAGCAGTCAGTAAAAGAGTAAGAATATAGTTAACAACAGGATCTAGTTGACATTTATAGATTTCTTCATCCAACAGCAGCACAGTACATATTCTTCTCAAACTTACATGGGGTATTTACCAAGACAGACTGTATTCTGGGCCATAAAAAACTTTAGCCAACTTAAAAGAATAGACATAATACAATAACCACAGGTCACAGTGGAATCAAGCTAGAAACCAAAAAGAGAAAGATAGCTGGAAAATCCCCAAATACTTGGAGATTAAACAACACATTTCAAAACAATACATGGACCAAAGAAGACATCACAAAAGAAAATTTAAATTATGAACTAAAGAAAATGAAAACACAGCTTTTTAAAAATTTGTGGAATGACAGGACTGGCATTGTGTTGCAGCAAGGTAAGCTGCCAGTTGTGACGCTAGCATTCCACACTGGAGTGCCAATTCAAGTCTCTGCTGTACTGTTTCTGATCCAGCTTCCTGCTAATGCACCTGAGAAGGCAGTGGATGATGGCCCAAACACTACCCAAGCGCTACCAAAAGCTGGTAGAAGATTTAAAATTGATAAACCTTGGAGAGAACATTTGGTGCAGCAGTTAAGATGTTACATCCCATATCGGAGTTTCTGGGTTCCAGTTTTCTGAGGATGCATCCTAGAGAAGCAACAGGTAATGGCTCAAGTGGTTGGGTCCCTGTCATCCATGTGGGAGACCTGGATTGAGTTCCTAGCTTTTGGGCATCTCAGGAGTAAACCAGCAGATGGGAGCTCTTTCTCTGGCTGTCTCTCATAAAAACAAAATACATTTAAAAAATTATAAAAAATTGATATGCCTCTATCCAGGATAACCAGCAAAAAATAGAGAAGAAACAAAGTACTAATATCAGGAATGAAAGATGGGCCACCACCACAGATTCTATGGACATTAAGGGTATAATAAAGGCACATTATAAACAATTGTTATGTGCAAACTTTTGGTAATTCAAATAAAACACACCAATTTCTTAAAAGATACATTCTACCAGAATTCACATA
Organism: Oryctolagus cuniculus; assembly: GCF_051225735.1. Classification (NCBI taxonomy): domain Eukaryota; kingdom Metazoa; phylum Chordata; class Mammalia; order Lagomorpha; family Leporidae; genus Oryctolagus; species Oryctolagus cuniculus. Next base: position 55,629,843 of record NC_142885.1, on the reverse strand, counting down.
AAAACAAACAGATAAGTTACACAGGCCTTTATCTATTAAAGAAATTCAATCACAATTATTAACCTTTCAAAAGAGAAAAACATCAGGCCCAGGTGGGCTCCACTGGGGAATTTTACCAACAATTCAAGGAAGAATTGATAGCAATTCTCTATGATATCTTCCAGAAAATAAAAACATGGGGAATCTAAATCACTCTATGAGGCCTGGGTTACCCTAACACCAAAACTAAAAACATTATAATAAAAGAAAACAACAGACCACTATCTCTAATCAACATGATGGAAAAACTGTCAACAAAATATTAACAAATCAAACCAACAATGTATGAAAAACATTACACATCACAATCAAGTGGGATTTATCCTAGGTGTACAATACTGGCTCAGCATTTGAAAATCAAATTCATGTAATCTATCACATCGATAGGCTAAAGAAGAAAAATTATATGATCATAGTAACAGATTCAGAAATAGCATTTCATAAAATACAAAATCTATGCTCAAAACTCTCAGTAAATTTGAAGAATAGAGGGAATTGTCTCAATTTGATAAAGAACATCAACAAAAACCTTACAATTATCATCATACTTGAGGTCAATGCTGATTGGAAGCAAGAAAAAGATGTTCCCTTTCATCACTCTTAATGGATATCACACTGGAAATTCCAGCGAATGGAATAAGACAAGAAAAGGGAACAAATACTGGGAAGGAGGAAATAAACCTTATCTTCATTTGCAGATGACATGATTATTTATGTAGGAAATCCCCAAAGAATCAACAGGAACTGCTAGAACTTATAAGTGGTTTTAGCAGGGTTGCAAGATGTAAGAGTAATACCCAAAAGCCTGAATCCAGCAACGAACCAGTGGACTTTCAAATTAAAAACACATTATCATTTACATTATCACTAAAAAAAGAGAGAAAAATACTTAAGTATAAAGCTAAGTAAAATATACAAGATCTTATGAGGTAAACAATAACAATGAAGTCCAAATAATCCATTTTTATGGACAGGAAGACCAAAGCCTATTAAGATCTCTGTTCTTTACTTGACTTAGAGTCAATAAAACCCCAATAAAAACCCCAGAAACTTATTTTGTGGACGTTAGACACTGATTCTAAAGTTCATATGGAAAGGAAAAAGACTCATGGTGGCCACCACAACATTAAAGAACAAAGTTGGACTACTGATACTACTCAAATTTAAGTCTTATTATGAGCTACAACAATAAAAAGAGTATGACATTGATAAAAGAGTTAGACAAGCAGGTTTACGGAGCAAACTAGAGAGTCCATAAATAAACCCACACAAATACAGTCAGATGATTTTTGACAAAGGAGCCAAGACATTTCAACAGAGATTAACAGTCTTTTCAGAAACTGGCCCTATGGGGCTGGCACTGTGGCTCACTTGGTTAATCCTCTGCCTGAGTCGGCACTGGCATCCCATATGGGCGCCAGGTTCTAGTCCCAGTTGCTCTTCTTCCAGTCCAGTTCTCTGCTGTGGCCCGGGAGGGCAGTGGAGGAGGATAGCCCAAGTGCTTGGGCCCCTGCACCCACATGGGAGACCAGGAGGGGGCACTTGGCTCCTGGCTTCAGGTCGGCGTAGCGCCGGCCGTAGTGGCCATTTGGGGGGTGAACCAACGGAAGGAAGACCTTTCTCTGTCTCTCTCTCTCACTGTCTATATCTCTACCTGTCAAAAAAAATAAAAATAAAAATAAAAAAGAAAAGAAACTGGTCCTAGAACAATTAAGACATCTACCTTCAAAAACAAAGTTACACAAACATCATAGCTTTCACAAAAATTAATTCAAAATGATCATAGACCTAATGTAAAAAAAAACCAGTTAAAAATCACTTATTTGAAACTCAGTGATTGAGAGATGGACAGAAAGAGAGAGAGAGAGAGCAAGTAAGAAAGCGAGCATGCTCCCACCCATTGGTTCATTTCCCAAATGCTTGCAACAGCTGGAGCTACACCAGAGCAGGAGCCAGAAGCTGGGAACTAATCCCAGGTCTCCCATGTGGAAGGCAGAAGGCAGAAACTCAATTACTTGAGCCATCACCACTGCCTCCTGAGCTTTACATCAGCAGGAAGCTGTAACTAAGAGACAGAGCCAGAACTGAATCCAGATACTCCAGGTGGGATGCAGGCATCCTAACTATTAAGTTAAATACCCACTGCTATTTTTTATATAAAATTTACAATGAAATGCACACATCTTATGTGTACATTCACTAAGTTCTAGCAAATGCACCTATCTGCATAACCCAAATCCTTCTTAATATATACATTTCTTTCTTTCTTTCTTTCTTTCTTTCTTTCTTTCTTTCTTTCTTTCTTTCTTTCTTTCTTTCTTTCTTTCTTTCTTTCTCTCTCTCTCTCTCTCTCTTTCTCTCTCTCTCTTTCTTTCTTTCTTTCTTTCTTTCTTTCTTTCTTTCTTTCTTTCTTTCTTTTTTTGACAGGCAGAGTTAGTCAGTGAGAGAGAGAGAGAGAGACAGAGAGAAAGGTCTTCCTTTTCTGTTGGTTCACCTCCCAATGGCCACTGCGACCGGCGTGTTGCGGCCAGCGCACCGTGCTGATCCAAAGCCAGGAGCCAGGTGCTTCTTCCTGGTCTCCCATACGAGTGCAGAGCCCAAGCACTTGGGCCATCCTCCACTGCCCTCCCGGGCCACAGCAGAGAGCTGGACTGGAAGAGGAGCAACCGGGACAGAATCCGGTGCCCTGACCAGGACTAGAACCTGGGGTGCTTGCGTCGCAGGTGGAGGATTAGCCTATTGAGCCGCAGCACCGGCCTATACATTATTTTCACTCCTGAAAGTTCCCTCAAGGTCCTAACCCTTTATATACTTTTGTAAACAATCACAAAGACTACAGCTACTTGGAACATATTTATGGCATCACCCTATTTTTTGTTGTAGAAATAGTTTAAAAAACTGAAAGAAAAAACATAAAAAGTGGCATTTGTGAATAATGGGATTACCACTGATCTCAGTTTTCTTGTATTCTCTTCTCTGTATTTTCTAAGTTTTAAGTTAATGTGCTACTTGGATGGCAGAAAAAAACAGTAAAAGCTACTTTAAAGAAACATCTTTACTTTAGTAAATGATAACACACACACATATAGGAGAATATTCACAGACATTAGAGCAGTTCTTTTGAAAATCATGTAGCAAAATAAAAACATTTCAATATATTAGATTATAATGTCAAAACTAAAGAAATATTAATAACATTATCACCATGATATGAAGCATGCAAACACACAAAATAGTACTGGAAAGGACTAAAAAAAACAAAAATGGCTCTATTTCTCATTCTGATTTGGCAACGCAGTTATAATTTTTGAAAAAATCATAATTTTAAAAATTAAAAAGCATTTAAGGGCCAGTGCTGTGGAATAGTGGGTAAAGCCACCACCTGCAGTGCTAGCGTCCCACACGGGCACACTGGTTCAAGTCCCAACTGCTCCACTTCCTATCCAGATCTCAGCTATGGCCTGGGAAAGCAGTAGAAGAAGGCCCAAGTGCTTGGGCTGCTGAACCTGCGTGGGAGACCAAGAAAAGCTCTTGGCTGCTGGCTTTGGATTAGCGCAGCTCTGGCTGTTGTGGCCACTTCGGGAGTGAACCAGCGGATGGAAGATACTCCTTGCCCCTGTCTCTGCTTCTCCGTGAGTGTAACTCTGCCTTTTGAATAAATAAATCTTTTTTAAAAAATAAAAAGCATTTAAGTATCCCATAAAATCTTTTTAAAAGATTTATTTATTTATTTGAAAGGCAGAGTAACTGAGAGGCAGAGGCAGACACACAGAGCGAGAGAGAGAGAGAGAGAGAGAGAGAGAGAGAGAGAGATCTTCTGTCCGCTGGTTCACTTCCCAGAAGGCCGCAACGGCTGGAACTGAGCCGATCCAAAGCCAGGAGCCAGGACATTCTTCCGGGTCTCCCATGTGGGTGCAGGGGCCAAGGACTTGGGCCATCTTCCACTGCTTTCCCAGGTCATAGCGAAGATTTAGATAGGAAGTGGAGCAGCAGGGACTCGAACTGGTGCCATGTGGATGCTGGCACTGTAGGTGGCAGTTTTACCCACTATACTACAGTGCCAGTCCCTTATAAAATCTTGACATCAGGACCATCCTGCTGTGAAAAGGTGAACCCACCCAGAAAACTTTACAATATTCCTTAGCTTTTGCAAAGGGCTCCTATGGTCTACAGTTTGGTTGGGTTTGCAACATATCATTCAAACTATTATAGTGGAACAAAACAAACAAGTGCTAAAATACCTTTATCGGGAAAGATGTTGTTTTTGGTGATCTTGACACTTTTGGGTCTTGGGTGATTATCATCCATGCCCATGATCAGGTTGCGGAAAAATAAATCAAATTTCTTTCTGCTGTCAGCATTGATGGTGCCTGCTATGGTCCACACCAACGAGAAGAGGAACAGTCCTTGTAGCCAGAGAAAGATCTGTTGACTTGAGAGACCTTCATATAACTCCATTTCCTCCTCCTCTATATGCTTGATTTCATCTAACAGTAAGAAAAGAGAACCTCAGGAAAAGGCACTGAGTGGCACAGACAGAAAACATGTGAGCTGGCTAATTTTTTCTATGAAGGGATCGGAGAGGTGACTGATATTGAGAGTGCCCGTCACTTGTCAGATCCTTTTGCATTTTATTTACGGTAGTAAAATACACATAACACAAAATTTACCACTGTAACCATTTTTTAAAAAGATTCATTTATTTATTTAAGGCAGAATTACAGAAAGAGGGAGAGCAGGGAGAGACAGAGTGATTGAATGAGCCGGAGAGACCTTCTATCTGTTGGTTCATTCCCCAAATGGTTGCAATGGAAAGCACACCTTACCAGGGAGCTGGCTCAGAAGTAGAACAGCAGGTACTTGAACTGGTGCTCATATGGGATGCTGGCATCACAGACAGCTTAAACCATTGTGCCATAATGCTGGCCCCAACAATCGTGACCATTTTCAGATTCCAGTTCAGTGATATTAAGTACATTCTTATTGTTGTGCAACCATCACCACCATTCCTATCCAGAACTCTTTCAACTGTACAGAACTGAAGTTCTGTGCCTACTAACAATAACCTTCTCTTCCATCCTCCCTCCATGCTCCTTATAAACCAGCATTCTACTTTGATCTACCATAGGTACATCAAAGAAGTAGAATTAGGGGCCGGCGCCATGGCGTAGCAGGTAAAGCCACCACCTGCAGTGCCGGCATCCCATATGGGTGCCGGTTCGAGTCCCGGCTGCTCCACTTCCAATTCAGCTCTCTGCTATGGCCTGGGAAAGCAGTAGGGTAGGGTGTATGTTAGAAGGAAGCTGGAATGAGACAGAAGTTGAAACTTAAACCCAGGCACTATGATATGGGATAGGGTATTTATATTCATGCCTAATCAAATTTTGGCTTCCAGCCATTATTTATATATTTATTATTAATTCTAAATGTATAAAACATAAATAATGAGGTAGTAATACAATAAGTTCCCATATAGCCCTCACTCTATTTCCCCTATTAACATTTCATATTAGTATATTTGTCACAATAAATGAAGTACACCCAGCTTCTATTTTTTTAAATCCAAACTTGTTTTACCCCTCTCATCTCTCCTAGACTTCAGTAATCATCATTCTATGTTCAGATTGATCTTTTTTTTTTAAATTTAGCTCTCACATAGGAGGGAGAATATGTAGTATTTGTGTTTCTGTATCCGGCTTATTTACTCAACAATATGTCCTCCAGTACAAACCATTTTGCTGCAAATGATAGGTTTTCATTTTTAGTAGCCACATAATATTCCATTACGCACACACACACACACACAGAGTACACACATTTTCATTGTTCATCTGATGATGGACACCTGGGTTGATTCCATATCTTAGCTATTGTCAACAGTGCTATAAACATGATGGAGCAGCCTAACCCTTATTTCTTCAAATATTCTCTCTGCCACTTTTCTCTTTTCCTTCTTCTGGGACTCCCACAATATGTATGTTGGGCTGCTTGAATGTCCATCCCACAGGTCCCTTAGCTTCTGTTCATTTTTCTTCAATCTCTTTGCGTTCCTTAGACTTGACAATTTTAATTGTCCTGTCTTCAAGTTTACTGCTTCCTCCTTTGGCCTGCTCAACTATGCCTTAAGTCCTTCTAGTGTATTTTTTTTTCTTTATTTCAGTCATTGTATCTTTTAGTTCCAGAATTTCTTTTCGGTTCCCTTTTAGTTTTTTTTTTTTTTTAATCTTTCCATCGACACTTCCATTTTGTTCACACATCATTTTACTGTCTTCTGACACATCTTACTTTAGTTCTTGAGCCTATTTAAGATAGTTGTCTTAAAGTCTGTGTCTAGTAGGTCCACTATCTGAACCTTTCTTTCTACAGTACAATTTCTGTCAGTTTATTTTTTTGTTTCAATGGAGCATGCTTTTCTGTTTCTTTTGTGCACTTGGGTTTTTGATGTTGTTGCATATTGGGCATTTGAATCTAATAGTTCAAAGTGGTAACTATGGAAATCAGATTCCAGATACAGTCTTTTTTTTTTTTTTTTTTTTTTTTTGACAGGCAGAGTTAGACAGTGAGAGAGAGAGACAGAGAGAAAGGTCTTCCTTTTTCCATTGGTTCACCCCCCAAGTGGCCACTACGGCTGGTGTGTTGTGCTGATCCGAAGCCAGGAGCCAGGTGCTTCTTCCTGGTCTCCCATGCGGGTGCAGGGCCCAAGGACCTGGGCCATCCTCCACTGCACTTCCAGGCCACAGCAGAGAGCTGGACTGGAAAAGGAGCAACTGGGACAGAATCCAGCGCCCCAACTGGGTCTAGAACCTGGGGTGCCGGTGCCGCAGGCAGAGGATTAGCCTAGTGAGCCACGGTGCACCAGCCAAGATACAGTCTTAAAGTCTCTTCAGATCCTTTACGACACTGTATCTTTCGTTGGCCATCTGTGCTGCTTTTCTAAATTCTCCTGTATATGTGGTTATTTTTGAATGCCCTAGTTATTAAATGTCTATCTACCAAAAAGTAGAAAAAGAGAGAAATTAAGGGGTGAGGGAGGTGCTGGCCTTTTGGATTTCTCAGAAGTTGTTTCAGCCTGAGGTGGCAGAGCTTGCAATCCTGAGGGTTAAAGGGCATAGAAATGACAGCCTGTCTCTGTGCTTGTGCTTCTGCAACCAGAAGCAGTGACCAGTAATCAGATCCTTATTGCCCACTCTTGCTCCTGTACGCTGTGTACAAGCTGCTGCTGGAACACATGTATAACTGCCTTCTATTGCAACGAGGGATCAAGACAGAGTAGCAGCTTCCACACTGAACGCTGAAACTGATAAAAATTAATCTCAATTTGTCCTCTAAGCCAGAATTTCAAAATAGTTATATATATACTGGCATATGTAATATGCCAGTAGAATTGTTGTCTAGATGGGGATACAGGTTCCTGCTGCTTTCTATGCCATGATCTTCCCAGAATATTCTCTATCTACATTCATTTTTATTTAACTTACGTAACAAACTTAAAGAGATATGGTTATACTTGTGTAAGAGATGAGTCAATGAAGGCTCAAAAATGTCAAACTCTTTACCATTTCCCTTGTGCTTCTCAAGGTTTAATGTGCACATAAATCATTCAGGATCTGTAAAAGCAGTTTATGGCTAAGTTGGTTTGGACAGGGTCTCAGGTGCTTCTTTTTTTTTAATGAGCCCTTAGGTGATACGGTTGTTTCTGAGTCTTGCTACTTTGAGTGGAAAATTGAGAACTGGATAAAGTTCATCTTTCAAGCATTTCTCCCTTCCCCTTGGCATCCCTTGTCTTCCCATCAGGCTGTTCTCTTACACCCATCCTGCCAACAGATACCCAGGAGCCTGCTGTATTTTATCACCTAGGTCTTCCAGCTTTGGTCAGTTCTTTAGCCTTTCTGCTGTTAGTTCTCCCAGCAGCATGGAAAAGTATTTGATAATGTGTGAAAATTTCTTATATATATATATGTACATATACATTATATTTTATTATATATAATATATTATGACAAATACATTTCTATGTATTAGGACATTCTTTGTGGGATGTTCATATGTTTCACCTAAATTAATCTTGTAGGACATGCCTTTCACATAGAGAGGAACAGGAATTATCATCCCTGTTATGTGGATTAGGAATCTTAGACTGAGGAAAGATGGGATAATTTGCACAAGAAAACCCAGAAAAGTCATGTTAGATCAAAATTAAATACTCAGACTCTTCACCAGACTCTACTATCTATACTTCAAAGGCTTGCATGTACTATACCAAAGAGCTGTCCTACTGTAACTCAAAGGGAGCCAAAGAGGTAGCAGCAGAAGAAATAGCCAAGACACTCCCAACCCCCATGTGGCTTAGGGAATTCTGGGTAGCGCTTACCAAGCAGAGAGGAGTATAGTCTCATCATCGAGAAGGCAAGGTGGATGGGAGATGTTTGCACTACAAATTTACACTGAAGGCGACAAAATTCTAGGCAGGGCTGGACAAGCCACATGAACATGTCATTGACCTGAGAATAGAAAGCTATGTGAGATTGGGAGACATTACCAAAAAATGAGTTCATTTCAGGAGGCTGGAGATGCGGCTAAGATTGTTGATTACTTTTGAGTGGAGGTACACTGGGAAAAGCCTACAGGCAGCATGACTCCTGTTCCAGCTTCCTCCTTGCTAGTTCCAAAGGCCCAGCTGTCTCAGTTTCCCATTCTCATTCCATTGTCCAGAGCTGGCTACTCAGGGAGGCTTAGAGTTACTCTGGGTCAGTTACAGGATGCAGGAGGTAGCCGTAGGTCCCAGCTACTATACAGGGAATCTTCAAAAAGTTCATGGAAAATGTGTATTATGAAAAAGTTATGTGTGGTTTACAATTTTTTTGTGCCAAAATAAACATCTTTTAATTCCACTTCCATGAACTTTCGACATACCCTCATATTTAATTTTGTTTCTATAAAATATTATGAATTATAAATAGCTGATTTACAAATAAATGTTAAATGTTTATAAAGGAGAGATTCCTATATAATGCAGCCATAAGAAATGCAGAGCTAAATTTGGGGCTGAGTTTCAGGGACTCACTAGATGCACATATATATTTATTTGGGGTAATCCTTACTTCTTTTATCTACTTGTATCTACTCCCAACCTCATTTATACTTTTTTAAAAATCACCTGACTCACTTTTCTAATTTTATAACATGAAAAAGGAAAAGAGGCACCACAAACACAGGCTCTCCCTTCTGCTTCTCCTGTTGCAGAGTGTGGTCAGGTACCCATCTAGCCCAGATGTTCCCACATCTTGAAGGGAGGGAAGAAGGGAATGGTCACTCATAGTAGCTGCAAAGCACGTACTTCTAATTGGTTCTAGTGGAGTTCAGGACACAGATAGGAAATGGCAGGACAAAGAGGAAAACATCTCTTCCTAACTTGGTCCCATTTCTAAAGTAACTTCTACCAGTGAGTCAACGGGAGAAGGGGTAACATTGCAGCCAGCCACATAAAGAATGCTCCTCAGCACCATAATTCCCCACTAGTGAGCCAAGAAATGATGGGGCAGATGGAACAGAAAGGAGACATTGACTGCATCACACCATCCTCACCAAGTGAAGAAGCTGGAGAAATGGCACACAGCTAGGAAATAAGAAAAAACTGGAGACAGGCACAGAATTTTCTGCCCCCTTTTTTATCCTGGAACAATGAAGGTTCCTAAGAGGCCTTGAGTTGAGGAGTAGGAAGGTGGGATGGGATGGAGAGGAAGGGGAACTATGGGTCTCACCAATTCCTTGTGCTCCTCATTGAGGCTGTGGGGCAAGGTGTCCATGTAGGAATCCTTCAGGGGCTTCCAGCCGAGCTGATGGGGCTCCATGTAGATCATCCCACACCTGGGAAGCACAAACAGAGGACCAGCCTGGCTCACATCCAGGCTCCCAAGCATGGAAGGGTGAAGTTTATGCAGGCAGTGATGGTGATCAAAGGGCTGGAACATTCCTAGCTCCAGGCCAAGGGGAAGATACACAGATTTTGTGAGGAAAGGGTGGAAACCAGTGATAAGAGCAAGATCTTGAGAACCAGGAGGGCCTGGATTCAAATCCCAGCCCCACATCCTACTGGCCACCAAATGACCTTAGGCAGATTGTTCACTGTCTCTGAACTTGTGTCTTTGTCTGTAAACTGAGGAACATAAAAACAAGTAGTTCATAAGGATGTTGTAAAGATTCAATGAGAAGGGGCCGGTGCTGTGTGCAACGGGTAAAGCCACTGCCTGTGGTGCTGGCATCCTATATGGGTGCTAGTTCAAGACCTGGCTGCTCCACTTCCAATCCAGCTCTCTGCTATGGCCTGGGAAAGCAGTAGAGGCTGGCCCAAGTCCTTGGGCCCCTGCACCCACATGGGAGACCTGGAAGAAGCTCCTGGCTTTGGATTGGCGCAGCTCTGGCCGTTGTGACCATCTGGGGAGTGAATCAGTGGTTGGAAGACCTCTCTGGCTCTGTCTCTGCCTCTCTGTAACTCTGCCTTTCAAATAGATAAATAAGTAAATCTTAAAAAACATAAAGATTAAACAAGAAACTGCCAACAGAGAATTAAGCACCATGCCCAGCACACAGGAAACTCTTAATAAATGGCAAATAATATCATTACCACGAATACTCACATACTGACACACAACACTTAATGTAGTACTATTTTCTCTGTTTTGCTAAAACTAGACGCTCTCTTGCTGGCTTCTGACACCAGCTTACATTTATTGAGCATCTGCTGCATGCCAGGCACGTTTCGAGGCCCTGAAAGCCTTCATCTCTGAATAGTCCTCTTTGTGGCCTGCATTTTAGACATGAGGAGACTGTTGCTCAGAGAGCTTAAGTGACTTACAAGAGACCACACAGCTAGTTAAGTGGTAACAGTGAGGGTAGGAACCCAAGCCAGCTTGAGGTGCCATGTGCTCTTCCTACTGTCTCACATTGCCTTTGGGAATGGGAGCAAATTTTATTCTTCATGGATCTCAGCTGCACAGAATTGGATTAATTATTACCCTTGGGACCCTGATCATTAGCCCATGTTTGGCCTTTCTTAGTTGATTGTTTTCAATAATGTTTTAAGGGCCCATGAACCCGCCATCTGGAGAGAGGCCAAGATCCTGACATAAGGACTTCTTTATCCTACTCCCTTGAGCTTTCCCACCTGAACCTCGTGTTCACCTGCTCCTTGGTTTCTTTCCTTTTAGAGTTTTACAGCATCTCTATACATTCCTAAAATGTATATATTTTGATTTTATCTGTTTTTAAAATAATTTTAAAAGGGAACCATGCTACAGCTAATGTTTCAAGGCTTTTATTTTTAACATTGCTATGATTTTATTTATTTATTTATTTATTTATTTATTTTTGACAGGCAGAGTTAGACAGTGGGAGAGACAGAGAGAAAGATCTTCCTTCCATTGGTTCACCCCCCAAATGGCTGCTACAGCGTGCTGCACCGATCCGAAGCCAGGAGCCAGGTGCTTCCTCCTGGTCTCCCATGTGGGTGCAGGGCCCAAGCACTTGGGCCATCCTCCACTGCCTTCCTGGGCCACAGAAGAGAGCTGGACTGGAAGAGGAGCAACTGGGACAGAACCGGCGCCCCAACTGGGACCAGAACCTGGGATGCCAGCGCCACAGGAGGAGGGTTAGCCTAGTGAGCCGTGGCGCAGGCCCACTAATGGGCTTTTAAACACTTTGGGAACATTGCTATGATTTTATCTGTAACATATTGGCTAAGTTTTATCCATATAGTTGCATTATCAGTGCAGGCCTTCATTTTAATTTCTAAAAATTTGAGGGCTATGTACCAATTTAATAACTTATGAGTATATTATACTTTATTGAAAATTCCCTCCTGATAATGGAATTCAGGCTGCTTCCAAGTGTTTGTTCATGTGAGTTGTGCTACTACAAATATTTTTGTGTAAATCTCCTATTGTACATCAGTAAAAGTTACTGAGGAGCAGAATTGTTGCATCATGGGTTCAGCTTTAGGAGATTATATCACACTCTTTTTTCCACTTGCTTGTTTAATTTCAGACTTCCACCAGCACTGTGGATTGAAGACTGATTTCATGACAAACAAAAGTGAACAGCCAATGACATAAGTGATCTGCTGAGGCTCAATCCCATTTGTGGGGCTTTACAGCTGTCCTCCTGCTTAGGGGTAGTGGGGCCACATCTTCTCTCAGGGCATCACTGCAAGCTGACTTACCTGCTCACTGTGGCTGGGGAGGCCTGCTCCAGGTCAGCTGGCTCAAAGATCAGGCTCATCTTGGGACTCATCTGGATAATCTCGCCACTCATTAAACACAGCTGCAAAGGCAGAGCAGAGGGGTGGGTGGGGGGCAGGCACAGGGGTCAAATTCCATCTGCAAGTGAAAGGCCTCCATGGAGACACAGCTGGTTTGAACTCATTCCACAAACATTTCTTGAGCATTTACTATGTGCCAGGCACTGTGTTAGGTGCATGGGATAAAACAGACACAAGTCCTTGTTCTCTTAGGGTTCACTTCTACAGAAAGGAGACAGATGAAAAGAAAAATATACAGTCTATAAAATGGCAAAAGGAAAAAAAAACTAGAAGAGAGTTTTGCAGAATGCTCATGGTCCAATTTTAATTTTAAATAGGAAATACAGGAAATCACTGAATTATAACCTTAGATGAAGAAGAGATGTTATAAGACATATTATATGTCCAGATTTCTTCTTCAGTGTTTAGCATAGAACTTGATGGGGCCAGTGCTGTGGAGTAGCAGGTAAAGCTGCAGCCTGCGTTGCTGGCATCCCATATAAGCACCAGTTCAAGTCCCAGCTGCACTACTTCCCATCCAGCTCCCTGCTAATGTGCCTGGGAAAGCAGCAGGAGATGGCCCAAGACCTTGGGCCCTGCACCTACGTGGGAGACCTGGAAGCAGCGCCAGACTCTTGGTTTTGGATTGACCCAGCTCCCGCAGCTACAGCCATTTGGAGAGTGAACCAGCAGATGGAAGATTCTCTCTCTCTCTCTCTCTCTCTCTGCCTCTGCCTCTCTGTAATTCTGCCTTTCAAATAAATAAATCTTAAAAAAAATAAACACATAGAACTTGTCTGTCCTCATCCTGTTTTATTTGCTCAGCTCTCTCACAAAAGACTCCTTTTCAACCCTCCTTCCACTCCACCCTCCCCATGTGGTAGTCCATGCCTAAAGTGACAAGAATGTCTCCATAAGTCTTTTTTGAAATGGAATGAAAAACCATTGGAAGTCCTAGTGTTTAGCAAGCATGTCCTCACAGAAAGTAGTACAACCTTAAAGAAGAGCCCTGCAATATACACTCAGACATGGCACCACTTCCTAGTTGCCTACATGGGCTCAGGTGAGTTGTTTAACCCATAAGACAAGTCCTGAGGCCTTGATCCTCAGAGAAGAAAACACTACCAATTCCTTTATTCATCCTAAAGTGTGACTTAAATTTTTCCCAAGTGGGCATTTGGCTTAGGTGTTAAGATGTAACTTGGGATGCCTATATCCCATATTGAAGTGCGGTTCAAGTTTCTGGTTCTGTGCTGGATTCTAGTTTCCTAATAATGCACACCCTGGAAGGCAGGATGATGGCTCAAATACTTTGGAGCCTGCCACTCACATGGGAGATACAGATTAAGTTCCCAGGTCCTGGCTTTGGCTTTACCCAGCTTCAGCTTTTGTGGCATTTAGCGAGTAAACTAGTAGATAGAAGATCTCCCTCCCCGTGGCTTTCAAATAAATAAACAAAAAAAATTTTTTTTTAATTTCCTGCACATTACCTGGGCTATATCGAGCCCATCTTAAAAAAGGTTACTGCAGACATTCCCAGGAATGTCAAACAGCTGCTATGGGGCTGACATCACCAGCTGTGTCATCTCTGAGTATGCAGAAAAGTAAAACACAAATCACATCTGGGACTATAGTTGGATATACACCCAGAGCTGAGAAAAACTGGTAAGAAATTCCTTGATTTTGACACCCTTCATACTTCTAGTTTAAAGACCAACTGATACATTTGTGTTTGTTGTTGTTGTTTTTTAAGATTTTATTTACTTATTTGAGAAGCAGAGTTAGGTCTTCTGTCCACTGGTTTACCCCCCAAATGGCTGCAATGGCCAGAGCTGGACTGATCTGACGCCAGGAGCCAGGAGCTTCTTTCAGGTCTCTCACATGGGTTCAGGGGCCATCTTCTACTGCTTTCTCAGGCCACAGCAGAGAGCTGGATTGGAAGAAGAGCAGCCAGGACTAGAACTGGTGCCCATATGGGATGCCAGTGGCACAGGCAGAGGCTTAGCACACAGCGCCAACTCCCCCAACTGATAAATTTGTACAATGAATTTAAATAATAATGTCCAAATCATGTACTGAAAGTTATTTCTATTTTTATATGTTATATATATAATCAAAATTATGCTATCATTAGTGTATGTATATAATTTTGGTAATTATGCCTTCTATTGTTGAACACGACTCATTTTTACTCTCGTGACATTTAAACACAGTTAGAAAATATATTTTGATTTGGTAACAATGCATTCTCAGTGTAGGAATTCTTTATTTAAATGGTGATCTTCTCTTATTTTACCTTATCAAATAGTTACATAGCACTTCTTATATGCCAGGAATTAGTATAAACAATTTGCAAATATTAATTTATCTAATCTTCCTAACAACATTGTGAGGTGTCACTGTTATCCTCATTTTACAGATAATTAAATTGAGGCACTGACAGTATGAGGTTACATATGAGGTTACACAGCAGAGGCAGGATTTGAACTCAGATCACCTGGTTCAGCAGGTTCCAAGATGGTGGAGTAGAGAAGGAACTTACTGCTCTAGCTCAGGAGAAGACAGTTTTAAAAAAGTGGAGAGAGTGTAGTCTCAGGGAGGAGTCAGGGAGAAAACAGCAGAGGAAACTCTACCGAAATTAGAGAGAATTGGTGGACCTACGTGGAGGGCGTGGGCGCCCACAGCTAGGAACTCCAGCAGCAGAGAGCTATACACCATTGCTGGATAGGGAGGTGAGACCAGACCGCAGCAGCCCGAGCCACTGGTGAAAAAGTGGCCAGCAAGAGCCTAGAGGAAACCCGACTTGGAGCACCATAGGGGAAAGTGTACCAGTCAAACTACAGGAGAAAAAATAAAAACAAAAACAAAGCACGGGATGGACACAGTTCTCTCTTCCGGATCACTTTACAATGATGTCCTGTACCAAGCCGATATCTCCATTTTGGAGATACGTAACAGCTGCGCCAGCTCGTGTCTGCACCCAGCAACCATCTGAGTGGAGACCCCTGACTCGGGTGGGGAGAACTAACAGGGGGCCAGGAGCTTGTGACTGTATGAAGCTTCTGTACTGAGACTGTGAAAAAAAACCGAGGGTGTGTGGGAGGACTCACGCTGTGGCTGGGACTGTGAGCAGTCTCAGTGGGGGGACTCCACAACCTCAGGGGTTCCTGGTTACCTGGTGAGAGACATTGTTGGGAAATCTGAACTTACAATGAGGACTGCACAGATCCCTTGTTGGTCCTTGGGACAGAAGCAAATATTCTACCCACTGGGGCTAGTGCTCAGGCACTGGCTTCCATTGAGGAGAGGCACTCAGCTGAGCAAAATAAACCTCCTTTCTGATTAAAAAAAAAGAGAGAGAGAGAGAGAGAGAGAGATTTACCATGCCAAACCTGGGTGTGTCACCTTAGGCAGGTCTTTAACCCTGGAGAACTGAACAGAGCTCTCTGGGTACACTCACTATAAGCCTCTAGAGATTCACTGAAAGCAGACATCAAAAAATAAATAAATAAATAAATAAATAAGGAGGAGGAGGGGGAGGGGGAGAAACCAATGAGTGTCTCCACAAATGCCCAACAACAGATCACCTGGTTCAAGTCCAAGCTCTTTAGCTACTTTATGTACTGTGGCAAAATGTATTTTTTCAAAGATTGATGTACTGTATCTCCCCTCCCTTACGTGCTTTTGCAGTGTAGCCTTGTTTGACTCTGTCTAGAGGCAGAGTCTATTTTTCTACTCCTTTGAATTTGGTCAGGCTCTGTGACTTCTGTGACCATTAGAATTCAGAGAGAGTGATGCTATGTCAGTTGCAAATGCAGCCCTTAATTTCTTGGAACCTTCCACTTTCTGCTTATTGGAAGTCAGTCACAGCATAAGTGTCACTACCCCAAGACCACCAAGTCAGTAGCCCAATCCATGTAGAGGGGCCTGGAAGATGAGATGCTATTTGGAGAACAAAAGAAAGGGGCAAGGGAGGAATGATTCCACCAGGCATTAAGTGACAAAGCCATCTTCATGTGGCTCCTCCAGTCCTAGTTGCCCCAAGTGAAATCACAATAATTAGAGACCTACTGCCCAGCAGAGTCTTTTCAAAATTCCAAGCCCAAATATCATGAGAAAAATACAAAGTTATTCTAGGCTATTAAATATTAGCTTACTTTGATATACAGTAATGGATGACCAAAATACATCCTGTACATTAGGTACTGCTATTGTTGGAGTATGATTTGACTTCCAAATTCATGTAGAATCTGAGTTCCAAAGTCATAACTTAATGGTACTAAGAGTGTGGAAACTTCGTTCAATTAAGATGTTTAGGAGATGGGCTCGATAGGAAGCCATACATCACTGGAGGCATGCCCTTAGAAGGTAATTCTCACAAAAGGGTTAGTTATGTAAGCCTAAGTTATATAAGCTTATAACTGCTTCCTAGCTCATTGTATAACCCCTTCTCCACATACACTCCATCATTGCCAGTCACTGCCCCTTTCAGAAGCAGAACCAATGGGGTAAGCTAATCTTGGACTTGAATCTCCCCAACAGTGAGCTAAATAAATATTTCTCTTTATAAAGTTAGTTGCCTCAGGTATTTCACTACAGCAATGAAAAACTGACTAGTACAGGTACTATGGGTATATTATCTCATTTATTTATCCATAACTCTTTTATTATTTGCTTTTTACAAATGAGAAAATTGAGATTCAGAGAAGTTATGTCTCCAGAGAAGTTATGTCTCTTGCCCTATACAATATAGCTCACTGGTAGAGGTGGGAATTCAATCTGACAGTAGCATCAACAATTTTAACTACTATAAACATTGTCTATAAATGCTCTTATTCTACTGACTTCAAGTACAAACAGAAACATAATACATGAATTAACTGTTAATTCTCTTGAGGAGCATTTATTCTTAATAAAAAATCTATATATACAGTTTTGATCAATCACTCACTTCAATAAGAGTTTACACCTCTCCCATACAAGTGATATCAGCATCAATAGCTACCTTTTTATTGTCATCCAGAACAGTGTTCATATTTTCAATCCAAACAGCATCCACTGGTCCATCAAATATAATCCACTTGCGGTCATCAGACATTGAAGATGCTTGCTCCCGGAAAGCATTGGCTAGGACACCATCTGTCCATTCATGGCTCACCTGGTCAAAGCACCCATACAGTTGACCCATTGTGATAGCTTTGGGGTTGATGATCTTGTAATCTACAGCAAACTCCTCCATCTGGTTAGCTGGGCAAGAAGGTCCAACATCAGTTACAAAGGCTCTGGTGAAATCAGAACATCAGACAAGAGGCAATGCCACTCCAAAGACCAACTGGGGCTGGCATTCAGCAGAGTGGTTAAGATGCCATTTGGGATGCCTACATCCCACGGTGGAGTCCCCAGATTCAAGTCCCAGCTCTTGTTTCAATTCCAGCTTCCTGCTAATGCACAAGAAGTGAGGCAGTAGGTGGTGGTAAAAGTGGCTGAATCTTTACCACCCATGTGGGAGACCCAGACTGAGTTCCTGACTCATGGCTTTGGCCTGGCCCCGTGCTGATTGTTGTGGGCATTTGGGAAATGAATCAGTGGATAGTGGATCTTTATCTCTCTGCCTTTCAAAAAAAAAAAAAAAGACCAACGAACCTTTAATGATTACATTCTATAAGGAAAGTCTTTATATAATGTATGTTCAATCCTTATGAAGATCAGGATATCTGAGTAGTATACAACTGAGTAGTATACAATGCCTTAAACTGTGAGTTACAGCATACATTAGTCTCTCACCATACTTTCTTCTGACTCGGATTTCAAATACAGTAAATGTACCAGTCAAATCCAAGACTAAGTAAGTATGATCGGGTCTAAAAGAACTGAAGCAATAAAGGCGAGATGTAATTATCAGCCTTCTTTATATGTCTGGCTCTCACAGGCACCCTAAGAACTCTGACTTTGGCAGAGATGAGGGACAGCTGACATATAAAAAAAGGTTCTGGAAAGTGATGGCTACCCTTCTTCATCTGAAGGGCTAGTTTAGCTCCGAAATCTTTTCCTCAACTGCTCAAGCTATCAACTGTCCTCTGGGGAATGCATACTGTTGAAGTACTAGGACCCGAATGGAATACACAGGTTTATGGACAGCACAGCATATGTATTTAACAGCAGAAAACAGTGACACTTTTATATACCCTTCAAAATAAGGAAAAGGTGGAATGCCTGAACCATGAATTAAATAATCACTTCTGCAGAGTTCTGAGGCAAAGACAATGGGGTGTATTCTTTCTCAACTAGAATTCAATGCCAAAATTATTACTGCGCTTGCTGAGTTAGTCTCCAAAACAAAACCTCAAAAATCCGACAGCAACTCAGTCATCCAATGTTATTAAATGAAGTACTTGAAGCAATAATGTAAATGCATGCACAATAAGGAATTACTTTTCAAAACCACAAGTTTGGGTTTATACCAATGAAAACCCCTAACTATTTTCCTACCAATACTTCTACTTGTTGAGTAGGTGCTGTACTAGGTTATTTACTTGGATAATCTCATCTAATTCTCACAATAATCCCATTTTATAGCTGGGAAAACAGAGGATAAGAGAAGTTTAGTCCAAGTCTGAGTCAGATTCAGAAGTGCAGTCTAGTAGTTAAGATGCTGGTGTCCCAAGAAGCTGGGATTGTGGTACAGCATGCTAAGTAGTTGCTTGTGATGCCAGCACTCCCATTTCAGAGTGCCAGTCAGAGTTCTGCTGTTCCACTTCCAGTCCACCTCCCCGCTAATGCACCTGGGAAGACAGCAAAAGACAGCCCAAGTACTTAAGTCCCTGCCACCCATATAAGATACCCAGATGGAGTTCCTGATTCTGGGTTTGGCCTGACCCAGTTCTGGCTGTTGCAGCCATATGGGGAGTGAATCAGCAGGTAAAAGAGCTCTTTCCTTTTCTCTTCCTCTTCCTCTCTCTGCCTTTCAAATAAATAAAATGCTGGCATCCTCTATTTGGAATACCTGGGTATATGATACCCACCTCCAGGTCCTGACTCCAGAATTCTGGCTGATGTGCACCCTGGGAAACAGCAGTAATATCTTAAATAATTGGGTCTGTACCACCTAAATGGGAGACCTGGATTGAATTTCTGGCTCTGGCTTCAGACAGGGATCCTTCCAGGCATCTGGGGAATGATTGGTTCTCAAAAAAATAAATAAATAAAATAAAAAAGTTTGAGTTCATGTCCTCTACCTTAAAAGTGAGGCAGGAAAGGGAAAGGGAAGAAGGGAAGGGAAGAATGGATGGAAAGAAAAAAAGGAAAAGAAAAGAAGCATGAAATGACTGCTTTTAGAATGATTTTGCTTAGGCTAATGACAGGAGTTTCATTGAGGAATCTCTGGAGAAGCCACTGTTTAGTATTTGAGAAAATTCCTGCAGTCTTAAGAATGTGCACATAAAATTCCTTGCCAGAAGTCCCCTCCCCCCCTTCATTTTCCGCCTGTAGACATCTGTGCGCCATGTTCTATTTCTAGCTCTGACATCACGCTCCAGGGCTGGCATAACTAACAGCCTGGCATTATCTCCATGGAGCCAGCCAAGTGAGGGGGGAGTCTGGTCCTCCCTGGAAGCCAAGGAGGGGAGCTTTACCTGCATATAAATCACCCAGAGCTGCAGCCAACACTTTATAAGCAGAGGTCTTGCCACCCATGGGGTCACCAACAATCATATAGCCATGTCTTACCAGCATCATCTCGTAGATCTGGGAGGAGATGTCAAACAAGAAGTTATTCATTGCAAATCTCCCCACACCACAACTGAGTCAGAAGCTAGTGAGGAACCAGTGGTGGGAGAGGGAGATCACTCCCACTTCTAGCTCAGGTGAAATGCAGTCCTTTTTGTGATTTATTGTTTAAGTATCTTTTGGGTGAATAAACATGTGTGTCTCAGATTACATAAAGGATGGAAACTACTATTCTTTATAGCTAATTATATGTTAAGTATCAAGTGATTGCCCAAATTGTTTCGTTTAATCCACCTTTTGCAGATGGAGACTCTGAGTCCAAAACAGGTTAAGTCACTTGCCCAAACTCTTCAGTGGTGGAGACAGGATTTGGAGAGAGAGCTCTCTGACTTCATTACCTTTAATCTTTTCATTACATTGTTGCCATTTACTTTTTAAAAAGAAAAGAAAATGGTGGTCATTTAGCAAACTGCATTTCTATCAGAAGCACTCTTTCTGAGGCTTCCTTGCTGCTCTAACTTGATTAGATCTTTCAGTAAATGAAAATGTTCTTTCTGAGCCAGGCTCTATGCTATAAAATATAAATGACATTCTTGGGGCCGCCTTCAGTGCTGCATCCCATATGGACACTAGTTCATGTCCTGGCTGCTCTACTTCAGATCCAGCTCCCTACTAATGTGCCTGAGAAAGCAACGGAGGATGGCCCAAGTGCTGGGTCCTTGCACCCAGGTGGGAGACCCAAAAGAGGCTTCTGGCTTCAGACAGGCCTAGATCCAGCCATTGTGGCCATTTGGGGAGTGAACCAGCAGATGGAAAATCTTCCTGTCTCCCCCTCCCTCTCTCTGAAACTCTGCCTTTCAAATAAAATAAACAAATCTTTTTTTTTTTTTTTTTTTTTTTTTGACAGGCAGAGTAGACAGTGAGAGAGAGAGACAGAGAGAAAGGTCTTCCTTTTTTGCCGTTGGTTCACCCTCCAATGGCCGCCACAGCTGTCGCGCTGCGGCCGGCGCACCATACTGATCCGAAGGCAGGAGCCAGGTGCTTCTCCTGGTCTCCCATGGGGTGCAGGGCCCAAGCACTTGGGCCATCCTCCACTGCCATTCCCGGGGCACAGCAGAGAGCTGGTCTGGAAGAGGGGCAACTGGGAAAGAATCCAGTGCCCCGACTGGGACTAGAACCCAGTGTGCCGGCGCCACTAGGTGGAGGATTAGCCTATTGAGCCGCGGCGCCGGCCAAAATCTTTTAAAAAATATATAAACAACATTCCACATAATTTCATTCCTTACACTTGGGAATCAACAGTTGTGGGGAAGCCCATTTCGTGAGTTTTCTCATTGTTCCTTTCTGTCTGTGACAAGTAGCCTGTGATAGTTGAAACGCAAATATTTTGGTCATTTATGTTTATGTAAAATTTTATGTTTTTTCCCCTCTTCCCTTAGATTGTGAGTCTCTCGGAGAAAAGGAACACCTGAAGCTTTTTATGTTCTAAAGATAAATTTTCATTATTTTTCACTTTGGAGGTAAGCTATAAGGAGGGTATAAATGAAGGTAGTGACCATGGAGGTGGTAGAGGAGGACCTATCAGCACAGTTTCCCTGCTCAATATCCTTTCTCCTGACTGTTGATAGCAGCACCCCAATTTTTCTGGGCAGCCATCATTTGGTTGACCTCACTTGGGTGGAGCCAACTCCATCTTCACTTCTGGCAGAGGTAGGGGAGGAGTTTTGGTCCAGGTCTTATCTCTGTAATTGGTTCAGATATGGTCATGTGACCTCATCAGAACCATTCAAAGCTACTTCTGAGAATTGTGCTTACAGAGTGATACACATCTTACTTATGGGATTGTTATTTGGGACAATATAAGTCTGAGTTTTTTGGGAGGCCCAACCGAGAATCAAATACGAATCAAGAGAGCTCAGAAATGAAAAGAGGTAGATTGCTAAGGATATTAACTAAAAACCTAGATCTTGCTATATCTGAGGGTACCATATTCCTGAACTTGAGTTAGTTGAGTGAATAAATTCCTTTTTGTTTATTAAGGAAGTTTGAGTTGGGCTTCCATCATTTGGAACTGAGAAAGTTCTAAGTAATTCAAAGTTCAAAAGTCTGTTTTATTCTCAAATTAAAGAAAAAATAAAAACCCTAAGGAAGATGGTCAAAGAAAAAATACTGGATTTTAAATTTGGGCTTTTAAACTCCTAGAAACAGAAACTTAACAACAGATTATTAAGTGGTTTCTGTTGTTGTTTTACCTCTGTCTCCACTGAGGCACCTCTGATTGTTATCAGTTCACATTAAGTATGCTGTAAGTTTTCTCATTTCTTACTCCAGCAAACAGTGAAACTCAGACATCCCCATATGGATACATGGAACCAACCTGGATGATTTTCCCAATAAACCAAGGTACTGGCTGGAGTTTCATGTTTTTGATGTTCTCATTCAGCACTTCCAGAAAAACTTCGTAGTCTGGCTTTGGAAGAACAACTCCAGGAAACAAATCTGATATAATTCCCTGTTAATAAGCATTCAAGAGAAGGTGGAAAGGGTGAAGTATCACATACGAGATTTCAGCATTTTCCTAAAATGAGATCTATATAGACAGCAGAAATCTTGAAAAGTTCCACACTTCATTTTTCCTGTGCCAAAACTCATCCAACATTACAAATGTCAACACTATCTGTAAAACATGATTTCCCTCCTAAATAATTTTAGAAGTCAGCAAGTAATGTGGCTGTACTGTCTTCCAGTCATCATACTAGGAATGAACAAGACAGCCCTGATTTCTTTCTTCACAGAGCTCACATTCCAGTAAGGAAGACAGGTATTAAAATAATTAAAAAAGCAAACTAATTAAATTGGATCAGAACAACTACTGAAACCCAACAGCAAATATTATCCTACCCATGAAATCCTTTTTATTAAAATCAGGACTATGGGCCGGTGCTGTGGCACAACGGGTTAATGCCCTGGCCTGAAGCGCCGGCATCCCATATGGGCGCTGGTTCAAGTCCCTGCTGCTCCACTTCCTATCCAGCTCTCTGATATGGCCTGGGAAAGCAGTGGAAGATGGTCTGGGTCCTTCAAATAAATAAATAAATCTTTTTTAAAAAATAAAATTAGGACTAGACAGGGATGTTTGCTATCACCATAGTTACTTAACCTTTGCAGGGAAGGTATCAGATAATAGGTGTGGTGACTAGAGAAGAAAGAAGGTCAGGAGATATAAGAGGAGGTGGAAGAGGTATCAAACAAAGCATTTCATCTTCAGAAGTTGAACCTTGGTCCTAAGCCGAAGTGCTAAGGCAGTGCATACCTGGAACAGAGGGACATCTTGAGCTAAGAACTTGGCCAGGTTGACATCAAGCAAAGCCCGGAGCAGCAAGACACTTTCATTCTCCTCCGGATACTTGAGCTTCAGGTTGCCTGCGGCAGTGAGCACAGACTTGACAGCACGCATACCATAGTCATAGTGATGCTGGGAGGACAGTTGTTCCGAGCACAGGCGGTAGGTCGCAACAATCTTCTGGGCAAGACTGGGAGAACAAAGATACATCACATTTGCAGATTCCTAGGGATGACCGTATCCCACTTAACAGGCATTCTCAACATCTTCGTCCCCTCCCCCTTCAGTAATAGGCTTGCTCATGGACTTGATTCTGAAAGTTAAGATGAAATATAGCACACACACACACATACACACACATGTATGTATAACATGTACTCTATGTGAAAGTATGTGTTATATACCTGTATATATGTATGATTATATGTATGCACACACAACCAAATTTGGGAAGAATATATCAAACTGCTAACAATGTTAATCCTTAGAAGTGAGACAAAAGGTTACTGATGGGAAAATCACACTTTTTATTTCTGTAACATCATAAATTCTTTTCAATGTCCACATTACTTTTAAAATTTAAAAGAAAAACATTTAAAATGTAATGTACTAAGCACACAACACATGTAGACTCGTACACATGGTCTTTTCTTAGTCTTCTTGGACATACAGCTGGACCACATTTCCCAGCCTGGCCTGCAGTTAGGGCAGGCCACACTACTGAGTTCCAGCTAGTAAAATCTAAATAGAAGTGACTGATGGATACCACCAACTCCAGGGCTGGCCTGGAGAAACCTCTTCTGTAAGAGGCGCCGCGGCTCAATAGGCTAATCCTCCACCTAGTGGCGCCGGCACACCGGGTTCTAGTCCCGGTCGGGGCGCCGGATTCTGTCCCAGTTGCCCCTCTTCCAGGCCAGCTCTCTGCTGTGGCCCAGGAAGGCAGTGGAGGATGGCCCAAGTGCTTGGGCCTTGCACCCCATGGGAGACCAGGAGAAGCACCTGGCTCCTGCCTTCGGATCAGCGTGGTGCGCTGGCCGCAGTGCGCCAGCCGTGGTGGCCATTGGAGGGTGAACCAAGGGCAAAAGAAAGACCTTTCTCTCTGTCTCTCTCTCTCACTAACCACTCTGCCTGTCAAAAGAAAAAAAAAAAAAAAAAGAACCTCCATGTCATGTGCTAAAGCCTTGAGGTGAGGTGTGAGTGATGAGGGCTTGTAAACTATACCTGGGAGAAACCTACCCTGATCATAAACACGTATTTTAGGTTTGCAGAGAATCAAAGATAAACTTACATTATGCTAATCAATTGATATTTGGGGGTCAGGGTTATCCTCACTGATATACTTACATGCATTCCCCTTATGGAGATTTTCTTTACAAAATCAGTTCACTTTCAAAACAAAGACTTTATGTTGTTCATCTGCACCTAGCAGATGGGGATGAGGGAGGCAGCTCAATAAAGATTTGCCAGTTGAGTAAGTAAATCAGTGAGCAGATCAGTGTAATCCAGGTCTACTATGGGAAGGACAAATTACACCTCCTTGATTACACATTCTATTTTGAAAATGTCTGTAGCCCCTGACATCACAAATGAGGGCACCAAAGCTACAAGGACACCTAGGGCTTTGTGGAGACATCTGTTTTAACAACGACAAAAAAAATCAATTGACTGAAAAGCCATTTTACAATGATTACTTGCATGTGTCATTTTGTGTGTCTTTGTGCACATTGGCCTGTGTGTATGTGTGTGTGTGTTGAAAACCTGGGTAATACTTGAATGAGCGATAACCCAGTGACTTGCAGCCAATAAATGTTGTATTGATTATACTTTAATAGTAAATTATATTAAATTTTTCTCTCCAATCTTGGAATAATTTCATTTGTTTTATTATCTTGCCTCAAGCCATTTAGTAATGTGGGTGTGGATGGGTTAGAGTGAAGGATGAGGGAGATATCAGTGGCTGCTTTTTTCAATAGAAATCCAGGCATATGTGAACAGAGAGGAGGCTCTTTCTTGGGAATCTGGGACATATCCCAGTTAGGAATGGAGTCAGAAACAAGTGGAGGGCTATACTCATGTGCTCCCAGATCAGCTAGGGGAGAGGGAGTGGAAGCAAGTTTTTTACATTTCCCTCTTTCCTTACAAAGAGCAATCCACCACACAAAGAAATACTATTTAAAAGACTTTAGCATACACTTGAAAACCAATGTACCATACCTTCTGGAGTCCAGAAACCCCATAGAGTACAGGGAGATTTCTCCAATGAGGGCATAATCTGGTACCATCATGGCCACCGTACGGAACAAGGCCTAGAAAAGGAACAACTAATCAGAACCTGAACACTACGGTGAGTACTGGCGAAAGGCGAATCTATAGAGGCAAAGGTAAGTAGCATGTTTGTTCAGGCCACTCTACTGACAATCCTGGAAAAGAGTGTTGGAGGATGTGTTAGTGCAGAGAGCCCATTTTTAATGGTTGAATCCACTGCTCAACTAACCCCTCCAATGGTCCTGTCCAGATACATACTGTCACATTGGGCCTCTCAATGGTTGAAAAGCTTTAGGTCCTGGTATTCCAATGACAGCTCATTATCCTGTGCCAAAAAAGGATATCTAATAGCATAATCCAAATATGAGAGCTTCCCAGTGTTCAATATGGACATTAGAAATCAATTAGGAACATTGAACCGACATGTATCAAAATAATCCAGATGTCAGATAGATCCTGAGTTCCTGTCCTGCTATCTAACAGCTGTGCCCAAGTTATATGAGCTCTCTTAGAACTCAGATCTATATTTCAAAATGGACTAACAACTTTGTCCCCTTTCATAGAGTTGTTATAAGAATAGATAGCTATCATGTAGATGAAGTGCTTATAAAAGTATGTGGTACACATGGGGTGCTCCATAAACATCAAGTATCAGGTAATTATCTTAGGTCCTAGAGGAGAAGTGACTTGCCAGAGTCCTGCAGTTAGCTAGAAGAAGAGTTGGGACCAGAGTCCAGGCCTCCTGACACCATCCCCTGGTGACTTCTTCTGTATTACATTACTTCATGAAAGCTGTTTGTGCAGATCTAATATGGGTGATGGCTGGGATGGGTGCAGGGGATAGTTACAACTGGGCAGTAAAAACTGAGAAATCTAAGTCCACATTGTACTTTGGCACTCAATGGTCAATGTTGACCTGGAGTGGGTGGGGAGCTACTTAAAGGATCTCCCTGATTCTCTTCCATTTTCAGAAAGAAGAAGTGGTCTAAGAATCCAGGGCACTAATCAGAATGGATTTCTAGCAGATGGAGTGCTGTGTACATGTCAGCAGATTGGGTGTGTGTGGGTCTCTCTTATGACTTCTGCCCAAGAGGATAGTACAATAAATTAGAATTTAATCAATAAAGCAGCATGCCTGAAGGTTTCCTCTGGTCCTTCTCTCATGAAGCTCAGGTGGTAGATGTTCTTCCCATATGAGAAGACCTAGTGATTTTGTGCCCATGGGTCATTGTTCCTTTTGTAAAACCAGCATGCTAAGGGCATGTAGGGACACCTTCCCCTGAAGATGGCCTTGTTGGCTCTCTTCCCTTTCAGAGGCATTTTTCTTCTACCAGCAGAAAGGCCAGTCAATAGATATTGCCCTGGTTATAACTCAGGCCAGCTCAGCATAGACAATGGGGACAAACATGCAGTCTTGTTATCTCTGTAGTTGCCTGTCTTTGTATGGAAACTACTCAGGCTTATCCAGTTTAGGTTTATTTAGCTTAGGAATGAAGGGGGCACTCCATGTGGTCCAGTCCAGGTTTACCAGAGTTCTCTGTATTGAAATCTGATGCTTTTTTTTTTTTTGACAGGCAGAGTGGACAGTGAGAGAGAGAGACAGAGGGAAAGGTCTTCCTTTGCCGTTGGTTCACCCTCCAATGGCCGCCGCGGCCAGCGCGCTGCGGCCGGCGCACCATGCTGATCCAAAGGCAGGAGCCAGGTGCTTCTCCTGGTCTCCCATGGGGTGCAGGGCCCAAGCACTTGGGCCATCCTCCACTGCCTTCCTGGGCCACAGCAGAGAGCTGGCCTGGAAGAGGGGCAACCGGGAAAGAATCCAGTGCCCCAACTGGGACTAGAACCCGGTGTGCCGGCGCCGCTAGGTGGAGGATTAGCCTAGTGAGCCACGGCACCGGCCCTGATGCTCTTTTATAAACAGATTTATTTTGTTTTAGCTTACAATGATTTTTTTTTAAAGTAGAGTCAGGATCTAAAAATCCAAATTTCTGGTTTCTTTCTGAAAAACTGAGATCTGACAATTCCTGCTTTGTACAGCACACTGGAGCTAAGAGGTGGCTGCTGCCTCTAGAAAGGGCATTCAGTAGGGTTTCACTCACTGTGCCGAGCTTGCTTCTCTGGTTTGTATCACCTGTCTCACCTCTGCAGACAACTCAAACTGTGATCGCTGCTCTAGTGCTCAGGTTTTCTATTTGCCACTGGTCATGATGTATGTATTCTCCCACTCCTCCATGAGACCTTGCTGAAGAGGTGGTTGTGTTTTGGGGCCAAGAACTGTCTTAGCACCACTGATACTCTCCTACTCTCACAGCTGAAAAAAATGCCACCTGGCCCTGTTGTTGAGTTTCTCTAGGAGATCCCCACCTCTAGAAGTTTCTATTCTGTCACATACATTCATCATTTACACAAACTGATGTTTACCTTGAGGTTATCTGGCAGTTCAGCCCTGCCAGCGTACCCGGGGTTCATGGTGATAAAGACAGCACAGGTGGGGTTCAAAGAGAGCTCGGTGCCTTCAAAGATGAACACCTTCAGCTTCCGAATAATGGCCTGTTGAATGCTGAGAATCTGCTGGGCTACCACAGATAGCACTTCTACCTGGAGAGAGAATATCTGGCTGGTGTGAGCTCCTACTTGGGACAGCCACACCACTCTGTCAGAATCCCCTTCACTTATCAGAGAGAGAACCCAATCATCTGAAAACCAGATCTTCACATTCAAAATTAGGAGCAGGTCATGAGCATTTGGCCTAGGGGTTAAGATGCAGGTTGGGGTGCCCACGCCCCATGTCAGAGAGTCTTGGTTTGAGTCCTGCCTCTAGTTCCCAATTCCAGCTGATGCAGATTTTGGGAGGTAGCAGATGATGCCTCAGGTGGTTGGGTTCCTGTCACCCATGTGGGAGACCTGGATTGAATTCCTGGCTCCTGGCTTCAGCCTGGCTCAGCCCTGCCTATTGTGGACATTTGGAGAATGAACTGGTAGATGGGAGCCTTGTTTGTCTCTTTGTGTTTTCCTGCCTTTTGAAAAAAAAAAAAAAAAACTTAGATGGATGACTTGGGATTTTTGGTAAAGAACAACAAAATTGGTATGCGTGTGTGCATGTGTAAGGAATTTCTACAGTACTTTGTTTCAATACTTGGAATAGTGCTTGACACAGTAGGAGTGATTATTGGTTCAAATTGCATGTTTATATTTTCTGATCTCATTCCCCACTCAAATAGAATTAATCGCCCATGTTTTTCTGATGCCTCTTTTCTATTACCGCTATAGACTTTACCATATTCTATTTGTTTCATTTAATTTTTGTTACCCTTTGTTTTATTGTAATATTTTTTAATAGGCAGAGTCAGACAGTGAGAGAGAGAAAGACAGAGATAAAGGTCTTCCTTGCATTGGTTCTCCCCCCAAATGGCTACCACGGCCAGCATGCTGCGCTGATCCGAAGCCAGGAGCCAGGTGCTTCCTCTTGGTCTCCCATATGGGTGCAGGGCCCAAACACTTGGGCCATCCTCCACTGCCTTCCTGGGCCACAGCAGAGAGCTGGACTGGAAGAGGAGCAACCGGGACAGAATCTGGTGCCCCGACCAGGACTAGAACCTGGGGTGCCGGTGCCACAGGTGGAGGATTAGCCTAATGAGCCGTGGCGCCAGCCTATTGTAATATTTTCTAAGCTGACTATTTCTTAATTTGTATCATAAACATATGCAGCGTCAGTGACACATAGGAGAGGTCTTTAAAAAGTTCATGGAGAATGTGAATTCATGAAAAACTATGCATGTATTTCAAAATTGTTTTATTCTAAAAAATTGTTTTATTCTAAAATAAACTCAGCTGTTAATTTCATTTTCCCAGAAGCTTCTTGAAGTACCCTCTTAGGAGCTGCTCAATTAATTTTTGAATGAGCCAGTGAATGGATATGTACTGCCGAAGCAAGCACATGAACCAGTGAATGAATAGGGAGGTGGGGATATGTGTATAACATATGTATTCCATCTCCTGTTTTTTGCTTAGTTCATTGAGTATAAACTCTCTACAAGGGTCATAGAGAAGACATAAGGCCCTGTCATCGTGGATTTAAGAGCCCAGAAAAAGGCCCCTCCATGTTCAACCCCTCCATTCTATAACATAAAGCCAAAGTTACCTCAATCCTGTTGAATTCATCAAAGCAGGCCCATGCTCCAGCCTGGGCGAGACCCTTGAAGAACTTCCCCATGGCTTTGTAATCCAAACCATCTGAGCAGTTGAAGACCACACACTAGAAAGAGGGAGGATGTGGTTACCCTTTAGGATGGATCCATTGCATCCAAACTACCTTGCAACATCAGACATGGGTAGGGCTCCTCTCTCCTTGTTCTACTGGAAGTGCTGGGGCCCCACTCTGCCTGTTACAGCAAACCACCTTGAACTGCATGCTCACTTCCCTGAAGAGGAGTCCAGAGAGGGACAGGAAGAGTGAGTGGGTTGGATGGCTTTTCCCTACCTGCTTGGCCAAAGCTTTGGCTAGATCTTTGGTAGTTTCTGTCTTTCCTGTCCCAGCTGGACCCTCAGGAGCTCCCCCAAGGTTCAGCTTCAAAGCTCCCATCAGCGTCCTAAGGGGAAGGAAACAGGAACTCAGTGCATGAGTGCTAACACACAGGAAAGAAACTAGTTTTTTATTTACTTTGACTCATACAAATAGTTAAAAATTTCCTCTGGTCATATAACCAACACATCATCATTTTTTTCCAACACATCATCATAAAAAATTCTGTTTTACTAATCATAACTTCAGAGCCTAGCACAGTGCCTGGTGTATCCACAAACATGTGTTTGGATGAATGATTGAATAAAGGAATATGTACATCCATTTTTTTAAAAAAAAAAGATTTTATCTATTTGAAAGGCAGAGTTACAGAGGGAAGGATTGACAGAGAGAGAGAGAGAGAGAGAGAGAGAGAGAGAGTGGGAGAGAACCATTGGCTGGTCCATTCCCCAAATGGCTGCAATGGCCAGGGCTGGGCCAGGCTGAAGCTCAAAGCCTGGAACTCCACCTGGGTTTCCCACATGGGTGACAGGGTCCCAAGTACTTGGGTCATCATCTGCTGCTTTTCCAGGAGCCTTAGCAGTGAGCTGGATAGGAAGTGGAGCAGAGAGGACTCAAACTGGTACTCATACAGGATGCTACTGTTGCAGGTGGCAGCTTAATTCACTGCACCCCAATTCTAGCCCCTTCATTCACATTTATAGCAGCTTAAGTCACAACAGCAAAGGCATGGAATCAACCTAGAGGTCCATTAACTGATGACTGATGACTGGTAAAGAAAATGTGGGATTTATACACATGATGGAATATTATTCTAGCATAAAATATCACTCTACCATAAAAAAGAATGAAATCTTGACATTTGCAACAAAATGGATGGAAGTGGATATCATTATGCTAAGTGAAATAAGCCATACCCGGAAGGACAAACATCACACGCTTTCTCTTATTTGTGGAAGTTAATATATATATATTGGCCGGCGCCACGGCTCAATAGGCTAATCCTCCACCTAGCGGCGCCGGCACACCGGGTTCTAGTCCCGGTCAAGGCGCTGGATTCTTTCCCGGTTGCCCCTCTTCTAGGCCAGCTCTCTGCTGTGGCCCAGGAAGGCAGTGGAGGATGGCCCAAGTGCTTGGGCCCTGCACCCCATGGGAGACCAGGAGAAGCACCTGGCTCCTGCCTTCGGATCAGCACGGTGCGCTGGCCGCAGCGCGCCAGCCGTGGCGGCCATTGGAGGGTGAACCAAGGGCAAAAGGAAGACCTTTCTCTCTGTCTCTTTCTCACTATCCACTCTGCCTGTCTATACACACACACACACACACACACACACACACACACATATATATATATATATATAGAGAGAGAAGGAGTATAAAAATTGTGTGGGTGTCATGTCATTTTGTATTTAGTTACAAATATTGCTTCACTGAATCATACCATGTTAGGATCACTGTTATAAATCCCTCATTCTGTAATATTAATATCTCTGATTTTAAGAAAAATAGCATATATGGTTATGTATATAATATCTACATTTGAAGTGAATGTGACAAATCAAAAATTATAAAGAAAAAATGAACAAATGAATCTCTCTATATAAAAATCCATATATAAGTTAATCAAAGAAAAGTAAAAAATACTCATAAACTCCATATTCTAAAGATTATCAGTGCTGATGGAATGGGGAAAAGAAATATATTTCTCCAACTACACTCTGAACTTTGAGTTCAGGAGACATATTTGATTCTTCTCCTCATCCCTCAGCAAACTAATACAGCATCTGACATGTGCACTTCAAGAATTAGTTGATCAGGGTGGTGCTGTGGCATAGCAGGTAAAGCTGGTGCCTGCAGTGCCAGCATCCCATATGGGTGCTTGTTTGAGTCCAGCTGCTCCACTTCCGATCTAGCTCTCTGCTATGGCCTGCGAAAGCAGTAGAAGATGGCCCAAGTCCTGGGCCACTGCACCAGTGCGGGAGACCCGGAAGAAGCTCCTGTTTCCTGGCTTCAGAATGGTGCAGCTCTGGCAGTTGCAGCCAATTGGGGATTGAACCAGTGGATGGAAGACCTCTCTCTCTCTCTCTCTCTCTCGCTCTCTGACTCTTCTTCTCTCTCTGTGTGTGACTCTGCCTTTCGAATAAATAAATAAATCTTTTTTTTAAAAAAGAAGTGATTGTTCAAGAGGCCTACAGTTAATAATAATATATCATTTTCAGGATTTTTACTAAATGAGTAGATTATAGGTGCTCTTGCCACAAGGAGTTGGGGGGTTGTGGGATAGCTATCTACGTAAGATGATAAATAGGTTAACTTATACCATTATAGTGGTTATTTAACTACCTGTGTACCTTATAACATATTACATTTCATAAATATATGCAATACAAATTATTTAAAGAAACAAATGGCTGTTGAACAATGAGTGCAATAAGTGAATGCATAAATGAAAAACCACAGGGGTAGGTATTTGCCATCCCTCTTGGGATGTCCACATCCTGTATCCAAGTGCTGGGGTTCAAGTCCTGGCTCCACTCTTGATTCCAGCTTCCTGCTGATGCACACCCTGGGAGCCAGAAGGTGATGACTCAAGTAGTTGGGTCCCAGCCATGAATATGGGAGACCCAGACTGAGACCTGGGATCCTGGCTTTGGCCTGGCCAAGTCCTGATGATTGTGGGCATTTGGGAAGTGAACCAGCTGATGGGAGAGCTCTATTTATAGGTCTGTAACTCACTGTCTCTGTCTCTCTTCTTTCTCTGCCTTACTTATTCAAATAAATAAAATTTTAAAAAGTTAAACTTATAGGACACAGAAACAAGTGATTTTTTTTAAAAAGATTTATTTATTTATTGAAAGGCAGTATTACAGAGAGAGAGGGAGAGACAGAGAAAAGAGAGATCTTCCATCTGCTGGTTTATTCCCCAGATGGCTGCAAAGACTCAGGCTAGGCCAGGAAGAAGCCAGGCACTTCTCCCGGTTCTCCCACATAGGTGATAGAGACCCAAGTACTTGGGCCATCTTTTGCTGCCTTTCCCAGGCATTAGCAAGGAACTGGATCAGAAGTGGAGCAGCTAGTGTGGTGGTATGAGAAGGCCATGCCAAGATGGCTGCTGGCAAGCGAGTGTCAGTTACTCAGGAATGGCTTCGAAATCCACCTGGCAACGGAGCCTGCCTGGCAACAGGCTGTGATTGGTTAAGGAATAAACCGCCCCTTGACTGGATTGGCTGCCTTGGCTATTTAAGCTGTTGTACCGGCTGAAATAAAGGAGTCTGCAGGCTGCTTGCCTCTGGCCCGCTTTCACCCAACTCCTGGGGCCTGTGTGGTGACGCCCCGCCTCTTGCTCCCACCATGCTCCTCCTCTCAGAACGAATCCACAGCAACAAGCTGGGACACAAGCTAGCACCCATATGGGATGCCAGCAAAGCAAGGCTGCAGCTCTACCTGCCATGCCGCTACGCTGCCCCCAGAAAACAAGGGATTGTGAATGAGAAAATATTCTCGAGTATTATTTTTGCAATCTAAAAAAATTCACTATAAGCAAATATATAAAAGATATCTAAACATCACACAAAATTGACAAGTTTATAAATCCATATTTCTATTGCAATGAATTCAAGGGAAATGGAAAAGTACTTTGCTGAGCACAAGATGATCCTATCTCTTCATCAGATAGCTGGCAGAGCTAGCAGGGCTGGCAGAGCTTAGAGACTCCTTGTTTCGATCCTTGACCTGACCCCTTGCCTATTTCTTGGCCATGAGAGTTCCAGACACCATCTTGATTCTTGTTATTGGAGAGCTTTCTACTTCAGTCCCATGTCATGTTCATGGTCACATATCAATCCTACACTTACTGGTTCAAATGCATTGATTTACACTAGGACTCCTACCAAGAGCCCATCTTTGGGACCATGGTGACTATGGGAAAACTCTAAAAACTTAAGAATCTGAAAGGAAGAGGATAAAGGTAATGCCCCCAGGATGCCTTAACATTCTCCCAATCTTTTTCCTTTGGAGTTCTCTACTCCCTCTTCAGGTTTCGGAGCCTCAGAGTTACCTGTAGCAGCGGTCAGTGAGGGGCGTAATCACCAGTCGGGGGGAGTTTCCCAGGTACTCATAGCCATACAAAGCTTCTGTAGTTATCATCTTCACCTGCACGTCCTTTGCCACCCAGTAGTAGCGCAGCTGTGAGATCCACTGGAAATCGTTCAGATCAGAGACGTTGTCCTTAGCTAACTTGGCCACTACATCGCGAGCTGTTGGGACACAGAGGCAGAAATACACATGCACAGCCATCAGAATTCTCCCATCTCTTCCAGCTTCTCAGTTAGAAGTGGGTGCTTTCAAGGCCATTCCTCACTCTCCAAACAGTTTCAAGTGGTACCACTCTGCTTGCCTACCCATCCTGCCCCGCCCCAACTGCAGGCAGCAAATTCTATCAGAGCTGGTCTTTGCTTCCTTCCAAAGACTCAGGCAGAGAATCTCCTGAGTTGTCTTCTCTCAAGCAGCACAGTAGATGTATTAAATGTGCATACTCCAAAATCAGACTGCCTCAGTTTGAACTCTGGTTCCACCATGAACTACCTATGGGACTCTGGGCAAGTTACTCAACCTTTCTGTCCCTCAGTTGTATAATCTGTAGAATGGGGATAACATTGTACCCACTTATGATTATAAGGATTAGATCAACATATATTATACACACACACACGGGGTGGAGTGAGAGCAAGAAAGACAGAATATTGTGTCTGACAAATAAAATATTATATATTAGCTATTGTTATCATTGCTAAAATCTTGGGAGACTGATTTACAGGGCTTTGCAATATATAGTGACCCCAAATGCTGTCATATCCTCAGTATGACCCTTTGTCTGTTCCAGGTCTCTAGAGTATCCAAGAAGGATGCAGTCCCTTGTTCTGACACAGCCAGGCAGTTTGCAGCAGAAGGCATCCCCATGAATCCATCATGAGATCATCCTCTCCATCTGGGGGCCTGAGAAACCAGCTGAGACATACGTTTCTAGTTTTCCTCCTTTCTCTCATAGGATTATGAGCCTAATTTAATTTTCTCACAATGGCATAAGCTCTGATGCTCGAGAGTTATATAGGTTTATGAAAATCACTAATTACTCTTTAGATAACTCACAGGGTGAGAGTTACTGAGATCTCAGAGCTGGTACAGCAGGCTCAGAATGTGGATCTTAGAAATGTAACTTGACAAAGGGATGCTTCTGCAAGTCTCCTGCCTCTCTGTGAGAAAGGCCATCTTTATTAGAGTAAAATCTGGAGCCCTGTAGAGAGGAGTCCTACAAGATTACACCAATATCTCTCCTGAAGAATTTAATTCCCTTCTAGGTTCACTGAGAGAACCTATAGGATGGTAGCAAGAGTAGGTTCTGTATGAAAGATCCAAGAGGAAAGTGAATCTAAAGGGATTGTACTGGGGACACTTTCACTATCTAGTGTGTATGTGTGTGTGCATGTTTGTGCTTGTAAAAGCAACCACTCTGGAGTACTCTGGGCAATACCATGGCTGTATTCATTGCTCCTACCAGCTGGGTATGTGGCCAACTGAAGAACACATTCTCTCCTCCCTCTCTGATTATGCCAGTCTATTCAGGTGAAGTTCAACTGAAATGAGCATCAACCTTGAGGGGAAATGGATGCCACGAATGCCTTAGGAAGCTGGGTGTGTGAGCAGGAGAGATGCTGTCACCTGGCAACCAGCCTGGTCCAGCCCTCGTTTCCATGGTGATGATGGAATGAGGGTGTGGGGGTGGTTTGTTTTATTCAAAGACCCTAGTTATTCCCTCTCCTTTTCTCCTTCTTTTTTTTTTTTTTCTAAAGGAAGATATGGAGGGCATCATCATATCTAATCACCTCCTCCCCACATCACCATCCGTTTCTAGTCCCTGGGGTTTGAAATCAGACATTGGAGCCTCTGCCACTGACATGCTGTGAGCATCTCAGCAGGTCCTTTACCTTTCTAAGCCTCAGATTCTCAAGCAATGAACTATATATGAAAATCAAACAATGTAGTGCAAAGCTTGGCACCTAGTGAATATTCAACAATCTTAGATGGCTAACCCACAGAAACCACTCCAGCCTGGTGCCTCTCACAAATGGCTTTGGCCATCAGTGAGTCCTGCTTGGAGGGCTCCTGGAAATAAGGATGAGAAGAGAGGGGAAATGGGCTGGAGACATGAGCTGGCTTTGGCTTCACCTCTTACTCTGCCATCTTCTCTGAGTTGGAGAGGCCTTGCCCTAATAGGAAGGAAAACCTGCATCATTCCACCCAGGAGAACTGAAAGAAGCAAACCTGGCTGCCATCCTGGACAGTCAGTAACGCTAAGACAAGTCTCGCTGCTTACCATGGACATCGATGACCGTGAGGGCCCCGAGAGTGAGTCGAGCTCCACTGCTCAGCTTCCCTCGCACCAGCTGCACAATCTGTGCAATCTGATCGTTGCTCTTTTTCAGAAAATCCTGGCAGGAGTAGAGGAGGGGAGAAGTGGTTAAACTGGATTCTCTGGTGATCCCTTCAGGGAATGACATCATCAACCACCCAGTGGCCTAGGCCAGACTCCTTCCTGCATGTTATGCCTCAAAGCTTCCTCTCCCTCTCCCCCAGTCAATACTGTCTAGATGAATTTCAAATGCACTGTGCTAATTGAAAAAGGCCAGATTTAGAAGACTGTACGGTTTTAGGTTTATGATATTGTGGAAGATAAAACTTCAGGGGCAGAAAAGAGACTAGTAATTTCCAGACGCTTAGAGTAGGGACAGAAGTTGATGACAGGTACAGGAGGGGATGTTCGGTGGTCTGGAGCTATTTTATAGCTTGCTTGTGATGGTGCCTACATGGACTGTTTGCATTTGGTAAAACTCAGGACTGTATCCTAAAAAGGGTGACTTTTACTGTATTATAAGCCAGAATTAACTTTTTCCGATTAAAGGAGACAATTTAGATCTGAAAATGAAATGCAACTTGTAATCCTAGACTAGGAAAAAAAATGTGTTAGTGAGGCAATTGACTAGATTTAAATTAGCAATCTAAACGATCTATAGAACAGAACATACTATTGTATCACTGTTTATTCCGTGATTTGGATAATTGCACTGTGGATATAGAACATGTTAATATCTAGGGAATCTGGATGAAGGGTATACTGGAACTCTTTGTATTATTTTTGTAACATTATTTGTAGGCTTGATTTACTGAAAAATGAAGAGGTTAAAAATATACATGAATTAAAAATGTTATTTATTTAATTTATTTTAAAGTCATAGATAGAGACAGACACAGAGACAAAAAAAAAAAAAAAAAAAAAAAACAAAACAGACAGGGATCTTCCACCTACTGGTTTACTCCCCAGATGCCTACAACAGCTGGGGCTGAGCCAGGTCAAAGCCTGGAAACAGGAACTCAATCTGGGCCTCCCAAGTGGGAGGGATCCAACTACTGGAGTCATTCTCTGCTGCCTGCTAGGGTGTACATTAGCAGGAAGCTGTAACTGGGAATAGAGGTGGGACCTGAATCCAGGTATTCTGATATGGGATGTATGCATGCTAAGCAGTATTTTAAATGCTATGCCTAAACACTTGTCCTTAAAATGAATTTAAAAAAAAAGAAAAAGAGCACCCTAGATTCAAATCTCACCTTCCTTACTTCCTAGCTATGTAGTTCTGAGAACATGATTTTAAGCTTCTGAGTCTATCAAATCTAGATCATTATAGCTACTTCTTTAAGATGCCTTGAGGATGGCCAGTGCTGCAGCTCACTAGCCTAATCCTCTGCCTGTGGTGCTGGCACCCCAGGTTCTAGTCCTGGTTGGGGTACTGGTTCTGTCCCGGTTGCTCCTCTTCCAGTCCAGCTCTCTGCTGTGGCTCGGGAGTGCAGTGGAGGATGGTCCAGGTCCTTGGGCCCTGCACCCGCACAGGAGACCAGGAGGAAGCACCTGGCTCCTGGCTTCAGATGGGCACAGCGCGCCGGCCGCAACGTGCTGGCCGTGGCGGCCACTTGAGGGGTGAACCAACGGAAAAAGGAAGACCTTTCTCTCTGTCTCTCTCTCTCACTGTCTAACTCTTCCTGTCAAAAAAAAAAAAAAAAAAAAGACAAAAAAAAAAAAAGATGCTTGAGGATTGAGAGAGTACTATGAAGCACTTGGTACAATGTTTGATGTGAATAAAACATCCAGTGAATAACAGTGGTTGTTATGGTTATTAATAACAAAGTCCCTGGAACAGATAAAAAAATAATTTCTCCATGCTTCTGCATTGCCCTTGGGGTATTGGTAAAGCCCTTGGTGGAGGGGCTGCTCCCATGTCTCTCTTAATTATGCCCATTCCACAGCTATTCCAGACCACAGTACCTTCAGTTGTGCAATGCATCATGTTTTTCATCTGTAGACTTTTGCATATTCCAGTTCTACTCTCTAGAACACTCTGGTTCCCATTCTCTGCTAATTTCTAGTCATACTTTAGGTCTCCTCAAAGATACTGCTTTTCTGTGAAATCTTTCCTTCTCTCATTTCCCTCCTTGCTCTCCACACTTCTGTATTGCTGTTCTTTCCTTATAATCGTTCTATGTAAGAGTCATTTTATCTTGCCACTAATCTACAAAACCATGAGGACAGGGACTATGTCTGTATTGTTCAACTCTCTGATTCCTTCACCTAGTAGCAGTCACAGTACCGAGCAAACAAATATTTGTTAAATGAATAATGGACAGCTGGACTGATGATCATCCTGCACCAACACCTGCCACTTTTAGAATACAGAGGCATATCATTCAGCATACATTATCCCAGAGATGCAGTCACAGAGGGCAAAAGTGTTGTTTCTAAAACTTGAAAGGGCTGGATACGGGTTTGTTTGCGACCAGGAATGGTGAGGAGGGGGCTGTAATGTAGGAAAGGAGGAAAACAGTGGTGGTCTCTTGGCATAGGAAGACAAATAGGTCTTTGTTGGTGGAGAGTCTGCCAGGTGGATCCCCGGGGGCAAAGGCTGATAAGTCTTAGAATTTGTATCTGGGAAGGACTGTGCAGGGTCTCACACTATACAATTCTACTACAGCCCCAATTCCAAACTCACTGTCTTCAAGACAATCATGGCTTCTATGACACCGTGAGCCAAAATGATTTTTGTTTCAAAAACAAAACATGGCTATTCTAAAGATATATCATTCAAATCCTGGTCAATGCTTGGATACCCTCTGCAAGCTCCAAGGCAGGCTCACTTACCGGTAGGGTGTTTTTGACTATGGCTTCGGACACCTCCTGAGTCCAAAAGATGCAGGAGACACAGATAACCACTTGACCAGGCCACTGCAAGACCCACTGGTTACGAGGGACCTGAGAAAGGCAAGGGGGATTATTGTAGGATTATCACATGTGGTTTAAACTATCTGAAAACACGCCCCACCACCTCACCCACACAACAAATACAAAACCCTCCCCACCCTTAGATGCTATAAGGATTGACATCTCTAGGTTTATTGATTTGTGTCTTCCTCTCTGAATTTTATGAAAAACAAAATCACTAACAATTTTTTCAACTCTTTTTTTATGCTTCCATTTGGCAATTTTTTAAAAAACATA
The DNA here is from genome assembly GCF_051225735.1 of Oryctolagus cuniculus. Classification (NCBI taxonomy): domain Eukaryota; kingdom Metazoa; phylum Chordata; class Mammalia; order Lagomorpha; family Leporidae; genus Oryctolagus; species Oryctolagus cuniculus. The sequence goes on along the minus strand of NC_142885.1, from coordinate 55,590,059 downwards.
ATCAAGGTGATGTTCAGGGAAAAAAATCTACTATTTTTAATGGCAACATCTTATTGCAATACTGTGCAATAGTTTTCTTAGCCATGCCCCTTGCTCCCCATTTTTTTTTTTTTAATATAGGTCAGGAGTGGGCAAGCTATGGCATGAGGACCAGATCTGGCCATGCTTGTTTTTGTACATAAAAGGTCACTGGAGCACAGCCCTGCCTATCATTTTACATATTGTCTGTGATGCTTTTGTGCTATAAGGGCAAAGATAACTAGTTGTAATGGGAGTGCAGCCCTGCAGAGCTGAAAATGCCATATGGCCCTTTGCAGAAAAAGTCTACTGACTCTTACTATAGATTCAGTTGGGTGAAACAATTTCATACCAGTAGCAATGCTGTTTTCTTTTTTGATTTACAATGTATCAGAGAAAACAAGGATTGGCCTTTGACTTGCAGTATGAGGGGCAGCAGGGTCAGTGCCCAATACTTTAGGTGAAGGTGTTAATTGCATGTGCTTTGTTTGATGCACAGACGGGGTCCTGGGAATGAAGGAGGAGCCTGAAGGTAAGAAAATGTGTGGCTAATACGAGAATGGACTAAAGTTAGGTTCTGCCAGCATGAACCTCGATAAAGCACAACTAAAGGTTCACTATGACAGGTTACTTTCTCTTAGGCTGTATGTTACACCAATTTCCACTAAAGCTTTAGGAACTCAATGAGTTGTGCCATCCAGCAGCTATATGATGCAAGTAAATGCTTAATAGCAAGGGGCTCTAAATAGAACTGGTGCCATCAATTTTATCTGACAAAAAGGACTGGCCTGTAGAAACCCAAGAATACCAGTCAACACTCTTGTGTTGTTTCACTTGCTTCTAACTGCAAATATTTTCACTAAAACATGTTCATTGCCCTAGGATTTATAAGTAAAGAGCATAGGGGGTAATTGAGCTGATCCATTTAGCCTTCTCTCCAAAGCCCCCTTCATAAAACCAACATCCTGACATGTGTACGCTGATTCTTGTTTACCTTGACGTATGCTTCAATTCCAAGTCCAATAACATCCCGCATACTGGCAAGCATCATCTGCTCTACCTGCTGCAGCCACTTTTCAACCATGCCCTGTAGGACAAGACACAGAGAGGCAGTAGGTTAAGTACTGCCCACAGGGAGGGTCCATGGGCAGAACCTAGTTTTCTCTCTGGACAGGGCTAGAGGGAAGCCAAAAGCTTTGCATGTCTTCCATGCAATATTCTTTAACCATTTGCTTTACATTGATCTCTAGTATTCTAAGAACTGTATGCCTCCTTAAAGGGCAATAAGGATTTCTTTCATGTCACTTTTTGAAACAGAGAAGTTCTCTGAAAGCAAATAAAACACTCACATTTCAATTAATAATTTTTTATTTATTTATTTATTTATTTATTTTTATTTTTATTTTTTTTTTGACAGGCAGAGTGGACAGTGAGAGAGAGAGACAGAGAGAAAGGTCTTCCTTTGCCGTTGGTTCACCCTCCAATGGCCGCCGCGGCTGGCGCGCTGCGGCTGGCGCACCGTGCTGATCCGATGGCAGGAGCCAGGAGCCAGGTGCTTTTCCTGGTCTCCCATGGGGTGCAGGGCCCAAGCACCTGGGCCATCCTCCACTGCACTCCCTGGCCACAGCAGAGGGCTGGCCTGGAAGAGGGGCAACCGGGACAGAATCCGGCGCCTCGACCGGGACTAGAACCCGGTGTGCCGGCGCCGCTAGGCGGAGGATTAGCCTAGTGAGCCGCGGCGCCGGCCTCAATAATTTTTTAACAGGTTTGATTCATGCATTATTTCAGTAGCTCCCAAACTTTGCTGTGTGCTGAAATCATCTGGAGCTCTTTATAAAACACAGATGTCTGACTCCCACCTCCAGACATTTTTTTATTTAATTGATGTGAGATGCAACATAGGCTTTTGTATTTTGTTTAAATACAAAATTTGTATTTAAAGCTCCATAGGTAATTTGAATGTACAGCAAATTATTTGGTTTTAGAATTTCAGGTAACAGCAGCTGCTGATGTTAGGAGCATGTAAGGTAGCTGGCTGGTATCTGGGTTAGTGATGTGACTTCTGGTTGTTACAGGTGTTTTTTTTTGTTTTTTTTTTTTTTTTTTTTTTTTTTTTTTTAGAGGCAGAGTTAGACACAGAGAGAGAGAGAGAGAGAGAGAGAGACAAAGGTCTTTCTTCCATTGGTTCACCCCCTAAATGGCTGTTACGGCTGGCACGCTGTGCTGATCCGAAGCCAGGAGCCAGGTGCTTCTTCCTGGTCTCCCATGCGGGTGCAGGACCCAAGCACCTGGGCCATCCTCCACTGCCCTCCCAGGCCACAGCAGAGAGCTGGACTGGAAGAGGAGCAACCGGGACAGAACCAGCGCCCCGACCAGGACTAGAACCCGGGGTGCCGGTGCTGCAGGCGGAGGATTAGCCAAGTGAACCGTTTACATGTGTAGGTGGCAAAACAGTCAAAAAAGCAGGGACAAGAGTGTGTGTTTCTACTTGAGTGTGTTTTCATGTTCAGTGGAATTCACACTTTACTCATTATATAAGGACACATCTTATGAAAACTGAGGTAAGCAGCATCTTAGTGATTCCATGACCCTTTACAAACAAGTGCCACAGGAAACTAATGTTCTGAGAGGATCACTTTTAAATGGCCTCTACATAAGGAGATCGAAACAGCACCAGTTACTTGGGTCTAATTCCTGCTACTGCTTCTATGTCAAGTTAGCCTGAAATCCTTCTACAAATTTAATTATGTCATGCAGCCTGTAGCATAATACCCATTTTAGAGATGTATAAACTGAGACCCGGAAAGATTAAATGACTTCCCCAAATTTCCCAGTGGTTAATTGATGGACCCAAGTGTTATATACTCAGGCCATCTAGAAATATAGTCCAAATGCCTAGTCAGTGTTCTCTCTGTCTTTCTCTGCTGTTGTATGGAAAAAAGAACCAAAAATGTGTAAGGGAAGTTACTTTGGCGTTAGCTGGATAGATATTCTGTATGAATGGAACAGTTTCTTTTTCCGAGCTGATCATGCCCACAATGGCCAGATTGTCTGTAAACTCCAACTTGGCAATTCCTTCAAAGCACTTCTTCAAGTGTGGTTGCACGCGGAGGGGGTCCTTTGTTTCAGACAAGATCTCCAGAAGCTCGTCATTTGACAGGAAGAAGAACCTATTTCAAAGTAAAAGAAGAGGGTAGCTAGAACCTCTCCCAAGCACTTTCTCCAACCAGATAATATCCCTACCAGGCAGATCGCACCCAGGTGAATATCAGCTATGTCCTAGGGTCTTCTCTAAGGCCCACTGTTTTTATTTTTATTTGAGGTTTAGAAGGTGGAGATGGTTTTGGTCAGAGATCATGAAAGGCAGAGTTACAGACAGACAGACACATATATACAGAACAGAGGTCTTCTATCCACTGGCTCAGTGCCCAGATGGCTGAGCCAGGCTGAATCCAGGAGCCTGAAATTCTTTCCAGGTCTCCCACATGAATGACAGAGGCCCAAGCACTTGGGCCATCTTCTGCTGCTTTTCCAGGCACATTAGCAGGGAGCTGGATTGGAAGTGGAGCAGCCAGAACTTAAACCGACTCTCATATGGGATGTTGGTGTCCCAAGCAGCTGCTTAACCTGCTGGGCCACAACACTGGCCCCCAGTGGTCTCAACTTTGACAGCATTTTAGAATCACCTGGGGGACTGTCTAAAAATTCCAGTGCCCAGGCCTTCTGATGTAATTGATCTGCGGTTGGGTCTGGGGAAACTCAGCTTTTCAAAAATTCCAGATGTTTCTAATGTGCAATCAGTATTGAGACTCACTGGTAAGAGGAAACAGAAAGATTTACTTGTCTTTCCTTCTCTCCCAGTATGCCAGAAAACAGTACAGGTATGAAACCAGAAAGGGCATATTACTAGTCACCCTACTTACATGTAGAGGCTTCTGCCATCTCTTAAATTACAGATAAAAAGACAACTTTGCTGCTTTCGTTAGGCCCTAAAAGCAGCAACAACAATCCTTCAGACAATGTGTCCCTCTACTGCGACAACCAGGCTGAAAGTTCCACAATGGAGGGACCACGTGACTACAATCTTCACTGAATCTAGTGGGTTACCAAAGTGGTCACAGTATTTGCAGCTCCTGTCATCAAGAGTAGAGTCTATTTTCACATCTCTTAAACCTGGGCTCACTCTGTCTTGCTTCCGCCAACCGAATATAGTGAGCGTGAGTTTGCACGAATTTCAAGCCTAACAAGAGGCCTTGAAGTTTCCATTCCTGCTGCTCTTAGGAATCCTGTGACCACCACCATGTGAACAAACCTAGGCTAGCCTTCTAGAAGGTGATGATACATGGTTCAACTGTTCTTGTTACCCCTGCTTACAGCTGACTATAGTCACATGTGAGCTCTGACGAGGCCAGAAGAACCACCCAGCTGAGACAAATCCAATCTGCCAACCTGTAGGATTGTGAGCTAAACAAACAGTTGTTTTATTAAGCCTCTAACTTTTGGAGTGTTTGTTACACATCAAGTCAAACTGACTTTGCAGTGTAGAGCAAGAAGGCAGAGACCAATAATTAACTGTTGGCTGATTAACCAATATCTTAGGGGGTGTCAGTTTCTCTCGCTCTCAGTGAAATTCAAATGGGTGTTCTCCATGGGCTTACACTTCTTCTATCTCCATCATGTGTTACTATGAATAGGCTAAATGGTCATAAAATAATAATTAATACAATTATGTAGATTAAAATAATTATTTAGTATGCTGTATTTTCAAGATAAAATTAATTTATGTGACAATAACTTTCAAAGTGTTTGCTGACAGTGTTTATTTTATAAAATAAAACTTTATAATGAAATTTGAGATACTGTGTGTGTGTGTGTGTGTGTGTGTGTTTAACTTGGTGAGAAAATGTAGCTTAGAGAGTTTAAATGACTATCTTATCGAAACCTCCTGTGTTTGAATTCCAGGTTGGCCATTTAACAGTCTTGTGTTTTTAGGAAAATTATTTTCTCATTTCTAAAATGATGATAATAATAATGCTTTCAACATAATAGGATTATTGTGAGAATTAAATAAGTTAATTAAGTATAAAGCACTTAGAGCAGTATCCTAGCATAAGAAAAATGTTATTTTAGTGTTGACTACTCCTATTTTTATTAGAAATAATAGTGGATACAGGATCAGAAGCCAAATCTCATGTATTTCCTAAATTTAATCTCTTCTCATATTTTGTGCTTCCAAATCAAGGTTTCTCTACTTTTCTTCTGTATTAAATTTGTGTTGTCCAATACAGAAACCAGTAGCCACAAGTGGTTATTATGTGAAAAATTTAATATTAAATAAAATTAGAAATTCATGTTCTCAATCATGCTAGCCACATTAAAGTGCTCAATAGCCATATGGAGCTACTGGATACCATCTTAGCACACATATAAAAATTCTTATCATTGCAGAAAGTTATATTGGACAACACTGTATTGAACAGACACCAAAGACATTTATGAATTCCAAACAAATCCTTTTTGTTTTTGCTTGAAGCAGAGGTCAGTGGAGAGCAGGGAACTGACTTTGTCTCCCTGTAAAGGAACATTAAAATTACTTTTCTGAAAATCAAATTAGCATCAAGCCTGCATACCAATCAAAAGTCAAATGACAGAATGGCCACCCACAATGAACTAGACAATGATGGATTTTTAGGACTGAGGACCTTCCTTTCTGGAACTAGCCCTCTAAAACTACCTTGACTTTTACACAGAAGAACAATGGTTCTCATGGGGAAAAAACAGTCAAATGTAAACACACCTCCCAGAAACTTACAACAAATATGCAAAATAGGGGCCCTTATCATATCCCAACTTCACAGTAGAGAACTTGAAGCTCATACAGATTTGCGGAAAGTCTCAAGACTAACAAGAGGAAAATCCAGGACTGTTTACTTCCAAGACCAGGCTCTTAATCCTGGGCACTACACTTTTTTAGTCAGGAGAAAAGACAATGCTTCTTGGCCAAAATGTGGGTTTGATTCACTGTGTCCATTCAATCTCCCTGTCAAGCGTGGGGAATGTCCAGCTTCAGGGCCTTATAAGGCCTGTGAAATCATTTGGTCTGGCCCTGCCAAGGCAACCACAGATAGGACTCAAAATTTAATAAATCTATAGCAGGTTATTTTTTAAGTTAATAATTTTGTATGGCCTGCAAATGATATAAAAAATATATAGATGGTCCTTGTCAGAATAAAAGTTCCCCACCCTTGCATAGACCACAAGCATACATCCCACTCTGAATGCTGTCTTTTGGGAGAGTGGAGAACCAGCAAAGAATAAGGAATAGATTGGTCCAAGCCAACTCTAAGTATGAAAAAATGTAATTCTACTAATGTATGAGCCAAGAGGGTAATTCTCAATAAAAGAACAATGATGGATACCTGGGGAAAAACAGTCTCTTCTTCTCCAGGTACTCATTCAGCCCTTTCTGGATGTCCTCCAACAAAAGGTTGGCTTCTTGAAGCTTCTCATTCATCCGTGGCTGGTCTGCTGCCACCAGAACCCGAGTATCTTTCACCTGGATTCCATCAGAAAAGGCAAGAATCATCATGGAGCTCCCTACTTCTGAGATTAATCATTGCAATGACTGTGTGACAAATTCAAGAACTCTGCTTCCTGCTCGGCCAACTGCCTCCTAATTTCCCTCCTAATCCCACCGGGGTGAATGCTGCTATAACATGATCTTGTCCCTATGAGTATGGTAAGGTGGGGTTCTGGCTCCTGAAATCAACCAAGTTAATTACACGTTAACTTCTGGGAGTTAGAACTCAGACAATGACATTCTGTATGAGTTAGGGTTGGCCTCCTGAACAAGCATGTTTTGGAGCTGTGTGAGTCTCATTTCCAGCCTTGAGACTGAGTGGCAGAGCAAGCCAGTCTGCAGAGAGACTGAAGCAGGTGTGGGAAGAGGGGCACAGAGCGCATGTATGGAAAGAGAACTCTGACTTTCTGAGAGGTTTCTGAGTTCTAGACCTGTCCTTGGGGAGACTGAGGTCTATGCCTTTTCTTTCCTTTTCTTAAAGGCTTATTCATTTATTTACAGAGAGAGAAAGGGAGAAAGAGAGAAAGAGAGAGAGAGAGAGAGAGAATGAATCTTCCATCTGGTGGATCTAAGTGACCACAATGACTAGGGGTGGGCCAGGCTGAAGCCAGGAGCCCGGAGCTTCTTCCAGGTCTCCCACGTGGGTGCAGACACCCAAGCACTTGGGTCATCTTATACTGTTTTCCCAAGTGCATTAGCAGAGAGCTGGTTTGAAAGTAGAGCAGCCAGGACTCAAACTGGCACCCATATGGGATGCTGGCATTGCCGACCGCAGCTTGTTATGCCACAGCCCCCTGTATGTACTTTCTGTCCTTGGGAATATGAGACGCTCACTTGGTCTTTTTGTTTGAACTTCCCTGAGTGGGTTTCTGTAACTTGCAACCAAAGAACCGTAGTTCATATAAAACTGGCTCCCATGACTGAGCATTACTTCCCATTTATCTCACTCCCACAAACAGGCAGAGCAGATCAATTTCATTGAGACAAATTCTTTCTAAGTGTATTCCAATTTCAGCAAGCGTGAATTAAACAAAGAAAAAGATATGACCTCTTAGATGCTCCAGTGAACTGTACAACCCTCAAAACTTGATTCCAATGTCACCTGCTTTGGAGGCCTACCTTGACACTTTCAGACAACTAAATCACTCTTCTGTGTGCTAAAAATTATTTGCATATATTTCTACGACAGCTCTTATTTATTTAAACCTGTCTCTTCACAAGATAGTTAGTTCTATATAGGCAGAAATCAAACTCTTATCATCTTCAACTATTTTCTGGATCTTAGCTGGATGTCTGAGCCATATTGGCTACCAAAAAAATTAGTTAAATAACTGAGTAACAATGCAGTCAATTACTTGAATGCTAAAAGGATTCTCAATCTATGAAAATGTTATTGCATCATCTTATAATAAAGTCTTAAATCTCATTAGAAATGGTAGTTAAATAAAACAACCTACTAATACTTACCTCTCAGAGGCAGGATTTTAAAAGGCTTCTACTTTCCATATTACATGCTTCTATGTTTGAAATTTTAATCCATTAGAGGAAAGATACAAAAATATAAAATTTGCCACAATCCAATTTACTTACAAGTTTCAAGAAGGATGACAATAACGTGCAATGAGGAACATCTTATGGCATCCCACATTCCTGTGGGCAAGATGTGCTGGGAATAATACTTACCGCTTGGGACATAAGTAATTTCCAGTAAGTGTCCACAGTGGTAAATTTCCTGCCCTCTTCTGGCATCTGGGCTATTATGTCCTCTGAACTGAAGATTGGTTCCAGGTATAGCCAAGTGGCCTGGCATTTCAACCAGGCATCCAAACTTCCCTGCACACGCACTAACTTCTCTTCCCATCTCTGTGAATTTAACATTTTATATTTGAATCATTAAGCTGCCCCCTCTGTACCACAGGCCCACTGACTGAACAATGGATAGATTCACTTATTTATTTATTTCCTTTATCTAAAAAAACAAATTTGAGATTACTTCAAAAATTTCATGGAAAATGAAATTTAAAGATAAGTTGAGCCGGTGCTGCGGCTCACTAGGCTAATCCTCTGCCTGCGGCGCTGGCACTCCGGGTTCTAGTCCCGGTTGGGGTGCCGGTTCTGTCCTGGTTGCTCCTCTTCCAGTCCAGCTCTCTGCTGTGGCCCGGGAAGGCAGTGGAGGATGGCCCAAGTGCTTGGGCCCTGCACCCGTATGGGAGACCAGGAAGAAACACCTGGCTCCTAGCTTTGGATCGGCGCAGCACGCCAGCTGTGGCAGCCATTTGGGGGGTGAATCAATGGAAGGAAGACCTTTCTTTCTGTCTCTCTCTCTCTCACTATCTAACTTTGCCTGTGGGGAAAAAAAAAAAAGGTAAGTTGACATTGGTGCAAAGAATTCTGAAATAATGCACATTTTCCATGAACTTTTTGAAAAGCCCTCAAACTTACTGAGTACCTTCTGTATTCTGACCACTGTTGCAGGCAAAGTGTATACAGCAATGAATGAAACAAACAAGAGTTTGAATTAAACAACTCTGTGCCCTTGGCCTAGGCCACTTCTCCAAACAAAGAGCAAAGGGGGCTAAACTCCTACCCCCAGGCCATTTACATTCTTAAGTACTATAGCCCAGAAGCCGTTTCCAAATATATTTGTATCTGGTGTAGTCAAGTCTCATGTTCTCTTTTTGATAGACCATTACAAATGCTTGGCATGCCATATGCTTACCTGGATGGTTACTGCTTTCAGTCTTCTGTTACCTTTTTCCAATCAGCATAAAGTTAACAAAGATACTTCCTCTGAGACACCCAGAGCTAACCGAAATTACAAAACCTTCAACTCCTTTCCTCTTACCCGGCATTCTGTTTCTATCGGTTTGATGAATGGGGAACCACACATGGTCTGGGTCTTTATCACGTGATCATCGAGTAACACCTGAATGTCATCAACTGCACACAGGATGCTTGTATCCTGCAAACCAAACAAATAAAGACACTCAATCCACAGGATCACAATACCCACCCTCCTATTTTTCATATTGATCCCTGAGGACCTCACACAGCAAACTCCATCCCAGTGGGACAGGAATCTACTTCTTGCCAGAGGGGGGGATTTCTATGTTCTTCCTTGAAGACACTCATTGTCCACCTTGGCAGAAATCAAATGCAGACCTGGCCGGCGCCGCGGCTCACTAGGCTAATCCTCCGCCTTGTGGCGCTGGCACACCGGGTTCTAGTCCCGGTCAGGGCAGCAGATTCTATCCTGGTTGCCCCTCTTCCAGGCCAGCTCTCTGCTGTGGCCCGGGAAGGCAGTGGAGGATGGCCCAAGTCCTTGGGCCCTGCACCCGCATGGGAGACCAGGATAAGTACCTGGCTCCTGCCATCGGATCAGCGCGGTGCTGGAGGGTGAACCAATGGCAAAAGGAAGACCTTTCTCTCTGTTTCTCTCTCTCACTGTCCACTCTGCCTGTCAAAAAAAAAAAAAAAAAAAAAGCAGACCTGCAAGTAGAGTCCATAGAGGGAGGAAGACTGCTGCTTCCTTCCCTGTGGCTGCTTCTCCTCTCCCTTAGGAAGAATCAGCTGCCAGTGTGACTGGGTAGACCCAGACCCATGCATTGCAATCAACTCACAGTAAGTTATTGCACTTACTTAAAAGTGAAATACAAGTATTTTTGTTTGATTTATACGTTATTTTTTAAACATTTGAGAGATTGACAGAACAAAAATATTTATTAAGTTGTTTGGACTTAATTACCTTATAAACAAAACTGCTTTGCATTTTGTCTTTGTTTTGGCTTAGGGGCACCATGAAGAAATACTTACGACACAAAAGGCCACCTGAACCAGTTAAGTTTGCAGTGCTCTGTCCTATACATATGATGGGTCATATTTTATTACTAAGTGAGGTTACTGGGCCTTAAAGGTCAGCCCCTGTGGATGGCACTTTCCTCTTGAATCACTGTGGCAAACAAGTTAATAAAGAGTAGTGAGTCTGATCTTTATCGCTCTGTTTATACTTCTTCCAAGTCTACATCTGGGTTGAGGACATATTCTCTCATCTACTTTTTACCAAAAGCTCTGCACTGAGAAGTATGTCCAACTATTTTTTTTTAAGATTTATTTTATTTATTTGAAAGACAGAGTTACAGAGAGGTACAGATAGAGAGAGAGGTCTTCCATCCACTGGTGCACTCCCCAGATGGCTGCAACAGCCAGAGATGTGCCAATCCAAAGCCAGGAGCCAAGAGTTTCTTCTGGGTCTTCCACATGGGTGCAGGGGCCCAAGGACTTGCCATCTTCTACTGCTTTCCCAGGCCATAGGATAGAGCTGGATCAGAAGAGGAGCAGCTGGGACTAGAACCTGCACCCATATGGGATGCCATTGCTTCAGGCCAGGGCTTTAACCCACTGCACCACAGCACTGGCCCCAGTATGTCCAACTATTAATAAATGGTATCTTGACTCTCATTTTGCCATTGATCCTGGACTATAGCTATTTCAGTCAAAAACTCTGAAGATGGTCCAGGTGACACTGAGCTGTTCCTAGGTTCCCTAGCTTAACTCCTCATATCAGCCCAATGGCCTCTACAGCAGGATCCAATCCAATCAGATGGAGCAGCATCACGCTTCTGGGACCCACAGTGCCTTTGTCTTGCTGAGAGAGGGTCTAATGATAAGCCCCAGTGCCTTGGTTCTCCTCCCTCCTACTCTCTCTTTGGCAGTTCTTATCCAAGTGAAATCAAGGCATCCTAACTACTGAAACCAAAGGCAGGGAAAGAACCCATAAACAGGATATGTATACCAGGGGAGGAGGGAGGTATGGGGGCAGCCTTCAGTGTTTTGGTTCTTAAATCACATTGCATATTAGAAAAACTATGGGTTCTTTAAAAATGAAGATTCCCAGGCACCCCAAAGACAAATAACCTAGGAAAAATCAATTGGGATTTTTAAAAATATCCCAGTGATTCTTCCGTGCAGCAGTGTTGGAAGCACCACATTAAAAACCAATGGTCTGTGGGCGCCAGTTCTAGTCCTGGCTCCTCTTCCAATCTAGCTCTCTGCTATGGCCTGGGAAAGCAGTGGAAAATGGCCCAAGTCCGTGGGCCCCTGCACCCATGAGACCAGGAAGAAGCTCCTGGCTCCTGAAATCAGATTGGCACATCTCTGGCTGTTGCAGCCATCTGGGGAGTGAACCAACAGATAAAAGACCTCTCTCTCTGTCTCTACCTCCCTCTGTAACTCTTTCAAATAAATAAATAAAATAAATCTTTTAAAAAATAAAAAAAAAACAATGGTCAGGGCCGTCGCTGTGGCATAGTGGGTGAAGCCGCCACCAGCAGTGTTGGCATCCCATATATGGGCACCAGTTTGAGACTGGCTGCTCCACTTCCAATCCAGCTCTCTGCTATGGCCTGGGAAAGCAGTGGAAGAAGGCCCAAGTGTTTGAACCCCTACACCCACATGGGAGACCTGGCAGAAGCTCCTGGCTCCTGGCTTTGGATCAGCTCAGCTCTGGCTGTTGTGGCCATTTGGGGAGTGAACCAGCAGATGGAAGACCTCTTTCTCTCTGCCTCTGCTTCTCTGCAGCTCTGACTTCCAAATAAACAAATATTTTTTTTAAGTCAATGGTCTGCAGAATGTGGGTATCAGCCTGTTGCCTCTGTAATTTACAGCTCACTTAGAGTAGCAGCCCCCATCCCCACCTCATGACCCATATCAAGCAAGCCATACCCTAGAGACAACTGAGCAAATACTTTAGATTTATGTATCTCCATGCACAATGCACAAACCTATAGTTCTCTGTGTCAGTAAAAAGAAGGAAATCTACACCCTTGCTATTCAAAACGTGGTCAGTCCTACCTGGGAGTTAGAACTGTAGCACGTCAGGCCCTGCTTCAGCCCAGCTGAATCTGAGCCTGCACGTTAACTAAAGGTCTTCAGGTGATTCCTGTACATATTAACATTCAAGAAACTCGAGGCACTGTTCACCCCTGGGATGCTTCTGAGACCTCTGAGCAGCTTTGGAATTATATGAGTACCTCAAAATGTCCATGGAAAAATGGAATGAAAAGACAAGTTTACCCTGGTGCGAAAATTTGTTTTGAAATCCAGGTATAGCTTTTTCATGTTGCACATTTTCCAGGAACATCATGAAGGACCCTTGCACAGGAGCCTGCGCCCTCTCTGGGAGATCCTAATTTGGGAGGCTTCCTCAGTACATCTCATCTGAGAAAGTCTCTTGCTCTGATCTGATTTGAAAGTGCGTCCTCCAGTGGTGCCTGAGAGGAAGGATGATGGGCATAGGAAGGCGACAGGAGGAGGCAATCTGGTTAAGAGGGATTACTACTCTGGATGAATCACCTCTGTCGTCTACAATGCAATACACCGGGCTGCTTTCAGGGGGCTGTGCTTGCACTGAAACTCACAGTGTCCCTGTATTTCATGAAGTTGAATGTCATGTTAGCCCACTCTAACTTCATTTTCTCCAAGTTTTTCTCCAGGGAATATTCTTTGCTGGCGGCTGCACCAATGGGCTCCAATCTAAAGAGAGAAAATTAGCAACAGCAACATGAACAGGAGGCAGAGAAAACTTGTTGAAGGAGGCATTTCAGCTGTCTTAAGAGAACTGTGGAAAGCCCTTAATTTTACCAAAATGTGTGCTGTCCTGCTCTAAAATTTGCCAGCTACCTCCCAAGTTTTGTAGAGTTGCTCACCCTGAAGTTCAGGTTTTGAATTTCTGTGAATTTATATGATGGCTTTTGCCCTTCTTCCCTTCTCTCCTCCTTTCAAAAACACCTGCTATTTTCCTGGTACTCTGGGTCCACTCATCTAAGTTCCTCCATTCCATAGATAAGGAGATGGAGGGAGAGAAGGGGAAGACAATTTCTTTCTTCTTGTTCCCACTCAGAGTTCTGGGTCTTAAAACCCAGGTATGGCCAAAGATTGAAAAACAAAGTTCTTAGAAGAGAAACCAGGGATTACCCTCTCTGCCCCAACCCTGTCTTCCACTGTATCCTAGACTATAGAAGAGATTGTTTGGTCTTCACTTGCCATTAAGAAACTGAAGTGCAGAGGAAGCAAGTGACATGACCAAACCCACACAGCTAGGCAGTGCTGGAACAAGTCTGGAACCAGTTCCTCTGATTGTTCACCTGGTATTTCCTCCGCCTCCACTATGTGCCTTCTCCCCTCTGCATGTTAAGAAGAACATGTGGTCAGCCAAACAGGACCAACTAAATAGAGCTGAGAGGCCTCATTAGCCTCAAAGGGAGGTAGACTAAGCACAGACAATGCCAAACAATGGCCCAGACTTCAGCAACATGAGCCATCATCCTAAATGTGATCCTTGGAAAATGGCCAAAGTGAGTAAGCATATAGGGAATGACTAACACAGGCATGTGCCAACCCAGGGAAGCATAAGACAAGCAGTCAAATAGCCTCCAGCAGTCACTGGCTAGGTGGCCATGCGGCCAAGTCTCGTGACAGACCTCAAGTCCCCATTTGCTCATGGCAAGGAGTTGTTGGTACAATTTACTAAGACAGAATGCTTGGAATGTGCCTTATGACTAACCCTAGGGTACGATGTAAAGTGTAAATAACTGCACAGAAGTGGGATTAGTCAGTTAGGGACTCCTTAAAGTGTTTCAAGAGCTGACCTCACCCAAATGTGCTAGAGAAGCTCATTGACTATGTGCTGTGATAAAGATGTGTTAACTAAGTGAGTGGGAGACAGGGAACACTACACTCAGTAACAGGTTCCTGGCTGAGTACCGAACACGCAGTCAGTTCAGGTTACCTGCCTGCTACAATCTGAATGTTGTCCTCCCGGAACTCATGTGTTGGCTCCAGGACCTTTCACAGGTACAAAACCATGGATCCTCAAGTCTCTTATACCAAATGGCTTAGAATTTGCATATAAACTATGTATCTCCTCCTGTTTACTTTAAATAATCTCCACATGACTTATAATACCCAAAACAATGTAAATGCTATGAAAATAGTTGTTAAATTGTATTGTTTAGGGGATAATGACAAGAAAAAGTCTAAATGCATTTAGTACAGATGCAACTTTTTCAAATGTTTTTGATATGTGGTTGGTTGAGTCCACAGATACGAAACCCATAGACATGAAAGGCCAACTGCAACTTGCATCTAGTAGAAATGTAGCTAGGCCTACTCCTTTTTTTTTTAATATTTAAGAATTTATTTATACATACACACATTGAGAGAGAGAGAGAGAGAGAGAGAGAGAGAGAGAAACATTCTCAAAAGGCCTTTAAGACCTGGGGATGGACCTGGCCAAAGCCAGAAACTAGAAACTCAATCCAAATCTCCCACATGGGTGGCGGGAACCTAATATATTTGACTTGTCACCACTGCTTCTCAGGGTAAGCATTAGGAGGAAGCTGGAGTCACAAGTACAGCTGAGAATAGAACCCGGGCACTGGGGGCCAGTGCCGTGGCGCACTAGGTTAATCCTCCACCTGCGGTGTCTGCATCCCATGTGGGTGCTGGTTCTAGTCCCAGTTGCTCCCTTTCCAGTCCAGCTCTCTGCTGTGGCCTGGGAGAGCAGTGGAGGATGGCCCAAGTGCTTGGGCCCCTGCACCTGTATGGGAGACTGGGAGGAAGCACCTGGCTCCTGGCTTCAGATTGGCGCAGCTCTGTCTGTTATGGCCACTTGGGGAGTGAACCAATGGAAGGATGGAAGGAAGACCTTTCTCTCTGTCCCTCTCTCTCTCACTGTCTGTAAATCTGCATGGCAAAAAAAAAAAAAAAAAGAACCCGAGCACACCCAGATGGGATACTGGTGTCCCAACCAAGGTTTTAATTGCTAGGTCAAGCATCTACCCCTCTAGATCTACTCTTTTTTTTTTTTTTTTAAGATTTTTAAAAAAAAAATTATTTCTTTGACAAGTAGAATTACAGAGAGAGAGAGAGAGAGAGAGAGAGAGAGAGAGTTCTTCCTTTCATTGGTTCACTCCCCAAATGGCCATCACGGCTGGCATGCTGCGCTGATCCGAAGCCAGGAGCCAGGTGCTTCCTCCTGGTCTCCCATGCGGGTGCAGGGGCTCAAGCACCTGGGCATTCATTCCTGCACTGCCCTCCCAGACCACAGCAGAGAGCTGGACTGGAAGAGGAGCAACCAGGACTAGAACCGGCACCCATATGGGATGCCAGTGCTACAGGCGGAAGATAAGCCTAATGTGCCACGGCGCTGGCCCCTAGGTCTACTCTTTAATGAGGGACAGTAAGGCTGGTATCAGAGGGGATCAGGGCACTCAGGTGCAGAGATTTGTGTGCTAGGAAGCACCTTATGTTACACTGCTCTGCCCCCAGTGGAGGCGGGGTTCTCAGCCTGTCTTGTGTATCAGAATCATTTGGATCAGTGCTGTCCATTAGAAGTACAATATGAGCCATGTACATAACTTTAGTTTTTAGTAGCCACATTTTTAAATGTAAGAAGAGACAGGTAAAGTTAATTTGTTATTTATTTTATTTAACTCATATGCAAAATATCATTGCAACATAATATTAAATATCATTAGATATTTTGCATAATTTTTCCTTTTATTTATTTTTTATTTTTTTAAATTTTTGACAGGCAGAGTTAGACAGTGAGAGAGAGAGAGACAGAGAGAAAGGTCTTCCTTCCACTGGTTCACCCCGCAAATGGCCAACATGGCCGGCATGCTGCGCTGATCCAAAGCCAGGAGGCAGGTGCTTCCTCCTGGTCTCCCATGCGGGTGCAGGGCCCCAGGACTTGGGCCATCCTGCACTGCACTCTCGGGCCACAGCAGAGAGCTGGACTGGAAGAGGGGCAACCGGGACAGAATTGGCACCACAACCGGGACTAGAACTCAGGGTGCCGGCGCCGCAGGCGGATGAATAGCCTAGTGAGCCGTGGCATCTAGCCTTATTTTATATAAGGGTATTCATAAAGTTTGTGGAAATGGAATTAAAAGACAAGGATAATTTTGTGCAAAAAAGCTTTAAATGAATGCATATGAGGGAATCTTCAAAAAGTATATACAAAATACATATTATGAAAAACAATGTATGGGCCGGCGCTGTGGCTCAATAGGCTAATCCTCCACCTGCGGCACCAGCACACCAAGTTCTAGTCCCGGTCAGGGCACCAGATTCTGTCCCGGTTGCCCCTCTTCCAGACCAGCTCTCTGCTGTGGCCTGGGAGTGCAGTGGAGGATGGCCCAAGTGCTTGGGCCCTGCACCCGCATGGGAGACCAGGAGGAGCACCTGGCTCCTGGCTTCAGATCAGCGTGATGCGCCAGCTGCAGTGCTCTGGCCGCGGCGGCCATTGGAGGGTGAACCAATGGCAAAGGAAGACCTTTCTCTCTTTCTCACTATCCACTCTGCCTGTCCAAAAAAAAAAAAAAAAGAATAAAAAAAAAAAAGAAAAACAATGTATGGATTTCAAAAAATTTTTGCACTAAAATAAACACTTTTTAATTCCATTTTCCACAAACTATTTGAAGAACCCTTATGTTTAACAGCATGTTGAACTCAGACTAGCTACATTTTAAGGGCTCAATAGCCACATGTGGCAAGTGGCTCCCCCTCCTTGGACAGTGCCCTCCTGGACGGTTTGTTAAAACACACATTGCAGGGCTGCCCACTCAGAATTTGATTCAGAGGGAGGGGAAGGAGCCTGAGAATGTGAATGTCGCTGGCGCCGTGGCTCACTAGGCTAATCCTCCGCCTTGCGGCGCCGGCACACCGGGTTCTAGTCCCGGTTGGGGCGCCGGATTTTGTCCCGGTTGCCCCTCTTCCAGGCCAGCTCTCTGCTGTGGCCTGGGAGTGCAGTGGAGGATGGCCCAAGTGCTTGGGCCCTGCACCCCATGGGAGACCAGGAAAAGCACCTGGCTCCTGCCATTGGATCAGCGCGGTGCACCGGCCGCAGCACACCAGCCACGGCGGCCATTGGAGGGTGAACCAACGGCAAAGGAAGACCTTTCTCTCTGTCTCTCTCTCTCTCACTGTCCACTCCGCCTGTCAAAATAAAAAATAATAATAAAAAAAAGAATGTGAATGTCTAATGAGTTTCCATGTGATGCTGATACAGTGGCTCTGAGTACCACATTCTGAGAAACATGTGTCCAGTTATTACTGAGCCCAGTCGTCTAATAGAGGGTCTCACTCCAGGCCACACAACATCTCCCCATGCTCTGCCCTGAAAGACATGTGGGAAAGCAAACAGGATCCTGAGAACTGGGTTCTAAAAACAGCAATTCAAATAACACCACTTGTCACACACAATCTCCAAAGGCATTCAAGGGAGAAACAAAGTGACAAAATAGGTTTAATGGAATTTTAGAGCTCAGGAGGCCACTCCTAGTTTGTTGTTTGTTATAGAAGAGGAAACAGGCCCACAGAGGCTAAATGGGTTTTTGCTGTAAGCCACTGAAAGTTGGGTTTGAAGCTCAGGTTCAAAGACCTTGATTTTTTTTTTTTTAATTTCCCTTTGAAATAAAATCCCTGTCTTTACTTTTCTAGTCACAACCCATCATCAGCTTTTATAGCTGAAAATGAAAGCTTCCCCAGTAGCTAGTCTGCCCAACTTCAGGCTGTTAAAGTCTCAAGTCATCCTAAACTAGGAGAAATACAGTCTGATAGGAGGGCAATCATATTGTGGCGAAGATCCACAGATACTTTAACCAAAAAACACTTTTTGGAGGAAGAGGTGAGTCTTACTTTTCAATGTATTTGCCAAATCCAAATTCCAGCATATTCGAGAGGCAAGTAGTTTCAGTTGGTTTTATTTCATAGCCAACGATGTCACTTATCTGCAAAGGAAAGAGAAAAACAAGTTCTCGCTCTCTAATGTATCATGGTCCCATCGCACTTTCCCATGATGATGGAAATGTTCACCTGTGCTGTTGAGCACAGGACATGTTGCTTGTATGACCAGACCTCTTTAAAAAAATATTTTTTTTAAATTTTGATTCATTCAAATGTAACTAATCAGAAATGTGTGAGCCGGCGCCGTGGCTCAATAGGCTAATCCTCCACCTTGCGGCGCCGGCACACCGGGTTCTAGTCCCGGTTGGGGCGCCGGATTCTGTCCCGGTTGCCCCTCTTCCAGGCCAGCTCTCTGCTATGGCCAGGGAGTGCAGTGGAGGATGGCCCAGGTGCTTGGGCCCTGCACCCCATGGGAGACCAGGAAAAGCACCTGGATCCTGGCTCCTGCCAGGATCAGCGCGGTGAGCCGGCTGCAGCGGCGGCCATTGGAGGGTGAACCAACGGCAAAGGAAGACCTTTCTCTCTCTGTCTCTCTCTCTCACTGTCCACTCTGCCTGTCAAAAAAAAAAAAAAAAAAAAAAAAAAAAAAAAAAAGAAATGTGTGGCTGGTGGCTACTGAATAGGACAGTACAAGACTAGGGCTGGAGGCAGCCTAGAGCCCACACTGCATTGCATCTGGTTTACTGGGGTTGACTGGTCTCCCCATCAGTTTGTGAACACTCTGAAGGTTGGGATTGGGTCTGGTTTGCTTATGTGCTCCCAGGCCTATGCAAAACCTCAGCCATGAGAGAAGGCTCACAATCCGAATAAAGGGAGGAGGTCATGAGTACACAAGACAGACAGACACCCACACTCTGTGATTTGAAGACTCAGGGAAGGAGGAAAGGCATCCCCTTTAATATGCTTTCCTTTTCACCCAGTTATTCTACTTGTTGTAAATCCTCATCCCTCTGCTGTAAAGACAGCCCCCAGTGCACTTCCAATGCAAGTATCCCAGAGAAAGGTCCTAAGTGAAGGCGCTGATGACTTGAAAACTCAAGGACTGAAGGATCTAGACAATATGAGGGTCTCATGTGTTTAAGAGGAGAATGGGGACTGCATGGGAATGAGACTGTATGAAAAGCCTCACCAATTGTTCAATTTTCTTTCTGTCTGGCCCTTGTAGTATTGAAGGGTGCCAGTTCAAGAAGCATGGGTGCTGGCCTTTAGTAGGCATCTGTAAGTATGTATGGAGTGAAAGCATGAATGAACCAGGTGACTTAATGGCTTCCCATCTGAGTTCTGAGGACACCTGGAGGAATGCTAAGGTAATGGAAAAAATAAAAATAACATTTACTGAGAGCTTCCCACGTGATGGGCACTATTTGAAGAACTTTATGCATTCATTTCATTTTCACTATGGAATGAGTAGGGTACTAATGTATTACCATTCCATTTTACACAGAAGGAAACTGACACACTCAAAAATTAAGCATCTTGTCCAAGACCACTCAGTTAATAAATGACAGAATTGGGGCTTGGATCCAATTCTGACTCCAAAGCTCTTATCTATTGTAACCTAGCATTTCTCACAGGTCTTCAGTTTAGAGTTGAGCAAGTGATACACTGCATAACTCCAGAAAGCAAAATTCATACTCAGCGCACAAAAACACCATTCCCTGGAATTGAGCAGTATGCAATCTGCACAACTGTTTCCTGGTGACTTTGGGCCCTCATTTATCCTCTTAGACATAAAGTTACAGCCTAGAACAACCCACTGACTCTGGACTTAAATGAAACAGCTATAAAAAGCATTTGTCATAGTACTTAGCCCATAGTAAAGACTCGGAGATTGGCAATTTTATGATTTAAATTGCTTTTGCTAATTACAGAGATTGATAATGCATCTCCTCCTCTAATTCCAACAGCCTAGACCTGTACTGTCCGATATCTAGCCACTTAGCCCCTTGTGTTGAGCACCTGAAATGTCGCCATTCTAAATTGAGATTGCTATCAGTTTAAAGACACACCAACCATATTCCTTAAACTCTAAAAACATTAACACATTCATATTGATTGCATCTATAAATGATAATATTTTGGATACATTCTATTACAATAAAATCTATTTGTAAAATTTATTTCACCCATTTCTTTTTAAAGATGTGACTACTACAAATGTCAAAATTACACATATGGCTGTCATTGCCTTTTTATTGGACAGCACAATCCTTGTCCTAGAGGTCAGCTTTGCTACACACCAGCGTGGTCTCTTCCTAAGGTCAGGTGTGGCCCTGTTCCAGCTCTTTTGAAACCACAATAGCAAACCCTTTGCTGATAGCTGTAAAGTCTGTGTCCCAAGCATAGAGCACTGGTTTTTCCTGCTTAAGTTCTGGCAAATGGCCAGAAACTTCAGCATAGTCAACACATGACCTTACAAGATCTATCTTCTAGACTTCAGAGCTGTAGGTGTTTTATCCTTCTCAGACCCCTGTCAAAACCAGCTTCTGGACAAATGGATCCCTTGAATTGGGCATTAGGGCAGAGAATGACTTCCCTGGGTCTGAGGCTGTCACTGGGGTGTCTAGTGATATAACCTTCAATGCAGGCAGAAATGGGCTAAGAGCATCCAGTGACCTTTGACTTTTCTGAGCTGCCTTACAACCACTCAGTCTAATGGGCTTCCAGTTCAGGGGCTCAGTCTTTAGCAGTCACCTTCCTGGGTCCCTGCTCCACTTCTACCTAAGGTTTGCTGCTCCCTACTGTTCACTCCCTCCTTCCCTCTGATCTGATACTTCTCGTCCTCTATTCGGCTTTTTAGGTTGATTCAAACAGACCCAGATTCTAATTCACTTCCCTACCACTGAGTAGCCATGTGACAACTTACTTAATCTCCCCAAGTCTCAGTTCTCCTATCTAAGAAATGGAGCTAATCATAGTCCCTATTTCACAGGGTTATCAGGCAAATGAAATGAGAGAATCCAAATAAAGTATGCAACATAGTACTCAATAAAGTCCCTTGGTGTCTGTGGAAGATTAGCTCCAGGATTCACCTCCCTCCCATCCGTGGGTTCTTAAGTCCTTTATATAAAAGGCATAGTATTTGCAGATAACCTATTTACATCTGACCATATACTTCAAATCACTTTATAATGCTCAATACAATGTCAATGTCATGTAAATATTTGTTATACTATACTGTTTAGTGAGTAATGACATGAATAAAAGTCTGTACATGTCTAATCTATGGTTGGTTAGTTCCCTGCAAATCACTTTGTAAAGCTGACTGTGCAAAGCTGGTACTCAGTAAGTTGTAGCTATTATTGTAATTATTGTTTTTCATAACTCTGAAGGATTTTTTCCAATCTGTCCAAGTGGTCTTTAAATGGGAATTATTAATGTCTAGGAATGGCATGAATTTGTCAAGTGCCCACACAAGAATAGTGTTATCACAGAGGAAGTACTAGATAGAAAGGATGGCTTTCCCAGTCCTTCTGCAGCATTCTTTAAATTGGTGAGGCCATTTTTCGTAGTGCCATGTCCCAGAGAAACCTGGCACTAAAAGAGGCCTCCTGTCCACCCAACCTCTTTAACCCTTCAAGTGGGTCAAGGTTCTAGTTAAGCAAGGTCCACAGGAAGAGGAACCCTATGAGCACCATGTGAGGATAGCTATCCTCTGCAGAGCCCTCAAAATCAGAAGTCTCCTCCGATGAACTTTCCCTGTCTTCCTTTAGGGCACTCTGCTCTTTGCTTAGGTCTCGAGTTTCAAGACTTTCTGGGAAACTGAAAGTAGTTTCCCCCTATAGAAAAATCCTGTGTCTCTGTCTTCCTGGGGAAATCAGAATGGTCCCAGCCACTATTAAGGGCTCTGTTCTCTTGGAGTTTATACATGTATTGTCAGATTGGCTCCTTCCAGAAACAGAGAGCCTGCTTCAGTGCCAGTCTATCATTCCTGGGTTGCAGAAAATGGTGAGGACAGGAATGTGCTGCTTAAACTTTTCAATCTTCATTTTCCCATCCTCAGTCTAATACATGGTTCTGCGAGAGAGGATTCCAGGCCAAGTCAGAGAAGAATCAGCCCACGGAAAGCCAGTCTCATCACCTCCACACAGAGCAACACCCTGGGAGAGGATGTTTCAAGGTGATTGCTAGCCCTTGAATGTGATGATTATTTTAGAAGCACAGTGTTTTCTTTTTTCTGCTTAGTGTTCACACCACACTTATCACCTTCACACATGGTTGCTTATAAAAATCCCAACTATTTTTAGCAAGAGTATTTATTATTCTCAATTGCAGGCTCAGGGAGCTGAAAGAACAGTGCAAAATTGCTTCTGAACATAGACTGTTTGACCATGAAACTTCACACCAAAGTTAGCCTGCGCAAGAATCATCTGGCATTATTAGCAGCCCCCAGAGAAAGGTATGACTTTCATTTTTGTGTATCTTAGGTCAAGGAGAATGAATCAAGACCCTCCCACTGTAATTTAACACTCCTATAATCCTCTAGGACCTCAATCAGCCATTTGCTTAGGAAAGGAGACAAGGAGAACCTGTGTGGCCATTGGCTAGATCAGCAAATACTCAACCTCCCTCAATGGAATCCCAAAGAAAAGGGCCAACTGTTCACAAAGAGGGCAGTTCATGCCATCTCTCACCCATCCTCCTCCTTCCAAAGGATGTAACTCTCATTACTATCCCTTGGCCTCCAGCAAATTCTCCTTTCAAAAAGGAGACGCTTGACCCTGAAATACACCCTGCCTTCTAAAGGGCTGCCAGAACCAGGTGTGGGCTGGGCTGCCTGAGAATGGGTGGTGATAAGAACCTGCTGCCAGTGCCGGTCTTTCATTCCTGGGTTGCAAGAAATACTGAGGATAGGAATGTGCTGCTTAAACTTTTCAATCTTCATTTTCAAGTTCTCTGCTAAGCGTCTGGGTGCAGGCACATCAACTAAGGTCTTGGTCAATTTATATGCTGTCCTCCACATATTCCCTATGTCCTCTACGATTTCATCAGCATTCAGTAAATAGAGGGGTCCTGAAATAGAAAAGATGGGGTGAAGGAATGTCAGACTGTCAGGCAGGTGATAGCTGTGCATACCTTTAATTCCCTAGATTTAGAATTGTGTTAATTGTATGGATATTGGGAGAAGCACAAGCTTTCTGGATAAGTCTCATATAGACCTGCAAACTTAGGGAGATAAGAAGAAATCCTCACAGTTAGGCCGGTGCCGCAGCTCATTAGGCTAATCCTCCGCCTGTGGCGCCAGCACCCAAAGTTCTAGTCCCGGTCAGGGCGCCAGATTCTGTCCCGGTTGCTCCTCTTCCAGTCCAGCTCTCTGCTGTGGCCTGGGAGTGCAGTGGAGGATGGCCCAAGTCCTGGGGCCCTGCACCCGCATGGGAGACCAGGAGGAAGCACCTGGCTCCTGGCTTTGGATCGGCACAGCGCACTGGCCGTAGCGGCCATTTAGGGGGTGAACCAACGGAGGGAAGACCTTTCTCTCTGTCTCGCTCTCTCTCTCACTGTCTAACTCTGCCTGTCAAAAAAAAAAAAAAAAAAAAAAAAAAAAAAGCCTCACAGTCAAAAGAATCTGCTGACCTGATCAATATCCCAAGCAAGGCTATCCATGAATGTAGGAACAGCACAAAATATAAAATAAAAATTAACCAAATGTCTGTATATTAGCAAGGACCAACTAGAGACTGATATTTAAAAATGTGTCATTTATAATAGCTCCCAAAAAAGAAATGCATACGTATAAATTTAACATTACATGTACAGGCCATTACATGTACAGGGAGAGGGAAAGGGAGAGGAAGAGAGAGAGAGAGAAAAGATAACTACAAAGGGGTGGTACAAGGAAACTCTTAGAAAATAAAAGTATTGTGTAAAAGTATTGATTGTAGTGATAGTTGCATAAATCTATATGGTACTAAAATTCTAGAACCAAAATGTCAATTTTACTGCATATAAATTTTAAGCATTTGAAAAATTAAAAAAAATAGTTATCTATTTCTAATGAAAACACCTGGTAAATTATAAACACTTTCTTAGCCTAACAAAAAGTTAAATGTATAAAGGTGACCCTCTGGGAGAATTTCAACTGAACCAAGAATAAGACAAATGTGCCAACTACCATCACTATTTGCTTTACTTTGGAAGTGCTAGTCAATTCAGAAAAGTAAATTAAAGAGGAGGTATGAAAATGATTCTTAAAATAAGGTAAAATATTCTAATCATATAGGTATGATTGAGTACCTAGAACAATTAAGAGCATCAACTGAAATATTTAAAACTGAACATTAAATAAGGGAGTTTAGTAACACACAAATAGAAAAACATAGGAGAGCAAATTAGCAGGCTTTTATGAAACAAGGACTCTACCTTCTCAATATGCATTTAACTTCAATGGTAATTAAGGCAAAAGAGTACTTTTTTTTTTTCTTTTTCTTTTTTTTTTTTTTTTTGACAGGCAGAGTGGATAGTGAGAGAGAGAGACAGAGAGGTCTTCCTTTGCCGTTGGTTCACCCTCCAATGGCCGCCGCGGCCAGTGTGCTGCGGCCGGTGCACCGCGCTGATCCGATGGCAGGAGCCAGGTGCTTTTCCTGGTCTCCCATGCGGGTGCAGGGCCCAAACACCTGGGCATCCTCCACTGCACTCCCGGGCCACAGCAGAGAGCTGGCCTGGAAGAGGGGCAACCGGGACAGAATCTGGCGCCCCGACTGGAACTAGAACCCAGTGTGCTGGTGCCGCAAGGTGGAGGATTAGCCTAGTGAGCCACAGTGCTGGCCAAAGAGTACTTCTTAAAAGTGAAAAATGATGCCATTTTGTAACAAAAGTGTTTTCAAAGCTATTATTTCCTATGTTTGTTGAGGGTGGAGAAATGGACATTCTAAAAACAATTCCAGAAGAATAAACTAGAACTTAGAACTTTTCTGGAAAACAACAAAAGGATTTTTAGAAGTCCTAATTTGCATAACACATCCTTTTTTATCTAGGCATTTCAATTTTAGAAATTCATCCTCATAAAGCAATCAAAGTTATACCCAGAAAACTGGCAATACAGATGTCTGTCACAGTTGTTTAAAATCCTGATGCACTAGAATAAGCTAAGGGTCCACCCTAAGGGTCTCTGATTTTATCCTCCACAGATGCTGCTATCCATGGCTTTATCTGTAATGTACATAGTAATCATTCCCATTTGGGAATATTCCCATTTGGATATCTGCAGATATATCAAACACAATGTACTTAAGTTGATGGGTCCTTCCCATACCACCAATATTTGTCACTTTTCTTGTTTAGCAATGGAGATATCCACCAAATTGCCTTAGCCAATAATCTGGAAGTCACCTGAGGCTCTTCCCTGTTCCTCCCTGCACCTTATCCCATATCAGATTAATGATTAAGTCCTATTGATTCTACCTCCTCAGAACTTCTTTAGAGGCCAGAGCTTAGAGTAAAAGGTAGCTTACAGAAACCTACGGCACTCTGGCATTTCTTGAAGCAGTGCCATGGTAGACTTGCCATCTTACCCTTCCACCATCTGCCTCTCTGAGTTACGGGCCCAGTCCATGGATCTGGGTGTTTGCCAACTCAGTTTTACTCAGGAAACATATCTGGCTCTTTGGTCTCCTCCTTCCTTCATTATCACATCCGAAAAATTTGACTGTGACTATCTTAATCTGGCATGTCAGAATCCAGTGAAAAGTCCAACCATGACTTGAAGAACAAAGGTTGTTTCAGAATTAGCTGGGTGGATACGATCCCTCCCCCATCTCCATCTGTCCCAGCAGAGGGAGACCATGGCCTACCATTCATCCACTCTTCTGACTTGGTGCTGAACTCATAGGCTGTTACCCACAGCTGCTCATAAGGCATCTTGTTGGTTATCAAGGTTTGCAGAAGAGGGAAGGTACTCTTTTCCTTTTCCAATAGTTCTTCCTCCTTATTGATCAACTGCAAGGCAAAAGAGGATTCTGTTTATTGGGTTGGTGATTCTCCTAAACTGTAGAAGCCACCAGGGCAGAGCCGTTAGCACTTTAAAGAGCCAGTCATTCATCTGGAGAGTAAGAGAGGAAAATAAGGCATGAACTCAAGCAATGAGCACCAGGGTAACTGAGACCTAGCTGGTGGCAACTATAGGATAATTTGCTACTTACTCCATCACCCTCCACAGCCCTATCTCTATTTTCATGCACACTTTAGCTGGTTAACTGTTTACAAGCCTCTGACACAAACTTGCCTCAGAGGTTAAGAATTTTAATGGCTAAAGAACCTACTAGATGACCTCTGGAGAAAGTTACTTTGTATCTCCAAGTCTTAGTTCTCATACTTTACATAGAGGAAAATGGAATAGCAACTGTTCCTACCCCCAGAGGTTTGTTACAAGCCTTAGGTGAAATATTGCATGGGAAGCCCTTTTCACATTGTCATACACATAATAAACGCTCAGTAAACATGCAGCCATTATCCTATTATAATTTCTTTGTGAATTCAATGCCTAACAAAATGTCTGGTCTAATGAGAGTGGGTGGAAAGTAGTTAAAAGTACCAATGACAAAACTGGTTGATCAATCTACCAATCAATACTATCCACCTGAAACTGCTACTAGGAAAGTATAAAAAAAACACAACAGATCAGTACAGAGTCATAAGCACCCATCCTAAGATCCCAAACCTCAAATTCCACCAGCGCCTGGTTTAGGTTCTTCGAAAGCTCACTAAGCTTTTCGACATTGTTCTTCATTTCTTCCGTAGTCATCACTTCACGCTTCCTGAAACCGTCCAGTTCCTTGCTGTAGCCCTCAAGTTTTGACTCAAATTCTGAACACCTGAAAGTAAAAACAGCCTAGTCATGTGTGGACTTCCCATTTTGTGCTCTTTTGAAACAGCAGCATTGCTCTCTGATTTTCAAGCCTGAGAAGGTTTTGATCCTCTGGTACCTACAGATCTCTCACTCTCCTTTTCTCTTTCTCTGCCTCTCTCTCTCTGTATTTTGATTTAAAAATAAATAAAGAGTAAAAAATCAGTTAAACTGCATGTAAACTCACCTCCCAGAGATGGGGCTGCTGTGAGCCTATTGGTGATTAAGCATTTCCAGATGTTTCTGTGTGCAGGTTTATATATAGTTTATTCATCACCCATTAGATATTTATTACTGAGTGCTTAATACATTCAAGAACTGCCGGCGCCGTGGCTCACTAGGCTAATCCTCCACCTTGCGGCGCCGGCACACCGGGTTCTAGTCCCGGTCGGGGTGCCAGATTCTGTCCCGGTTGCCCCTCTTCCAGGCCAGCTCTCTGCTGTGGCCAGGGAGTGCAGTGGAGGATGGCCCAAGTGCTTGGGCCCTGCACCCCATGGGAGACCAGGAGAAGCACCTGGCTCCTGGCTCCTGCCACCGGATCAGCGCGGTGCGCCAGCCGCAACGCGCCAGCCGCGGCGGCCATTGGAGGGTGAACCAACGGCAAAGGAAGACCTTTCTCTCTGTCTCTCTCTCTCACTGTCCACTCTGCCTGTCAAAAATAAAAAATAAAAAAAAAATAAAATAAATTAATACATTCAAGAACTGCCCTAGGCATTGGGAATATAGTTGTGAAGTATGTTTTCAAGCTCTCTACCCTTGTGGTGCTTGTACACAATAAACTTGAAGGGAGGGATGGGATGGAAGGATGGAAGGATGGATGGATGGGTAAGTCTACAGAGGAGATAAAGATGAAATGATATGCTTATGATGGCAATAAATGTTCTGAAGAAAATAAAACAGGGTAGACTGACCGGCAGATGGAAGTGGAAGGCTACTTTAGCTACAGTGATCAGGAGAGATGTTTCCAGAGATTTATCCATTCAGCTATATTATTAGTGGGTCTCAAAGTTACCTTTCCCTCTTCCTAATAAGGTCAAATAATATAGTGTTGGCCGGAGCCGCGGCTCACTAGGCTAACCCTCCGTTTTGCGGCGCTGGCACACTGGGTTCTAGTCCCGGTTGGGGAGCCGGATTCTGTCCCGGTTGCCCCTCTTCCAGGCCAGCTCTCTGCTGTGGCCAAGGGAGTGCAGTGGAGGATGGCCCAAGTGCTTGGGCCCTGCACCCCATGGGAGACCAGGAGGAGCACCTGGCTCCTGCCTTCGGATCAGCGTGGTGTGCCGGCTGCGGCAGCCATTGGAGGGTGAACCAACGGCAAAGGAAGACCTTTCTCTCTGTTTTTCTCTCTCACTGTCCACTCTGCCTGTCAAAAAATAAAAAAAAAATAATATAGTGTTAAATTGATGGGTTCTGGAGCTAGACAGACTAGATACAATCCCCACTTTGCCATTTAGTAGCTATGTGGCCTTGGGTAAGTCACTTGAGGATAGTAAAAGTATCTACTTAAAGTCAAGGTTAACATCAAAAATGTTCAGAACTTAGTCTGGTACATAATAATGACTACACAGTGTTTTTTTTACATTCACTAGAAAGTACACACACACACACACACACACGTAAAATTTGTCTCCTTAATTCCTTGTTGTGTCTTCAGCACTCAATAGAGTTTTGAGCATCTTCACCACTCAACAGAGTTTTGGGCACACAGAAAACAATCAATTTTCACTGAGTGAATAGTGGAATTTGTTAGGAGAATAGCTTCAGTGACATTCCACAAATTTGGCTCTTATCTGAGTCAATTCTGTAATGGAACTTTAATTTTTTTTCTGAGAAGTAATTTAAGAGAGTTAATTTTGCAAGTGATTTGATTTGGGTTTCATTTCTCATTATACTGTGTGTCAGGCAGCCTCGATTTGATCCCTAACAACACCACCTCTTGATATTCATACCCATAGTAGTTGGCTCCCCTTGAGTTTGAGCTAGGTCCAGTAACTCACTTCTAGCCCATATAATGAATAGAAGGGATGGGATGCCACTTCTAAGATTAGGCTACAAATAGATTGACTTATATCTTGTTTGCTCACTCTTTTTCTCAGGCTCTCTCTTGCTCTGGGGGAAACCAGCTGCCATGCTGTGAGCTATTCTGTAGAGAGACTACATGGCAAGGGAGAGAGGGCAGCTTCTGGCCAAGAGCTTATGAGGAACTGAACTCCACTAATAATCACATGAGTGAGACCAGAATCAGATGCTCACCCAGAATGCTCACCCATTCTGACCCCAACTTTAAGGGAGACCATGAATCAGAGGCATACAGCAAAGCTGCACCTAGGCTTTCAGCCCACAGAAATTGCGCAATAGTACATTTCTGTTTTGTTTTTGGCTGCTATGTGTTTTGGGATGGTTTCTTATCCTGCAACAGATAACTAATACACACTATTATATAATTTCTGCTTCTTAGCATTTTTAAAAAGATTTATTGTATTTACTGAAAGGAGTCAGAGAGAGAGGAAGAGGAAGAGGGTGGAGAGAAAGAGAGAGAGAGAGAAAGAGAGAGAATGAAAATGAAATGAATCTTCCATCCTCTGGTTCTGTGTAGCCAGGAGCCAGCAACCCCATCTGTTT
This sequence comes from Oryctolagus cuniculus, assembly GCF_051225735.1. NCBI lineage: Eukaryota > Metazoa > Chordata > Mammalia > Lagomorpha > Leporidae > Oryctolagus > Oryctolagus cuniculus. The sequence goes on along the minus strand of NC_142885.1, from coordinate 55,560,252 downwards.
CCCAAGTATTTGGGCCATCTTCCACTGCTTTTCTAGGCTCATTAGCAGGGAAGGGAATTGGAAGTAGAGCAGCCAGGACTTGAACCAGTGCTCATACAGGATGCTGGTGTCGTAGCTTGTGGCTTAATTTGCTTGCCACAACACAAGTCCCTTAGAATATTTTTTGAGTCCTAAAATATGGCCAAGTTTTGCAAACATTCTATGGAAATTTAAGAACAGTCATTTTCCATTGTAGGTTAGAAGGCTTTTCTGTTGTACTTTGATAGCAGAGAGCAGCTCACATCCTAACGCTAACTATCATGTATGTTCCCTGGAGCTTTCAGGATGATGGAACCCATTATTGAGTTGGATAAAATGAGGGGATGAAGGGACAAAGCCAATTATTCTTTTGTTACCTATTCAATTAGAGGCTGCAGGTTGCCTTTTCACATCGCTAAAATTCTTTTAGAGACTCTACATACTGTACTCACATACAGAAATCTCTGATAAAAGCAGTTTTGAATTCTTCCCAGAGGGCAATGGTATATAAGCTCAGTATACCTTACAATATTAATGTTATTATTGTTCTTAATTTCTTGTAATTGCTTAGCACATTAGAGTCTGCAAAGTCCTTTCATGTCATAAATATTATATATAATAGTGTGCAGTTGGGAAATGAGGTTGAATAAATGAGTTGTACTTGAGGAACCACCTGGAGTCTAAGAGAGGAGTTTAAAGACAGTGGGTTGGTCAAAATTCTGGTAGGAAGCAGATTTCACTCTAATGTTCAAAGAGAGTTCAATGAAATGACTACTTACAGAAATGGATTAAGGGCTAAAGGAACAAACAGTAGATAGTAAAACACCCAGAAATTAGACTCATAAGAGAAGCCCTAAAAGAGCTAGGGCTGAGGTGACAAGGAGAACTGCACTGAATGTACTGGACATCATCATCCAGAGGGCTGCCCCTAGGGCTGTGCAGGGAGAGAAAAGAGAAAAAGCCCCCCAGTTACTCTCCAATCTCCTGCAGGAATCTCCAATGGCAGAGATCTGCCTGGATCTGACAGATAAGGGAATTGGAGGCTCACAGACAGAGTGGGAGGAGGGGGGATTGGGGTGGGGTGGGAGCAGCAAATGGAGAATAATTGGCACTGAAGCCAAAAATTAATGTGGGTTGGGAAAATAAGGCCAAGTTTCTTGGAGAGGAAGCAGGATTGTTTTTCACAGAAGATGGATGAATGCGTGACTATTGCTCAACCCCCCTCATAAACTGTTCTCAGGATTAATGCATAATAATGAACACGAGACTTAAGTGTTCAGCAGAGGGAGGACTCAGCCCAGGGATGCCTCACTGAGCCTTCTCTAGCGCCGCTCCTCTGCTGACCTCTGCTGTCAAGAGCTCAGGATATCAGTTGATGGGATCCTGCATAGAGTCACCCAACAGAGGGAAGAAACCAGCACTATTCTCTCATCACAAGCGACAACTGTTTCCACTTCTCCCAGGGCTGATCTTCACTCTCTTCAACAGCACCTGTTCTTACCCATGAGTCTTAACAGTAATATTCTAAAAGTATGCTTGTAAAGCAGTGGTTTGCAAGTTGGGAAGCATTTTTCTCATTGTGGAACAAAGAAGGAAGCTTAATGTTCTGGAATGTCAACCACACACTGAGTATCATGTAAGTCCAATCTCAGCCTGTCCCATTTCATCCTTCAGAACAGTAAGGACAGTGCTAATGTTATCCCTTTTTCCCAATGAGGAACAAGAAGGTTCAAAATGATGAAGAAACCTGGTCCTGTTCATTCATCAAGCTAACAAAGAATGATTTTCTTCCTGATTAAGCATGAAAATGAGTTCCATGGGACAGGCTGTGAGTTTGTTTCATGGGGGTGTAGGGAGGTACATTGGAAATCTTTGTACTTTCTGCTCAATTTAGTTGTACATTTAGAATCACTCCAAAAATATAGTCTGTTCACTTAAAAAGAAGTTAGTTTCATCTCCCAGGCTAAGTTCTATTCTCAGTGGACAGTATCCATTTGGAAGAACAAGGTTGTAGGTAAACATACACATATACACAATGTTTCATATCTTTAGGGGAGCAGACCTAGGTCATATTTTTAAGAGAGCAACTAAAAGGGTTCACCCGTGATCCCAAACTTCCATTCTGTGCAGAAAGCCACACTTTTATCTAACCTTTTCCTTTCTTGTAAGTGTTTGCAGGGATTGTGGCAGCTAAAATTTGGCAGTGGGAGTTTTATGCATGAATGCGACAGGGTAACTGGTATGACTCAGTGGTCCATAATCAGGTGTTGCACACTGGTGTGTGTGTGTGTGTGTGTGTGTGTGTGTATTTAGCATTGTGTATGGCACTTGACCCACTTCATTTGACACTGTAGGATTTTCTAACATGTCTCTATTTTCTCTGTCTCTATTTATTTAGCAGTAAAATGCAATACATATCTAGAATATAGCACAGAACATGGTAAAAATTCATAACCAATACCAACTGAATAGATAAACAATGAAGGAATATGGGGCTGGCGCTGTGGCGTAGCAGGTAAAACCTCCGCCTGCAGTGCTGGTATCCCATATGTGTGCCAGTTCGAGTCCTGGCTGCTCCACTTCTGATCCAGCTCTCTGGTATGGCCTGGGAAAGCAGTAGAAGATGGCCCAAGTCCTTGGACCCATGCACTCGCATGGGAGACCCGGAAGAAGCTCTTGGCTCCTGGCCTTGGATTGGCATAGTTCCGGCCTTTGCAGCCAATTAGGGAGTGAACCAATGAATGGAAGACCTCTATTTCTGCCTCTCTTTCTCTCTGTGTGTAATTCTGACTTTCAAATAAATAAATAAATAAAAGTCTTAAAAAAACAATGAAGGAATAAATGGTTACAGCCCCATTCACACTGGAAAAGACAAGCTGCCAAGTAGGCAATTTCTAAACCCCCTAGCATGCCTTTATTATCCCTGTCCTGATATCTCACAGATCTGTGGTCTCCAATGTAGGGCTGACAGTATCACTATTATTATTGCAGAAGTCCTTATTACATGCCACTATTTTTGCCTTTTTTTCCTCTCTGCACTGCCAAATTCCAATTATTCCAGGCAGGGAGGGGAGATACTGGCAGGGGTTACTACAGTGAAGCAGGCTTAAATAGAACATCCCTTAGTGGGAAGCAAAAGGAAATCCCATCTCCACTGATTGTCTTCAGCTTTTGCCCACGCATTGCTGGGTGGGGGTCTCTAGACAGGAGCGGGAACCTGCAGCATGGGTAATGAAGCCAAGTCTCATTTCCAAAACAAACCCCAGAATCTCCCTGTACCTTTTAATCAGATCCATCTCTGCCTGGTCCCTCTTGCTAAGGAGCAGGTTTTGGCTGTTTTCAAAGATTTCTTCAATCTGGTCTGGCCAGAGGAAGAGAGTGCTGTTCAATTTGATATCCTCTTCTGCAAAACACAGACAGTCTGCTGCAGGACTGCTCATCACAGATCAACACGTGGGAAATTAATTCAGCAGAATAAGAGGTTAGTACAAACACATGTGGGGTGGCAGAGGCTAGAGAAGCCCACTATGCATAAAGGATAGCCAACACTGATCAGGCATTTACTAAGGACCAGGCTAGATGATACTATTCTCTCTGTTTTTACAGATGGGAAACAAAGCAGTTAAGAGGTCAAGGTCACACTGCTAGAATGCGGCACTGAAGAATTCAAATCCAAGTCTAACCAACTCCACAACTCTAATCAACTATGTTTTAACCGCTCCATTTTATTGCATTTCCAGGCTAGGTGTGGGTAGAGTCAGAAACTTGGATTGATATCCTGGTTCCACCCTTCAAACTCTGTCACTTCATCTGAGTCGTGGTTTTCCTTTTGGTTCAGTGGTAGTAATAGGATCAATGCTAGATGCCCTACCCATCTTATGGCTTTGGCCAATTAAAATGCCCCAAGTTTCCTAGTGAATCTAGGAGGCAGAGTCTACAGTGAGAGTGTCCAGTGTGTATACACATGGTCAAGGGCACATCTCATGAAGTTTAGGTTAATGGTTGGGGGCCCACGTCCCACTCCCAGTCTCCATCTCTCCCTCCCATCAATGCCCCTGCTCCTTGCCCCCAACATCTATTATGAGCATGAGATAATGCACAGGTGTTTTCAAATGGGAAATGGCTTGTGGAGAGCTTACCAACTTTTCCTTCAGAATCTCTAACATGTCCAGTAAGCCTTCAAGGAGCACTAACTAGCTCTGTCCTTTGTAGATATGCAGGAACATGAGGGAAGGAGTCCTGGTCTCTCCAAAGGTGGGACTGTATTCAGATTATGGATGAGTGAAATCTACCCTTTTATAAAAATGACTCTACATGTGGAAGTGACTTTTCTAGGAACACCAAACACAAGATGCCAAGACAAACATCTAAGAAATAGAGGTGTCCATATATGTCCTCTTTTTGGCTAACAAGATTCCCTGGGTATGATTCAAATTACTGTGGGTTAAAAGCATGGAATTAGTACTTCTAACATATGGGGATATTTCAAAAGCAGCTTTTCCTATATGTAGTGGTAGGATTCCTATAACACTCCTTATCCCTAGACATATGGTCATAAAATATTTTTTATGTATTTCATGTATATAAAACATAAAAATATTACTGTGCATATGCATTTATGTGTGCACATATGGCATGGGACTTACGGGGCAAGTCTGCGTAGTCCATCAGGAACTGCAGCCGTTCAATTGCATTTCTAAGTTGCCTCCTCAGTTTGAACACGGTGACATCACTGGATTTCTTTAAGAATTCAATGAGGAATACCAGCTCCTCAGTATTGGCGGGGATCTCACTAACTTTGTCTGCTATTGTGCTATATTGATTACAAATGCTAGAGAAAGAAACAGCCATCATTATTATCTCAAATGACTTTAAGACTCATCAAAACAGACATGATTCTTATTTGAAGACTTGTACAGCAATTTCCAACTTTTCTCTATCTGTAAATCCTTGACAGTAATATTCACAAGCACACTACATGCATAATAATGGTAGTAACTGCAATAATATCTGACATGCACTAAGCTCTTACTAGGTGCTGGGTACCATGCTTATCATTTTATATATATTAACTCACAACAATTCTAAGAGTTAGGTAGTATTAGTAATATTGCCTATATTTATTATAGAAGAAATTAAGGCTTAGTAACTTTATCCGAAGTAACATTGTATACAGGATCAGAGCCAAGATCTGAACCTGGGTAAATGGACTCTAAAGCCCGAACTCTTAATAAACACATTGTAATCCCTCTCAGGGTAGAGTCTAGATTTAGACCAAAACAACAGTAAGAGTACTAGTCACCAATCCCTCAAAACTGTTGTTGAAGTGGAACACCAAATTAAATTGTAATCATCTCAACAATGTATCAGCAAGTTTCCTTATGTGTTGCAGGTGGAGCCCAATGGCACAGAGAAAGTTATGTTCAAGTTCTTGATCACTAGATCTATTTTCTCACTTCTCTCAAACACAAGGCCATGAAAACTGATATTATTAGCCAGCGCCGCAGCTCACTAGGCTAATCCTCCGCCTTGCGGCGCCGGCACACGGGGTTCTAGTCCCGGTCGGGGCACCGGATTCTGTCTCGGTTGCCCCTCTTTGCTGTGGCCCAGGAGTGCAGTGGAGGATGGCCCAAGTACTGGGGCCCTGCACCCCATGGGAGACCAGGATAAGTACCTGGCTCCTGCCGTTGTATCAGCGCGGTGCGCCGGCCGCAGCGCGCCGGCCGTGGTGGCCATTGGAGGATGAACCAATGGCAAAAGGAAGACCTTTCTCTCTGTCTCTCTCTCTCTAACTGTCCACTCTGCCTGTCAAAAAAAAAAAAAAACCTGATATTATTAACAGGGATAATTTGAATATGCTTTAGTTTTATGAAAGCAAATGACTGGCAGTCTTCAGCATCTTAACTGTAATAAAACTCCAATATTAGTGAATTATCTGCAATACATCCATGCCTAGCACAGGATGGCCCTCAGAAAATGTTGGCAATAACAGCTAGTACAGCTTGTTGTTATCATTAATTGATCAGCACGTGTTGATGGCCACACATCACAGATGAAAATCACTCCTCTTAATGTTTTGTTCCTCAATTTTCCATCTTTAATGTTTGGAAACTTCTCCATAATGAAGCAACACTAATTGTGTTGCACTGAGGAGAAAATTATCAAAACAGTTTTGAAGATTATACCTGAATTTTAGGAAAGAACTTTCACACAACTCAGAAACTGTGGAGACAAATCATCTAATGCACTACATGGGCTCAGTGCATTCTCCACTTCTTGGACTCCCAGCTGTATTATATTTCCCAGTCTCCTGTGTAATTTCAGTTGGGTAATATATTAGTCAGCTCAGGCTGCTGTAATAGGAGGCTTAACCAACAGAAATGTACTTTTCTCTCAGTGCTGAAGGCAAGAAGTCCCGGGTCAATGTGACAGCCAATTGGATTCTTGGTGAGGGCTTTCTTCCTGGCTTGCAGATGGTCACCTTGCTGTGTCCTCATAAGGTGGAGAGAGAGCTCTGGTGTTTTTTTTGTTTGTTTGTTTGTCTGTTTGTTTTTTGTTTTGTTTTTTAATACGAGCACCTACAGGATTAGGGGCCCACTCTTATGACCACATGTAACTGTTATGACCTCCTTATAGTCCCTATCTCCAAACATGGTCATATTAGTGCTTAGAGATTTAACATATGATGTGGGCGGCAGGGGAAGGGGCAGGACACAATTTAGTCCTCAGTGTATGACTGAATTTTAGCCAGGGGAAATGGGAAGTAGTGATGAGAAAAGGGCATAAAATTGTCCTTGCCTACTCTTCCCTGCTCTTTCCTCCTCATGATGGTCTAGGACGTCAATACTAACAGTGACCTTAATGTGCTGAAGCTATAAAGTCACCCTCTGAGTTTCTGAGTGCACAAAGAGACTCTCTCCCGCCAATTTAGAACTACCCAGAGAAAGAAAGAAACTTCTGTTGTGTTCCAGTCATGATGGGTTTGATCTATTTGTTGCAGTCTGGCCTACTATAATACAGGTAGAACTCTAAGTCTAATAGGTTCCTATCTGAGCAGAATCCATCCTTCTTCTGTTTTGTGTAAGAGTGCGTAATCAGTGGCTGGCATTGTGGCATAGCTCATTAAGCTGCTGCCTGTGTTGCCAGCATCCCACATGGGCACCGGTTCAGTCCTAGCTGCCTCACTTCTGATCTAGCTCCTTGCTCATGGCCTGGGAAAGCAGCAAAGATGGCCCGAGAGGCTGAGCCCCTGCCACCCATGTGGGAGATCTGGAAGAAATTCCTGGCTCCTAGATCTGGCCTGGCACAGCCCCAGCTGTTGTGGCTATTTGTGAGTGAACTGGATGGAAGATCTCTCTGTCTCTCCCACTAACTCTGTCTTTCAAATAAATAAATAAATAAATTTTTTTAAAAAAGAATGCATAATAAGTAGCATGTGGCCACTGGCTATTATTGAAAGAGTCCAAAAGGTTGGGAACAGATGTACCAACTCCTAGACCTCTTAAAGATCATGCATATGGGTCAATGATATCAGGAATCTGACCAACATAATACCTTAACAATATCCAGGGACAAACTGAGGACAACCCAGCTTTATACATGTATTGATAGCTACTTAAAATATAAAAGGCCAAGGATCCCATAAGCCTTTCTTCTGGCATAGGGGAGACAAATAAGTCTATATTGACCTGCGGCCTCTCTACCCCATTGTTATTGTTTTGATAAAACGTCTCACCCTGCAGCAGCCAGACAAAAGGGATAGGTCCTCAGGGCCTTCAATTTTTTCTCAAGAAATGTACCTATGGTGGATATGGATTGCGCATCCATTTTCTCACTGATGCACTCCAAGGTAACACCACCCCTGCCCTTACGCCCAGAACATTCCATTCTGGGGCGTATCCATTCTTTGCAAACAGGACAGTACCTGCTCAGCAGTTACATGGTAGTAAAATGGAAAGGATAGGGCTCAGCAGCAGAAGCCTTAAACTCACTTGAGCAAGTTAGATTTCTTTTTGGGCATCACTTTCTCTTCTATTATGTAAGAGATCTTATTTATCACTCAGGCTGATGAGAAGATAAAGTGAATCAAAGTCACTATTTTTAAAGAAGAAAAACATTTCAGAAATAGGCCATCAGCCTGGAGTTTCTGCATTCTTTGAAATCCATGGGTCCATGGGTCATTATTTTCACTTATAATAAAGCAAAGTTATACACTTATTTTGATAAAGATGAATGTATTGATCAATTAAGACACCAAGTTGCGGGGCTGGCACTGTGGCGCAGTAGGTTAATCCTCTGCCTGTGGTGCTGGCATCCCATATGGGTGCCGGTTCTAGTCCCGGCTGCTCCTCTTCTGATCCATCTCTCTGCTATGGCCTGGGATAGCAGTAGAAGATGGCCCAAGTCCTTGGGCCCCTGCACCTGTGTGGGAGACTGGAGGAAGTTCTTGGTTCCTGGCTTCGGGTCGGCGCAGCTCTAGCCGTTGCAGCCACTTGGGGAGTGAACCAGTGGACGGAAGACCTTTCTCTCTGTCTCTCCCTCTCACTGTCTGTAACTTTAACTTTCAAATAAATAAATCAAATCTTAAAAAAAAAAAGACACCAAGTTGCTTTGATTTTACAGGAACAAATGGACTATTGCTTAAAAAAAAAAAAAAAAAAAAAAAAAAAAAAAAAAAAACCTGATGGCTAAAACTTTCCCAAGAAAGTGTTTTAGTACTATGAAGGCTGAAAACCTTTCACTGTGCTGCCCCCAAACCTTTACTGAGAAATTGAAGATCCAAGAGGTAAAGCCAGGGGTCCTACTCTAGTAAATAGAGGATCTTGGATTCAAAACCAAGTCTTCTGGCTCCAAACCCAGGAAAAGACCACTTCATCACTCAGTCAGGAAGCTGAGCATGATGATGGAAACATGGACACTAGATTAATCCATGGGTGGTCACTTGCTGCCTTACTTGTTGGACTGTCAGTTTTCTCACCAACACAATGGGGAGAGCAACAACCCCACCTCTTAGAGCTGTCAAGAGGATTGATTAAATCTATAGTATGCAGGAGGCTTATATAGTGCCTGGGCTATAATGTGCCAGGGAAATGGTAGCTAAAATGGCCATTAACTTGCTGGCATGTTTCTGATATGTATTTTATAAACCTTATAATGCTAAAAGGATATATGTGTGTATGTATGAACAGTTCATGATATGACATAAAATAACAGTGGTCACTATTTCTAAATCATTGGTCCATACAGTCAGCACTCCGTGAGTTCTGCATCTATGGATTTAACTCACCTTGGACAGAAAATATTTGAAAAAAACATTGTATGTGTACAGAACATATGCAGAATTTTCCCCTTGTCATTATTCCCTAAACAACACAGTTTAACCACTATTTACATAAATGTACATTGTATGAGGTAGTCTAAGTAATCTAGAGAGAACTAAAAGTATATCTAGGAGGATGTGGATAGGTCTTATCCCAATACTTCTCCCATTTATCTAAAGGACTTGAGCATCTGTGAATATTGGTCTCTGTGCAGGGTCCTGGAACTAATCCCTCAAGGATACAGGACAACTATAAAGTATTCTGAGGAAGTAAATTAGGATAACACGGATTAACTATTTTATAACATTCAAACAAAGGCATTGTAGCAGATAATTTCTGTGTCCATCTCTGAGCTCTCATTCCCCCTTCTTATTTCTCAGTGCATGGGGTGTAGATGGGGTTGACACCCTGTTCAGGGATGGGAAGAGCAGCCAGATTGAAGCCACCCTCTTTGCACAGTATTTGGTTCAACAGTACATAAATGCCCCAAGTCAGTCCAAAGTCTCAAGGGTAATGAGTTCTGTGAGGCTGTTGGAGAAAATGAAACTTCCACCCCTCTGGGAGGCAGAAAGCCTGGTGTTGCTTGGGCCTACAAACCGGAGACAGCCAGTCTGACAATGGAGCCAACACAAAGGAAAGATGAGCTGACAAAGGGGAATTATGCACTAATTCAAATGTTTAGACCCTGAAGTTAGAAATTCCTGAACTTTACAACATGTGAGTCCCCAATTCCCTATTTTTACCTAAGCAAGTTTGTTTGGGTTTTTCTCCCTCACAACCACAAATGTCTTGATTTACCATAGAGTTTATGGTTGAATAGCACAATCCCAAGATCTACACAACAGAAGTCTGCCCTGCAGTGAGTCTAAGGGGTACCTGTAAGTACCCTGTGTTTCAGAATATATTCTAGATGAACTGTGAGAAGGGCCTGTGACCATGAACTGCCAAGCCTAGGAAGCAGCTTGCATTGTCCTAAAGTTGCCTGTGGGAAAGCAAAGGCTGCAGGATCAGACAGAAACTGCCAAAGGATGCTTTCTTTTCTTCTCCAGACTCCACAGAGTTTTCTCCTCACTGTAGGTCTTCTAACTTGAACTTTATATTACCCTCACTTTGGGGCAGAAAAAAAGTTGAACTAGAATTTCAGTCCAGTTACTGCCAGAAGGCACAAATTTTGGTCACTTTCCATTCCCCCACTGGCACCAAATATCATTGCTGTCTGTGCACAGAATTATGATACCTGGTATTGGTCTCCCGGTTTACATCCACTTGGAACTGAATCAGACGGTCTTTCAGATTCTGGGCTCGCTCACAGAGATCATAATTTAGGGTCATGGCATCAAGGCAGAACATGGCTAAAGGCACAGTAACATGCATGGAGGCAATTTCACCTCTCCGCTTTTTTATGCCATTGATACTCTGTAGAAAGAAGCACATTTAGTACCTTGACTTGCCTCTGAGCCTCTACCCATTTGTCCCCAGCCTTGACCTCCCCCTACCACCAACTCTACACCAATGGTAAGTATCACATGTTCTCTAATGAAACACACTGACTACTCATTAGGGTGGGTGTAGCACATGTCACCAAGGTGAGAAATATCAAGTGGTATTGCCTACCGTTACAAAATCCTCAATTTCATGATTTTCTTGCAGGAATGCAGTGATGTCTTGCTCTGCTGTGTTATCCAGTAAGTCACTGTATTTTTTGTATACATTTAAATATCTTCCATATAGAAGAGCATAAAATTAAACACACAAATTAGATGAGTCAGAGTGGCACATGGAGAGATAACAGCATTTAACAATTAGCTTAAACCAGTAAAGAGAAATATAATGTAGCTAAAGGTCCACTGAATTCAGAAATTTTGCCAATTCCAGTTTGCCACTTCTTAGCTCCCTGAACTTAAACAAGATATTTCACTTTTTTAAAGATCACTGTCTTCAATTTTAAGTAGAGATTGTAATTAATACTTGATAGGATTTTGTAAATCTTTATAATGTATATATAAAGCAATGAATACTATGCTGACATAAAATAAATGTACAAAATAAATAGTTCCTATCCTTCATTCCAGCTCAAAAATTCTGATTTTAACATGAGAATTTGGAATTAATGAGCTTACAATGTATTAAATAAAATTAAGTTTCTCTGCTATCAGATCATGCAAAAATGGCTGGGCAGATTTTCCAAAAATTGGAGGGAGTGTTTGGGATGATCTAACCTAAAATAAGCTTAAATTAAAATAAAGACAATGCTAAGTATGCAAATTAACTCAATGGGGCCCAATGCTACACTTGTAAGAGTTGGCCAGAACTTCAGATTCTGAAACTGAGATGCAAAGAAAAATCCATGGAACTGTTGGTCCAGAAAGACAAGGAGTATGCATATGATTTCATGAATAAAGAAAACAGAATTTTCAAATAGAAGCCCCCAATCAAATTCACAAGGGCAGGGCTTGCAAATTTGAGGCCATAATTTTCAGACCAGGTTAGCTGTTGCTCTCAATTGAGGGTAATTTGCCTCCAGGTGCACATTTGCCCTTTCTGGAGATATTTTTGGTATTGTACCTGGTGGTGGGGGTGGGAGGCTGGGAAGGATGGGTTTGGGAGTGAGGGACGGTTCCTACTGACATCTAGTGGGTAGGGGATGCGGCTAAACATCCTACCATACATAGGAAAGCCCTGCACAATACAGAATTTGGTGGTTAAAAATATCAATAGAGCTACAGTCAAGAAACTTTGGGTTAGGGTGACCATATGTCTTGGTTTTCCTGGAACAGTTCAGGTTTATACCTGTTATCCCATGATAATTGTTAATAACACCCTTTTTGCTCTTAAAAGGCTTTGGTTCAAAGCCACATCACATGGTTACCCTACTAGTGGTCGCTTACATGGGCAACTGTGAGATGGTCTACATTGTGATGATTAACAGGCATGGCCTATAGATTCACATAACTGGTCTTCAATTCTTTCTCTTTAATCCATAAATCAAAAAAGCTCTAAAAACAGAAATTCATTTCAAAGCAAAAGCTGGCCTAACTTGATGTGAGGCTATTGATGTGAATAGATAGATAGATAGACAGACAGACAGACAAAGTCTTCCATCTGAGGGATCACTCTCCAAATGCCCTGAACAACAAGGGCTGAGCCAGCCCAAAAACAGGAGCCAGGACAATCACGGTCTCCAGGTGGTGCTAGAAACCCAAGTACTTGGCCTGTCACCTGCTGTATCCCAGCATATGGATCAGCAGGAAACTTGATCAGAAGCAGCAGTGGGACTGGAATCCGGGCACTCTGATCTTTGATAATGAGATGGGGGCATCCTAAGTGGCAGATTAACTGTTAAATCACAATGCCTGTCCCAGAATGAGTGGTCTTCATAAAGTTCATGGAAAATGTGTTATGAAAAAGCCATTGTAATCCATTAACTGTACTTCAAAAATTTATATTTACTAAATAAAAAATTAAAAAAAAGAAAAAGCTACAAATGGATTTCAAAAAAATTTTTAACCAAAATGAACTTATCTTCCTAAAAAATTTGTTTATTGAAAGGCACAGAAAGTGAGAGTGCGAATGTGTGTGTGTGTGTGTGTGTGAGAGAGAGAGAGAGAGAGAGAGAGAGAGAGATATCCTATCTGCTGGTTCACTCCCCAAAAGTTGGGACTGAGCCAGGCTGAAGCCAGGAGCTGGGAATTCAATTTATGTCTCTCACACGGCCAATAAGGACCCAACAAACTGAACCATCACTTGCTGCCTCCCATGGTGTGTATTACCACAAAGCTGGAATCAAAGTGGAGCCAGAATTTGAACCCACGCACTTCCATATGGGATGCGGGTGCCCCCAATGGCACCTTTTTTTTGTTTGTTTTTTTGACAGGCAGAGTGGACAGTGAGAGAGAGAGACAGAGAGAGAGAGAGGTCTTCCTTCCCTCCAATGGCCGCCGTGGCCGGCATGCTGCGGACGGCGCACCGCGCTGATCCGATGGCAGGAGCCAGGTACTTCCTCCTGGTCTCCCATGGGGTGCAGGGCCCAAGCACTTGGGCCATCCTCCACTGCACTCCCTGGCCACAGCAGAGAGCTGGCCTGGAAGAGGGGCAACCGGGACAGTATCCGGCGCCCCGACCGGGACTAGAACCCGGTGTGCCGGCGCCACAAGGCGGAGGATTAGCCTAGTGAGCTGCGGCGCCGGCCCCAATGGCATCTTAACTGATTTGTTTCCTAAATTCATCCTTTAATTCTATTTTCTCACAAACTTTTTGAAGTACCTTCATATATAATATATACACTATGGAACTTTTCAAAAATCCAGAAATGCTCCCAAAACTCATGTGGCCCCACAGCTTTGATAATGGCTATGGATCCATCATTAAATTTGAATGCTGAGTTTCTGATTTACCTGCTATGTAACACTGGGAAAGTTTCAATTTCTTCATCTGAAAATGGGAGAAAACAATAATTCTCATTTTATTGGTTATTCTTATTATGTCTACGTTTTGGGTGCGTGGGAACAAAGGTTGCTCATTTGATGACAGTTAATTATATTACAGGGGCTGGCATTGTGGCATAGTGGGTAAAGCCACTGCCTGCAATGCCTGTATCCCTAGGGCACCAGTTCAAGTCCCAGCTGCTCCACTTCTTTTCCAGCTCCCTACTGATGTACCTAGGAAACAGTGGAAAATGGTCCAAGTGCTTGGGCCCCTGCACCCATGTGGAAGAGCCAAAAGAAGCTCCTGGCTCCTGGCTTCAGACTGGCCTATCTCTGCAGCCATTTTGGGGGTGACCCAGCAGATGGAAGATTCTCTCTCTGTAACTCTGCCTTAAAACAAAACAAAACAAAAAACAAAAGAAAACACCTGTAAAACAATCCTTAAGGCTAGCTAACAATAAAGTAATGGTGGAACCCACTTACTTGTGAGGGCCAACTTTATTTTTCTTAAACACCTCATAAGTTTGATCCATAAAATTAGAAACAAGTTCTTCTTCAGAGTTGATGGTTCCAAGGATCAAATTATATCCTTTCAGCTCTGGGAACAGGATAGATTCTACCTGAAAAGGAGAAACCACCATGTTTGGCCACAAGACATAAGACAGGAGATAGCACAACACCGCAAAAAATTTCCTTCAATGGATTCATTTCCAGGGACATCAGCTGCATTTTAACTCTGTTTCCTCTTGGATGGAGCTGAAAACACCCTGTTCTTCCCTCTCCCTCAATTCTTTCTTCTTTCCTTCTTGCCTGAATTATTCATCTTTCAAACCCCTACTCCTTCTGAGTCACTATTCCTTAGAGAGTTCGCCTAGTCCCCCAGTGTATACTAGGTTTCCCAGTTCAAATCTTACCTTATCAACTTTTTGTACGTAATGCTCATCACAATTTTAATTAAGTGAATGTGTAAAGCACTGTTTTAGGTGTATCACAGAATATAAAACCGTGAGGGCCTGGATTTCTTTTTTTTACTTCTTTACTATTGCATCTGTAGAGCCCAGGCTAGAGTGTGGCACTTAGTAAATGCTTATTGTATAAGTAAATCAATGCAGTTGGCCTTCCATATATGTACCACATGTGGATTCAATCAATGGCAAAAAATATTTGGGAAAAAAAACCTACTTCTGTACAGAACATGCAAAGACTTTTTAAAAAATCATTATTCCCTAAACAATACTACATAACAATTATGTATACAGCATTTGTATTGTGTTGGGTATTATAAGTAATCTAGAAATGATTTAACATGTACAGGAAGATGTAGGTGGACTATACATAAGTACTATGCCATTTTATGTATGGGACTTGGGCATCCTCAGATTTTGGGACTTGCAGGGAGAACACCTGCAAGGGAAACTTTCAGTACAGTGGTTCCCGCCCCCCCTTCCTCTCTAATGAACAGTCATTGGAGATATAGGTTCTAATTCTGACTCTGCCACTAAATGACCATGCAACCTGAAGGAACTTTGCTGTGAACCTCCATTTTGTCGTATGCAAAAACGAAGAGATACACTAAGTTATTCTCTCAGTTCATGAAGAAATAAAAAGCTACAGCTTTACAATCATGAGGCACTAAGTGTATCTTTCCCAAGAGCTGAACTCTCCAACTCCTAAATGTGTGTCCGAGAATGTTCTTTGTATGACTTATGCAGGCCGCACAGTCACTACCAGGGACCTGGTGTCTTCCATTGCCCTCTCTGCTGAGGAACTTTTTAGTGACAGATTTCAGAAAAGACCTTGAGAATGCTTTACTGCATTAAATGAATTGTGTACCTCTGATGAGAACACATTAATTCAGAAAGGGGGAAAAGCCACTGCAAATGATCTGTATCCTATTGGGCCAATGCAAAGATTTTTAAGCCAGTGGAGGTGCAGTTTCTTTGTTGCGGCTATGCTGCAGACAGTAGCTGAAGGCAGAGAGATGGAGGGACTGGCACTGGTCAGTCACAGGGATGAAATGGTTTAGGAAGAAACAACTGGAGGCCCCAGGCCATGCAACAGAGCACGTGTGAGCAGGACAACAGATTATCTCTTGGGAAGAAGTCTTCTGTTTAAAGAGGAAGAAACACCTTTCATTTACCTTTCAACCTGGATGTTCTCTGATGCCTTAAAGCACAATGTGTGAAACTGAAATAGGAACAATCATGTCCTTTCCAGGTAAATGTTACTTTCTCCTTATTTCCCTGAGACTCTGATCCTGGACTTCTTGGTCTTGTCATCACCCTGAAAGCTCCAGATTGTGCCCTTCTCTAACTGTTGCCTTCCCTGGCACTCAGAGTGAAAGAATTCTCCCAGCAGGACAGAGACAGGGGCCCTGGTAGCCCTTTTCTGTAGTAATGTATGTTTTTCTCCTGATTATTAAAGTAATGCACTGACATGACTGAAAATGTTGATTTAAATTTTACTCATTGTGTTTCCAGTTTTATGAAACCTTTCCCTTATTTCATCTAACTCCATTTTATTTCTGCGTCTCAGTCACTTATTTTCAGTATTCGGTGTTCATGTTCAGTATTCAGTCAGTACTGTTTTACTGGATAAAACTGCTAAGGCAAATTATTTTTAATACTTACTTTGGTTTCCTTTTTTTTTTTTTAAGATTTGTTTATTTATTTGAAAGCCAGAGTTACAGAGTGAGAGAGAGAGATATCTTCCATCCACTGGTTCACTCCCCAAATGGCCACAATGACCCAGGCCAAAGACAGGAGCCAGGAGCTTCTTTAAGGTCCCACATGTGTGTTGCAGGGGCCCAAACACATGGGACGCCTTCCGCTGCTTTTCCCAAGCTTTTAGTAGGGAGCTGCATTGGAAGCAGAGCAGCTGGAACTTGAACTGGTGCCCATATGGAATGCTAGCACTACAGAAGGTGGCTTTACCAGCTATGCCACAGCATTGGCCCCCTTTGGTTTCCTTTAGTAACGCTGACAAACAAACCTTCCTTCTGTACCTTGAATGCTATTCATTTTCAAAAGTCTCTTGCTGACTTTCTCCCCTAACTTCTACGATTCATGTTTAATTATGAATAATGCAAAGGGATGGGAGTACTATCCATCTGCGGCTCGATGTTAGATATTCAACTGGAAGAAGCATTCTTTTGAGGTTTCACTACTCAGTTCAGAAATAAAGTAACCTGAGGGGCTCAAGCAGGGAGCTAGTGTGGAGATCAGTAGATGGAGAACTCAGCCTGTGTTGTTTTTTCTCATACTCTGATGAAGTCATTGGTATTCACCTGGGCCTAGGGAAAAATTGTGACCTGTAAGAATGCCTTCTTGGGATTATAATCCAATAAATCTAGGACCAGCCCCTGCTGGGCTGTTCGAGGAAGCAGTCACAGGAGTCCTGGGCTCTCCTACCCCAGCTGCTTGCAAACATTGCCTATCAATAGCAGTGAAGGAGAACTCCAATGTTGTTGCTTCATCTGTCTATCTCCAAGCCTCATGTTTATCCTTTTCCATTATAAGATTTTCTCTGTCATTTCCTTCCTAGGGATGTTGTGGTTGCAGAACTGCCCACTGTTTTTTCCCTACCCACATACCACATGGTTTTGCTTGGGTTCAAAATCCCAACTACAAGTTTCTCTGGTGAAATCAACTGGAGTATTTGACTTCTCATGTTTCCCCATAATCTCCAATTTTATCTTGATCTCTTAGAATCCTCTGGGTATAGGGTTACAAAAAGAAGAATGCTCAAGAGGGCCAGTGCCGTGGCTCACTTTGCTAATCCTCTGCCTGCGGTGTCGGCATCCCATATGGACGTTGGGTTCTAGTGCCGGTTGCTCCTCTTCCAGTCCAGCTCTCTGCTGTGGCCCAGGAGGGCAGTGGAGGATGGCCCAAGTGCTTGGGCCCCTGCACCAGTATGGGAGACCAGGAAGAAGCACCTGGCTCCTGGCTTTGGATTGGTGCAGTGCTCTGGCCATAGCGGCCATTTGTGGGGTGAACCAACAAAAGGAAGACCTTTCTCTCTGTCTCTCTCTCTCATTGTCTATAACTCTGTCAAATAAAAAAATTTAAAAAAATGAAGAATGCAATGCTCAAGAGCATCCAGGTATTTCTAACATTGAGAGAGGCATAGGGGTGGGGTGGGAGAGAAATACATATACACAGAGAGAGAGAGGAAGAGAGAGAACCTGAATGACTCACAGGTCCCTTCTCCATATGGAACTGGACACTCACCTTCTTTTTTTTATTTTATTTATTTTATTTTTTGACAGGCAGAGTGGACAGTGAGAGAGAGAGACAGAGAGAAAGGTCTTCCTTTGGCATTGGTTCACCTCCAATGGCCGCCGCGGCCGGCGCACTGCGGCCAGCGCACCGCGCTGATCCGATGGCAGGAGCCGGGAGCCAGGTGCTTTTCCTGGTCTCCCATGGGGTGCAGGGCCCAAGCACCTGGGCCATCCTCCACTGCACTCCCGGGCCACAGCAGAGAGCTGGCCTGGAAGAGGGGCAACCGGGACAGAATCCGGCGCCCCAACCGGGACTAGAACCTGGTGTGCTGGCGCCGCAAGGCGGAGGATTAGCCTAGTGAGCCGCGGCTCCGGCCGACACTCACCTTCTTGCCACATCAACCATCCAGAGAGACTCAGAAGAGCTAAGAAATGCCACATCCACAGGGATGACCCTGCCTAGCAGTGAAAGTTTGCTAACAAGTATTTGGAATCTGGTTAGTAACTCTGCCCTGGAAAGGGCCTAGGCCAGGAAGGAGAGATTTGTTCTCTCCTCTAGAAATCTAGAGTGACTAAAACAAGGAAATAAACACAATCAGACATAATTTTATAAAAATCCGTGGCAATTTCATGGTCACCAAGCCATAATGAATTATTAACCCACACTGGGTATAGCATGGGACACATTGTAGTTGGCATCACAGAGGGATGCATGCAGTAACTCTTAATGCCTTTGTTAGAAGTACAATTCTGGGATGCACAGAGATTTCTTTATTACCCTAATCATCTTTCTGAGTTCAAGGGGATATAAGAATATATTCCTGGGGCTGGCACTGTGGCGCAGTGGGATAAAGCCCTGGCCTGAAGTGCTGGCATCCCATATGGGCGCTGGTTCTAGTCCCAGCTTCCCCTCTTCCCATCCAGCTCTCTGCTGTGGCCTGGTATAGCAGTGGAGGATGGCCCAAATCCTTGGGCCCCTGCACCCACATGGGAGACTTGGAAGAAGCTATTGGCTCCTGGCTTTGGGTTAGCGCAGCTCTGGCTGTTGTGGCCATCTGGGGAGTGAACCAGTGGATGGAAGACCTCTCTCTCTGTCTCTGCCTCTCTCTGTAACTCTGTCTTTCAAATAAACAAAATACATCTTTAAAAAAAGAGTCTATCCCCAAAGTGAAACTCCCCTAACTGAATATCACATTGACTGTATCTTGTACACACAACTATTTAAATATATTTATATAGTAAGTGAACAAAAAGATGAATGGATGATTAAGTGAATACTATACCTTGGGAATCCCATTAGAGTTGTCAATAATCTCCAAGAAAGAGTTATGTATTAACTCCCAGCAGTCATCAAATGATGGGTTAAAGATAATATTGGGCTCACTGACTTCAAGTTTGATCATGATTAGCTGAGGTATAAAGAACTCCATCTCTTGGTAGGGCTCACTGAAATCATTCCCATCCTTCAGGAGACACAAGGTAGGACAATCTCAAAATTGGGCCTTCCAAAATCAAAAGAGTGAACTGTATACATTTATAGGGCCATATGAGCACCATGAAAAGAAAATGAAGGTTACCACGTTTTGTTCAAGTTTAAAATATGGACTGCAGTAGTATAGCCCACTCTGGACTAATGCTCTCTCCCTTTCCGAAGCCTTTATTATTTATTTTCCTTGGTAGTTGACACACTTTAATTTCTTCTTTTTTTTTTTTTTTTTTTTTTTTTTGACAGGCAGAGTGGACAGTGAGAGAGAGAGACAGAGAGAAAGGTCTTCCTTTGCCGTTGGTTCACCCTCCAATGGCCGCCGCGGCCGGCGCGCTGCGGCCGGCGCACCGCGCTGATCCGATGGCAGGAGCCAGGAGCCAGGTGCTTTTCCTGGTCTCCCATGGGGTGCAGGGCCCAAGCACCTGGGCCATCCTCCACTGCACTCCCTGGCCACAGCAGAGGGCTGGCCTGGAAGAGGGGCAACCGGGACAGAATCCGGCGCCCCGACCGGGACTAGAACCCGGTGTGCCGGCGCCGCTAGGCGGAGGATTAGCCTATTGAGCCGCGGCGCCGGCTTAATTTCTTCTTTTTTTAAAAAAGGTTTATTTATTTATTTGAAAGAGAGAGTTTACAAGGAGAGATAGGTAAAGGGAGAGAGTAAAGGGGGGGGGGGAGAAAGTAAGTCCTGGCTGCTCCACTTCCAATCCAGCTCTCTGCTGTGGCCCGGGAAAGCAGTAGAAGATGGCCCAAGTCCTTGGGTCCCTGCACCCGCGTGGAAGACCTGGAAGAAGCTCCTGGCTCCTGGATTTGGATTGGCACAGCTCCGGCCGTTGCAGCCAATTGGGGAGTGAACCATCAGATGGAAGACCTCTCTCTCTCTCTCTCTCTCTCTCTCTCTCTCTCTGTAACTCTGACTTTCAAATACAGAAATAAATATTTTTTTAAAAAAAGGTGGGGGGTGGAGAATGTCTTACATCTGCTGGTTCATTCCCCAAATGGCCGCAATGGCCAGAGCTGGGCTGATATGAAGCCACGAGCAGGGGTGCAGAGGCCCAAGTTCTTGGGCCATCTTCTGCTGCTTTCCCAGGTGCATCAGCAGGGATGCTGGATCAGAATTGGAGCAGCTGGGTCTTGAATCAGTGCCCAAATGGAATGCCAGGCATTGCAGGTGGTGGCTTTACATGCTATATGCTACAATGCCAGCCTCACACCTTAACTTCTAATTCCTTCCCATCCTTCAAAATTTTGCTCAAAATATTCTTTTTCCCTGGGAATCCCTCTACTTCTGCACTCTCATATTTCCCTCTCCTTCCTTTCTGTCTTGCAGGGATTTATATGTGCACCTAATTTTCTCCATTATACACTATACTTGAGGGCAGGATCAATGTCTGACTCATCTTTCTCCCCAGAAATATCCATGGCAGCATTTAGCACACAGCATGTGTGCAATAAGCATGTTGACTGAACACAAAATTGTAAACAGTTACCTGTGGCCCTCAGGTGGAGTTGCTTATGAGCATGTGCATTCAGACGTTCAAAATGTCAACCTTCCTACCACAAAAAATTGATGTAGAGGTATTTCTAATTCCCTATAAAAGCAGGTAACACAAGATATCTTTCATAAACTAGAGTGCCTAATGAAATTGCCATAGGGCAGCTATAAAGGACTTGTCTAGGCCGGCGCCACGGCTCAATAGGCTAATCCTCTGCCTGCGGTGCCGGCACACCGGGTTCTAGTCCCGGTCGGGGCGCCGGATTCTGTCCCGGTTGCCCCTCTTCCAGGCCAGCTCTCTGCTATGGCCCGGGAGTGCAGCGGAGGATGGCCCAAGTCCTTGGGCCCTGCACCCCATGGGAGACCAGGAAAAGCACCTGGCTCCTGGCTTCGGATCAGCGCGGTGCGCCGGCTACAGTGCACTGGCTGCGGTGGCCATTGGAAGGTGAACCAATGGCAAAAAGGAAGACCTTTCTCTGTCTCTCTCTCTCACTGTCCACTCTGCCTGTCAAAAAAAAAAAAAAAAAAAAGGACTTGTGTAAGTAACTGATTTTAGAGTTTTCTAGATATGTTTAAGGATGAGTGATAGACATTTGTTGAACATTTACAGTGTAACAAGTATCTGCAAATTTCCCCCACTTTCAGAAATATAAAGACTTTACTCTTCCTTTTGAATGGAAACTTTTAGTGACATTTGTTTCCATGTCTGGGTTTTTTCTGTTTAGCAAAGTAGTTAATTACAGTGCCATCTGTACGGTGGTCCTCTCTGGAGTGCTAACACTGCAGTCAAAACTCAGCAGCATTGTTTTCTATATGTTTTTGAGCAAAGAGTCAGCTGTTTGATGTTCATATTTACTTCATTTGAAAAAAATGCTTTATATTTTAACCTTTTACAATCAATTTTTAATTTTTGTCAGTCTTTCTAAGGTAAAATATGGACAAAGGATAAACTCCTTGATCCCTAGGCTTTATAAATTTAGAGGACACTATGATGGTTTGAAAACTAGGACTAGTGTTTTAAGCTTTTACTATATCTTCACACTGAAGTAATTTTATGAAAAAATTATTAGATCAACAAAGCTGCCTTTCTTTAGTGGTGCCCCTTTCAAAAAGACAAAAAAGTCAATTATTTTCAATGAATACACAGAACATTCTAAACATCAAAGCAAAGATTGATAAGAAACCTTTTCAACTCATTCCTATAGCACAGAATATGAAAAAGTGATCTTTTTATTGTATATACTGTAAGAGGTATGGATTCCATTTTAGGTAATTTTTTAAAAATCCTAACAATTTCTCCACTTATGTAGATTTTTACCAATGTAACAGTGGGTGATTTTCTCATGAAAGCTTGCTGTCTACTTAAAGAAATCATATGTATAAACTAATAATTACCTGATGTGTGCAAGTCAAGATTTTAACCTTTGGCCTGGCTCACAGCTGAGAATACACATGATGATATTCTAGTACTAACTAGGTCATTCTTCAAAAGTGCTGACTGTGGTTCCCCTCCATACCTTGTGTATCATGAAAAAGGAAACGAGGTCCTCAAGGGATTTAATGACCAACTCCCTGAGCTGGAGGGACATGAAGGATGCAACAGAGGCAAAATATTCCTCAATGTTTCGAGAGGAGTCGTAATCACTTTTGGGAGCGAAATGGGCCCACTGTTTCTTCTGGGAGATAAAAAGCTGGGCACAGGCGGGGATCCACCTGTGAAGACAGAAAGGCATCTGTGTAAGCTTTCTAAGTCCTGAGGGGCCCTCTCAGCCATCTGTCCACTTGCTGTGATGAGGCAGATGAGCTTGCTTCCCACTAAGCAGCCTTGCACACTGAGACTCCCATATACTGGCCACATCACCGGCCAACACCCCATTCCTGGGAAGAAAGCAGTAAGATGTGAATTGAGAGATTGTTCATTCAAAAAGACAGGGAGTATTGATGGCATGTTCTGCTTAAAGAGCCTACAATTTCTTCAGTATAATTAGAGACTGGGGTGAAGGGGCATAAGAAACTGGGAATGTTTCACCCAACTTCTTTCTGGCAAGTTCCTGGTCTCTGATTCAGACTTTGTAGGGGAAAAGAGAGAAACAGGAGACAAGGAAGTAAATTTAGGAAGAGAAATTCTAATATGGCAGGGGCTGCTTAGAAGTTGAGAGTAGAAATTAGACAACTAAGAGAAGAAACGGATGCCTCATTGTTCCTTTCCTCCCATGCCCCCCAATTTCCAGTTCCCACAGGAAACCATTGGCCATTTCATCCTACCATGACTTGTCTCTAACTGCTGGAGAGTCTCTGGCAATCAGAGAATTACTATTAATAGGCATAGCTGCAGAGGTAATAGTAATAGTCATAGCTGGCGAGAGTCATTGCTACAGAGGTAGTAAGTATGACATTTACTGAGCAGCTAATATGTGCCAACTATTATACACATTTTTTACTGACAATAAAAACCCATTAGTAGGTCTTATTATCATTACCATTTTAAATAAAGGAATTACTCTGGCTCTAGATATAGTCCTGAGAGCATTTACAAAGGAGAAAGGAATTATTTAAGCATCTGAAAACCTTGGAAATTTGAGGCTGTTTATTTGGACCATCCAAATACAAGTCACTCAAATGTACTGTCCTGCATCCCAGCATCAAGGCTGACAGAATCCCAGAGGGTGGTAATGAGGATGGTACTCTCACAAAGAAGGGCAATGAGGGCATTTCAAAGAGGCAGAGAAGCCTAGAGACGAGGGGTGAGTTGGGCATTAGACTTTAGGGGCTTGGGAATGCAGAAGGAAGAAGACAGAGAAGGCTAGCAGTCACAAGTCAACAAACTATGCGCCACTCTCAGGCGGAGAACCAGTTTTCATTCTGGAGAGTTTTCAGTCTTTTTTTTTTTTTTTTAAGTTTTGACAGGCAGAGTGGACAGTGAGAGAGAGACAGAGAGAAAGGTCTTCCTTTTGCCCTTGGTTCACCTTCCAATGGCCGCCGCGGCCGGCATGCTGCAGCCGGCGCATTGCGCTGATCCGAAGCTAGGAGCCAGGTGCTTTTCCTGGTCTCCCATGCAGGTGCAGGGCCCAAGGACTTGGGCCATCCTCCGCTGCACTCCCGGGCCATAACAGAGAGCTGGCCTGGAAGAGGGGCAACCGGGACAGAATCCGGCGCCCCGACTGGGACTAGAACCCAGTGTGCCGGCGCCATTAGCCTAGTGAGCCGCGGCGCCGGCCAGTTCTCAGTGTTTATGACACTGTGACACAGCCTCATTTCTGAGGTCAGATACTGACTTGTTGAGAAGAATTTGGTGTGCCTCCTGGCAGTGGTTCTGGATTGCGATCCAATACTCATCAGGCTGCAGAGGTAATTTTCCTGCCAGTAATTCTGCTGTTCGAACAAACCTGAGATCTTGAAATCTGCCAAAAGAGAGGAAAAATCCTAATATGAGAAATAACCACTAATGAATTTTGTAGGGCAGTTTCAGAGGGCATATGTTTTCCTTTTTCAGTGAGAAGAAAGTTGAGTAAAACTATTATGTCTGACAAGCTACAAGTCTGAGGAAGGAATGGCTTAGTCCAAAATAACTTTTAAAAAAATATATGTATTTTATTTATTTGAAAGGCAGAATTACAGAGTGAGAGGGAGGGACAGAGAGAGGGAAGGATCCTTCATCTGCAGGTTCATTCCCCAAATGGGCGCAATGGCCGTATCTGGGCCAGGCTGAAACCAGGAACCTGAATCTCTATCTGGGTCTCCCACATTGGTGGCAGAGGCCTAAGTACTTGGGCCATCTTTGCTACTTTCCCAGGTGTATTTGCAGGGAGCTGATGGGAAGCAGAGCAGCCAGGTTTTGAAGTAGAGCTCTGATATGGAATATTGGTGTTGCAGGCTCTGGCTTAACCTACTGTGTCATGACAAAAGAACTCTTGCAAAGAGGAGATAAATCAATCAACTCAGTAGGTGTTTACTGACCCTTCCTGCACACCTCAATTTGGATAATCCCTTTGGGGAGCAAGACTTTGGCAATGACTGGTATTTGGCTAGCTGAGAATTCTGGGTATTAAATGGACAAATCAAAGTACTTCACAACATTAAAGATACAGAGGAAAGGGCCATGCAAAACACCATCTTTCACTGTCAAGTAGGTTTCACCCAGACCTCAGTGTGGCCTCTGGGTGAGCCTCACAAGACAATGTGGAGGACTGCTTTGGTCTGAACCAAAATGCACCTGCTTCTTTCGGTCCTCAAATCACCATGAAGGTGAAGGAGGTTTAGCCAGTGAGAAGCAATGAGAGTCCTCCTCATGATCAGGGGGATCTTTTAAAAATATGTCAGATTGGGCCGGCGCCGCGGTTCACTAGGCTAATCCTCCGCCTAGCGGCGCCGGCACACCGGGTTCTAGTCCTGGTTGGGGCGCCGGATTCTGTCCCGGTTGCCCCTCTTCCAGGCCAGCTCTCTGCTATGGCCCGGGAGTGCAGTGGAGGATGGCCCAGGTGCTTGGGCCCTGCACCCCATGGGAGACCAGGAAAAGCACCTGGCTCCTGGCTCCTGCCATCGGATCAGCACGGTGTGCCGGCCGCAGTGCACCGGCCGCGGCGGCCATTGGAGGGTGAACCAACGGCAAAGGAAGACCTTTCTCTCTGTCTCTCTCTCTCACTGTCCACTCTGCCTGTCAAAAAAAAAAAAAAAATGTCAGATCATACCATTGTGTTGGACACCTTCCAATGACTTCCCATTGCAGAGTAAAAGTCAGAGTCCTATCTGGAGCCTACAAGGCCCTCTGCAGCCTGTGCCTTAACTCTTGTTCTTCTTCCTCCCCATCTCCTCTCTGACGTCTTCTCCCACTACCCAGCTCTCTCTGCTCCAGATATACCTCATTACTGCTCCGAGAACAGTATGCTGCTGTCTGGATCCTTTGCCCAGGCTGTTCCTGCTGCCTACAGTATTCACCCCCTACCCCTACCCCCAACCTGTGTCCGTAGGGCTAACTTCCTCACTTTCAAGACTTTGATAAAATAGGAACTTCACAGTGAAAGTTACCCATGGCTGTCGTATGGTTGTGCAGGCAGTGCCCTGCCCAAGGTGCCAGAATGAGTGAGTGTGCTGCTTGCCAGGCAATGAATTCTAGTGTTAGTCTGCGTCCATCTCAGGAGAGGCAGAGGGTGGGATTCAGATGAAAGTACTTTATGGGGTGGCATGCCCACTCTACCCCCATACAAGCCACACCCCCTATCCCCATGACTCTGGTTAATTTTTCTTTCCATAGCACCTGTCACCTCCTAACATACATATAACTTACTTATCTATTGGGTTAATTTTGTCTGTTTTCCCCCTCAAAAATGAACTCACTGCTGAATCCGCTGCACTAAATGCTTAGCACATACCAGGAGACATCTATTTTTTTTAAATGAATGAATGAAAAAGTAAGTATCTTTATGAAACATTTGGAAGCCAAGAAAGAGAAGAACATTTGGACTTTACATACATTCATTTCTACCTCTTTCACATGAGTAACATCACCAATTATTACTGAGGTTGAAAATTCCAGGGTGTCTGGGTAGGATAGTAGGGATGGACAGCAAAGAGCAGGAAATAACAAGTAGCTCCCTTCAAGGCCACTCCACTTCTTTCCCCCTCCTATTTACCCTTTGGGTTTAGCAGCTAAATGTTGATCAACCAAGGATGTGGCTTTGCAGTGTTGTTGTACTGGTCAATTATGAAGGGTACTATCCCTATTGTATTCTACATGAATAGTGAGTGCCCTGAGGAGTTGGGCAACTTGGCAATCCTGCAAAAGGAAACAGAGCTAGAAAAGGGCTGCCTGCATCTTGTTCATGCAACACTTCTCCAACTCATGCTGATGCCTGTCTTTAGGGGCCCATGGGGCAGCTCGGCCCAAGGTCTTTATGAAAGCAGCTCTGGGGCCGGCACTGTGGCACAGTGGGTTAAAGCCCCAGCCTGCAGTGCTGGCACCCCATGTGGGCACAAGTTCGAGTCCCGGCTGCTCCTCTTCCAATCCAGCTCTCTGCTATGGCCTGGGAAAGCAGTAGAAGATGGCCCAAGTCTTTATGCCCTTTTACCCACATAGGAAGACCCAGAAGAAGCTCCTGGCTTTGGATCAGCACAGTTCCTGCAGTTGCAGCCAATTGGGGAGTGAACCAGCAGATGGAAGACCTCTCTCTGTCTCTCTCTCTCTCTCTCTCTCTGCCTCTCCTTCTCTGTGTAACTCTGACTTTCAAATAAATAAATCTTTAAATGTTTATATATATATATATTTGTTGAATGAATGGATGAAACTCCTTCTGCTTTCCTATGATGCTCTCACCTTCGCCTGTTCTTCCCAAATCAATGGATGTTGTCCTCTTTGCCACACTACCCAAGGCCTCTTTTAGCACACAGGTCCACCAATGTTCTTCCTGAAGTTTATTTCATTTATTTATAAAGTCCTCTTTTAAATCAACACTCACTGACTAATCACTTCCCAAACTAGATTTTGGCCCAATTTCTTAGGTTGTCTAAGTTCTTATCTCATTTTCATCATCTACTTTAATGACCTTGCAGGACATTTTTCTCATCTTCCAAAATTCCCGCAGCCTAAATTTCCAGTTCTTTTTGGTGGAGGTGGTGAACTAAGCCTCTATGTTATGTGGCCAGGAACAAAGCATTGCTAGGAAAGGACAGAACCCTGAGGACCTCACTTGCGGTCCATGTTTCGCAGGCAATCTTAGAAGCTAACCCTTATCATCGCCTGATAATTCTTACTCATCTTCAGTCAAATCCTAACAAAATTCCTACACTTGCCAGACTAGGTTTCTCCTCTTTCCTCAGACCACAACCCTCATTCTAGCTTCTGAATTAACTACCCTTAACTGACCACTAAGATCTAAGAATTTCTTCAGATCTAAGAATTTCTTGATATGCAATTCACATAATATTTCTTGATATGCATGTTTTTCCTTAATGAATCTTTCTCATTTGTATTTTTGTGTTCAGCTGATAAAAACCTTCTAAATGATTTTGGTTCACCCTCATGCCTCTCTTGCCTGAATAACCTTCTCAGGAAAGCGTGAACAGCAAATGGTATGAATCTTCTCAGTAGAAGCTATCCATTCATTAATTTGCACTGCTGCATGATCAAATTAAACTCAAGAGCACATGCTTATCTGTTATCTGCTCAGCACTGAGCTTCTGGCAATTTTACTAACTCTAACACAGATTCCCTCATTGATTTCCATGTTAATTTTTTTTCAAGTCCATAAACATGGTTGTATTTATTTATTTATTTTTAAAGATTTATTTATTTATTTGAAAGTCAGAGTTACACTGAGAGAGGGAAAGAGAGGCAGAGATTTTTCATCTGCTGCAAAGACCAGGAATGGGCCAGCTGAAGCCAGGAGCCAGGAACTTCTTCCAGGTCTCCCACATGGGTGGCAGGGAATCAAGTACTTGGGCCATCTTCTGTTGCTTTCCCAGGTGCATTAGCAGGGAGCTGGATAAGGTGGAGTAGCCAGGACTCAAACCATCCCATATGGGATGGTTGCACTCCAGGCAGCAGCTTAACCTGCTGAGCCACAGCGCCAGTCCCAACATGGTTATATTTAAAGTAATACCTTCCTTTATTGAACAAGTACTGTATTCGAGACACGGTTCTAAACACTTTACCCAAACAATTCCATGAGGTAGGCATTGTTATAAGGAGTCTCCAAAGAGTTCATGGACAATGTATATTATGTAAAAACTATGTATGGATTTCAAAATTTGTTTTTCAGGGGCTGGCGATATGGCACAGCAGGTTGAACCACTGCCTGCAGTGCCAGCATCCCATATGGACACCAGTTCTAATCCTGGTTGTTCTACTTCCAATCCAGCTTCCTGCTAATGCACCTGGGAAAGCAGCCAAGGATGGCCCAAGTGCCTGGGGCCCTGCACCCACTGGACTTGGACTGGCCCAGTCCTAGCTGTTACAGCCATCTGGGGGAGTGAACCAGCAGATGAAAGATATCTCTCTCTCCCCCTTTCTTTGCCTCCCCTTCTTTCACTGTAATTCTGCTTTTCAAAAAAAATTAAATCTTAAAAATTTTTTTTCAGCATAATAAATGTATTTTTAGAGAATGGCACTGTGGCAGAGTATGTTAAACCTCTGCCTGCAGTGCTGGCATCCCATATGGGCAGGAATCCAGCTCCCTGCGAATGGCCTGGGAAAGCAGAGGAAGATGGCCCAAATGCTTGAGCACCTGCACTAGAATGGGAGACCCAGAAGAAGCTCCTGGCTCTTGGCTTCGGATTGGCTCAGCTCTGGCCATTGTGGTCATTTGGGGAATGAACCGGCAGATGGAAGACCTCTCTGTCTCCCCACCTCTCTGTCTGTAACCCTGTCTCCCACATAAATAAATACATCTTTAAAAAATGTATTTTTAAGCTACAATCCTATGATTGTTCTGAAATACCCTTGTAATATTCACATTTGAATATAAAGAAACAAGATCACCGAGGGATTAACTTATCCCACCTAACATAATTAGTAACAGCAAGAACCAGAATCCAAGAAGTCTAGTTTCAGGGCTCATTCTATATCACTCTATACATTTCTGCCCAGTTGGAAAATGACTTTTTTAGTTTTTCAGTATCCTGACTGGCACCTCTGATGCTTTCAAAAACTGAATTCAGTTCAAGGAAGGAAATGCACCTATTTCTTATCAGTGAGCTTTGCCCTAGGTTGACTTAATCTTCAACTCCTTTTTAAAATAAAAGCAAAACAATGAGAAAATTATAAGAAAAACAAGATTGCTCTCCAAGCAACAAGGCTTCCTTAAGACTAAACACGTTCAAAGCTAGATGTCCTCCTCAAACAAAATATACGAGCTACTGATAAGTTCAGCCAATCAAAATTAAGTAAACATATCTGCCTCTAATTTTCCAAAGAACAACCCAGATGGCAACAGCTCATCATTTCATTAACTTGGTGTTTCTGTGAAGTCTGATGTCTTCATTTTCCCACCAGGATCTACACTCTTTCTTGAGGGGTCCATTAAAAACAAACAAAAACAACAACAACAAAAACCTCTCCACAATCTAGAATTTTTGTTCTGATTTCACTGCAAAGTCAAGGCTGTTCCCACTGTGCCCAGTATGACAGGCTGTCTTACATGCAAACAAAGAAAGGGGAGGGGAGGCACTTACTCTGTAAACCACAGGTCTTTCAGGCTCAGCATCATGGGGTTCACTGTGTGCAGGTGCTCCTCATTCCACTTTTTGGCATTCCTGTAGGCACTGTGCCAGGGCACAGGGGCCCGGATAACTCTTTGAGGAAACATGCGGGGGACACTGTCGATGAAGAGCCTTTTTCTCTCCATTGGGTCCATGAGGATGTAATCAACTAGAACCAAGAGGGAAAATACCCTGTTATTAAGCATGGATCTCAAGGTGCTCTTAGCTTCAACACCTAAAACATGGGACTGGTATCTGGCACAGCAATTAAGACACTGCTTGGGGTGTCCATATCCCGTATCTGAGTACCTTGGTTCAACTCCCAGCTCCACTACCATTCCAGCTTCCTGCTAGTGTGCACCCTGGGAGTCAGCAGGTGATGGCTTAAGTAATTGAGTCTCTGCTCAAACTGGATTGAGTTCTTGGCCCTTGGCTTTGGACTGGCCAAGCCCTGGATATTGTGGGCATTTAAGAAGTGAAAGAGTGGATGGGAGATCTTGTTTGTTTCCCTTTCTCTCTGACTAAAATAAAATTTCACAACAATCTGAAAAAAAATACCCACCCAAAATAAAACATTTAAAATGTAAATCATCCTCTGTCCATTTGCACTGAAAAATGCCCCTTCAATTATGGCCAATCCTGGGTGTAACCCAATTGTTGTATGTGTTTTCTTTTGAAGATATTCTAGGCACTTAGGACCTGGAGTTGAGTCATGTTAGGATAGCTAGCACCATGCTTGACAGTGAACTGGTATTTTCTGATACCTTAATAAGTCATTAATTTCTCACACCAAAATAGTTACATAAAAATATCAATACAACAGAGGCCAGTGTTGTGGCATAGCAGTTTAAACTGTTGCCTTTGATGCCGGCAACCACCAGTTCATGTCCTGGCTGTTCCACTTTGATCCAGCTCCCTGCTGGAAGATGGCCCAAGTACATGGGCCCCTGCACCAGATGAGGCTCTTGGCTCCTGGTTTCAGCCTGGCCCAGTTCTGGCCATTTTGTCCATTTGGGGAGTAACTCAGTAGATGGAAGGTCTCTCTCTCTTTCCCACACCCCCCTCTGTAACTCAGCCTGTCAAATAAATAAGAAATCAATCTATCTTAAAAAAATTAACACAACAGACTTCACCAGATACTTATGGAAGAAAATTTAGAGGCCAAATATTCTACATGCTAAGGAGAGAAAGAGTAGTAAACGCTTCATGGAGGAAGTAACATTTGTTTTGGGTCATAAAGAATGAGTAGGAGTTTGTTAGAAAAAGAAGGGAAGAGCATCAGTGGCAGAGGGAAAGCATGTAAGGAGGTGCAGTGCCATCACTTTGTATGACATGCTTATGGAGAGCTGTGAGCTGTGTACCAGCAGAAAGCTCAGGTACAGTAGTGAAGTTAAAGGTGAAAATATTGGAAAAATAAATTGGAACTGGAATTGAAAGGATCTTAGATGTTTATTTTTAGGAGCCTTGGTATACAAGAAGCCAATACACTGACACCATTAGAAGCTAGTTAGAAAAATAAAGATAATTAGACAATGTACTAGAGCTATCTGTTGTCCACACAGAATAGCAACATGAGTAACTAGTAGGATTACCCCTGCTCTTTGATGTGTTTCTCATATTACTGACCAGTCATCAAATATTTTCCAATGACCTACTGTGTGCACAAGACACTAGGCTAAAGATGAAAGGAAGATGGGGCCGGCACTGTGGCGCAGCAGGTTAACACCCTGGCCTGAAGCACCACCATCCCATATGGGCGCTGGTTCTAGTCCTGGCTGCTCCTCTTCCCATCCAGCTCTCTGCTATGGCCTGAGAAAGCAGTAGAAGATGGCCAAAGTCCTTAGGCCCCTGCACTCGCGTGGGAGACCCGGAAGAAGCTCCTGGCTCCTGGCTTCGGATTGGCACAGCTCTGGATGTTGCAGCCATCTGGGGACTGAATCAGCGGATGGAAGACCTCTCTCTCTCTGTCTACCTCTCTCTGAAACTCTGTCTTTCAAATAAATAAAATAAATCTTAAAAAAAAAGAAAGAAAGGCAAGGGAAAAGTTTTAAAGCAGGATGAATTGAAAGTAGAGACAAGCGAGTGCAATGAATGCAGAGGATGGAGTGACCACTGTGGAATGTAGTGACAGGCAAAAATATTTGGTTTGAGCTAGATTTTATTTATAATTTTTATTCACTTATTTGAGAAGCAGAGAGAGAGAGAGAGAACTCCCATTGACTGGTTTATTCCCTAAATGTTTGCAACGGCTGGGGTGGGCTAGGGCTAAACAAGAGAGCTGTGAACTCAGTCCAGGTCTCACTGGTGGGTGGCAGAAAGCCAACCACTTGAGCCATCACCACTGCTTCCCAAGATCTGCATTAGCAGGAAGCGGGAATCAGGAGCCAGAGCTGGGAGTTGAACCCAAGTACTCTGATATGGGATGCACTAGGCCATGTGCCTGCTCCTTGAGTTAGTTTATGAAGCTTGAGTAAGCTATTGCTAACACACAGCATTGCTCCAAGATCAGTCACATCTGCATCACCTGAGAACTTGTAAGAAACATAGAATCAGGGCCGATGCTATGGCACAGTGGGTTAACGCCCTGACCTGAAGCACCAGCATCCCATATGGGTGCCAGTTCTAGTCCCCGCTGCTCCTCTTCCCATCCAGCTCTCTGCTATGGCCTTGGGAAAGCGGTAGAAGATGGCCCAAGTCCTTGGGCCCCTGCACCCGCATGGGGAGACCTGGAAAAAGCTCCTGGATCCTGGCTTTGGATCGGCACAGTGCCAGCTGTTGTGGCCAATTGGGGAGTGAACCATCAGATGGAAGACCTCTCTATCTCTCTCTGCTTCTCCTCTTTCTGTGCAACTCTTTCAAATAAATAAATACTATACTTGATCTTAGCCAAAATCTTAAAAAAAAAAAAAAGAAACATAGAATCTTGGCCCTGCCTTACATTCAGATCTATTGAATCAGAACCTGCATTTAACAAGTTCCCCAGATGATGTGGGTACACGTTAAAGTGAGGAAAGTGCTGTTGTAGACATTAATGGTGGGGGCATTTGAATTAAATGTTAGATGAGTTTTGGCATATTTAGTGGAACCAACGTGGCAACTGATACAATGGAAAGAAAGAAGACATCCTTCCCATAGAAACCTCCAACCCCATTTATGCTCAACCTTACCAATGCTTTTCATGAGGCTACCATAATAGTCATTTTCCTTCTCATCCACGAGTGCAACAAGCAAGGGTTCTAGGAAGGGACTTGTTAGCAGTGAGTTAGAAATCAGCTTTGAAATCCGAACCATCACTTTGTCTTCCTCAGGGGCAATCATGTCTTTTCGTATTCCATTGTTCAAGTAGTAATAGTATCTCTTCCATTAACAAACCACCAGGAAAAAAAAGAAAAAGAAAAAAAAAATTGTGATTGGGCAACTGTGGCCACCAGTCCCACCCATTAGGTGCCAAGAGAGCCTGTTCATACAGCACCCATCCTCACCCTTCACTTGCTACAATCACACTTTCTGGGCCCGTTGCTTTTCACACTTACAGATTTCGCTGCAATGACATCACTGGCAAGTTTTGCCCATGACTCCAGAGGATTCAACAGAAGACAGAGACATATTAGGAAGGATTTGTCAAAGGATTTGCAGCTAGGAACAGTGGGATGAGTATGGAAGCCAAGGATGAAGGCAGTATGTCTGATGACTTTTATTAAGGGAAATGACAAGCTCCTGAAGTGGACTCAAATAATCCAGCCATCTGCTAGTGGGCATCCTGAGAGGCAGCAGGTGATGGCTCAAGTACTTAGGTCCTTGCCACCCACAAGGGAGTCACAGACCACATTCTGGGTTCCTAGCTCAGCCCCAGCTCTTCTAGGCCTTTGGGGAGTGAACCAGAAGATGAAAGATTTCTATTTCTCTCTCGCTCTCTCAAATAAATGAAAATGAATAAATATTAAAAATAATCCATGCCCCTGGGGCTGGCATTGTGGTATAGCAGGTAAAGCTGCCTCCTACAACACCAGTATCCCATATGAGTGCCTGTTCAAGTCTTAGGTTTTTCATTTCCAACCCAGCTCCCTGCTAATGGCCTGGGAAAAGCCACTAGCATTGAGACAAAACTAGGGCTTCGGCCAGGTCTGGCTGATAACAAAATATCTCTGCTCTAAACAGCTACACAGAAATTTTCAAATTTGCATGAAGATAAGAACCACCTGGAGGAGATGTGTGATAAAACCTATCTGCATGAGGAACAGGCTGGGAATCTATATTTTAACAAGAATTTTACTCCCTACATGACACCCAAACAGTTCTTAAAATCAGAGAACTTTGGCAATTCTATCCTAAAAAGACAGTCTCTGACTTAAGATGGCTCCATTTATGATTCTTTTTTTTTACTTTATAATGGTGCAAAAGCAGTACACATTCAGTAGAAACTTTGAGTTTTGAATTTTTGTCTTTTGCCCAGCTAGCATTGTGCAGTACATTGCTTTCTCACAGTGCTGGCCAGGACAGCAGCCACAGCTCCCAGTCACCCCTCTACAGTGGGCTGTGTGGCAAAGCTAGGATGTTCTGTCGGTTAAGTGGATTCAATGCATATGTTTTACTTGGGCTATTTTCAGTGTACAATCGGTTTGTCGGAATGCAATGCCATCGTCATAAGGAGCACCTATAATAAGCTGCTTCCATTAACTTGGAAAGAGGTGAGCTGCAAGTATTGGCAGCAGTCTCATCTGCCCACTGGTCATTGGCAATGAAAGTCAAAGCTGATTTGAAACCCTTTTCCTACATGTTGTGCTTCTCACCCAGCTGTAGTGATTTGTTCTCAAAGCCACTGAGCCATTCAGCAGCTTCAAGGCAAAACCCTAAATAAATAAGCTTGCTGAGGTCACTGGATCAAACTGGCCATTTTTGTTGAGCTGGTGTGTTTATGTTGTTTTCTGAACTCAAAAGCCCATGGCTGGAGTAGAAGAACTAACACAGGTCTCACTCAGGCTTCGGGGATATTTTCCTCCTCTGACAGCTACAAGCCACAAGATCTCTTTATTAGTCTACACCCCCACTTCTACGTTTAGACAATGAGAATAATCCTTGCTCTTGAATGGGGTCTGATAGCAAGAGGGGTTAGCCTGGAATTTTGCCAATTGCATATACTCAGTCTCCATGAGTTTAAAAGAATTTTTAAAAAACTTATTTGCAAGACTGAGAGGGAGGAATGAAGGGAGAGAGTGAAAGAAAGCACAAGAACCAGAGCCAGAGGCAGAGCCAGAGGCAGAGCCAGAGGCAGAGGCAGAGCCAGGGCGAGTGTTATCCCTTTGGCTGTTTTACTCCCCAAATGCCTGGAATAGCCAGGACTGATCCAGGCTGGAGCCAGGAGCTCAATCCAGGTCTCCCACATAGATGGCAGAAACCCAACTCCCTTAGGCATCATTGCTGTACACCCCCCCCCACACACACACACAAACATGCACACCCTCCATTCCATAGTCTGTCATGGGGTCCAGATTTTGGTATTTTAAAAACATTCCCCAGGTGACTCTGCTATTCTTTCCTGTTGTAGATTCACTGAGATGCCAAGAGAAAGACTTAAAAAACTGAGAGAAAAGGTCCAACAAGAACTTACCTCCAGATCTAGTTCAGATGGTTTGCTTTCCTTACTTTCTATTTCCATCTCCTGCTGTAACATCACATTGATTTGTTGTTCTGGACTCATAGGTCTGCTTCCTGGGAGGGTCAAAGATTGTTCCACTTCCTTCTTCATGGGTAGTGAGGTGGAGGTGCTGCAGGCCAAGCTGATCCTGAAAAGCAGACACAGTTCAGCCATTGGTGCTTGGTGTCAGGCCTACTTTCTTCAACCCAGGAAGTGCGGTTCTATAATAGCAGCCTTGTGTCATCTATCAGTATGAGTGTATACTTCAAAGATGCCCTTAATACTCAACAACTCATGTGTGTGTTAGTACTGGCTTTGCTCAGTTGGTTATTTTTAAAGAGTGTTTTTATTTACTTATTTTAATTTAAAAGGCAGAGAAACACAGACAAAAAGACAAAAGTCCTCCATCCATTGTTCACTCCACGAAATGCCTGCAATAAGCAGCTAGAGCTGGGCCTGGAACCTGAACTCAACTGGGTCTCCCATTTGGGTGGCAGGGACCCAAGCACTCGAGCCATCACCACTGCCTCCCAGGGCATGCATGAGCAGGAGGCTGGAATTAGGAAGGGAGCCAAGACATGAACCCAGGCATTCTGATATGGGATGCAAGGCATCCCAAGTGCTATCTTATCAGGGCGACAAACACATGCCCAGTTAATTTATGTTTAGAGCCTAACATTTGGAGGTTTAAGCAACTGGTGGAAAAACCATGAGTCACTGGGTATGTGACTGCTTTGGTGCCGAGCAGCAGCACAAGCTTCAATGAGTTGGTTCATCCTAAGTCCCCAGATTCTCTGATCCCCACAGTGACATCTTACCCAATGGAATCCTCTTTGTCTCTGGAAGAAAACTTCATTTTCTTCTTGATGGGCTCTGATGGGCTTTTACTTGCTGGAAAATAGAGAAGGAAGGCATCAGTGATTGGCAGAGGCCTTGGGCCATTCTGTCCACAGGCGTGTGACTTTTGGAATAAGCCAGGGACCAAAGACGGTGTGGTGAGATGAGGCAGAAGATGCAGGCTCGGCCGGCGCCGCAGCTCACTAGGCTAATCCTCTGTCTTGCGGCACCGGCACACCGGGTTCTAGTCCCGGTCGGGGCACTGGATTCTGTCTCGGTTGCCCCTCTTCCAGGCCAGCTCTCTGCTGTGGCCCGGGAAGGCAGTGGAGGATGGCCCAAGTGCTTGGGCCCTGCACCCCATGGGAGACCAGGATAAGTACCTGGCTCCTGCCATTGGATCAGCGCGGTGCGCCGGCCGCGGCGGCCATTGGAGGGTGAACCAACGGCAAAAGGAAGACCTTTCTCTCTGTCTCTCTCTCTCACTGTCCACTCTGCCTGTCAAAAAAAAAAAAAAAAAAAAAAAAAAAAAAAAGAAGGTGCAGGCTCTAGTCCCATTTCTATTACTAATCACCTGTGTGACCCCAATCCATCACGCTGGGCCTCGGCTTCCCCAACTGTAAAATGGGGATGAATCTAGCTTCTCTTCATCTATACACTGGACAAGTATTAACTGCCTGGTCATTTCACTTCCCAGCACTGTATACTCTATTTTCTAACTACTAGTGGTTATATTATTGTTTAATATTTCTTATTAAATAGACTCAGGCTTTTAAACTTAGTGTGTTTCTTATTAAAATAAAAATTTTTTAAATTATTTATTTGAGAGGCAGAGAGACACACAGAAAGACAAAGAGACAGAGAGAGACAGAAAGACACACACATATGCACAGAACCCACTGGTTCACTGTTCAAATACTGGCAATAGTTAGGGCTGGGCCTGTGCCAAAGCCAGGATCCAGGAACTTAATTCAGGTCTCCCACTTGGGTGGCAAGAACCCAATCACTTGAGTCATCACTGCTACCTTCCAGGGTCTGCATTAGTAGGAAGATGGAGTCAGGAGCCAGGTATTGATCCCAGACACTCCAATACAGGACACAGGTACCCCAACAGGTATAACCACTATGCCAAATGGCTGCCGCTGTTAAAGGAAGGAATTTCACATGACTAGTCCAAATGGAAAAACCAGTATCACTTGCAATAAATAGAAGGTAACTACAAATAAATTCAATAAAAATATAAAAACTATGTTATTAGACTAGCTACTAACCTTTACTTGCTATAGTCTCTAGTCTGAGGAATTAATAAGTAATAGAGAAGTATTAAAGACATACTAATATAAAATCGATACTTTGGGAGAATCAAGTGAGTTGAACACTCCAAGCTAAGATGTATTTTGAGTTCATATTTACATGTTCTCAAAATACTCGAAAAAGAATAATAACAGACAAAATACTCATTAAAAAATAAAAGGACACTGTATTCACTGTTCAACAAAATGTCCTTCTATATGATTCAAAAACAAGTAGTGTGAAATGAAAGTCATAAATTCAGCTCCTAGGTGCAGAAGCAGGTAGAAGTCAGGAGCTGGGGCTGGGTCAGGCCAAAGCCATGAACCAAGAACTGCATTTAGGTCTCCTGTCTGGTTGTTAGGGACTCAAGTACCTGAGCCATCATTTGCTGCTTCCCAAGAGTATTAGCAGGTAGCTGGATTCAAAGTGAAGTAGGGGGGCTGGCACTGTGGAGCAGCAGGTTAAAGCCCTGGCCTGAAGCGCTGGCATCCCCTATGGGCGCTGTTTGGAGACCTGGCTGCTCCACTTCCCATCCAGCTCTCTGCTATGGCCTGGGAAAGCAGTAGAAGATGGCCCAAGTCCTTGGGCCCCTGCACCAGCATGGGAGACCTGGAAGAAGCGCCTGGCTCCTGGCTTCGGATTGGCACAGCTCTAGCCATTATGGCCAATTGGGGAGTGAACCATCGGATGGAAGATCTCTCTCTTTCTTTCTCTCTCTCTGCCTCACCTCTCTCTGTGTAACTCTGACTTTCAAACATAAGTTCCTGGACATCATGATCTTGGGCATTTGGGGAATGTTTGATGTATATCCTTGAAATTGGAACATGCGAAGATAACATATTAGAGACCATGCGTGTATTTAATAAACAAATAGCATTGCCAAGAACCACGAGAAACATAAATCCTCCAAGTGTGATGAAAGGACTATGATCATAGAACAGACTAAGCAATAGGTCGGGGGGACGGGGGAGCAGGAGACTACAAGTAGAATTCAATAGAAAATCTGAAACTAAAAAAAAAAAAAATAAGACTTACTAGACATGATAAATTCAAGACTGAAAAAACTGAAGAGAACTTAGTGAACCAGAAGATGTAATTGAGGAATTTACCCAAATATAGTAGAGAGAGGAATGAAACATGAAAATGAGCTTGAGAGAGATTAAGGGTTTCCAAAATATGTCTAAGAAGAATTACAAAAGCATGCCCTGATACATACATGAACTTGGTGGGATTAAGTACATCAGTATATGTAAGATACCATGGAGAGCAGTTTCTAAGAGTACTTCTGGTATTATGCCTCTGTGGAACCTCCTTCCCTTGAATGTTGGCTAGATCAGTGATTCGATTCTAACAGAATATGGCAGAAGTGATAGGTGTCCCCTCTAATATTTTTTGATTTTTTTTAAAAACTTTTATTTAATGAATATAAATTTCCAAAGTACAGAATATTGATTACAATGGATTTCCACCCCTCCCATAACTTCCCTCCCACCCACAACCCTCCCATCTCCTGCTCCCTCTCCTCTTCCATTCACATCAAGATTCACTTTCAATTATCTTTATATACAGAAGATCAATTTAGCATATAGTAAGTAAAGCTTTCAAGAGTTTGCACCCACACAGAAACACAAAGTGTAAAATACTGTTTGAGTACTAGTTATAGCATTAAATCACAATGTACAGCACATTAAGGACAGAGATCCTACATGAGGAGTAAGTGCACAGTGACTCCTGTTGCTGACTTAACAAACTGACACTCTTGTTTATGGCATCAGTAATCACCCTAGGCTCTTGTCCTGAGTTTCCAAGGCTATGGAGGCCTTTCGAGTTCGCTGACTCTGATCATATTTAGACAAGGTCATAGTCAAAGTGGAAGTTCTCTCCTCCCTTCAGAGAAAGGTACCTCCTTCTTTGATGACCTGTTCTTTCCACTGGGATCTCATTCACAGAGATCTTTCATTTAGGTTTGGTGGGTTTTTTTTTTGTTGTTGTTGTTGTTGTTTTTTTTTTTTTTTTTTTTTTTTTTTTTGCCAGAGTGTCTTGGCTTTCCATGCCTGAAATACTCTCATGGGCTTTTTAGCCAGATCCAAATGCCTTAAGGGCTGATTCTGAGGCCAGAGTGCTGTTTAGGACATCTGCCATTCTATGAGTCTGCTGTGTATCCCGCTTCCCATGTTGGATCATTCTCTCCCTTTTTTTTATTCTATCAGTTAGTATTAGCAGACACTAGTCTTGTTTATGTGATCCCTTTGACACTTAATCCCTCTAATATTAAATTCCAAAAGTCATAGTGGATTCTTTCTTGCTGGCTTTCTCTTACCTGCTCTTTCCCTCACTTGCCATAAGGGAAGCCAGAAGCTATGCTGTGAACTGCCCTATGGAAAGGCCCTTATGACAAGCAGCTGGTATCTATGGCCAACAGCCAGCAAGGACCTGAGGTTTTCAGTAAGTCTGGAAGAGGTTTCCTTAGTTGCCTTTATATGACTGTGGCCTTGGTTGACACCTTGATTATAGGCTTGTGACAAAACCTAAGCATAAACAACCCAAATGTCCAAATTCCTGCCCCATAGAAACTGTAAGATAGACAGTAGTTGTTTTAAGCCACAAAGTTATGCGAGCAATTTGTCGTGTAGTAATCAATAGCACAAGTACACAAAACTGTGCTTGGTGTATGTAAGTTGTCCATAAATGTTAGATACTACAATCATTGCCATTGCATAGATGAAGAGAATAAAGCTCAATGAAATTATCCCAAAGTTAGCTGCGATCCAAATAGAACACAGAGTTAGAAAGTTTCACACCAAAGCCCACTTCTGCACAGGTATTGTACACTGCCACAAGTACCTGATGGTAGCTGGTGGTCAGTGTTGACCCTAGGGACACTGATGGTAGCTGGCTGGTAGATCTTCTGCAGGTCTTTCAGCTTTAGGTCTTGGGCCATCAAGGAGTAGTTGTTGCCAATGGAGTCACTGGGTCCACGGTGGTGATGCTGCTCCTTGAAGGGCACAGCCAGAGTCCATGATGTACGTTGCATCAAGGGAGGGTAAAAGCTGTGTGACATGATGGTCTAAGGGAGGAAATGCACAGTGAAACATGACAAGGGACACCTCTACTTCCTACACACTCGGTGGAAATACCTTCTGAATGGACATCAGTTGCACTTCTCTGACTACTGTGAGCATAATTTCTGATGTCAGGGGAAACAGCGGGCATGAAAAATAACTTTTTGAGCCTTGCCTTTATTCCTT
The DNA here is from genome assembly GCF_051225735.1 of Oryctolagus cuniculus. Lineage (NCBI taxonomy): Eukaryota > Metazoa > Chordata > Mammalia > Lagomorpha > Leporidae > Oryctolagus > Oryctolagus cuniculus. Next base: position 55,519,091 of record NC_142885.1, on the reverse strand, counting down.
ATGAGCATGGCTATAAAGTAGGTATATTTACCTTCACTTTACGATTAAGATGCTGAAGTTCACAGAGTTTAGATAACACAGCAGGTGAGCAGGAAGGCCAGATTCTAACTCACTTTTGTATGAGAGATAGATCTTTCTCCCATACTTGCTGCAGCCTCTCCTGGTAACAGAAATGACCAAAGCAACTAATTTCTTTTATCAAATCTGACGTCAGTCCTCCACTAGCCACGAGTACCTGTTGAATACCTAGAGAGGCAAGGTGCATTCTCTGCCTTGTCACCCTCAAGAGAAGAGCTGACAGCCAGGTAAACATACCTGATAGAGTTCAGAGGGTTCTTCATTAGCAGAAGCAGGCAGAGGGGGCAGCTCTGGTCTCATCTGGGAGTGGCTCATGTGATGTATTGAGTCACTTCTGGTGAACTGTGTGATATGGGAAGAAAGCCAATCCTCAGAAATTAGGAAATATTTTCAAGCCTTTGAAGTTGGTTAGGATTAAAGAGCTCCCCCCAAAACGTTTTAGGTACAGAGGGTTCCCCACAAAACACCCTTCTCTTCCCATCCATTATATATGGTTCATTTTTTAAACATCAGTTTGCCTCTTCTTCAGCATCTTCTGCTTGGCTTCCCATCTATGAGCAAACTCAGATATTCACCTCTCACTGGGAAGTGTTCAGATTCTGAGGGCATCCTCAGGCACTCTATCTTAAGGTGTCATTAAAAGAGGTTGACTTTTAAAAATGGACTCTTTCATCTCACATATAGAACAGAAATTTGACCAGGTAGCAGCACTGACTGTATTTTATGTGTGTTTAATACACATAAGCAACTCTCTGTGCTTCATGTGAAAAGGAAAATCATCATTTAAACAGTGTGGATATTTAAATCCACTATTCCATTCAAGGAGTATATACTTGGGAGTGAACTTGTATCTTCCACAGCAAGCCTCAGTCACTGAGCGCCTTTCCACTTCTCCTGAACAGAGCTGAAAGCAACTACAGCGTTGAAGGGTATCATGTGTGTTTTTGTCTTAAGATTCAGCCCTTATATGTAGGACAACTACTTGGCACTGTGATGGAGCAACCACTGGCCTGAGACGTGTTGCTGTACAGCACTTCAAAGGTTTGAGGGATTCTCAAGGGCAATTTGGTTCTCTGTGACTTTCGCCTTTGGCAATGATTTTGGTCTTAACTCATAAGATGAAACATTATTGCATCAATTTATTTGAAAAAAATCATTCAAAATAATTGGTGGGTGTGGGGGTGGAAGACAGATACATGACTCAGCTTTTCGCAGTGTGCCAGCTCCCATGCCCCACCAACCCCTCACTGCTGACTCAAGTTAACCTCCACTATCTCCCTTGGAACATCTACTTCATCAGATAACAATAACAGCAATAATATTTATCATTATTTCAAATTACTAAGGGCCAGGCACAACATTATGAGATTTTCTTATGCCTATATTCTAGCTTAAGAAATCAAGATTCAGAGAAGGTAGGAAAACCTCCCAGTCGCATAATAGGCCAATTTGTTTTCTAAGTCAGTAGCTTCTAAATATATATTACTCTGCATCCTGCCGACACTTTGGAAATAGCAAATGTCACACGGAAAATCACTTTAGGAAGGTTGTGGATCTTAAAACTAAACATAAACAGGTAAACACATAAAGATATATACTCAGCCTGGGATTTTTAAACACAGAATGGTTCGCTGATCTCATGGCCTAAGTTAGTGGTTCTCAGAAGTTTTGGCCAATCAGATTCACTCACGGCACTTTATTAACTATAGGAATGCCTGAGCTCACAAACTGAAAGTTAAGGCTGTCAGTATTTCATCTTTGGAAGCAAGAATGTTATGTGGTCAATAGAAAATCTTTCCTTTGGCCTAGCTTTTAAATCTGTTTCAAATAAAAAATCTTCATTAAAAAAGCAACAAGCGAGCCGGCGCCGTGGCTCAATAGGCTAATCCTCCACCTTGCGGCGCCGGCACACCGGGTTCTAGTCCCGGTTGGGGCACCGGATTCTGTCCCGGTTGCCCCTCTTCCAGGCCAGCTCTCTGCTATGGCCAGGGAGTGCAGTGGAGGATGGCCCAGGTGCTTGGGCCCTGCACCCCATGGGAGACCAGGAAAAGCACCTGGCTCCTGGCTCCTGCCAGGATCAGCGCGGTGCGCCGGCTGCAGCGGCGGCCATTGGAGGGTGAACCAGCGGCAAAGGAAGACCTTTCTCTCTCTGTCTCTCTCTCTCACTGTCCACTCTGCCTGTCAAAAAAAAAAAAAAAAAAAAAAAAAAAAAGCAACAAGCAAATACCACAAACTTCAAACATCCTGAGTGAGTTACAATAAGAATGAGAGTGGAACCCTGACCTTCAGCAGTCAAGGACAATATTAACATTACTTGGGAGGGATCTTGGCATTCATGTTTCTGCTTAGTGTTGGGTGAACCTGATTTTCAGCCCTCATACCAACTGGGAAGTTATTCTTCCCACAAAAAAAAAAAAAAAAAAAAAAAAAAAAAAAAAAAAAAAGAATTTAACCCCAATGGACAGAACTGGCTCTGTTTCAATTGTGATCTATGTTGTAATGTGTGGAGGATCACAGCTCATGGCTCCAGGGCAAGGCATGTGCAACAGGCCTGACCAATTAAGAATACTCCATTCTTACATACACAGGATTGACTGGTTCAGGGATAAGTAAGTGACCCCAGCTGGGTTGATACAGTGTTCCCTAACATTTTCTCTAGACCTAGTGTGGAAGAGGCACTCCCTTTTTACTAGTCACTGTGAGAATGTTTATGACTGGTATTCCCAACATCTACCTTTGCCTTACGGAGGGGAAAGTCTGCCTTATAATAAAGCCAACATAGATGAAAGCAGAGCCACAAGAAGGAGACAGACAGACCCTCAATGGCATCGATTGGACGCCTGGTTCCAACTTGGACTTTCTGATTATTTGAGCTCTTAGATTTTTTGGGGGGAAATGAGCCAGACTGAATTGCACTGTGCCTCCTCACAGTGAAAAAGATTATTGAAGGGCTATACGCAGGACAGCTGAGTCAGTAACAGCACTCAGACTAGACAACAGACACACCACATCATGCAAACAGATAATTCATTCTTGGGATAACAAAGAAAGAAAACCATGAGAATTGTGTGGTTCACAATGAGGAGAAGCAGAAACTCAGCAGAAATAAATAAAATTTTGAAGTAGTTCAGAGGTACAGACTGAGTCATTGAATATTCAGAGTCATATTCTTTTTTTTTTTTTTTTTTTTGACAGGCAGAGTGGACAGTGAGAGAGAGAGAGAGAAAGGTCTTCCTTTTGCTGTTGGTTCACCCTCCAATGGCCGCCACGGCCGGTGCACTGCGGCTGGCGCACTGCGCTGATCCGAAGGCAGGAGCCAGGTGCTTCTCCTGGTCTCCCATGGGGTGCAGGGCCCAAGGACTTGGGCCATCCTCCACTGCACTCCCGGGCCATAACAGAGAGCTGGCCTGGAAGAGGGGCAACCGGGACAGAATCCGGCACCCCGACCAGGACTAGAACCTGGTGTGCTGGCGCCGCAAGGCGGAGGATTAGCCTAGTGAGCTGCAGCGTTGGCCTACAGAGTCATATTCTAAAAGCAGAAAACATCTCAGTCCGTGGGACAAGAACACCTGAGTCACACATAAGGCCGGCAGATCTAGAAACCAATCCTAGGACACAGCAAAGGGAGTTCTGTTGACCAGGCAAAGAATTCTCTGAGGCACCTTCAAGGGGAGGAGATGAAGATTTTTGTAAGGTCCACTTGGCAATGAAAAATGGTTTGTTAAAAATACTAAAGTTTAGCCGGCGCTGCGGCTCACTAGGCTAATCCTCCGCCTTGCGGCGCCGGCACACTGGGTTCTAGTCCTGGTGGGGCACCGGATTCTGTCCCGGTTGCCCCTCTTCCAGGCCAGCTCTCTGCTGTGGCCTGGGAGTGCAGTGGAGGATGGCCCAAGTGCTTGGGCCCTGCACCCTATGGGAGACCAAGAGAAGCACCTGGCTCCTGCCTTCGGATCAGTGCGGTGCGCCAGCCGCAGTGCGCTGGCCGCGGTGGCCATTGGAGGGTGAACCAATGGCAAAGGAAGACCTTTCTCTCTGTCTCTCACTCTCACTGTCCACTCTGCCTGTCAAAAAAAAAAATACTAAAGTTTAAGTTTTCTCTTTTTTTTTTTTTTTTGACAGGCAGAGTGGACAGTGAGAGAGAGAGACAGAGAGAAAGGTCTTCCTTTGCCATTGGTTCACCCTCCAATGGCCGCCGTGGCCGGCGCGCTGCGGCTGGCGCACCGTGCTGATCCGATGGCAGGAGCCAGGAGCCAGGAGCTTTTCCTGGTCTCCCATGGGGTGCAGGGCCCAAGCACCTGGGCCATCCTCCACTGCACTCCCTGGCCACAGCAGAGGGCTGGCCTGGAAGAGGGGCAACTGGGACAGAATCCGGCGCCCCGACCGGGACTAGAACCCGGTGTGCCGGCGCCGCTAGGCGGAGGATTAGCCTAGTGAGCCGCGGCGCCGGCCCTAAGTTTTCTCTTTAGTAAATTACAAGGAGTTTTCACTTTAGGGCATGAGCCTGGTTATGATCAACAAATCCACTTTAATTTGATAAAATTTCAATGTAAAGTGCTCATCTGGGCATTTCTCTATATGGTAATCTAGTGGATTTTGGTTTTTACAATTAGGATTATTATGGCTAGATTGAGTAGAATGGTACTAGATTGAGTAGAATGGGCTACTTACTTTTTATTACATGCGATGTCTGCATATTCATGGAGGCAGATCCCAAATACTTGTCTGAGGACCTCCTACACCAGAATCACTTGGGTCTTAGTTTGAAATATAAATTCTAGTGCTTCACTTCAAATCTTTTGGATCAAAAATATTTTGTGGTGGGGCTAAAACTCTTATGTTTTGGGGGCCGGCGCTGTGGTGCAGCAGGTTAAAGCCTTGGCCTGAAGCGCCAGCATCCCATATGGGCGCCAGTTCTAGTCCCGGCTGCTCCTCTTCCCATCCAGCTCTCTGCTATGGCCTGGGATAGCAGTAGAAGATGGCCCAAGTCCCTGGACCCCTGCACCTGCTTGGGAGACCTGGAAGAAGTTCCTGGCTCCTGGCTTCGGGTTGGTGAAGCTCTGGCTGTTGCGACCATCTGGGGAGTGAACCAGCAGATGGAAGACCTCTCTGTTTCTACCTCTCTCTGTAACTGTCTTTCAAATAAATAAAATAAATCTTTTTTAAAAAAAACTATGTTTTAAAGATATTTCCAGAATATTCTGGTGTGCAGCCAGAGTTGGGACTTGTTGGTTGGAATATTTGGCCGAATGGCCTCAGAAGAGAAGGAAAAAGAGCAAATAGGTGTCTCTTCCTGAATTTTTAACAGCAAAACTTGAAGATGCCTAAAAGTCTACTTCAGCAAAAAAATCACATTTCAAAACACACATCATAAAAATGTGATTAACATACCTGCTCAGTCAATGGAATTTAACATGTTAATTGCTCTGTGATCAAAGAATCCCCTTTCCCATATGTGCTCTTATTCCCTACATGTTGAAAATACAGGCAAAAAAAAAAAAAAAATAGACATGTCCGCCATAAATCTCACACCTACCTTCTGAATTGAGCAATTCCTGTCGCTCATGGTGTCCACTCTAATTGTGCCTATGGAAAAAATAAATGTTGAGTTCTCAGCTTCTCCAGGAACAGGATCCTCTCCTATCCAGTTGCTCTGAAATTCACATTTCCTTATAGCACAAAGAGAATGACACCAATGACGGAACTTTCTGAAAGTTCTGTTCGCAGGGCTGCATCTATGAGGTCATAGACATCAGTCCTCTGAGGAGTAACCGTGTTAGAAGACGAGAGAAAGGGAAACTGGAGAAAGAAGGCACAGCACTGGGATTTTGAAGGCTTTTTGCCCTGGTTTCTACTCTTCCAGCAATGGTCCCTCTTCTTTTCCCTTGTGTGGCTCCTTGCTTGGAACTTTTCCAGGAACACACAGGGTGGAGTTCACTGCAGAGGAAAAATTGAAGCAGAGTTACAGGTCCATATAGAGACCAGGGAGAAATCACTACTCTAAACAAACCCCCAGCAACCTACATTCTTCTTCCTCCTCCCTGGACCGTTTTAACACTGATGGAGGTTGTACCCCCAGGGCCAGTAACCAAGCTTCAGCGTCTGTCGCTAAGGAGAGGAGGGACTTCTGCTAAGCCTTCGTACAAGACCGGGCTTGACCTAGCTCCATGTCTGGGTGTCTGCCTTTTCTGGAGATCCAGCTGGGCAGCAGGAAGTGTTTTCAATAGAAAGGTAGATGGGAGGGAGTTCTGCAATAGCAGCAAGAAATGGAGCCTCCAGAAAGGTCTAAAAGCACAGGGTGTGATGGTGAAGTTCTTGGGATCAAGAATTCGGAGTTCTGGCTTCAGATCCTGCTCTTCCCATTAATTAGCTGTATGCCTTTAGGCAAGTTGCTGCATCTCTCCAAGTCCATCTGTAATAATGTGAGTACCTAACTCACTGGGCTGGTCTCTGAAGATTTAATAAGACAATACTTACACAGCAATCTGCACATGCTAGAAGGATGACTAACAATTCATCCCAGTCTTTCTGGAACCTTCTGTTTTTTTTTAAACTTTTATTTAATAAACATAAATTTCCAAAGTACAGTTTATGGATTACAACGGCTCCCCCCCCCCTTAACTTCCCTCCCACCCGCAACCCTCCCATCTCCCACTCCCTCTCCCATTTCATTCACATCAAGATTCATTTTCAATTCTCTTTATATACAGAAGATCAATTTAGTGTATATTAAGTAAAGATTTCAACAGTTTGTACCCACACAGAAACACAAAGTGTAAAATACTGTTTGAGTACTAGTTATAGCATTAATTCATATTGAACAACACATTAAGGACAGAGATCCTACATGAAGAGTAAGTGCACAGTGACTCCTGTTGTTGACTTAACTAACTGACACTCTTGTTTATGGCATCAGTAATCACCCTAGGCTCTTGTCATGAGTTTCCAAGGCTATGGAAGCCTTTTGAGTTTGCTGACTCCGATCTTATTTAGACAAGGTCATACTCAAAGTGGAAGTTCTCTCCTCCCTTCAGAGAAAGGTACCTCCTTCTTTGATGGCACGTTCTTTCTACTGGGATCTCACTCGCAGAGATCTTTCATTTAAGTGTTTTTCTCAGGCCGGCGCTGCGGCTCACTAGGCTAATCCTCCGCCTAGCGGCGCCGGCACACCGGGTTCTAGTCCTGGTTGGGGCGCCGGATTCTGTCCCGGTTGCCCCTCTTCCAGGCCAGCTCTCTGCTGTGGCCAGGGAGTGCAGTGGAGGATGGCCCAGGTGCTTGGGCCCTGCACCCCATGGGAGACCAGGAAAAGCACCTGGCTCCTGGCTCCTGCCATCGGATCAGCGCAGTGCGCCGGTCGCAGCGCGCCGGCCGCGGCGGCCATTGGAGGGTGAACCAACGGCAAAGGAAGACCTTTCTCTCTGTCTCTCTCTCTCACTGTCCACTCTGCCTGTCAAAAAAAAATTTAAAAAAAAAAATAAGTGTTTTTCTCATATACTCTTCAGCCAGATCCGAATGCCTTAAGGGCTGATTCTGAGGCCAGAGTGCTGTACTATACAGCAATAAAAAACAATGAAATCTGGTCATTTACAACAAAATGGAGGAATCTGGAAAACATCATGCTGAGTGAAATAAGCCAGTCCCAGAGGGACAAATTTCATATGTTCTCCCTGATGGGTGACAACTAACCGAGCACCAAAAAGGAAACCTGTTGAAGTGAAATGGACACTATGAGAAACAGTGACTTGATCAGCCCTTGTCCTGACTGTTGATGAACAACTTAATACTTTATCCCTTTTAGTTTTTTTTTATCCTACTTAATACTATTGGTTGAACTCTGTAACTAACACACAATTATTCTTAGGTGTTTAAATTTAACTGAAAAGTGATCTCTGTTAAATATAAGAGTGGGAATAAGAGAGGGAGGAGATGTACAATTTGGAACATGCTCAAGCTGACTTGCCCCAAATGGTAGAGTTAGAAACATGCCAGAGGATTCCAATTCAATCCCATCAAGGTGGCATGTACCAATGCCATCTCACTAGTCCAAGTGATCAATTTCAGCTCACAATTGATCATAATGATAGGACTAAGAGTCAAAGAGATCACATAAACAAGACTAGTGTCTGCTAATACTAACTGATAGAATTAAGGAGAGAACCATCCAATATGGGAAGCGGGATACACAGCAGATTCATAGAATGGCAGATGTCCTTCTGCGTTTTAACACCACCAAGTGCTACATCTGGGGACCCTGGGATAGTTTGGTGAACTGACACAGCAGGCACTCTGTAAATGTTGTGGCTAATATCAGTATTATTAGAAACACAGCAATTCAAGCACTCATATTCACATACACAAGTACTCACACACAAGGGATGATAGTAGCTGCTGCTCCAACGTTCAAAGCAAACATTACATGGCTGCTTTCAGAGCCGTCTCAAAACAAAGCTTGACTTACTGTTTTTAGGTTCCTTGCTTGCATATCTGTTTTTTTTTTTTAATTTAATTTTCCCCAAACTCCATGATGTCTCCATTTTATGAATAAGAAAACCCAAACTGAGAGAGATGACATTCCCAAGTTGACCTGCCTCATAAGTAGCTTCGATACAATCTGAATTCTTTTCTGAAGACACTGTGTCCAGTTGCTTTGTGGAAACCACCGAGCCCCTGCTCAGAACACAAACACTTCAGATATTTGGTGAAGAGTACTGGCACAGCACCGAGTACTTCTATTTCTCCCTTTTCTTACCCTTTCCTTGTAATTGATCCACACTGTCACAATAACCCTGAGCCTTGTCATCACTTAACACTATCACACTCTCCCATAAAGTGTATACATTTTGGAATACATGAGCCAGGGCATGGGCTTGAGACTTTTAGACAGAAATAGGGTTATTTTCAGGCTTGCTTTATTGGGTGTGAAACCTCATTTTCTGTAAAAAAAAAAAAAAAAGTGATTAATTCAATGAGCTGAAGAACTAGAATGGGCTAGGTAAGTGCCATGGAGCCCTGTGACTTTGTGTGTGAGCCCCCATCTGAAATTTAGTGTCCTTTAAGTTTATCTGTGTTCAAAAACATCAAATCCACACTACTGGCTTCTGTTGATTAGCAGTAGTGCTAAGCTCTTAGCGAATGAACATCACATCTCTGAATCACATCAACAACCCTAAAGATAATTATAATTATTCCAAGTTTTATGGTTGAGGAAACAAAACACTAAATAACCTGTCTATGGTCACTCAGTTACGTCAACAGCAAAGCTGGAACTTGAACCTGTTTGTGGAATTTGTTCTGTAGCTTTCATCAAAACCCTACATAAGTGTAGTTTGAGAAAGATGAAAAGTAAATAAAATTCCTGGCAGAAGAGACTGAAAGTGCCACCCCACCCCCCGCCCCCAGCCACCTCATCTACACCAGTATTGTCATCTGATTTAACTTCATGTGGTAATTCCCAATACAAGATGTATACTACAAGTTCTATAACACCCTCAACTACAAGTGCCTAGGGTTGCCAGATAAAATACAGGATGCCCTGTTAAATTAGAATTGCAGATAAACACTTTTTCAAGTAAAAGAACTTTTAGTATAAGTATAACCCACCCAACATTTGGACGTAGTTCCACTAAAAAGCTATCAATTGTGTACTTGAAACTGATATTTGACTAAGTGTGCTACATGTTTATTTCCTACAGCTGGCAAGATGGGGAGGCGAAAGGTCATCTAGGTTCTAGGCTGTCCCCATCTCTATAGCATTAACACTTTAGGGTCTCTATCTCTTCCTGGGAAGTTTACATATTTTTAATTCACAGCCCAATGCTCTTGGAAAATCTTTTCTGAAGCCTAAAATTATTGCTTAACTGGCGCAAATATCTTAGTCCGTTGGGGCTGCTATACCAAAGTACCACAACCTGGGTGACCACAGACATTCATTTCTCAGCTTTGGAGGCTGGCAGTCTAAGATCAGGGTGCCAGCATAGTAGGGTTCCAGTGAGGACTCTTCTGGGTTCTAGACTGCCAACTTCTCCTTGCATCCTTTTCTGATAGAAAGGAGGCTGAAGGGACCTCTAATTCCCTTCGAGATGGGCACTGATCTCATTTATAAGGGCTCCATTTGTATGACCTAATCATCTCCCAAAGGCTCACCTTTTAATACTATCAAATTGGGCATTAGAATTTCTTCTTTATTTAATTACTTTGAAAGACAGAGGGACAAGGGGAGGGAGCGACAGGGGGAGAGAGAGGGAGAGAAAGGGAGAGAGAAGGAGAGAGAGGGAGAGAGACAGGGAGAAAGAGAGAGAGACAGGGAGAGAGAGGTCTCCATCTGCTGGTTCATTCCTCAAATGCTAGGGCTGAAAACCCAGGGCTGAAGCAAAGAGCTTCTAGCTGGGTGTCCTACAGCCTCCCAGGCTGCACATTAACAGGAAGGTGAGATTGGGAGCAGAGCCAGTTTGAATCTAGGCACTCTCCTACAGGAGGCTGGTATTCTGACAAGTATCTTAATCTTAATCACTGTGACAAATACTTCCCTTAGGATTTCAACATGAGAGTTTGGGGTGAGGGGGCGGGGCTGGGGCATTTAGTCCACTGCAGCAAGTAGTTGTGGGAAGGCACAGGAGAGTATTTATGTGGACTTATTTTTATCAACTTATCAAATGTACATTGAGAGCCAAGTCCTGATGCTAAGGAGAGATTCTAAGGATCTTGGCAGTCCTGGAATATTACTAGTGGAAGAGGCAGTCAACACATAAGGAGAAACAAAACCTGACTGGTCCTACAAAAATGCCAGAGGTGGGAGGAATTAGAGGATTCACAGATGGGAGAAATTGGAAGATTCACAGAGCACCCCTAGATGGCACTCTTAAACAAAAATCCCAGGCGATTTGGCTTCCCAAAGAAACATCTATTCCAGGAATGATGGCTGCAGTGTGTCATACTAAGGCAGAAACAAGAATAAAAACAAATGTTTTCCCTTGGGGGCAGGGGAAGTGAAAGAGACCCATTATAATTGTAGCCAAGAAAATGCATGAAGCCAAATAATACTGCCTGAAGCTTAAGAATTTAGGGAGACTTGTCCGTTTATGCTCTCCTTTCTTTTTTTTTTTTTCTTAAAATTTTTTTTTTGACAGGCAAAGTGGATAGTGAGAGAGAGAGACAGAGAGAAAGGTCTTCCTTTTTGCTGTTGGTTCACCCTCCAATGGCCGCCATGGCTGGTGCGCTGCGGCCGGCGCACCGCACTGATCCGAAGGCAGGAGCCAGGTGCTTCTCCTGGTCTCCCATGGGGTGCAGGGCCCATGCACTTGGGCCATCCTCCACTGCACTCCCTGGCCACAGCAGAGAGCTGGCCTGGAAGAGGGGCAACCGGGACAGAATCCGGCGCCCCAACCAGGACTAGAACCCGGTGTCCCGGTGCCGCTAGGTGGAGGATTAGCCTATTGAGCCGCGGCACCGGCTATGCTCTCCTTTCTCCACTTAGCTCCCTGTGTGTGTGTGGAGGTGTGGAGGAGTTAGAGTAGAAGCCCTCAGTTTATCCTCCCCCTTCTCCTCCTCCTCCTCCTCACCTTCATCCTCATCATCACCATTATCATTATCCCCAAGCTTACTTCTCTATCCACCAGCCTGATTATTTCCAGGATTATTGGGTTGCAGAATTAATAATAGCAACAAATGTTCTTAAACTCCTATTATGTACCATATAAGTTATAACTTCTTTACAGCCAATATTGCATCAGTCTTCATTATGGTCCAGTGACTGTTGCTCTTTGCATAGAGTTTTTCTCCAGGTTGCTATGGACACAGATTGCAGAGGAGAGGTAAGTCAACAAGGCCCATGCACATGGAAAGTGCCCAACAATTGTGCAGTTGGAGACCAACCCTTGGGCCTATCTCTGTCCCAGGTTTTGTTTGGTTTTAAAGATTTACTTATTTGAAAGGCAGAGTTAGAGAGAGTAAGAGAGCTTCCATCTGCTGGTTCACTCCCCAAATGACTACAATAGTGAAGCCAAAGCCAGAAGCCTAAAACTCCAATGTGGGTGGCAGAATTCCAAGTACTTGGGCCATCTTCCACTATTTCCTCAGGTGCATTATCAGGGAGCTGGATCAGAAGTGGAGCAGCTGGGACTTGAACCAGGGCTTATATGGATGCTGGTGTCACAGGGGTCAGCTTAACCCACTGCACCACCATGGAAGCCTCTCTGGCCCCATTTTACAGAAGAAGCCATGGCTCAGAGAGGTAGCTCAGCCCAGGTCACAGATTAAGAGTCAGTCCTGGGACCACAGTCCAAGGCTGTTGAACCTCCAGTCTATGGTCTTTCCCAGTATGCCCTTTGGTAGTGGTTCTCAACAGGGGCCAACTGTGTTCCCAAGGGTGCATTTGGCAATATTTGGGGACATTCTGTTACCACTTCTGGGAGGGGGTTTGTTACTGGTATGAAATGGGTAGAGGCCAGGGTTGTTATTAAATATCCCACAACACACAGGACAGTCCAGAAACAGAACTACCACCCCAAAATGTCAACAACCCTGCTGTTGAGAAAGTCTGCTCTAATAGGTTGTGGATTTGGGCCAGGAAACCTGAGTTCCTGCTCGTATTTGGATCCTTAGAACTGAGGGATTTGGGTTTATCTGTGCTGTAGCTCTGGCTCACAACTTTACCATAAGTACAAGGGAGATGCCAGCAGTGGGCGCTGTGGCCCAGCGGTTTAAGTTGCTGTTTGGGACACCTGCATCCCACCTGGGAGAGAGTCCTGGCTACTCCGCACTGCCAAGTCAGCATTCCTGCTACCGTGCCTGGAAGGCAGGCCACAATGGCCCATGCACTTAGGGCTGCGATGGACTTCCTGGCGCCTGCCTTAGCCCTGGCTGTTGCCCGCATTTAGGGAGTGAACCAGCAGTTGGAAGATGTGTCTATGTCGTTCTCTCCTTGTCACTCTGCCTGTCAAACAACTTAAAAAAACTAATCAAATCCATCTCTAAGGCTCTGTGACTCATAACCTTTGACCCTGAGGGTAACGACTAAAGACTTCCAGCCAAGGTGGTACCTCATCACCTGCACCTGTGTCTTCAGCGCCACAGATGCTTCTAGAAGAGCCGAGTCTGCGAATTTAGGAGGCGAAACCCTAAGTTCCTTCGAAAACCCATCCTCAGCATCACTCTGAGGTGATCCGGGCACTCTCACTCCAAGCCCTGGCCGCCGGAAGGGACACTCTCCGAGCCTCTGTTTCCTCAACCCTACACCTCTCGGGGATTGTCCGGGCGGACCCCAAGTCTGGCCCAGCGACCCGGCGCGCCTCACAGAACCCGCGAGGCCGCCGCCGCCGCCGCCGCCGCGGAGCCTTCGCCCACCTTCCGGCCGCGGGCAGGGGGCGGAGCCTCGGGGTGGCGCGCGCGCGCCCAGGGGCGGGGAAGGCGGCTCCGGTTCCTCCTCCTCCTCCTCCCTCCCTTCGCTCCCCACAACAGGCGCGGCGGCGGCAGCGCGGCCGCGGGACCAGGTGAGAGCGCCACGCTCGGGGCCGCGCGGCCCAGGGTGCTTCGGCCGCGGAGACCCCCTGGCTCGCGGGGAACTTGTGGAAGAGCGCGGGGGCGGCGGCTCGAGAGTGTGCACAGGTTCCGGGGTCACTGATAAGGGGGTGTCTCCTTGTCTGGGAGTTCACAGACGCGCCTGGGAGTGCACGCTAAGGTTTGGTAAAAGGGTGACCAACCCCACCTTGCCTCGGAGACCGTCTTCCTTTCGGGAGACCCGGTTGGGAAGACGTGCAGTCAAACCTCCTGCCTAGGAGTATTGAAAATGGGTGCCGTCCTCTCCACCGAGTCACTGCCGAGAGAGAGGAGCTGCGAGTGCAAGGGTGGATTTTACTCGGCACCCCTCACCCCAGCCCGCCTCGAGTCCCCATTTCTCAGCCTCTGTGACCTCTCGGGCGCGGCGCGTGGCTTGGTCACATCCCATTCCTCCTCGCTGGGATGCCCCCCGCTTCTAGTACTAGAAAGACTGGGCCCCAGTGGGAAAGGAGGTGGTTAGGGTGGGCTCCAGGCGCCCTCCCCCAGCCAGAGATGCGACCCGCTCTTCCCCCCTCCCTGCTGGACCGTTAGAGGATGGCCGTTTGCCCGCGGGGGCGCGAGAGCCGCGAGGTGCTTTGGGGGTTGGCGGGGCACCTGTGGCTGCGCCAGGTGGCACCGTCCGTGCGGCGAAGGCTGCCTGGTTCCCGCGGAGACCCCTGCGAGGAGCCAGGGACTAGGGGTAAGGAACTCGCTGGCCAGGTCCATGCACTTGATGGCTTGGCGGTGGCTTGCTCCCCCACGCTAGCTCCCATCGGACTTCCCAAACCGGTCTGGCGCTTGGGTTTCCCAGGCCAAAGGAGATGTGCCTGGGAATTGGGCTTGTTTCTACCCGCTGCGGAGATGAGATTAGGGGAACCGAGTGCTGGGAACATCTCAAATTCAAGGTCTGGGCCGGCTGCGGCTTCAGAGATGGAAGATGGGGTGGAGGGACTTTAATCCTCCCTGTCCACAGGCAGAACAGCGCTAGCTGGAGCCCTGAAAATGCGCTTTCATTTGCCCACAAGACCCTGTAGCTATTGGGAAACTTCTGCTTTGTAACTCACATAATTAGCATGCAGGATATTCAATATGGTAAATAAATGTGAGGTTCTCAGTTAATTTTGGCCACTGTGACTGAATGCGTTAGGCATTTGTGTTACAGGTCAGGGGGTCAATGGTAAGGGAGAAATGGAAAAGATACCTTGTTTGGGGGATCATAAAATAAGCCATTTTGGGGGGAGTATAAAAGCTCAGCAAGGATCAAAAAAGTATTTAGCCAACTGCCCTTATTAAAAATAAATAAAAATGATGTGAGGTTGGGAGCGTCCCAGAAATTCCAGGCTCCTTAGTCAGAGGATGTACTGCGGCAAGGTCTTCTCCCTAAGGCACAGCTCTCAAAACTGGGAAGAGACCCACAAGTAAACAGATTGGTTTAGGGCATTGGGAACCAACTTGTACAATATGGGTAGTAAATAAAGAAAAGAGATTGGCCACATCATTGTCTCACTAGAAAGGCATTTTTATTTTTTAAGGTCAGTGTGCCTTGAAATAGTGTCCTCAGCTTGCTTTCTGTTTTTTTTTTTTTTTTCAGTGTTTTGCCATGCTAAAAAAAAAAGACTCTCAGTGATGATACTGTTAATAGTTATATGTCCAATATCTTTTACTCTGCAATATATACATAAAAGACATATTTGTAACAAATTGGAGTATTTTTAAAAAATGTATCATGAACATCTAAATAAAAAATAAATATTATTTATTTTTTAATTTGAAAGTTAGAGTCATAGACAGTGAGAGAGAGACAGACAGAGAGAAAGGTCTTCCTTCTGTTGGTTTACTCCCCAAATGTGCCAATCCAAAGCCATGGTCTCCCATGCGGTTGCAGGGGCCCAAGCACCTGGGCCATCCTCCATTGCCTTCCCACGCCACAGCAGAGAGCTGGACTGGAAGAGGAGCAACTGGGACTAGAACCTGGTGCCCATATGGGATGCTGGCACCACAGGCGGAGGATTAACCTAGTGAGCCACGATGCTGGCCCCTGAACATCTTTTTAATGTCACTGATTAGTAACATCATTTTAGTGACTGAATTTACCATTATCTAGTCAGTTTCCTCCTGAAGGGCAGTTAGCTTCTTCCCAGTGTCCTGCCGGTCATTATATATTATAAACAGCGATGTGCTACACGTCCTTTGGCTACATTTTTATAAACTTGTTTGATTATTTAGGTTTCAGTTGCTGGGTTAAAGTGTGTGCAATGTGAAATTTGGATAAATATTGCCAAGTTATCCACTGTCTGCATGCCCTCCCTCAGTGTGTGAGGAGTTCTTGTGGAACCAGTTGGATGGAGACCTTTAATGATTTAAGAAACATTTTTGTTTTTCTCCAGTGACAGAGACGAAGTGGCATGAGGGATTGGACTGCGCACTCCATTGATTTACTGACAGGAGAATTAATCCTCAAGAAGATTGAAGTAACCTTCAGGATGGTGAAAGAAGAGTCCCCGAGTATCTCAAAGGACTTGCAAGAGTTACAGAGGAAGCTGTCTTTGCTGATAGAGTCTTTCAAGAATAACTCAAAGGTCAGTGTCCAGTCATTATATATAATGGAAAATCCCAAAGTAACATGAGTGTAAACAAGATAGAAAGTAATTTCTTTGCAAGCAGAAGAAATTTGAAGGTATGTCAGTATTGTTTCTAGCTCACCATCCTGCCTTCTGTAAGTTATAACCTTCAAATTCGTCATCCAAAATGGCTGCTGGAGTACCGGCCATTATATCTGTATTGCAGGAATAAGATTGAAGGAGTGGAGGATGAAATATTTTCTGGTACCTCCAATTTAAGGAGACTTCCTGAAGTAATAGTCAATACCTTGAATTCATCTCTCGTAGTCCAGAATTTTGTTGAATGACCACTTGTAAAGGGAATTGAAATTTCATTAGTTGGGTATAGAGAGGCCATTCTCAGTTTGTGCTAACGAAACCATTCTTTTCTTGTTTGGCTGCTTATTTTAGCTTACTTGTTCCCATAAAAACTAGGGACCAAGGCCTACTTTAAGACTTAAGCCCAGTGTTCCACTAGAAATCACAGAAATATGATATGCACCACATATGTGATTGCTAGTAGCCACACTCAACAAGTGAAAGGAAACAGGTAGAATTTTAATGATCTTTTATTTAACCTAGTATATCTAAAATATTATTTCAACTTAGAATCATTGTAAAAAGTTATTAATGAAAGAACCCTTGAGATGTTTTACATTTTTTATGCTCTTTGAAATCCTTTGTATGTTTTATACCTACAGCACATTTTGATTCAAATTAGCCATTTTTTCAGGTATCCAGTAGCTACTCAATAGCAATCGGACTTGTGATCCTATATTTTGCCTTCTTCCATGTTTATTTTTGTGCTTTGCATGTATTTCAGTATTTTGTCTGCAGGAAAAATAGCTTTCAGAGATAATACTATTCACATCTGTTGTATCTTTTCTAGACACTTTTCCCCTATGTGATATACCCATAAAAGTGCATATGTATGTGTAACAAAACAAGCTGTTTTGTGATCGGTTTTTTGTTCTGGACAGCACAGCTACATTAAGGTCTACTCTAGGAGATACTTCTTTGCAGTTCAGAGCAGTAAACTCTACAGAGACCTTTTCTGGACTCGCTCCAGAACCCATCTGGGACTCTGTGGATTTACCAAGCTATTTTTAAATTGTACAAGTAGCTTTCTAGTCAGCTGGCTGAGGCTCAAAATTTAGCTCAATAAGTAAAGTCCTCATGCCCTTTTCACAAGAGTTGATTCTCATTGCTTATGGTGGTTACATTCTGCGAAGTCACTGCAGTAAGTAAGTAAGTAAGTGCTGAATAAGCAAATCTCCAACCATTGCTCCTAGGGGAGCACCATATTTGGTTCCTGGTCATCAACTGATCGATATGTACCCTTATTTTATGTGCATTTTTGCTTAAAGGTTATTTAATGTGTATTTGTGATCATCAACATAGAGCTCAGGGCCGGCAGCCCTCGAACTTGTGCCTGGAACAAACATGTATTGTCTAACATGTGTTTTCTCCCTAAAGCACATCACTGCCTTGTGCTCAGGAACACTAGATACCACTTTAGTACTCTACTTGGGGGCCAGTGTAATAACCAAGCAGAAGCACAAAAATTTGAAAAATGTAGTACCAAATAGACCATGGGGAGGACACTTGTTAAATGAGTTGAAACAAGAAGCCAGATTGTCACCTTATTTGACCTCAACTAGGAATGTACACGTTAGGTGACTCAGTTTTTTGCTGCCTTATGCATGTCCTCTTATGATGTGAAAGGACCACAGGTATTGATTTTGAGTTAGAGAGAGCTGTTGGCATGTAGACACATTCACACATATGGAATCCATGAATAATTAGGATTGTGTGTTAACATTGACTGAGTTCCTACTGCATGCCAAACCCTGTACTGGGTGTCTGACCAGCTTGCCTTTGTTAATATTCACAGCAACTTTCTCAGGTAGGTATTTCAAAGCACTTGAACTCATGCCTTAGCATTTCTTCACCCCTTCATTCCAGATCCTCAGCCATGTTCATTGGAATAGGTTTTGGGCCAACCAACTCCCAGAATGATAGGAAAAATGATCAGTTGTCCAAGTCCTGATGTTCTTTAGATACTCCTGAGGTAGAATATTTAAAACATTTTGGTTGTATTTATCAATATTAATTTTTTTTAACAGGCAGAGTGGACAGTAAGAGAGAGAGAGAGACAGAGAGAAAGGTCTTCCTTTTGCCGTTGGTTCACCCTCCAGTGGCCGCTGCGGCCAGTGCGCTGTGGCCAGTGCACCGCGCTGATCTGAAGGCAGGAACCAGGTGCTTCTCCTGGTCTCCCATGTGGGTGCAGGGCCCAAGGACTTGGGCCATCCTCCACTGCACTCCCTGGCCACAGCAGAGAGCTGGCCTGGAAGAGGGGCAACCGGGACAGAATCTGGCGCCCTGACCAGGACTAGAACCCGCTGTGCCGGCGCCGCAAGGCGAAGGATTAGCCTAGTGAGCCGCGGCGCCGGCCTTTATCAATATTAATTTTATGAAGAACTCTGCAGTATTGAAGGCAAAAGGAGAGTAAACTACTTGTAAACTCATCACTAACAAATCCAGTGGTGGTGGAAGTGATGAGGATGAGGATTATGCGTGTAATTTTTACCCAATAGTGGTTATAATTATGGCAGGTACAGTTTTGTATTTTATGTTTGCTTGATACTATGTACTGTGATTTTTCAATGTTGAAGTGTGGATCTTCAGAACAGTTACTTTTACAGAAGGTAAGTATATCAGTGAAGTGCATCAGGTTGACATACCATAATTTACCTGTATCTGGGAAGTTTAGATGTTAGTAAGTCCTTTGAACTCCAAATGGCAATAGATTGGGCTTCCAGGTGGAGCGTAGGAAACAGCCCCATCATCTCTTCCTGGAAGCCTCTGAAGCCCAGTCAGGTTTTTTTGTTTATTTGTTTGTTTTTAAAGATTTATTTTATTTATTTGAAAGAGTTACAGAGAGAGGGAGAGATAGAGAGGTCTTCCATCTGCTGGTTCACTCCCCAAATGGCTGGAATGGCTGGAGGTGAGCCTATCTGAAGAAAGGAGCCAGGAACTTCTTCTGGGTCTCCCACGTGGGTTCAGGGGCCCATGGGCTTGGGTCATCTTCTGCTGCTTTCCCAAGCACATTAACAGGGAGCTGGATTGGAAGTGGAACAGCCAGGACTCAAACTGGCACCTTTATAGGATGCCAGCGGCACTGCAGTTTGGGGCTTTAACCCACTGTGCACAGCGCCGGCCCCCAAGTCAAGTCTTAATTGTCTCTCTTTTAGACTGAGAGAGACAGAAACCTGCTCAAAATATCTCAAGCAAACAAGTAAATGGCGTGGGGGGTGGGGGTGGGGGTTTCCAAGTCTTTTGGGAAATGTAAGGCTGAGTTTGAAACCAAGGCAGGTGCTCGCTTCGGCAGCACATATACTAAAGTTGAAACCAAGGGCAGAAAGTGTGAAGCTGGCCCAGCTTCAGGAGGAATTAGAACCGGGATCTGGTAAGTAGATGGAGTCAGAGATAACTCTCAACACCCTTCTCTTGGCTGTTTAGCTTCTCCTTGTAGCCTTCCCATGTGAAGAGATGGAGCATGGGCTGTGCAGGTAACCATCCTGATGTGGATTATCTGTGATGAAATAGTTGTGTCCCCTATAGACCTTTTTGCCACAAAGGATGCTTTTGAACAATGTCCCCAGGCACCTCTGTGCCAACCCTGAATGCTATGCCAGAGGCCACCCAGAGACTATAATCTGGGAGAAGCCATCATGTAGCGCCTTTGGTTTGTCATCATCAGTGGTTTCAAATGATCTCAATTCCTCATCATCCCTTGTGGTACCAAGGGACAAAGAATCATTGATTTGTCTTATGCATTCTGACACCAGAGTATGTGTCTGGCTGCTGTGTGGCCCCAGGTGGAAGCTTCATGTCCTCTGATCTGTCCACTTTGTCCCTGTTTTGGATCCTCCCAAGCCCAAGTGCCTATTTATAAATAAATCACCTTTGTCTGACCTTGGCCAAGTCACTTTGGCTCATTGAGCTTCCACCTCCTCTTTTCTAAAATAAGCAATGCCAGGTTCATAAGCTTGTAGTGAGGATTATCTGTGCTGCTGTTTGAGAAGGTTTAACACAGAGCCAGGCACATGATATCCCAACCTGGCAGCCCTGGGTTCTTCAGTGCGGCTCTGTGCCTGGAAATCCTAGGTTGGAAACTGTGGCTGCCTCCAGGGTGTGCACTGCAAACTGGAGCATGTTACTGAGTAATAAGCTCTCCCACTTCCCATCCTCCTATTGTGTCTCCCGTTGTTGCCACAAGAATGAAAAGTTAATTGCAGTGTTTTAGCCCCATGGATTTAGGTAATATTCAGTTGTTCCTCATTACCTGCCTCACAGAATAGTAAGGAAAAATAGATGAGGAAATACATGGAAAGCACTTGAAACGGTGCTGGGCACCTGCGTGTTTAATGAGTGCTCTCCGTTTTGGTGAGACTTGGCTGACCCATGCCCTTTCCTACTATGGCAGATCGGCTTAGCAGGGTGATGCTTCTTGCCTGGGAAAAGCTGGTTACCCAGTTTAACTCTGCATCTTTTTTTTTTTTTTTTTTTTTTTTTTTTTTTTTTTTGACAGGCAAAGTGGACAGTGAGAGAGAGAGAGAGAGAAAGGTCTTCCTTTTGCCATTGGTTCACCCTCCAATGGCTGCCGCGGCCGGTGCACTGCGGCCAGCGCATCGTGCTGATCCAAAACCAGGAGCCAGGTGCTTCTCCTGGTCTCCCATGTGGGTGCAGGGCCCAAGGACCTGGGCCATCCTCCACTGCACTCCCTGGCCACAGCAGAGAGCTGGCCTGGAAGAGGGGCAACCGGGACAGAATCCAGCGCCCCAACCGGGACTAGAACCCGGTGTGCTGGCGCCACAAGGCAGAGGATTAGCCTATTGAGCCACGGCGCCAGCCTTTTTGCATCTTACCATGGTCTCTGTGTACATCTGAGGGATTGTCTATTTTTGGGTTGTAGAGTCCAGACTCAGAAGAGGCTAAGAAGAAAGTGGATTCCTTCAAGGAGCAATCTTGTTTTACTCTTGGATCACCAAGACGAATTGTCCCTATGAAAAACAATTTTTCTTTTGATGTTCCACTTTCATACCACATCCCCCCATCTTTTTCATCTCTGCACCAGCCTAGGTTTGGACTATCTGTCTGTCTATCTATCTGTCCATACATCCATCTATCTCCTTCTATACATCTGTTTACATTTTTTTAATTCACTTACAACACATCTCACCTGGGATGCCAATTTCTGTTGAAAATACTTTCTATGTTCAGATTTTATAACATCTCAGTTGAAAAGAGTAGCTGTGTGTGCCCAACCTTTTTGAGATATGCTTAGAAACTGTCCAATGACTGAATCAAGGATCAGTTCTGAGTTAGAATCCCACCTCCACCAGTATGTTTTTAAATTTAATGAAAAATCCAGGCCATTGGGGCCGGTGCCGTGGCTCACTTGGTTAATCCTCCGCCTGCAGCGCCGGCATCCTATATGGGTGCCAGGTTCTAGTCCCGGCTGCTCCTCTTCCAATCCAGCTCTCTGCTGTGGCCTGGGAGGGCAGTAGAGGATGGCCCAAGTGCTTGGGCCCCTGCACCCTCATGGAAGACCAGGAAGAAGCACCTGGCTCCTGGCTTTGGATCGGCGCAGCGCCAGCTGTAGCGGCCATTTGGGGAGTGAACCAATGGAAGGAAGACCTTTCTGTCTCCCTCTCTCTCTCACTGTCTATAACTCTGCCTGTCAAATAAAAAAAAAAAAAAAAAATCCAGGCCATCAGTTGCACAAGCCACGTTTCAAGGTTGGATGGCCCACATGCGGTTGCAGTGCTGGGTAGTGCAGGTGTAAACCCTTGAGTCTGACACCCTCACTGTCCCATCCTGCCACACAGGCCTTCCTGTGCTAACCTAACACTTGCTGTGTACATTGCTGCCTTCCTTACCTGGAATACCCCTGGGCTCCTCCCCACTGTGCTCTCTGGGGCCCTTTTGATGGGAAGAGTCAGAGAGAACAGTTCAGTCTGCCAGTGACACAGGTGGTATGCATGGGCCAGAATGGCCAGCACTCGGGACAACCTGGGGCAGCTTGAGAAGCCAGCCACCATGCAGGTGGTCCTGCATGGCCACCCCCGCAGCCCCTCTGCCTCTCGCTATCAGCTTCTCTCACTTAGTAAGAGCTCCCTGGGCACTGAAATTGGAGTGTCCAGTCTGGGCAGCACCAGCTCAGAGGTGATTTCTGGCACAGTCACCTCTGGCTATGGAAACAAAATAGCAAAGTGTTTGGTGGCTTTTTGTCACAATAGGGTAGTGGGTAGCATTGTGCCCTATTGTGGCCGGGCAGGAAGTGAGATTTGCCGTGCTTCAAGAGATCCCTCTAGGAGGCGGAGTTGAAGTCCCAAGTCAGATGGCAATGGCTTCTTGGAACGGCCTTTTCTGTTAAACAGGGTGAGCCTTGTGCTATGGTTGCTATCAGAATAAAGAACAGAATTTTCCTGTTTTCAGCTTGTCCTGAAATTTTCACCACTTGAATCACTTATGTAAACACTTGCTTCTACGAGGCACACATGTATTGGCCGGTGGCACTGTGATTGTTGAACTTGAATTATATTTTTATTGTGGCTGCTGGCCTGTAAGGCCCTAAGGAATGAGACATGGGAAGGATTAGTTTTGTAGGAGAAAGGTTCTGGAGTGCTGGAAACTTTAAAAGGGAACTAGGTCCAGAATTTAAGTGCTGAGGAGAGAGAAGGTGTGGGGCCTAAGAAGGGTACCCATGATGCGTGCAGCAGCTTAACCTGCTGTGCCTCAATGCTGGCCCCTTCTTTCTTTCTTTCTTTTTTTTTTTTTTTTTCTTCACTCTTATTTTTTAACAGATTCAGTGTGCTTTGTAGATACAATCCTAAGAATATAATATTCCCTTCCTCCTTCCCTCCCCATCACTTCCTCTAACCCCCCATAAACTAATGCATGTACAAATCACCTGGAGATTTTGTTTCAAAAGCAGAATCTGATTCAGCAGGCCTGGGGCAGAGCCCGAGATACTGCATTTCTAACAAGTCCCCAGGTGATGCTGAGTCCCTAGGACTTAACCTCTTTGTGCCTTAGTGACTACAATGTGAAAACCTCAGCTGTATAGTAGGCGACAGATTACATGTGTGTTCCACGTGTGCTGAGGGTGTTTCCCAAGAGAGCAGTGTTGAGCAGGAGTGCCCTGACTTATCTTTCCTCCTTTCACAAGGCTTGAGGTTGGGTGGGGCTCTCAGACTTACCACCTGTGCACACTGCCTTAAATTGCTGCCTGGGTGACTCATGTCTTGGGAGACATCTGGTAGTGACTTATTATTCATGAGCCTTCCAACTTTATGTTTTGTCATTATATTGCCACATCCTGGGTGGATGCTTCCAACCTGGGATTCAGGCATGACACTCAATCCTGGCTCCCTGTCCTTTGCCCACAGGTGGTGGCCTTCATGAAGTCTCCAGTGGCTCAGTACCTGGACAGGCATCCTTTCCTGGCCCTAACCCTGCTGGTGTTCCTTGTCATGTCGGCCCTTCCGGTTGGGTTCTTCCTGTTCTTTGTGGTGTTGACCTTCTTGGCTGCTCTTGTGGGAGTCATATTACTGGAAGGTATGCGGCTTAGTTATTCACCCGTTTGAAAAATGACTCAGTTGGGAGGACAGTGTGTATTGGGCATCTGCCATTCTGTCAAAGCTTCTTGTTCTTGTTAAAAGTCGCATAGAAGGCAGTCTACCAGAGTAGACTGGAATCTGTGTTAGAATCCTACCTCCAGCAGTGTGTTTTTGTTATCTTCTGTGAGTCTCAAATTTGACAGGTAACAAAAAATGAGCAAAGCACCCACATATAGTACACTTTAGGGATGGTGGGGATTGAAGGCCGCTAGAGGGCCAGGTAGTTGTTGCCATGCAGAGATGCGCACTGAGGTGGTGAGAAGACCTCCTTTTGAAACCGTGCCAGAAACTCGGATTTTTGTGGGAGATCTCACCTAAGAAACCTGAACTAACTCTCATTGTTTTAGACACACTGTTCTGGGTTTGCCAGTTTTCAACCTGTTTTAGATGAATGCTTCTCCTAACCATGTTCTCTTTTAGGACTGGTCATCTCCGTGGGTGGCCTCTCACTGCTTTGTGTCCTCTGTGGCTTGAGCTTTGTGTCACTCACCATGTCGGGGGCAATCGTAGTGTCCTACGTGGTGGTCTCCAGCCTCATCAGGTTCTGGTTTTCTCCCAGGTAAATATGTGTTCATGGAATAATTGATCATAATTTTAAAATTATTTATTTTACTTGTTTGAAAGGTAGTGAGACAAATAGACAAGAAATCTTCCACCCACTGCTTCATTGTTTAAATGCCCACCATAGCCAGAGCTGGGCAAGGCTGAAGTTGGGAGCCAGGAACTCAATCCTGGTTTCCCACATGACTGTCAGGGACCCAAATACTTGAGCTGTTACTTGCTGCCTCTCAGGGTGTACATTAACAGGAAGCTGGAGTCAGGAGCAGAACCAGAACTTGAACCCAGGCACTCTGATACGGGATGCAGGCATCTCAAGCAACGTTTTAACCACAGTGCCAAATGCCCACCCCATGAGGGGATTTTTACAAATAATACCCTAACCCCTATTGTCTCAAAGCAAAATTGTGAGAGTTGAATATTTCTGGTAGTTCTCCATAATGTCAGACATTAAATGGGAATTTACAATGGACTTTCAAGCAGCCTCTTGCTGTTATCATCTGTCACACACACAACTCATTTCTTTGTCACAGCAACTCTATGAAGTGGTGGTTATTGATTCCTCTAGAAAAATTTCTATTTAACTTCCAAAAGTCAAATTAAGGTGTTTTTAGTATAGCTATTATAGAAAACAATATGGAGATTCCTCAAAAAAATTAAAAATAGAACTAACAAACAACCCAGCAATCCCATTACTGGGTATATATGCAAAGGAAATTAAATCATATTATCAAAGAGGCATCTGCACGCCTGTGTTTAGTGCAGCTGCATTCACAATAGCCGAGAGATGGAATCAATGTGTCTTTCAGTAGATGGATGGATGAAGAAAATGTGTATAAACACAATGGGACATTGTATGTTGTATATGTACAATGGCATGCTATTCAGTTCTATTATTTCTGACAACATGGATAAGCCTTGAAAATATTATGTAACATGAAACAAGCCAGGCACAGAAAGACAAATACTGCATGATCTCACTCATTAAATGGTGTCTGAAGCAATCTTGTAGACGTAGAGAACAGAATAATGGTCCCCAGAGGCTGGGACTGGTGTGGGGTGGAGAGAAGTTGGTTAATGTACAAAAGTAATTTAGAGGGGAGGAATACATTCGGGTTTTCACTGAACACTTGGATGACTGTAGTGACCCCTCAAAAAATGCATGGAGAATGTGTATTATGAAAAAAAAATAGATTTAGATTTCAAAATATTTTTGCATGAAAATCAACTTACCTTTTAAATTGCATTTTCCACAACTTTGTTGAAAATAATGTGCTAATTTTCAAAAGTGATTGTTTTTAATGATTTATTTTTTCCCCTTTGTGTTGATTTTAGAGTCTTATATCTCAATGAAGTACACTGTACTTCATTGAAGCTCTTGCTAATTTGGTGATAATGGCTAATACCTGTGCCAGGGACTCTGCTAAGCTCTTTCCAGGTTTTACCTCACATAATGATACCCACTAGCCCATTCTGTAATAAGGAAAATAAA
This sequence comes from Oryctolagus cuniculus, assembly GCF_051225735.1. NCBI lineage: Eukaryota > Metazoa > Chordata > Mammalia > Lagomorpha > Leporidae > Oryctolagus > Oryctolagus cuniculus. The sequence goes on along the minus strand of NC_142885.1, from coordinate 55,493,145 downwards.
GCCAACCCAAAAAGTTGAGAGTAACAGAGAAGGGATCTAAATCTAGGTAAGTTAATAATAATAAGCAAATGATTGAGCATAGCTATGTCCCAATAAACATTGTTTACAAAAACAAGCAGCCAACTAGGTTTGGCCCAAGGGCCATTGTTTGCCAATTCTTCCTCTGCAAGAATCAACATCCTGAGTTTCATTTTTCTACAGAAGAGCCCTTGAAATTCTTATCAAAATGTTATCCTTTGTTATTCATGTGTTGAGAAATAGAGTGGCTATTTTTTCTGAGACAGTACACCAAAACTCTACAAATAGTAGTTTCTTAAAGGTTAGTTGAAATGTGAAATTTTGGTACTCTGTCATATTAACATCCACTGGTTTATCTAGTACTTTAAGTGGATCTTTACCATGCATGATTTTGTAATTTCATGCTTTGATCATTTGGATGATATTGGTTCATTGAGTCACGCAGATCTTCCAAATTTATTATGGAACTTCAGAATGTTCATGGAAAAAATGGAATCACAAAGTAAAAGTATAAACTTTATTTCTCAACATAGGCTAGGCTCCATCAAGTTCAAGACACTTTGTAGTCCATCCCCCAGAGGGTTCTGGAAATTTAATCCTGTCAACGTAGCCTTTTTACATTATTAACTGAAGAAAAATGGGTGCCCTTTAAAGATTCTTTTAAGGTTAGGAAACAAAAACAAGTCAGAAGGACCCAAATCTGGATGCTTTATGATTTCCCATAGAAAGAATGTTGTCATGATGAAGTATTTTCTGATGATTCATGGATATTTTTCTGCTAAAGCTTCAGCTAATTTCTTTTTCTTTTTTTTTAAGATTTATTTATTTGAAAGACAGAGTTACAGAGAGAGGTAGAGACACACAGAGAGGTCTCCCATCTGCTGATTCACTCCCCAGTTGGCCACAATGGCTGGAGCTGTGCCGATCCAAAGCCAGGAGCCAGGAGCTTCTTCCGGGTCTCCCACGTAGGTGCAGGGAGGGGCTCAGGGACTTGGGCCATCTTCTACTGCTTTCCCAGGCCACAGCAGAGAGCTGGATTGGAAGTGGAGCAGCTGGGACTAGAACTGGTGCCCATACGGGATGCCGGTGTTTCAGGCCAGGGCGTTAACCTGCTGTCCCACAGTGCTGTTCCCTGGCTAATTTCTTTTTTTTTTTTTTAACTTTTATTTAATGAATATAAATTTCCAAAGTACGATTTATGGATTACAATGGCTTCCCCCACATACCGTCCCTCCCACCCACTACCCTCCCCTTTCCCACTCCCTCTCCCCTTCCATTCACATCAAGATTCATTTTCGATTATCTTAATATACAGAAGATCAGCTTAGTATACATTAAGTAAGGATTTCAACAGTTTGCTCCCACACAGAAACATAAAGTGAAAAATAATAGATGATTTTTTTTAAATGATGATGAAATCAGATCAGACCTATTGTCATGTTTAATCCCAGTGAGAGTCAAGTTGGGAGCTGATAATTTCTTTTTTTTTTTTTTTTTACAGAGGATCAGTTTAGTATACATTAAGTAAAGATTTCAACAGTTTGCACCCCCATAGAAACACAAAGTGAAATATATTGTTTGAGTACTCGTTATAGCATTAAATCTCAATACACAGCACATTAAGGACAGAGATCCTACATGAGGAGTAAGTGCACAGTGACTCCTGTTGTTGACTTTACCAATTGACACTCCTGTCTATGGCATCAGTAATCTCCCTATGCTCCAGTCATGAGTTTCCAAGGCTATGGAAGCCCTCTGAGTTCTCCGATTCTTATCTTGTTTCGACAAGGTCATAGTCAAAGTGGAGGTTCTCTCCTCCCTTCAGAGAAAGGTACCTCCTTCTTTGAAGACCTGTTCTTTCCACTGGGATCTCACTCACAGAGATCTTTTGCCAGAGTGTCTTGGCTTTCCATGCCTGAAGTACTCTCATGGGTCTTTCAGCCAGATCCGAATGCCTTTAGGGCTGATTCTGAGGCCAGAGTGCTATTTAGGACATCTGCCATTCTATGAGTCTGCTGAGTATCTCACTTCCCATGTTGGATCACTCTCCCCTTTATTTATTCCATCGGTTAGTGTTAGCAGGTACTAGACTTGTTTATGTGCTCCCTTTGACTCTTAGTCCTTTCATTATGATCAATTGTGAACTGAAATTGATCACTTGGAATAGTGAGATGGCATTGGTACATGCCACCTTGATGGGATTGAATTGGAATCCCCTGGTATGTTTTTAACTCTACCATTTGGGGCAAGTCAGCTTGAGCATGTCCCAAATTATACATCTCTTCCCTCTCTTATTCCCACTCTTATGTTTAACAGGGATCACATTTCAGTTAATTTTTAACACTTAAGAATAACTGTGTATTAATTACAGAATTAAACCAGTCATATTAAGTAGAACAGACAAAAAAACTACTAAGAGGGATAATGTATTAAGTTGTTCATTAACAGTTAGGGCTATGCTGATCAAGTCACCGTTTCCCATAGTGTCCATTTCACTTCGGAGGTTTCCTTTTTGGTGTTCAGTCAGTTGTCACCAATCAGGGAGAACATATGGTATTTGTCCCTTTGGGACTGGCTTATTTCACTCAGCATGATGTGTTCCCTGGCTAATTTCTTAAAACATTCTTGTACCTAGCAAATGTTATTTTTCTTTGACATTCCAGAAAGTCAACAAGCAAAATGCCGTGGCCTTTACTCTTAACCCTTCTGCTTTTGCTTTGACTGCTTTTGCTTTGACTCAGCCATTGTTCTAATTATGCTTTGTCTTCTAGATTGTACTGGTAAAGCCAGGTTTCACTTCCTGTTAGAATACTTTAGGATCTTGATCCCATTTGTGCCAAAGTTCCATCGAAAACTCTGCTCTTGTTTGCAGTATCTGGTGCAATGGTTTAGGCAAAAAGTTTTTTCCACTTTAATGTTTTGGACAGAATTATGTCAACTGACCCATTGCGATGTCTGTGGTACTGGCTGTTTCTGCTGTTAATTGTCAGTCTTACTCAGGGCACTAACAAGATGAATTTTTTTATTGCAAGTTGATATGAGTGGTTTAGTGCTGCTGGCTTCATCTTCAACATTGTCTGGTCCCATCTTAAACAAGTTACCCTTTTGTGAACCGATTTCTTTGGGGCCATTTATCCCTGACAACTTTGTGAAAAGCATCAATGATTTCACTTTCTTCCACCCAAGCTCCAACATTAATTTAGTGTTTGTTCTTGTTTCAATTTTAGTAGAATTCATGTTGCTCTGGTAGGACTCTTCAAAATGATGTCTTATCTGTCTTAGGGCCTGTCAGTAGATCCTGTTAGACAAGTTATAACAAGTTAGTACATTTTGGTGCAAAAGTTTTTGAAATCCATGCATAGATTTTTCATAATACACATCGTCTGTGAAGGTTCTGATGTGAAAAGTGTCACTTTTGAGAGAATGAGAAAATGGCATATATTATGAACATAGTTTTCATCTGAGAGCCCTTTCATTATTGAATTCTTTAAAACTCAAGAAAAATAACTTCCGCATTAAATCCCTCAAAGAATGAGAGGATAAGGGGGCTGGTGCTGTGGCATAGTGGGTAAAGCTGCCACCTGCAATGCTGTCATTCCCTAGGGGCACTGGTTTGAGTCCCGGCTGCTCCACTTCTGATCCAGCTCTCTGCTATGGCCTGAGAAAGCAGTAATAGATGGCCTAAGTCCTTGGGCCCCTGCACCATGCGGGATATTCAAATAAATAAACAAATCTTTTAAAAAAAAAATGAGAGGATAAAAGGAGAACAATACAATCCATGATGTAATGGAATTTGGACCCTAAAACATCAAACAACTAAGGTGGTTTTAAAAGAGAAAGCAAAAGAAAGGAAAACAGTAAGGTGTACTTATAAAAATCAGCTAAACAATCTTAAAAATTTGTTTGAAAGGTAGAGAGACAAAGATATCTTCCATCTGTTGGATCACTCTCCAAATGCCTGTAAGAGGTGGGGCTGGGCTGGACTGAAGCCTGAATCCTGAAACTCTTAGATCTCCTGTGTAGGTGGCGTGGAACCAAGAACTTGAACCATCACCTGCTGCCTCCTAGGGTGCACATTAACAGGAAGGTGGATTGGAAGCGGAGTAGCCAGGATTTGCACCAGGCACTCTAATATGGGATGCTGGCCTCCCATGTAGCATCCTTTTTTTTTTTTTTAAGATTTATTTATTTATTTGAAAGTCAGTTACACAGAGAGAAGGGGAGAGAGAGAGAGAGAGAGTGAGAGAGAGAGAGAGAAAGGTCTTCCATCCACTGGTTCACTCTCTAGATGGCTGCAACGGCTGGAGCTGCACTGTTCCAAAGCCAGGAGCCAGGAGCTTTTTCCGGGTCTCCCACGCAGGTGCAGGGACCCAAGGACTTGGGCCATCTTCTACTGTTTTCCCAGGCCATAAGCAGAGAGCTGGATCAGAAGTGGAGCAGCCGGGACACGAACCAGCATCCCATTTGGGATGCTGGCACTGTAGGTGCCAGCTTCACCCACTACACCACATTGCTGGCCCCCCATGTGGCATCTTTATCACGATGCTAGATGCCTGCCCCTAAACAATCTTTTGAGAAAATACATGGAGCTGCCTCCTCTGTGGATTAACTAGCCTCTGAGGAGGAAAGACTATGCTGCTTTGTTTTGGACACAGTGAGACCTGCAAGGCCCTGTCTTCTAGGGGAAAGTAGGGAGCCGAGGCACCTGTGTCTGTTTGTAGACTCACCAGAATCACGTATTTCACACCACACTCAGTCTCCCAAACCAGTCAGAACATACCTAGCCTCCTCACATCTGAAGAAGAGCAATGGGGCCAGCTTTGTGGTGTAGCAGGTAAAGGTGGTTGGTATCCTGGCAACTCTCCTTCCCATCCAACTCTGCTAATGGCGTAGGAAAATCAGCGGAAGATAGCTCAAGTACCTGGGGCTCTGCTACCTTATGTAGGAGACTCGAAGGAGGCTTCTGGCTCCCGGCTTTGGCCTGGCCCAGCCTTGGCCATTGTGGCCATCTGGGGAGTGAACCAGTAGATGGAAGATTTCTCTGTCTCTTTCTCTCTGTAACTCTGACTTTCAAATAAATAAATAAATCTTAAAAAAAAAGAAAGACTTTATTCTTTTTTTTTTTGTTATCAGGTAGGACTGCTTTATGTGGCAAGTAAATAAAAAATCCTAAATATTTAGGAACTTAAATAGGGATTCACGGGGTCAGCACTGTGGCGTAGCAGGTAAAGCAGTCGCCTGCAATGCTGGCATCACGTATGGGCACTGGTTCATGTCTCGGCTACTCCATTTCCCATTCAGCTCCCTGCTAATGGTCTAGGAAAAGCAGCGGAAGATGGCCCAAGTACTTGAGCCCCTGCTACACACACGGGAGACCTGGAAGAAGCTCCTGCCTCCTGGCTTCAGCCTGCTCCAGCCCTGGCTGTTGCAGCCATACGGGGAGTGAACCAATGAATGGAAGATGTTTTTCTCTGTCTCTCTCTCTCTCTCTGTCTGTCTGTCTCTCTCTCCCTCTCCCTGTCTCTTTCTCTCTAACTCTGACTTTCAAATAAATAAATCTTTAAAAAAATAGGGATTCATTTTTATTACATAACAAAAAGCTGTAGGTAGCCCAGGGCCGCTGCATATATATATTATGAACCTTCACCCTTTCTGTATGCCCACAGTTAGCACCCAGTGCACCAGCTACATGCGAGGCAGGATGGGGGTCGGGGGGTCGGGGGGTTGGTGGTAAATGAGTGCTCCTAATTGAATCTGATCCTTAGTATCAAGTGAATGAAATCTTCCTGAAGACCTCTTCTCATCCTCCCAAAGCAGACTTCATTGGCTAGGACTTTGTCAGATGGGAACTCCAAGCTGGGAGTGTTCAGCTTTCTCATCTTCTCTAGCATAGACTCATAAAGAGAAAAGCAGTGGAAATGTGTACTGGCTAACCAGACTTCACTGGGGTGTCAGTCAGTGGTGGCAGAACTCTTTGAAATTCAAAGATAATACATAGATGCAATTAAGCTACTCTTAACCGCACTACCTTTCCCCTCACTGCCTCCCGCAACCTACAGTCACAGGGACCAAGAAAGACCTATTTTTCTTCTTTACCTTCTGCCTCCTTTCCACTGAAGCTGTCGAAGACTAATTAGAATCAAAAGTTAGGGGTCTGAATCCTAGCCTCTGCCATTTTTCCTTGGTGTTGCCTTGAACAGACTGCTTAATTTCTCTGACCTCCGTTTTCTTCCCAGTTGGTAAAGTAGAGCTGCTCCTTGCTCTGCCTTTCTCACTGGGTTGTGGTGAGGACGCAGACGATTGGGGAACACAAAATATCAGAACAGGGGAAAGGAGCCATAACCCTACTCCCAATCCAGTCGTTGTAACATCATGTGCCCTCAGTTTCCTCATGCACAAAACTGGCCTAGCCCCAGAACTGGTGTGGTTGGGAGAGGCAGCTGAAAACAAAGCAGCCAAGAATGTTGTGTGTTCAGCTATGTATACCCTCTACCTGGCTCTAGAGCTAACCACCTCTTCTTGTTACTGAACAGACCCCCATCACAGCAAAACCCGAGTGGCGACTGTCAGCTGGCTATGAAGTCTGCAGACTTTGAGGGACTCTACCAGGAATGACCGACCGAACAGAACCAGAGCCCTTTTCCAAGCACCTCAGGGAAGCTGTTGGATCTCGCCCACTCTGTGGGGTCATGACTCAAGAGAAGCTGTCTGAGTAGTCAAGACACTCCTTAGATGTGTCTTCTGGCTTTTCCACTTTAGTGTTTGTTGGATCCTGCAGCGGCCAAGTTGGCCAGGGTGATGTGTCACCTCCCACTCAAGTATGTGGTCTTGACCTTGGCAGGGATCTGGGTTAAGACCTAGAGCCTCAGGGCTTATGTCTACAGACCCAAGAGGAGGCAGCAATGGGTTTCTTTTCATTTTATTTTTGTGTTTAGAAATGCGGGAAGCTGTTTATGTTTGTCACTCATTTAAAACAAGAGGTAAAACGTATTTTAAAACAGAGCAGGCTCTTCTGCCTTATTCACTATTCACTTTCAATCAGAAAGCATTGTACCATTTGGGAATAACAGCCTCCCAAATTTGGAAAATAGAATCCAAACTTAACTATATAGCCAAGAGTCTTTTTAAAATAAAAGTCTTAAAGGCCTGCTTTCCACTGTTACTGTTGAATACTCAATCCTGTTAATTTTTTACATATTTGTACTTGATACTTTTGTATTGTTTTAAAGAACTTATCCTGTTAAGACATTTCTTCCAAAAAGATTGATAAAGGACTACAAAATAAAAATAAAACATCCTGTGGATTTTCTGCTTCCAGTGGTTTTATTTGCTGTGGCAGTTTATTAACTGTCTTGGTGAGCTTTTTGTCTACTGCCTCCCTCCCTACCCTCAGCCCCACAAGGCCTACCTGCCTATTCCTTCTCTGTCAGTTTCATGGCAGATCCTGGGTGACGATGATTTTTTAAGTTGCTAGTGACATTCAAAACTGTGGGGATGGTGAGGGGAGAGGTTTGTTTCATGCAACTAAAAAGCCAAGGATAGACTTAAGGCACAGATGGATTCAGATGCGTAAGTAGTATCAGTAGGTATTTCTCATGCCTGCTTCTCCCCACCTGAGCTGCTTTTTCAGGCAGGCTTACCCCATATTGAGGTCCCAGCTCTAGTTAGCACTCTGTACTGGACTAGAAAGCTGCTATTTTTCCAAAGTACCTAGAAATGTTCTGTTGTCAGTTCTGATTGGACAGATTTTGGTCATGTGAACAACCCCCAACCAATCACAGTTGCCAAGAGGAGGGGATATGCAGATAAGAAGGCTGGGACTTATATCCATTCAGGCACTAGGGGAAGAGTTAGGTCAGCTCCATTGTTGCACACAGGGTGGAGATGCTTGGGTGCAGAGAAATGGGAGGCAGCTTCAAGATCAGAAGCAAATGACCTTTTTACTGGGCAGACAAAAATAAATGCTGCTACTTGCCACAGTGGGGCTTAAAGGCCTTAAGTTAGTATGGAAACTTCTGTATGCCATGACATTTTGTATACCTGGCACTAAAAGGTGGATTCGTCTCCTGTACAGATAAGAACTGCCTGTTTCTGCCAATACCATAGGTGTACCAGTACACAAAGTTGCTGTTTATTGACTGTTTCTTTCCTTTGTACAAGTGTCTGATATTAACTGCCTTACTCTGTCGACCCACTCAACCAAATATGTGCAGCAGCTAGAGCTGGGAACTCAACTGGTCTCCCACAAGGGTGACAGGGACCCAAGTACTTGAGCCATCACTGCTGCCTCCTAGGGTCTGAATCAATGGGAAGCTGGGTTCAAGAACAGAGCTGGGACTTGAATCCAGGTACTCTGATGTGGGATGCAGGCATCCCAAGTGTTGTCTTAACTGTTGCATCAAAGCCCACCCTCCCAAGTTACTTTATAATGTAAGAGTCCTTGCACAAGTGTGTTCCTTATCTGTTGCTGTGTCACAAGTCATTGCCAACTATTGGTTTGAAAGAACACATGTTTGTTATCTCACATTTTCTGTGTCAGAAGTCCAGGCACAGCCTGGTTGGGTCCTTTCCAGAGGCCATAATCACAGTGTTGCCAGTGCTGGGCTGTCATTTGAGGTTTGACTGGAGAAGGATCCACATCCCAGTTGCTGCTGTCAAGGACAGCACCCAGTTTCTTGCTTTCTGTAGGACTGAGTCCTCAGTTCCTTGCTGTACGTCCCTCCCCAGGTGTCCATTCACGGTGTGGCTTTTTGTTTGCAAGTCCTGAAAGGAGAAAGTCTCTTAGCAAGGTGGACACCACATTCTGAAGTAATAACATGTATGCGTAATGAACTTCCTGTTGCTTTTTCTGTATTCTGGTTAGAAGCAAGTAATGCGAACCACTTGCACTTGAGAAGGTCTGGGAATCGCACCAGGGTAGGCAAAGCACAGATGGGTCATGGGTCCCACGTTAGAGGCTACCCACTACGACAATATGTTAGACTGTGATACATACATACATTGAAGAAAAGTACTAGAGTGGTAAATATTTGTGAGAGTCTACTTCAGTCACAGTGATCGGGAATTTCTTCTTTTTGAACCAAAGAGTCAGAAGTTGCTGCCATGCCAAGCACTGGAGGGCAGGTTTTCCTGGCAAAGGGCACAGCAAACCAATGTCCCAGAGTCTGGTGGGAACTTAATGTGTTTAAGAAACAATGTAGGGAGCTGGTGTGGTGCCGCAGGATAAGCTACCTTCTGCAATGTCAGCCTCGCATGTGTGTGCCAGGTCGTGTCCCAGCTACTCTGCTTCCAATTCAGTCCCTTGCTAATGTGCCTGGGAAGGCAGCAGAAGATGGCCCAAGTATTTGAACTCCTGCTACCCATCTGGGAGACCTTGATGGAATTCCAGCCTCCCACCTTTAGCCTGTCCCAGCCTTGGCTGTTGTGTCCATTTGGCTAGTGAGCCAGTGGTTGGAAAATCCCTCTCTCTCCATCCCTTTCTCTCTATAACTATGTCTTTCAGATAAATAAATATTCTTTTCAAAAAGAAAAAAAGCGAAAGAAACAATGTGTAGCTTGGCCCAATGAGGAAAAGGTAAATAGAGAGGAGCTCATCACGTGGAACTTCACAGGGCAAGAAGTCCACACCAAAGAGCAAGAGAAGGCAATGAAGACTCTCACGTAGGACAGTGACACGATCAGACTTAGAAAAAAATCATTCCATGATCAATAGCTTGTGAGCAGGGAGGCCAGTGTAGAGGCATGCAGAAGTCCAGCGCAGACTGATTTTGATTGAAAACTTCACACTGGGGTGGAAGTAACAGGGACCTTCCTCCCGCAGCCTTTGGTGGTAGATTGCAAGTGGGTGGAGGAGAGGGAGACACAACGTTGGTACCTGGAGCTCTAGCCCGAGCCGGTGGTGAGTAGACTGTGTCACTGTTTCCTGAGGTGAGCGGGGTGTGAAAATGCAAGCCCTGCTTTGCTGTGTTAAGTCAGATAGGCCTTTTTGACACCGAGAGAGCTTAGAGGGCGGATTCGGGCTGAGGATACACACATTGGGATTATTTTCAGTGCTAGGGCTTTGCGCAAACTTCTTGCAGGATGCTCTACAGAGAGTAGCCAAGAGATCGTTTCGAAACATATTTCTGTTTACATAAACAGCCTTGCTTCAAACACTGCCAAATGCAAGACTCTTTCCCACAGCACTTGGAAGTACTAACTCCTTCCTCTTGGGTCAAGCTATGACCAAAGACCAATCACCAGCTATGGAATATTTTTCATATTCCATCGGCTTATGAAGTGTATAGGTGAAACCACAGTTCAGAGCTTAAATGGCTCACCCAGTTCAGCCTAGAAATGTGGCATCAAAGTCGAGGTTTGCAATCACGATATTATTTCAGTCTGTTCTTCACACTGCCCGGGCTTAAAGCAAAATGAAGTGAAATAATGTACCAAACCCTGGAACCATGCCTGCTACAGGATAAGCCCGTGAAAAAGAGTTGTCAAAATGTATGCCGGTATGAATTATTTAAAGCTGAGTGGAAGAGAAATGTGTTAAAAGGCTTATTGTTAGCCAAGCTGTGGAGGACTATGACTCACTAGTTATTCAAAAGATATCGCTAACTTTTAAGACACAGTTTAATATTGGCTTGTTTGGAATGATTATCAATCCCCAGCACACGGACACTGTGGCTGTTTATAGTCATCATGTTAGCAGTGCGTCCAGGGTGTGTGTTTATTACTGAGCATCTGCCTTACACACATCACATCACTACTTGTTTTCAGTCAGTCTGCACTGCTGCCCATTTGAACCATGCAGAAACTAAAAGATTGAGAAATCAAATTGCCCAAGGACACACAGAATTAGAAATGGGATTCAAAGCCAATTTGCCGGCCGGCGCCACGGCTCACTAGGCTAATCCTCCACCTGCGGCACCGGCACCCCAGGTTCTAGTCCCGGTCAGAGCGCTGGATTCTGTCTCGGTTGCCCCTCTTCCAGTCCAGCTCTCTGCTGTGGCCCGGGAAGGCAGTGGAGGATGGCCCAAGTGCTTGGGCCCTGCACCCGCATGGGAGACCAGGAGGAAGCACCTGGCTCCTGGCTTTGGATCGGCACAGTGCGCCGGCCGTAGCAGCCATTTTGGGGGGTGAACCAACAGAAGGAAGACCTTTCTCTCTGTCTCTCTGTCTCTCTCACTGTCTAACTCTGCCTGGCAAAATAATAATAATAATAATAACAACAACAACAACAACAAAGCCAATTTGCCTTGCTGCAAAACCTACTTTGTAAGCCATGTGCTCTTAAATGCTAACCTCTCTCCCCCCGCCTGCCTTTGCGGTCTTCTGGGGATTGGCCTTATTCCTTAATCCATGTCATGACTGACAATCCCCCTTCCATACCTCCCAGCTCCAAACACTCCCACCTTTTGTGACCCAGCTCAAGGCTCAGCCCTCCACCAAGCAGTGTTTCCTTCATGTGCGGAGTCTCCCCACTCAACAGCCTTTATGGGACAGATCGGTGGGCAAGTAACAACCTCTGTGTCACTGGTTTCCTCAATCTGCACTGAGAATGCCACCCAACCCCCGAGCCACTGGGAACTGAGGCAGGTGGTTTCTGTACAATGAAAGTGCTACATTGGGGTTGGGGTGGGGTGGCATTGTGTTGTAGAGGGTTAGGCTGCCGCCTGTGATGCAGGCATCCCATATGGGTGATGGTTTGAGTCCCGGCTGCTCCACTTCCAGTCCAGCTCCCTGCTAATGTGCCTGGAAAACAGTGGAAGAAGACCCATGTCCCTGGGCACCTGCACCCAGATGATGCTCCTGCCTACTGGCTTTGGCCTGGCCCAGTACAGCCCATTGTGGCTGTTTGGGGACTGAACCAGTGGATGGAAGCTTTCTCTCTCTCTCTCTCTCTCTCTGTCCCTCTCTTTCTGTAACTCTGCCTTTCAAATACAATAAAATAAAAATAAATTAAAATAATTTTTTAAGTGCTACATCCCTGATGTGGTCACCTCCTGTTGACTGTTAGTCTCTTATAATGGTGCCTCTGCCCCCTCTCACCCCCCCTTAGACACAGAAGTCCCTGAACAATATTTTCCATTGACTAGAAAGATTTTCCTGCCCCTGGGGGACAATTGGCAGTGTCTGGAGGCATTTTTGATGGCATGACCCTGTGTGTGGGGTAGGGGGGATGGATTGTCTGCTGTCTTCTAGTGGGTTGAGACCAGAGATGCTGCTGAATATGTTACCAAACACAGAAGAGCTCCCCACAATGAAGAGCTGTCGCGGCCCTCATGTCAGTAGCACTGGTGTTGAAAAATCCTGACCTGGACAAATAATAAGAATTAAGAGATTCAGGCCACACAATAGCAGAAATGGTCTGGGGCGGGACCAGAATTGACCAGAGCTGTCCCAGAGCAGCCAGTTCTTTGGGAGGCAGCAGGGAAGCACACTCTTCTCATAAAATAGTTCCTGTTTTCTTTTAAAAACTTTTATTTATTTGAAAGGCTGAGAGACAGCTTTCGTCTTCTGGTTCACTCCCCAAATGCCTACAATAGCCAAGGCTGGGCCAGGCCAAAGCCAGCAGCCAGGAACTCCATCTGGGTCTCCCATGTAGGTGGCAGGGACCCAAGTCCTTCCCAGGGTGTGCATCCGCCAGAAGCTGGATCAGAAGCAGAAGAGCCAGAACTCAGACCAGGCACTCCATATGGGATGCAGTCATCCTAGGTGACATCTCAGCCACTTCACCAAATGCCTGCCTCTGTTTTCTGTTTTCAGAGAGCGCTCACGTCACTTATGTTCTTGACCTTTCAATAGAGTCCTGAGAAGTTATTCTGTTCTCATCCCTATCCCGTCTTCAACTGAAAGAAGAAGAAATTAAAAAAAAAAGTAATTCACCCATCCAAGATTTCGGGGCTAGTTAGAGACTAACTGTTGTTGCCAGCCTCTCTGCTCAGACACGGTCCCTCTCCTCCCTGCTGCCTTCTTGGTAAGACATTCATGACAAGGGTGAGACGTCAGAAAGGTAGACTACCAGGTCCCACAGCCCTCCAGGTCAGAGAGGACGTCCTTCGTGTGTGGGCCCTCTTCTTGAGGATGTTGTACAGCCTTTCTAAACTCAGGAGGAGGGGTGGACACTTGGTACAGCAGTTAAGACACCAGTAAAGATGCCCAAATCCCATATTGGAGTACCTGGTTCCAGTCCAGGCTCCACCTCCAATTCCAATTTCCTGCTATGAGCACTCTGGGAGGCAGCAGGTGATAGCTCAGGGACTTAGGTCCTTGCCACTCTTACGGGAGATTCAGGGACTGGGTTTCAGGCTTCTGTCTGGTCATGTTCTGGCTATTGGGGGCATTTAATGGAGTGAACAAGCAGATGAAAGATCTTTCTCTGTGTCTGTCTCTATCTCTCTGCCTTTCAAATAAGTTAATTTTAAAATTTAATAAACAGACTCAAGAGATGACCCAAGCCCACAGTCACATGCTCCAGGAATCACTATGCCCCTTTGTAGTGTTGGAGCCTCAAACTCCATCGTTTTCTTAATAACCAGCAGAAGGGAAATGAGTTCCTAAAGACAGCAGTCCATATATTAACCAGTAGAGGGCGCTCACTCCCAGGCCATCTGAAGCTGGCTCTACAGAGACACAAGAGCACTGGGAGCCCTAAGAAGTATCAGGCTAAGGCTTCTTAAACTTTAACATGCGTTTGTCTGGCGGCGGAAGGGTGGGGGCAGTGCCGTTAAAAGGCAGATTGTGAGTCCATAGATCTGCAGCAGGACCCGAGTTTTCATTCTGATGACCAGCTCCTGGTGAATCCTCCCACCAACACCATGAGTACCCAGGTAATAAACATCTCCAACCCTCTCATGCACATGGCTAAACCTGAGGCCAGAGAGGAAAACATTGCTTATCCATGGCCGCTGCAGTAAGTCTGCAGCGCCAGAGCTAGAACTCACGTCTCCTGTGTCCAGTACTCCATGGCATTTTCTCTGCCCCTCCTCCCCGGAACAGAATTCAGAGGAAAAGAACCCTACGTGTGGGTGAGAAATAAGAGACCATGCTATCTACTTTGAATCAAACGTCTTTGCACAGTATGTCTTCTGTGGCTGCATTCTGAAATCATGGATGTAATCAACTATGGATCAAAAATAATTGGAAAAATATGGCATGTGTACTGAACACATGCACTTCTTTTTCCTGTCATTAATGCCTAAATGATACAGTATAATAACTATTTGCATAGCATTTGATTGTGTCAGGTGTTAGCTAATTTAGAGATTTAAAGTACATGGGAGAATGTGGTATGCTATATCCAAATACTACCCTATTTTACATGAGGGACTTGAGTATACATGGATTCTGGTGTTTTCAGAAGTCCTGGAAGAAGTACCGTGAGGTTACTGAGGGTCGACTGTATACTCCACTTTTCTTTCTTTCTTTTTTTTTTTTAAAAAGATTTATTTTATTTATTTGAAAGAGTTACAGAGAGAGGTAGAGACACAGAGAGAGAGGTCTTCCATCCGCTGGTTCACTCCCCAGATGGCCGCAACAGTTGGAGCTGCACTGATCCGAAGCCAGGAGCCAGGCAGGAGCTTCTTCCAGGTCTCCCATGCAGGTGCAGGGGCCCAAAGACTTTGGCCATCTTCCTGCTTTCCCAGGCCATAGCAGAGAGCTGGATCAGAAGAGGAGCAGCTGGGACTAGAACAGGTGCCCATAAAGGATGCCAGCGCTTCAGGCCAGGGCTTTAACTCGGGGTGCCACAGCGCCAGCCCCTGTACTCCACTTTTCATCAAATCACTTCCCTTGCAGTTACCAGTGGAAATTCAAGAGAAACACAGCCAAACTCTGGTCCTTGAGGAGGCAAAGCAAAATAGATTTGTCAGCAACAAGTACTCTTATTTTTGGTCTACACCAAATTGGCTATTAATCCAAAGAAAAGCTTACATGTAACGTGGTGTGTTGATATGGACGCATATTATGGTCACAGACTTTCTTTTAAAATTAGAGTTCTTTAAGCTTGAGTCAGTTTAGATGCTTTCCCTACCAGAAACAAAATGACTCCCTTAAAAAATGAGAACCCATAAGCTCTCACTAAACATGAAATCCAGAGGTGAGTGGTTCCAGGGATGATCCAGGAAACACAATGTAGCCACCAAGGTTCCAGACTCACTTTGCTTTTGCTCTGTCATTCTCAAAGTGTCCTGTGGTTGGTTTCCTCATGGTGCCAATGTGGCTGCCACAACTTGAGGAATCACAAACAATGCCATGCAACCACATTCAAAGTCAGGTAGAAAAGGGGTGAGCTGGATATAGTTTTTTTGAAACAAGGAGAAAAAAAGACAGAAGCCCCTTCTCAATTCCCCCTTAAATCTCACTGGACAGAACCATAACACATGCACGTGTCTAAACAAATCTTTGGCAGAATAATCAGGGCCTCTCTTGAATATCTCCAGCCCATCAGGACACTGATGCCAGATTTGAGCAAAGACAAGGTTCTCTTGGCAGGGACAAAGTGGGCAGGGAGGGAAGAATGGAAATGAAAACACAAGGAGACCCCTTCTAATGGATTAAGCCCTGGACTGTCTGTCCCCATGTACTTGTGTCGTAACTGTGCTTAGCACAACATGAGACTCTTTGGATGTTGTGTGATCAGTGTCAGGGTGAAGGATGGTTTAGCCAGATCTGGGGCCTCAGGAGACTCAATTCAAGGTGTTAGTGGAGAAGGGGGGATTGCCATTGTGGTGCAGCAGGCTAAATTGCCATTTGTGACACTGGCATCCCATGTCAGAGTGCCGGTTCGAATCCCAGCTGCTCTGCTTCTGATCTAGCTTCCCATTAATGTGCCTGGGAAGGTACCACATGATGGCCCAGATGCTTGGGTCCCTGCTACCCATGTGGGGAACCTAGAGGGAGTTCCAGGCTACTGGCTTTAGCTTGGCCCAGCTCTGGATGTTGTAGAAATTTGGGTAGTGAAGTAACAGATGGAAGATCTCTTTCTTTCCCTGTCTCTCCTTCTCTGTCACTTTGCCTTTCAAATCAATTAATAGATTTTTTTAAAATGGTGTCAGTGGGGCTGGATCCTTTTGGAGGGTCTGGGAAGAACCCATTTCCTTACCTTTCACAGTGTCTAGTATCTACCTATACTCTGTCTTCAAAGTGTATCACTGCTTCCATCATTACATAGCTTTCTCATCCCTCTTTAGAGGTATTGGATTTGTGGCTCACCTAGATAATCTAGATAATTCTCTGTTCTCAACATGCTTAACCGAATCATGTCTGCCAGGTTCCTTTTGCCATATAAAGGAACGTTCCTAACCCCAGGGATTAGCACATGAATGTTTTGGGGCCCATCATTTAGCCTCTCATAGAGTGTATATATGCTCAGATCCCACTGTTTCAGGATTCTAGCTTTGTATATTTTAAAAATTATGTGCCTGATTAAGAACACTAATCTATCTAATAGCTTCATTCAATCCATGACTATGGTGCATATTACCTGTGAGGTTTTACCTAGAATTCTTAGAACAGTTCTATTGTTATCTTGGTGTTTAGATAACAGTGCTGACTGGATAGCACATATATCAATATTGTATTACTGAACCCTTGCTTGCTTCCTATATGGTTTTTCTTCCCATTTAACAGATATGGAAATAGGATCAGAGATCACTCTACCTGCCTAAAAGTTACACAGCTAAGAGGATATAGATCCAGAATCCAGGCTTAAATCTTGCCACAGTGCCCTACCTATCCTAGAACTTTCTGAAGCAGCAGAATGGGGCAAGAAGGAAAAATATGTTTGAGGAGGCGTCCCAAGGTCCACAAGTTCATTTCAGCCTCTGCACCCTCAATGAAAACTGTCCAGAGAGGGTTAGAAAGCCCTTTCATCCTACCCTTGACAACTGTGTTAACAATGACAACTCATCACTACCTAATAAGGGAGGTTGCAAACCCTAGTGTGGATGCAGGTGCAGGCTTCCAGGATCAGAGCTCAATTCTCTGCCCACACAGTTGCTCTCTGATTAGGTTGCCTCCCCCAGACACAGTAGGATGCATACCTTCAAAAGTTAAGAACACGACTTTAATCAAGTGCTTATTATGCTTATTCCAGGCTGCCATGGCAACAAGTGTTCATCACAGCCAGTTTGGCTTTCCACTCTCAAAGTTCTGCTTTGGCATTTGTGGCCAACACATCAGAACCACAGCCCAGAGTCCAGGGGGCTTCGAACTTGACCTATAACTATACATAGATGGATCAACTTGCGAAGAAATGTTCTAGTTCTGTGGTTCAGGGGACTATGACATCATGGGCAAGCTAATCTAGGATTCAAGTCACTCATCTATATCACAAGTATTTTTTTAGCAATGTGTTGTTCAAGTTGTGGATAGCAACTAAGTAGAGTGGTTTGATTTCCTATGGCCACTGTAACAAGTGAACACAATGGCCTAAAATGTCTTACAATTTTTTAAAATTAAAAACCAATTAACGATTTATTGAGGAATCCATTTCACACTGCATTTGAACCACTGCACCAAAAGTGAAGGACCACAAAGAATTTTGCTTTCATTTTATGTACTTCGTGTTATTCTCTACACTTCAGAATTTCCAGTTCACTAGTGTAGGTGAGATGTTAAACAATATGCATGAATGTTATTTATAAAACACCAACTTTCTAGTTCAAGGTTTTTGCCTAGTAATTGTATTATGAGTGCTTAAGAAACTCCAAAATAACTTGCATCTGTGAGCACAAACTTCATTTTTCCATCATAACAGTCACAACGTGTGATGGGCAAAGCATGCAAAATAAGGACAAAAATGGAATGGCAAAGGAAAACAGCACATTTATGCCGTTCTTTACAGGCAAGCCAAAGTAAATGGAACTTTTATTACCTTACCTACTAATTATGCACAGATGCCTATGAGATAGATTTTCTTAGAATAAGCCTATTTTGAATCATAGCACAATTCAAAGGTGAAAATGTAAGATTTTTCATGGAGAAAAAATACAAATCATGAAATATTTTTTATAAACTGGGCCCTGTTTTGTGAAAGGCTGTTGGTTTGGCTTAATTTTATCGGACACCAAGATTTGCCATAGTAGTTATGGGAAGGCAGAGGCAAGCAAACACCAATATAACTACATTTCAGTGTGAGTGTAGTTACTGTTTACTAGATGACCATATTACAAAAATATCATGGTAGACACCTTAGTTCATGATTCTGATAATGTTGATCTATCTGGTTTTTCCTGCTGCCAGCATTTCCACCCTTTACAAAATGGGTGGCCTTTTTGTTCATCCAATCTCATGGACAAGATAACTTGAAGGACCACAGGATGTTTGCTTCCCCCCCCTTTTTTTTAAAGATTTATTTACTTGAAAGACAGAGGTAGAGAAGGAGAGAAAGAGGTCTTCCATCTACTGGTTCACTCTCCAAATGGCCACAACAGCTGGAACTGAGCCAATCCAAAGCCAGGAGCCAGGAGCTTCTTCTGGGTATCCCATGTAAGTGCAGTACTTGGGCCATCTTTGGCTGCTTTCCCAGGCTATTAGCAGGGAGCTGTATTGGAGGTGGAGCAGCCAGGACTCAAACCAGCACCTATATGGGATACTGCCACTGCAGGTGGAGCCTTAACCTTCTTACCACAGCGTCGGCCCCACACTTGCTTCCTTGTTTTCTAACAGAATAGATCTAGTCAATCAGATCCTCCATGCAGATGATACTGTATTTACCAAGAGAACAGGCAATCAGAGTGTTATCTATTAAGGTAATTTGCTTCTTGTTGATTTTTGCCATAGCCATGCTTATAAATCAACTCATTTACTAACTTCAGATTCAGTTACCAACTCCCCTCCCTCCATGCAACATATGGTTCCATAATCCTCAGCATGCTAACTGAAGCCTTGTTGAGCTTAACAAAACTGCCAATGAAGATCTGGTGAAGATGAAGTTGCAACAATTTTCAGACTTGGGGGCTCACACCATTGCTACCTCGGATACTGCTGACAAATTCCAGTTTAGGTTCTAGAGGTACATAGAAGTTCCCAGCTTTTCTTGCCATCCTCATTACTCAAATTTCAGTTCTGCACATATGCCTGCATTCCTTGTGGTAGTGCTTAGCGTTTTGATAAAGCGAGGAGAGTGCTTTCGAAGCATATTTTGGGCAAAATTCCTCCTTAGACACTTAATCTTCAGTTCTGCAAAAATCCCTTCACTTTTTCTTAAGTGTTTTTGGCACATCAGGGATCTTCTTTTTGGCATCCTCCATGGTTCCAGCCAGAAGAGACAGTCCCAGACAGGGCACTGGCACTGCGTTCCACTAAGGTGTCACCTGACTGACCCTCCTGCCTTTTGTAAAGACCCTCATAAGGCTCACCTGAATATTCTGTGCCAAGACCCTAAGTCACGTCTGCAATGACTGTGTTGCCACGTAAGGGGAACAACACTTACAAACTCTAGGAATTAGGATGTAGACACCAGGAAGGGAGCTGTTATTTAGCCTACATCAGAGGGTCAACAATTCATTTTAGCAGCCAGGAACTCTGAAGGTGCCAGTAAGAAAGTACAACACAGGGGGCCTGGCGTCCCCTATGGGTGCCAGGTTCTAGTCCGTGTTGCCCCTCTTCCCATCCAGCTCTCTGCTGTGGCCCGGAAAGGCAGTGGAGGATGGCCCAAGTGCTTGGGCCCTGCACCCACATGGGAGACCAGGAAGAAACACCTGGCCAGCCATGGCGGCCATTTGGGGAGTGAACCAATGATGGAACAATGGAAGGCCTTCCTCTGTCTCTGTAACTGTCAAAATTAAAGTACAACACAGTTTACTTCCAGTTCTGAAGTGCAACGACAAAGTCACCATTTCTTGCTTTGTCATTAGAATAATGCTTTAGCCGGTGCCGTGGCTCACTAGGCTAATCCTCCACCTTGCAGCACCGGCACACCGGGTTCTAGTCCCGGTCGGGGCACTGGATTCTGTCCCGCTTGCTCCTCTTCCAGGCCAGCTCTCTGCTATGGCCCGGGAATGCAGTGGAGGATGGCCCAAGTCCTCGGGCCCTGCACCCCATGGGAGACCAGGAGAAGTACCTGGCTCCTGGCTTCGCATCAGCGCAATGCGCCGGCCGCGGCGGCCATTGGAGGGTGAACCAACGGTAAAAGGAAGACCTTTCTTCTGTCTCTCTCACTGTCCACTCTGCCTGTCAAAAAATAAAAAATAATAAATCTAATAAAAGGGTTTAGAAACCAAAGATGTATTGAAAGAAGGAACAAGAAGTCAATCTAAAAATTAGAGACCTGTGAGTCTTGTGTATCACATGGACATATTCCTTCCTGAGTCTCAAGGTCAGGCTTTGAAAAACCTCAGGAGGATGGTAACTCAGTTGAGAGCTAAAGTCCAAACATACAGACTTTCATGTTTCTACTTTCATATTTCCTCCATGTATAGAAACTTAAAAAAATTATGTTCTTTTGCAAAAATTCTATTTTAGATCCAAACTTTTTCTAGTTGAAAAGGCACAAATGATTTTATTTCCACACTAGATATCTTGAAGATGGTCTGCAAGTGCTACAGGGTAAAGAGGACATTAATGGTAGGATTCTAGCCTAGGATAAGGGAAGGCTCTTTTCTTGAAGATGCCTAAGGAGGAGGAAATGATCACGTGCAGGAAATGGCAAAGCAGCTCTCCAGGCTCAGTTTCAGCTATAGAGGCTTCGTGTCAACACTAGGACTGCTGCAAATTGCAAAGGAAGCTGGCACCTTCTATTGACCTCCCCTCCCCATCCCCAGGAAAAGGGGGATTGGTCTTTAGATTGGGACTGGGGGTGGGGGGTGGGGAGAATGTGGCTTAGTTCTCTTCATGTGCATGATTAAGTCATTGTAAGGGAAGTCATCTACTTCTTAGTGATCAATCCGAGTTAGGAAATACTTTGAAGCAACACTTTTCTTGGGAACATCTATTTTCACGTCTTCTGAAGTGTGGGAAGCAGGGCCCGGCTCCCACAACATGGCGCGGAGAGGGAGTAAACAAGTTTTACACAGCGGCTTCTGCTGCTTCATCAATTTGACTAATGAGTTGCAGGAGTTGACCCATCCTCTGATTGGAAGAAAGCGGCGTGCTCAGCACGTGGGCAGCGGGCAGCAGAGCACGGATTGGTGGAAGAGGACTATAAAAGGGGATTCAACTGCACTTTCGGGGACAACTACTGTCTCCGGGCTGGTGGAGAGTTCACTGGGGAGCTCGTTATTTTGCTCTTCTCTTTACCTGTTCTTGCGTTGCTAGAGAAAAAAACTACAGCAAGGGAATAACAGTGTCTGGCCCGGTGCCGCTCCTCCGCTTGGGGGGGGGGGGTGATATGAAGGGAAATTGTGCCAATGATCAGCGATAGCTTCCTGCCTCTCTATCCTAGATGAGAGGGCACTCCAGAAAGTTCATGGAAAAAATATGGACATTTTTAAACAAACTCAACCTATGCACAGTAATATGCATTTATGAATTTGAAGACCCCTTATATGCATGGTTTAAATGTTTCATACCAAAATAATTTCATTTCCCCTGAACTTTTAGGTTTATGTGAGTAAAAAGTGAAACATTAGATTTACTTACTTAAATGTACCCTCCTCCAGGGTGGGCTATAGCTAAACCCTCTACTGCTTGGGAGTGCCAGAGGATTCAGGTGAGGGGGCGAGGGTTCAGAAAAGACCCAATGAGCACCGGATTCTGTCCCAGTTGCCCTCTTCCAGGCCAGCTCTCTGCTGTGGCCCAGGAGTGCAGTGGAGGATGGCCCAAGTCTTTGGGCCCTGCACCCTATGGGAGACCAAGATAAGTACCTGGCTTCTGCCTTCGGATCAGCGCGGTGTGCCGGCCACAGAGCGCTGGCCGCAGCAGCCATTGGAGGGTGAACCAACGGCAAAGGAAGACCTTTCTCTCTGTCTCTCTCTCTTACTGTCCACTCTGCCTGTCAAAAATAAAAAGACCCAATGATAGGAAGCAATTGAACTACATCCATACAGGGGGAAGGCTGCCCAGGAGATTTCAGTCACTGTTCTATACAGTGAATGTGTAACCAACAGTCCTTCCACACCAAGTCATCTTACGGAAGGCAAGAGGCTTATTTCAACCATTTTATTTGCAAGTCAAGTTAGTGACTTAACATCATGGTCCTCTTTTTACACAGGTAACTGATGAAGCCTAGAGTTGCCACTACACCTGCTACGGCAGCCACAGCAGCCGTTGTTTTAGAAGTAACATCTCCAGCCATCCCATGCTCCTTGGAATCCCCAACACCTGGAATTAAGCAGTCAAGTCTTAGGATCAGCTTTAAGTCTTCAAGGTAAGTTGAAGCTTCATATAGTAAGGCTCCCAGAGAAGGGGATGGAATGACATTTCAAAGAGCTTTTGGAAATTTGCAACAAGGTGGAGCCTTGTCCTGTGAGCCACTCTCCTCCCACTCCCTCTCTTCTCCTGGACAGTCCCACATGCTTTTGTCAGTCTTAGATCCAACAAGCTCACACCTGGGAAGTACTTTGGGCCCTCAGTCTGTTTAACCCAAAATCCTTATGCCCAAAGAAATATCGTTAGCCAACCCCTGAGTGATCCTACGGGTTGTTAGTGAGGGATTTTAGTTAGCTCAATTTCAAATTCCAGGCCCAAAGGTAAGGTTATCTGAAGTGAGAAGACAGAATGGCAATGGGAATGTAACTTATTAAACATACCTTTAAAAGTTCATGGAAAAGGAATAAAGAGGTAAGTTGATTTTGGTGCAAAAAAAAAAAAACACCTTGAAATCTATTCATCTGAGACCTCTTGAGTAGAAAATATGTATTATGAGATGGCTATCCATAACTTAAGTTTTGTATGTACTGAGGTTTGGCAGTAGCAAGTTAAAACATACATATTCTTCTGACCAATCTAGTAGCAGGCTACTAGAAACATACCCTGCATTTCTTGATGTAAGCAAAGACTTAAGATTCCAGTATGGCATTAAGGTGAAGAATAGACATAACCTAGATGTCCATATACGAAGACCACAGCTAAGGTAGAGCTGTGTGGAATCTTATATGGCTGTTAACAGTGAGATACGCCTCTTTGTAAGGATGTAAGAGGACTAAAGCAAAGAGGCCATCTATGCATCTTTAGGTGGAATATGCAATACCACTTGTATGACAGGGAGATTTCTGTAAGGGTATACAACAGACTAAAAGGAAGCCTGTCTTAGTAAAGAGACTTTTGTCTTTTCTTCTGTGTAGTTATACCATGAGCACATATTTGTGTGAGCATTATTCTCTCCACATAGAAAGCTAAGAACTTGAGACCAGGAGGTACTCCATGCTCTAAATCCATACCTCTGAAGGAAGAGCCATTCGGTAACAGGAGGATGGGTCCTGGGAGGCTGGCTGTCACTCTCTCCTCTTCGGTGTTCCCTGTGGCTGAGATAGATCACTGGGTTTGTCTCTGGCCTCTGGAACAGGTGCTTGAGAAGTTGATGGGGATCCCCAACAGCAGATACTCCTGCTCCTTCCCATAGGTTTCCCTGCCCTCGTGGTGAGAAGTGGAATGAAGCTTCCAAGAACCTATGCATTTCAGACTCATGTGAATGAGGCAAACTGAACTGGTAGGGGGCGGGATCCTCAGGCTCTTAGGACTAAGTGGAGAATGAGTTGTACCTGTCCCTTTCAAATCTTCAGTTCTTAGAGACTAAGGCCGGCTTTCAGTGAGACTCACAGTAATGGGGATTTGAGATTTTTTTTTTTTTTTTTTACCTCGCCTGTGTCTAGATGACCCAGGGCAAGTCACAGAGCACAAAGGAGAGTCAGGATAGTGTTGATTGCAGATTAAGGCACTGCAGTGGAAGTAGACCTGGAGATGGAAGAAAGGAGTCCGGTGGAATCAGTGTAGCAACATTTAACCTGTGCCAGGTGGCTTCTTAATCACCTACCAGGCTAGAGCGTGCTTGGGCCTCTGATACAAAGGCAAAGGTCTTCACATCAAACCTCTGGTAGTGCTCAGGATGGGTCACAGAGGAGCCAACTGGGTGGAAGTTAGTTTGATAGTTGTCCAGGCTATACTCACAGCTGGAAGGCACACACCAGGGATGAATCCGTTATGTGCACGGCAGAGTCTAATTCAGCATTTATTCAAGGGCAGCCATGCCTAACATTTTCAGGACTGCTGTTACAACTACCTTCTACCAGTACATTCGTTTTACTTTATGGATCATTTTATTAAAGAAAAAGATTGAAAGGTGGAGTGATGGAGAGGGTCAGAGAGCCAGATTGGGAGACACAAAGCAATCTTCTATCCACTGGTTCACTCCCCAGGGCTGGGCCAAGCTAAAGCCGGGAACTCCATCTGGGTCTCTCACATGGGTAACAGGAACCCAAATATCTGGGCCACTGTCTAACTCCCAGTCACTTTAGCAGGAAGCAGGCATGAGACTCAATTCCAAGTACTATGATATGGGATGCAGGCATCAAAAGCTATAGCCTAACATGCTGTGTCACATGACCACCCCCTGGTAGACCTTGAAAATTTTCCAAACTTATTTGAAAGGAAGCAAGAGGGATTTTAGAGGGATACTCCCCAAATGCTGGGGGATGGACCAGAAGCCAGGAGTCCAGAACCCAATCCATGGGTCTTTAATAGGAGTGGCAGGAACCCAGGTACTTGAACCATCACCTGCTGCCTCTTACAGTGTTAGTAGGAAGCTAGAATCAGAAGTAGAGCCAGGACTCAGATCCAGTACTTGGAATATGGATGCCTCATGTCCTTTAGTGCCTCTTAACCTCCAGGCCAGACACCTGCCCCAGTCTTCCTCTTTTGACTTTATACAATGGTGACCATGAAGTGTCCTAAGAGGTACATGCTATTTTTCTATTACATACTAAAAATAAGTACCTGTTCACTTGTCAGTTGAACAAGAGGGACAAATTGCATGTGTCACTTGCACAGACACTGGCTTAATTTTTCCACATTACCAAGTGCCTTTTGCTTCCCAAGCAGTATGTGTTAGTGACAGGAGGGGCAAAACCCTGACGTATTGTACTTGTATGTGTTAGGTGATTTTATGAAGAGCACAGTATGATGTACATCAAAAAAGTCTATAGAAAGTGGAGCTGGGGAGACAAATGCCTTTGTAGCAGTGTGTGTGTGTGTGTATGCAGGCACACACACACACATGCACAAATCGTTGAAATCTTTAGTATAGAGTTGGTATTTTGTGTACAAAGTTCATTGAAAATGAATCATTAATTGAGAATGGAACTGGCAAGGAGAGGGAGGAGGAAGAATGGGAGTATGGTGGGAAAAAACTATATTCTTAAAGTTAAACTTAAGACACTTGTATTCCTTAAATTTGAAGAGAGAGAAAAAGATTCAATTAGAAAGCAAGAGTCACTCAGATCAGGAACTGATGACTAAGAAACTAGGACTAAATCAGGGCCATTGTGACTTATTGCTCGTCTCAAGTCCACGAGGGTTTTTTCTTATCACTGTCTAGTTCTAATGGGTTACCTGGGAAACCGTACAGTATGGAAAGTACCTACCCATCCATGACAATACTCCACTTGGGGAGAGATGCTGGGTCCATGGAAGATGTTGCCCAGCAGTCATCTAGGGCCAGCTTGATATTGGGGTCATTTCTATTTAGGACTCTCACTTCCATGTAAATTGGTTGGCGGAGGTATTTCACTATAGGGTACTCATTGACCCTGTAAGGCTGTTGATAGGACTCATCTGAAATGGAACAGAAATTTCCCATATTCAAGTAGTTAATGCTTGCAACATATGCTTAAATGTCATTCCTTCATTATTCTGGCAGCATCAGAAAGTTCATTTTAAGGAAAAGTTCCCTAAAGTATTTAAGACAATGTGATAGGAAGCAACATCTCACCTGGATAGGTTTGCAGGCTCAAAGCAAGTGGACCTGGCTTCACTGAGGCCACAGGAGGAGGAAGACTTTTGATATTGGCATTGAGTAGCATGTCATCTCTGGTGTAATAGCACTGCACTGTCATTCTGTAAGAGTGTGTGCGTGGCGTTATGGTTCAGAGAATTTTGTTAATGAACTGTTTAAGAATTAGCAATTAGTATCACACCTGAATTCACTATCTCTGGATATTTTGCTTGGAGGGAGATTTTCCCAGAGAGCATGTACTTCATTTTCATAGATGACTTTCTCATCTTCAAACTTAAATGTTTGAGATAGTTTGTTAACAACCAGTTACTTCAAAGGTAAGTAATGACATACTATCATCTGCCAGTACTAACCTTGTGTCTTGTTCCACATCCGTTCAGAGGAATGCGAAACCTTACCAGCCCCTGAGACTGAGCCTTGAAGACAGGTTGGCAGGATGAACTTCCTACCCTAAGGGTATCCAAGTTGAGAGCTGGTTTGGTTTGGTGGGTGTAGACTTCAAAGTCCATAAACCCATCCTGGGTGCAAAGCTCACCTGAAACTAGACAGCGGTAAAGGTTTAGAGAAAGGCAGTTTGTCTGCCATGTGATATCAACCTGGAAATGTTATAGGGAAGCAAATTATTTTTGGCAGGAGCCACTGGGTTTTAAGTCTTGGGAAAATACCTTAATAAGCAGCTCGAGTTACAAGGGGGAGCTTAAACCCCAGTGAAGCTGCTGTGTGAGGAACGAGAATGATTTTCCCTTCCAAGAGGGCAAGTACCAGGAGATATGGAAAGAAGTACTGTCTGGGATAAGAGTTGAAGGACAAAGCTCTGATGAGAGGCTTACGTGATTTGAGATCAGCCTTAATGGGGCTTAAGGTACCTTGTGCTATAACTATATCCCTTCTTTCCATACACTTGAGCATTCCTACACCACAAATCTGAAACCCTAAGTCAGAAGTGCCCCGAGATCTTGAAGCTGTTGCTTGAAGTTTCTAATTTTGGAGCACCTCATATTTCAGATTTTCAGGTTAGAGATGATTGATAGGTAATATAGATATACAAATATTTCAAGACTTTCCAAGTGCAAAACTAAAAACCAAAACCCAAATTCTGAAATACTGGTTCCAAGTATTTGATAAGGAGCATGCATGCAAACTATACTGAAATCTTGAGTGGTTTGAGGGGGAAATCGAGGCAGAACTAATTTTTCCCCATTTAGCTTAATCTGATACAGAGTGAACAGGACCCCAGGAGCAGAGGCAAGATCGAAGATGCCCATTGTATTCCTACTGGGGACATCTGTAGGAGATTGACAATCTTTTACAGGTATGATTTTTTCATTAGAACTATGAGACATTCTTCCTGTGGTAGGCTCAAGCCTCTAACCTGAGATATTAAATATTTAAACATTGAGCAGTTATGGTGAGATCTACCACTTACTCATATCAGTGTTTCAGAAATGTTGTAATACTTAAGTCCCCATAATGGCAGTTGGACTAATGTTTCTTATTTGACCACTCTTTTTCAAGCCACAAACAATACACTCAAATCTGCAATTATATGTTTTGCCACGTGCACAAAAGTCAAGGAAAAAAGGCGATTTTAATAAGTCTTCACCTATAGAAGCTGGTGAGTCACAAGGGCACTCAGGATTAATCACTGTGGATACTGTATCCAGTTCCAAGTTAAAGGTCAACTTGAGTGAAGATATGTAGAACTGATCATGGAGGCATTTTTCAGAAAACTGCGATGAGAGAACAGTGTCAACTAACAATCCCAGCCTGTCTTGGGCCCAGAGAAGTCATGAGACAGGAAGGAAGTCCAAACTCTTACAGTGTATACTCCAGGCTTATCTGGTTTCTCTTTAAGCCAAAGAAGGGAGACCCTATCACTTCCCCAGATCAGGATGTTTCCCCAGGCAGGAAATCTACTGCTTAATTCATGCCCTGAAGTACCCAGCACTGCAAGCTCTTTGTACTAGGCATTAGAGCTTGAATTAACAGATCAAATTCCAAGGAACAGTGGAGAGCTCTACCAAGTCTGAGTCAAAAGGACTCTACAGATGTTATTACAAAATGCCATTGCGGAGCCGGCGCCATGGCTCAATAGGCTAATCCTCCACCTTGCGGCGCCGGCACACCGGGTTCTAGTCCCGGTTGGGGCGCCGGATTCTGTCCCGGTTGCCCCTCTTCCAGGCCAGCTCTCTGCTATGGCCAGGGATGCAGTGGAGGATGGCCCAGGTGCTTGGGCCCTGCACCCCATGGGAGACCAGGAAAAGCACCTGGCTCCTGCCATCGGATCAGCACGGTGCGCCGGCTGCAGCGGCGGCCATTGGAGGGTGATCCAACGGCAAAGGAAGACCTTTCTCTCTGTCTCTCACTGTCCACTCTGCCTGTCAAAAAAAAAAAAAAAAAAAAAAAAAAAAAAAAAAAAAGAAATAAGTTTACAAAATGCCATTGCGAAACACACAACCCAACTTGAGATTACTCTCTCTGTCCCTGGCAATCGCATCAGTCAAGACTGGCCTGGTTGAAAACCAGATGGGATCCTGCTGTTTGGATCAAGCTGTCCTGCTTGTAGAACAGGAGAGGTTCCCCATTAGATATTTGCTAAGTTTGTACTGCCTGATGAACTGAGAGACAACATTAGATTCTATTTCAGATATCAAGGAGGCTTGGTGTTAGAGATTAAATTTCAGTCACTTGAAAATTCACTATGTAAAGTGATCCAATGAGGTCTTCCAAAGTGTGACTGTTACACCAGCAATTCATTTATGGTCAAGTCAGTTTTATCAAGACAACCCATACAAGTGTACTTGAGGTCAGGCTTTCATAGAGTTCAATGGTTTTAACAGAACATACTTTTGTTTTGAGAACAGTTTTGCTGAAATGCAGTCTTAAGCCATTTATTGCTTCTACATCAATCCCTTGGTCATGCAGCTGGCTCACTGTGATGTTCCTATTTTCAATGCTCACAGACTCTAGCTTCCCAGGAAATTCTGGTATGGTAAGAGTCATATGCGTAGCATTACAAGTCACAGGACCTGGAAGGAATGAGTGACAGGATGCCCATTACTAGTCTTGATTAAGCCCCAGAACCATGTCTTCCACAACCAAAGTTGCAGCTTCCTGGAGCCTCACCTGACAGACAAATAGCTCGTGATGGGAAAGTCATCTTCTGTCCAGGAGATACCAATGAAAGCTTCAGAAACATGGTGTGGAGATGACTGGTACCTTCCTGGAGGGACAATATGTATTTAAGGTGTTGGTTTACTTGAATATCTAACCATTAAGAACCACTAGAGCGTATGTTTGAATACAGGGAGCCATTTTGACACAAATGTAACTTAGGTATTTTGTCCAGGGATCACTCTGGAGGTGTTTTAGTCTTAGTGTCACTTCCTGAAACATCTGGAAAGCCAGTGTTGCCTAGACATCCGACCGATACAAGATCTGACCTTATTATTTTATAGTATCAGCAGTTAGTATTTATAGGACTCGAATTAGCTTATATTCAATGTGAAATAGCACTGTTCTTATTAAAGTGGCTGATGCTTGCACACCTGTGGGCCAAGGCCTGCCCTAAGTATTTTAACACATGAATCCATTTAATTCAGTGTCTCACCACCGATGTGGACAGCACACACTTACTATAGAACAAAACATAGGAAATAGATAACCAAGACCCAACACTTCAATTCATAAGTCTTAAGAGTACCCTTATTCTGTGTTATATTTGGGTTCAAGTCTACAAAAGACCAGATCAAGGTATGGATCATGGCTGTTTTGTTCATCTTTAGGTATTTAGTGCCAAGTCACTGGTACAAAGTTGGCATTAAAGTACTTGTTCAATGAGTTTTATCATTAACTGCAAGACATGATTGAGATCACACACTTGGATTTAAAAATATCAGTGTGCCTTGGGGTTATATAAGTATTTTTACACCTACCACATAGTGAGTCACTCCAGTGGCATTGAGTAGCACACTGAGGGTCATCTTGTTGTCAATCAGGACACCAAATCCTTGTCCTTTGGCCTCCTCCAGGCTCAGAGTTTGGGCTCCTGGACCATGACCAGCCTGAACCATCCATCCCATCTGAGATTCATTTACCTGAATTCAAGAGGTTTGTTTAGAGGTCTGGGCACATTTAAGACATTAGATGAAAGTCTTGGGAAACATTTAATATAGAATTAAAGGCTAATGAAGTACGTCATTTAAAAGTTACATTCCTACCATAGTGCTATCACCAAGGCCAGTAGGAATATGTGGAAAGGAAAGCTGGAAGACAAAAATAAAAATATGTAACATTATGTGAAGCCTTGATATGCTATAGAAAACTTCTGAAGTGTGCTACCTGCTATGTGAAAAACAGTGATTGCTATTTGATTCTTATACCAAAAATCCCGGTTTTACCTTTAAATTCACTACCAAAGGGCAGTTGGGAAATCCAAACTCCCTTTCAGTTATAAGCTTAGACAGTGAATTCTTGAATGTGCCATCTTTTACTATGTCCTTAGAAGTTGAATGCAGTGTAAAATCATGTAGTTCCATCAGTGTAACAATTCAGTATGAGTTACTTATGTTTGTCCATTGTCAATATTATCCACACTTATGTTCCACGAAGATGTGACTGTACTGTTTTACTCATGTACTATGTCTTAACATCTGTGATAGAGCCTGGAAGCTGGTAGGTACTTGTTAAATGATTGTTAATGTCATCACAACTACCAGGTGCACCCTTTGTTTGTAGCCACGGTGTGCTTAATGCGTAAATACTGTCGATTCTTACAGCTAGCCTTACAAGTCAGTGTTGTTATTCTACTTCGCAGTGGAAAACAAAGCCCCAGTGTGGTTAAACAACTACGGTCACACCGTCAACGAGTAGTGAATACAGGACTGAAATTCTACCCAAGTTCTAAGCCCAGCACTGTTGAGAACACTACCTTACTTCCCTTGAAGGAGCCAAACGTGCAGTTGTGAGCCCTTTTCACTTACAGACATGAAATCCTTAGTGCAGGCTGCCGATTTTGAGAACTCCAGGGTCTGTTCTACTGGGCAGAAGAACTGATACTCGACATCTGTGTGTCTTAAAGCAGCACTGTTGTTCATGACTCTGATGCTCATCTGGTATCCGCCGTGCTGCATACAAACGGCATAGTAAGAGCAGAGCAAATGTTACTTGCTTAGTGGGAAAGGTGATTCCAAGACACCATCTGACCCGTGTGTGTGGCAAAGTTCTCAAATTACCAATGCAAAGTTTTGGAAAATGTCTTATTCCTGTAACAGGAGATTCTGTGCGTGGCCGTTTGAGATATCCTAGTAAAGACTTATTGACAACAGTTTGAGCATCAGGGATTACAGCTCAGTTTATTTCTCTTGTATCTACCCTGTGTCTGGGTATCATAGTCGTGGTCAGTATATGGCCTCTACCCAGGAGAGTTAAGTGTGTCCATTTATTGAGCACCAAGGTAACTGCCATTGTGGTGGGCAAAGCCATCATTGACATTATGCCCATCTTTCTGTTAAGATAGCAACTAATTTAGATTATGGGCCACATATAATCCAGGAGTTTAAGTCTCTAAAAACTTAATGGTTAGATTTGGAAAACCACTCATAGGTAGAAGACAAAAACAAACAAACAACAACAACCAAAGACATAGGCATTGCTTGGTCATCCATAGGCTGTAGTTTTCAAATCCTTGGTGTCAAAGGGTGCAACTCCAAGCCTCCTAAAGTGGGGAGGTCCATTTTAGAATGGGAGTTTGATCACTAACGATCAGTCACTGGATATTTTTACATGATTTCATTGGAAAACCACAAAGGTCTCAGTGGACCAGATGACTTATGGTGCAAGCCTATTACAGGGCAGGGTCCAAGGAACACAGACTACTTGCATCAGAATCAGACGGTGTGGTCTGTTAAACGAGCACGTCTCCCAGGACTCATCCCAGACCTACTCAGTCACTACACTAGTTACACCTGTACTACCCAAGTCTATGTTCCCCAGGCAATTCTTTGCTCCCTAAAGCCTGGAAACTTCCGCTTTCATTGGTTTTATTGCTCCCAATACCTGTTCTTGTCAATAAATCCTAAGTCTTAGCTGCTGTTAACTTTAACACCTGTTTTTACCAGCTAGCAGTTCCTTATTTGCAAGTACAACAACAGCCTCCCATCTCACATGGGGGTTATAGATGATTTGAGCATTTGTTTTAGCTATGCTGTGTGCCCAATCTTCACCTGTATAGTATCATAATCCTCTGTTATCCTGTGGAAAAGTTATTGTCCCCATTTGCAACATGCAAATAGACTTAGATTAGGCTACTTGCTTAAGGTCACACTGAGATGATAGTAGAGATGGGGTTAAAGGGCTCAAACACTCAAACTCCAGGCTGTCTCAATGCTGCCGTTTCAGGCCTGATGATTATGTATTATGAGGGCTACCCTGGGCAATGCAGGAGTATTTGGCAGCATCCTTGACATGTACCCACTAGGAGCCCGTATCTGCCCCAGTTTTAGTAACCAAGAGTGTCTCCAGACATTGCCAAGTGTCCTCAGGACAGGTTAAAGCAAAAACAAAATGAAGCACACATCTCTGGTTGAATCACTGCTCCACTCCAAAGCCTAGATCCTTGACCACCAGGTTCACTCTCAGTGATTACCACATTAGTACTTCCCAAATCATTCCTCGAAGTTGTTACTTACCACTGCCCTGGTACAGGCCTTATATGGAACTCTTAAAGTTAGCTTTTCTGGGTCCAGGATATAGGTACAGTTCAGCATTTCAACACCAAGGGGATCTGTAGAAGTTAGAGCAAGTTAGATAGCCAAGGAGCACATTTCAGTGGCAGAGTCAGCCAAAGTTAGAGAACCAAACCTGCCTGCCAGTCTGTTTCTAAAGTACAACAATCATCTCACTTTTGACCCAGCTGTGAGTTGCTGCGACTTGAAGTTGTAAGTTTCCTAGGAGATTCTGATGTAGGACTACCTTCAAGGAAACAGTCTTCCACTCTTGATGGCATCATGCAAACCACAGGCCTTCCTGGAATCGTGGGAATTGGATGCCAGTTACTCCAGACTTTGTATACTCTGTGCACCAGACAATGGGGTCTTATACTCATTAAAGACTTAGGTGATGGGCTGATGCTGTGGTGCAGGGGGTTAAGCCACCCTCTGTAGTGTTGGCATCCCACATGGGTGCCGATTTGAGTCCCAGCTGCTCCACTTTCAATCCAGCTCCCTGCTAATGCTCCTGGGGAAGCAGTGGAAGATAGCCCAAGTCCTTGTGCCCTTATACCCACATGGGAGACCCAGATGAAGCTCCTGGTTTCAGCCTGACCCAGCCCTAGCTGTTACAGCATTTGGGGAGTGAGCCAGTGAGTGGAAGATCCATCCTCCTGTTTCTCCCTCTCTCGAATTCTAACTTTCAAATGAATAAACATTAAAAAGAAGAGTAAATATTAAAAAACTTAGGTGAGACAATACAAGTTACCTACCTACCACAGATGCATGCAATGTCTTGGTGCCAACATAGCTGGGAAACTCTACTATTATTTCATTTTCGTTACAGGTGACAGTTCCTGGAAAATAAAAACATGTGGATCTTTTTGAGGTACAGAAGGCACAGTCACTATAGCAGTGTGTGGAGACAGCCCTGCATCAGGGAAGGAAG
This sequence comes from Oryctolagus cuniculus, assembly GCF_051225735.1. NCBI lineage: Eukaryota > Metazoa > Chordata > Mammalia > Lagomorpha > Leporidae > Oryctolagus > Oryctolagus cuniculus. The sequence continues at coordinate 55,459,592 of NC_142885.1, read as the reverse complement.
CCAGTTGAGAGACAAGGATTGTCCCTGGAGAGCTCACAAATTGGTGAGCAGAGTCAGAGAACTATAATGCAACATACCAAAATCTGAAAGGCATGCTCAGGTTTCTGAAGCACTCCAGGGGGAATCCTGGTTTAGGGTTAACAAACACCTCTGTGGAAGCCAGGTCAGAACCTTGATGGTGGAGCTGAAGATGTAGATGATGGCTTTGTGAAGAAAAGAACGAAAGCTTTCTCTAGGTGCTTTGCAAATTAAAGTTAAAAACTGAGAAATCACAGGGGCGCTTATTTTCTCTTTAGACCACATTGTGCTCACACCTTGCTGCTCTACAACCTCTGGTATGAGCGAATATCTGGGAAAAACTCCTTGTTCAATTGGAACACCCCTGATTTTCCCTGTCGTGAGTTGGTAGGTGAAGACCACTGCTCCACTGCTCTTAGAGAATGGGGTTCAATGTTATGATTTGTTGTTCTGTGGGTGCCACCAAGCTTGAGGCAGGGAGGCCCTGCATAGTAGTACAGGCATTTTCACAGGTGCTTTCATTTAGCAGGCATAGCAAGTCCAGATGAGGCAGTGGAAGAATCTAGTGATTTGACCCAGGTAAGGAAGGCAGTACACAGAGGCCCGTGTTTCTTGGCCAACTACCTGCTGCTGTAACCTTCCTCACTGCCAAGGGGACTTCCCTCCCTGCAAAAGGCAGCATACCTGGGAAGGCAGGATCCGACAACTGAAGAAGATAAATCGAGTTCACCGAAGTCACAAGAGTGAAGAAGAGAAATAGCCATGTGCAGGCGCTAGAAGAGGATGGAGGAGAGAGGTAAGGGAACATGAACTTCGTCAAGCTAGGCCATGGCAATCTTTTCCCCCTGCTCCCAGAATTACTCACCTGCATCCTGCATTGAGCCAACTAGAGAGACTCCCAGAATCCCCAGTTGGCTGATATGCCATGACAGGAAGACCACACAATCCAGCAGGCACATGAGCTGCTGCGCTGTGCTTTTATACCGGAAATGGGCTATGGCCCTGCCCTCTTCCCGTTAGGGGCACCTGAATCTGCAGGCACCCTCCCAGCTGAGAGGGATTTTGGGGAAGAAGTGGCATTTCCCCTTCCTGAAGTACCTCTGCCTTGGGTATTCTGGGGCTGCTCTTTGGGCTAGGCATGAAACCAGAGTTCCCTGAATTTGGTTCCAGGTGAGTGAATTGGTGTTTTTCCTATAACTCTGGGAAAAATTGGGATCTTTTGGACAAAATATTTACAACTCAAATATGGAGCGAAAGGGTGGTGGGGCTTGTGAGAAAAGAACGAGTCTTGTTCATGCCAGTACATCTTTCCTCTAAGTATCCTCTGGTCTCTCTGGCTGTTGTGGAGCTCACCCTAGCCAGGTGCGAGAAGAAGCACTTTTTTAAAAATAGAGGAAGTATCACTCCAAATATAAAAGCTTTACATTTACTACAAAAAGTGCAACTACAGAAGGATACAGAGAAAAAGTAGAAGTCACCCATAATTTGCCACTGCTAATACTCAGATATGTAACTTTATAGTCCTTTTCTAGAAAATACCACATATAAATTTCAAAAAGCCAAACCAGCAAATCTTGGATCAAAGTTTAAATTCTGTTTTGTAATCTGTTGTAATTTTACAACAAGTTGTGCACCTTTGCTCTTAAAGATCTCCTTTGCTGTTTTTAAGGCTGTCCGGTGTCCAGCGCTGAGATACATCAGGGACTGTGTAACTGTTCCTTAATAATGGGATTAAGATGGTTTCCATTTTTGCATTATTACATACAGCAATATCATAACATGCTTATATACATTCTTTTCTCATAAGCCCCACCACCGTTTCACTCCATATTTGAGTTGTAAATATTTTGTCCAAAAGATCCCAATTTTCCCTAAAGTTACAGTACTGAGGGTTAGTCCTCAGTAAAAGTTCCAGGAAGTAGAATTCCTGAGTCAAAAGGGAGTAGTGATGTAAATGAGGTCCTAGAGTGTAGCACTAGGGAATTTACAGGTGAGAAGACTAAGGCAAAGTAGCTTGCCTAAGCTTTGAGCACTGAATGTCGGGGCTAGGGTGAGGACTCAGACTTCCTGAAACCTTATCAACTAACATCTTCTCAGCATCTCTCATTGCTCTTCGAGACACCAACATATCCAGAGCCCAAGTTCCATAACTGATGACCATAATGCTCAAACCCTGCAAGCAGCAGTGTAGCCCTTGCAAAGACTGAGTTATATGTTCCCTTTCTTGCTTTCTGCATTCTCAGTTACAGGTGTCTGAAATACCATCGAAGGTTAGCACAGCATTTCCCAGCTTTGCTGATGAAAAAGATCACAAGGGGTTCTCATTAACATCACAGATTCCTGGGTCCCACTTAAAAGTGCTGAATCAGGCTATCCAGGGGAGGGATCTGGGTAGGGAATGCTTAATAAGCAACACAGGTGATTCTTATGATCAGGAGAATCTGGAAAATGCCCAGAGGAGGTAGGCAACAAAATAAGTGGTTGCCAGTGGTCAGTCTCTTTGTGGAATTGATTGATTGATTAGAGAGGGGTTAAAATCCAAATAAGCAGGTTTGGAGGCTGGGGGGTTGAGATGATGAAGGGACTTCCTTGCAGAGTGGTAGTCACTCTTCCTGAGCATATTTCCCAAAATGTGGCCCCTTTTCTACAAATGTAAAGTAGGTTTGATTAAGACAATGATGAGAAAGCTATTGGAGGAAGGGGCACACACACAAGACTCAGAGACCTACTGAGAAGGTTGTCACAGAGGTGATAGGTTAATAAGCTTGTTTGACCTCCCAAAGTCCCCTTCATCCCATACCTAAGACTGTGCCTTTCTCCTAGTGTGAAGTTTTTCTTTGGAAATGGCAGCAATGATCAGAGCCCCCAACTGGGGGCTTCTGGGAGGTTGAGGAACCACAGAGACCCTGAGCTGGAGTTACGAGGAGAACAAGGTCCCCTAAGGGGCTGGTGGCAGCGGCAGCTGCACCAGACATTATTTTCATTGGCCTCTTCTGAATCAGACCAGTGCTATGCTTGGGGCAGACATGGAATAAATGGCTCCAGGCCCATAAGAATAATCTCTAGAATATTCTACTTTAGAAAAACCCTGCAGGATACAAATGTGTTCAGTGCATCTGGCTTTGAAAATGAGAAAGAGGGGCTGGAGCTGTGGTGTAGCAAGTAAAGCCGCTGCCTGCAGTGCCGGCATCCCATATGGGTGCTTGTTCGACTCTCGGTTGCTCCACTTCTGATCCTGTTCTATGCCATGGCCTAGGAAATTAGTAGAAGATGGCCCAAGTCCGTGGGCCCCTGCACCCACGTGGTATATCCAGAAGAAGCTCAAGGCCTCCTGGCTTCAGCCTGCCCCAGCACTGGCTATTTTGGCCATTTGGTTAGTTAACTAGCAAATGGAAGATCTTTCACTCTCTTTGACTCTCTGTAACTCTGCCTTTCAAATAAATCTTTTAAAAAAAGAAAATGAGAAAGAAATGACTGCTCATAATAAGATTCCTATCAGGTAGGAGAAACTAGTTTTTAAGTAAAAAATTTTATCTTAATATTTCAAATATATTAAATACTTAATGGCTACCATGGCCGGTACGCTGCACCAATCTGAATCCAGGAGCCAGGTGCTTCCTCCTGGTCTCCCATGTGGGTGCAGGGCCCAAGGACTTGGGCCATCCTCTACTGCCTTCCCAGGCCACAACAGAGAACTGGACTGGAAGAGGAGCAACCAGGACTAGAACCCGGCACCCCACCCGGAACTAGAACCCAGGGTGCTGATGCTGCAGACGGAGGATTAGCCAAGTGAGCTGCGGCGCCGGCCAAAACTAAAGCTTTTAATAGAAATGTTAGATTATAAATATTTAACTTAAAAAGTGGGTCTCTTTAAATTGTATGTTTTTTTTTTTAAAGAATTATTTTATTTATTTGAAAGACAGAGTTACAGAGAGAAGTAGAGCCAGAGAGAGAGAGAGGTCTTCCATTCTGCTGGTTCACTTCCCAAATGACAGCAACAGTCAGAGCTGAGCTGATCCAAAGCCAGGAGCCAGAAACTTCTTCTGGGTCTCCCACGCAGGTGCAGGGGCCCAAGGACTTGGGTCATCTTCTACTGCTTTCCCAGGCCATAGCAGAGAGCTGGATTGGAAGTGGAGCAGCCAGGACTCGAACCGGCGTCCATATGGGATGCCACCATTGCAGGCTGGGGCTTTAACCTGCTGCGCCACAGTGCCGGCCCCTCAGTTGTATGTTTCCCCCACCCTTTCCAATGAGCCTCATTTGGCCAAGTACCCTCCTTGCTGAAGTGCAGTTCTTATAAAGATAGCTCATAAATCTTAAATTCTAAATTATTTGTCATAGTATCCCCAATACTTGTAAATATGTTAATGGAAGAAAACCTAAATGTCATCATCTGGAGGTGGCTAGGTAAACTTTGGAATACTTGTCAGCTACTAGCTGTGATTCATGCAGACCTGTGGATCTTGATGTGAACTATGTCCACAATGAAGCTGGAATTTCAGAGCCCTATAATTAGTAAGGTTTCATGTTTTGCATTTAAAAAGAAACATGAAAGACCTAGGTGTGTGTGAATAGTTTGATGTGTCTGCATGTGGCTATACAAATGTGCATTTGCAGCCGGCGCCACGGCTCACTAGGCTAATTCTCTGCCTGCGGCGCCGGCACTCTGGGTTCGTGTCCCAGTTGGGGTGCTGGGTTCTAGTCCCGATTGCTCCTCTTCCAGTCCAGCTCTCTGCTGTGGCCCGGGAAAGCAGTGGAGGATGGCCCAAGTCATTGGGCCCTGCACCTGCATGGGAGACCAGGAGAAACACCTGGCTCCTGGCTTCAGATCGGTGCAGCGCGCCAGCCATGGTGGCCATTTTGGGGGTGAACCAACAGAAGGAAGAATTTTCTCTCTGTCTCTCTCACTGTGTAACTCTGCTAACTCTGCCTGTCCAAAAATAAATAAATAATAAATAAAAATGCATTTGCCTTTAAAGTCTAGAAGGCTATGACCGAGGGTGAACAGTGTCCAAGTGGCTGCTCTGGGCATTTGCAACCACTGTCACCACTGATTTATTTGTGTTCTTGCTCCTGTGGCTTTAAGAATTTGTAATACTATCCCTGGGAATAGGAATAAGAGATGGGAGCATGGGTTACTCCTGCTTTTTGGAATTTGTCACTTCTGTTTTGATTGAGTTTAGGGATAAAGTAACTGATTAAAATAATTTTAAAGTGGGAGCAGGCATTTAGCCTAGCAGTTTAGTTGCTAGCATCCCAAATCTGAGAGCTTGGACTCAATTCCCAGATTTAGCTCTTGATCCAGCTTCCTGCTAATGTGAACCCTGGGAGGCAGTGGAGCTAGCTCAAGTAGTTGGGTTCCCGCCTCTCAGGAGATGTGGATTGATTTCCTAGCTCTCAGCCTGGTCCCAATCCCAGCTGTTGTGGGCATTTGGAGAGAGAACCAGTGGATGGGAGTGTTTTCTCCTTATTCGTCCATCTCAAATAAATAAAAGGATTTTATCCATTCATCTGATGATGGATACCACATGTATTGAAATGCCACTCTGTAGGCTATAAACATGTAAAATTAGTGCTAAAATAATTTTTTAAAAATGTACAAGTAAGCAAAAAAAGCCCCAATGTTTGATGCTAACATTAAAAATTAAAACTCATTTCTATCTGAGTAATCTAAAGAAGCTGTAGAGTCAAAGACTCAAGGTCAACACCCAGTGGAATGGAAGCGAATGCATCTGAGATATAAGCCTTCCAAATAAAACCCAGCTCCCTACCATAAAATAAAGACACTGAGTCTAAACAGATTTAGTGACTTGCTTAAGGCCATTTACCAAGTCAGTAGCAGACGGAGGTCCAGTGAGAAACCTGGTCTCCTGGTTAGCATCTCCTGATGCTAACCCTCCCTGCCCCACTTTCTAATTTATTTTAATTTTCCATGTGTGCGTGAGGGGGTGTTTTAAAGCTCTGTTCTTCTCTTGCAGTTTGCTTAGCTTTAAAAGTACAAGATGGCATTAATTAGAATTTAGCAGTATAAGAAAAATATGAGTGAGAAACATAGAAATTTCTACCAGTTATGCTAATACAGCTTAAAATAGCTTCCAAATATCAAACATAAATTTAACTTGGAAAAGTTAGATAGACTATGCCAATGAGAATGTTCTTGAATATCATATGATAAGCAGTTCCTTTAACAATTTAAGTATATGATGTTAATGTCATCTCCCCCTTTGGACCTTTAGACAGATCCAAGTTGATTGAGCCCTTTGTGAGTAATGGATTCAGGGAAAAAAAAAATCTAGACAAGGGCTTTATCAACTTATAAAGGAAGGCAGCTTCAGTAAGGCTCAGAAGTTCTAAATGAAAGCTCATTTATATACAACCTTAACTGAAAGCTTATTTACATAAAAATGTTAGCGATTACTCTGTGGTTTGTAACTAGGGCAATAGTTACCACAGGAATAGAAAAAGGTTTCTTAGCAATGTAGCATATTTCTTTCAGTGGATAGAATTTAATCTACATTAAAGTTCTTAAGGTGATGTTCTAAATCTCCCACTTCTCCCTGTGCTCCCACAATTTGCAATGTGCCTTTACAGTCAGTCTATTTCACTACCACCCTGTCCCCAAATCTAACTGACTATGACTTGCTTTGCTGATAGACTGTGGTGGAAAGTGATTGTGTGCCAGTTCTGAGCCTAGGTCTCAAGAGGCCTGGTATACCCATATTCCCTCTGTAAAAATAAGCCCAGCCTAGCCTGCAAGGTGGTAGTCACAAAGATCAGGGACAGTATCTAAGTCAAGGCCATCCTTGAGTGACTTAGTCCTCAGCAGACCTACTAGTTGACTGTTGATGAATGTCTGAACCCAGCCAAGGTCAGCTGAGCACAGAGGAATTGTCCAGTTGACTGTAGACCCACAAGCAACACCATTGCCTGTTGTTTGATGTTGCTTAGTTTTTTTTTTTGTTTTGTTTTTTTGTTTTTTTTTTTGACAGGCAGAGTGGACAGTGAGAGAGAGAGACAGAGAGAAAGGTCTTCCTTTTGCCGTTGGTTCACCCTCCAATGGCCGCCACGGCCGGCGCGCTGCGGCCGGCACACTGCGCTGATCCGATGGCAGGAGCCAGGAGCCAGGTGCTTTTCCTGGTCTCCCATGGGGTGCAGGGCCCAAGCACCTGGGCCATCCTCCACTGCACTCCCTGGCCACAGCAGAGGGCTGGCCTGGAAGAGGGGCAACTGGGACAGAATCCGGCGCCCCGACCGGGACTAGAACCCGGTGTGCCGGCGCCGCTAGGCGGAGGATTAGCCTAGTGAGCCGCGGCGCCGGCCTTGTTGCTTAGTTTTGGGTGGTTTGTTGTGCTGCATGATTATGATAGGAAGTATCTTTATGGTTTAGGGTTCTTATTTCAAAATGACCACAGTTTTAAGTATGAAACTGAAGATATCACCCTATGGAAGTAGGAAGCATTTATTGAGCAACCATGAAACTATGAAGTCTCCAACGAAGCAACACACACACTTGTGCAAGTGCATGCACACACACAGACTCTGTCTTCAGGGGGGTTGCTTTCTGATGGTGGAGACCAAATAAGTACTTATGTAAGACCTTAGCATTAATGAATCAACTTAAATACTGTCTGGTATCCTTTTACCTTCTCTTATTAATGGCACCATGATATGGCTTTAGGAAACTCTCTTTCCCATTGGATATAATCTATTTTATTTATTTAAAAGAGAGAGAGAAGGAAGGAGGGAGGGGGGAGGGAGAGAAAGAGAGAGAGTTATCTTCTGTCTACTAGTTCAGTTCCCAAATGACTGCAACAGCTGGGGCTGGGCGACCGAGGCCAGGATCCAGAAGCTTCATCCAGGTCTCCCAGATGGGTGCAGCGCCATCTTCCACCACTTTCCCAGGCACATTAGCAGGGGGCTGGATCAGAAGTGGAGTAGTCAGGACTCTAACCGTATGGGATGCCGACTTTGCAGGTGGGGGCTCAACCCATTATGCCACAGTGCCAGCCCTAGGGGCAGCAACTTTGAGCCTGGCACTGTGCTACACGCCTCATGCATGTATGGAGAAAGAGATGATGTTTGGGAAAACTGATACACATTTGCTTTTCATTGCCCCAGATGGCTTATGTGGCTTTGCTTATACTGACTGATTGCTTATACTTGGTTAAGGAGCCAAGAAAAGTTGATACGTGTAAGAGGTTGGTGGTATGTATATATTGGGTGTCTGTATGCATATGTAATTTTTTCCCCTAGAGTGGCCTGCAAATAAAAAGGCAGTGATATAGCAAGAAATGGCTGCTGTTTTTAACAGTGGTAGCTTTCTACTTGTTTGGCAGGTGTCTATGTCTGGTGCTTACCCAGCAGTGACTCTGAAGGAACAGGATAAGGTGGTACTAAAACACAGAAACAAATTCTGCCTGATGTAACCACTTCTCTTCAATTTCTGTTTCCTTGGTGAAATCGGGAAGTTTTCCTGCAAGTGTGTGTCCTCTTTCTGTTAATCAGGCATTCACCTGCAATGGTGCAATATATCAATTATCTGAAGTCTCACAACCCTGTGAGGGTAGGTGTAAATTTCTCAGGATGTTACACTGAGAATAGCCTTTTGATTCTTGGGGGTTGGAAACAAATACAGGAAATGGTGAAAAAAGGGTTTCATATAGATGCATGATATCTATTAGGTGACTGATTGGCTTAGAGAGAAATTGGGGATGATCAGGGTGTAGCAGGTGTGAGAGGTAATGGGGGGACCCTGCATACCAACAGACATGGCTACTTAAGCCAAGCAGACAGAATACATGCATGAGGTGGGTTGGGCATAAGGAAATGGCTTCAGCGTGATTAAAGATTGCAGCAAACTGTCACTGTCAGGTTCAAGATTACAGCCCAAAGCAGTAGAGACTGAAGTGAACTGGCACTCACCTAAAGGGGCAGCTGCCACTCAGCTCGCGCAGAGATCACTGCCAAGATCTTCAGCTTTGCATCTTGAAGCTGAAAACCCAGATTCTATTAAATTTCTTCAATTTTAAGTATTGGCACTTAATTTAAAAAATATTTTCAAAATCCTGGATCTGTTAAACAAGACATCTACAGGCTATATTTATCCCAGGGCTTTTTACTTCTAAAGCCATGGAGACTATGTGTACTGTGGTTGAGCTGCTGGCTCATCTTGTTGTCATGGAGTAGGAGGTGAACCTGCAGCTTCTCTGGCACCCCTTCAACTATTCTGAGTCCTCAGCTCGGTGCATGTACAGTTCCTGGAGGGAAAGTGGCAGCTTGTCCCGCAGTCACCTGCATCATCAAGGTTGGAGGTGATGCGGCAGACACGCATTCTGTGTTGTTCTCCTGGGTTCCAGTTTTCCTCTGCTGGTTCTAGTTTACCCTTTATCTTCACCACTTCACATCCCTTTTTTCCTTCCCAGTCACTGGCGATAAAGGGCTTTAGGGCTAGCACCAGGTGCAGAAGATGTAGCCCTGCTGATGGCTTACACAGCTTCTTGAGTTGTGTAATCTAAACCCTATAATAAATCTCTTACTCTGCATCACTCAGGATATGGTTTTGCTTCCCTGATCAAACCTAAATGATAGAGAATTTGGTTGCTACCTCCTTATATTACAGTTGAGGAAAAAGGATTCTGCATAGCTGCAATAATTCTAGGTTCCAGTTATTTAGAGATAGTCCTGGGAATTAAATCTAGGTTTCCCTTTGTCCCTATGCTTTTTACTCTACTCCCCACAACCCCATGGTTAAAGAAATTGGTTTTCACATTTGTATAATCTTTAAAACATATTTTTCACAGAAATGCCCAGCCCCATTCAAGTAACAGGTTAAACCTTCCTTTTTCACACCTCTATAATTCACTCCTTCCTGATTGGGTCTCCCTGCAAGTTTTATAAACCACATCTGTATCATTTACATCTCACAGAATACAGGGAAAGGATAGGTGGGTCTCAGAAACTATGTGAGTTGATGAGTCTCTCTAGGAATAAAATTCTTGCAAGACCTGCTGTTGGGGTGCACACTTAATATAGTAGTTAAAATCCTGGTTGGGATGCCTCTAACCCATATGGGTGTGACTGAGTTCAAGTCCTGGCTCCGCTCCCAATTCTAGCTTCCTGCTGATGCATAACCTGGGAGGCATCAGATGATGGCTGAAGTAGTTGGGTCCCTGCCACCCACATGGGAGAAATGAACTGATCTGGCTCCTGGTTTGGGCCTGGCCCAGCCCCTGCTGCTGTGGGCATTTGGAGAGTGAACCAGTGCATGTGAACTCTGTCTGTGTCTCTCTGTCTCTCAAATAAACAAATAAAATTTTAAAAAGCTGCTTATGTACAAGGCTGGTGCTGGACACTAATGCATAAATAATTAAGGTAGTATAGTGGGATTCATGCAAAGAGACAAGACACCAAGGCAATTTAACAGGAAGTAGTCTTTTATTATTTATGCTGGCATAAGGCCCAGGTGGAATTTCTTTTTTTTCTTTTTTTAAAGATTTATTTATTTATTTGAAAGGCAGAGTTACAGAGAGGCAGAGAGAGAGAGAGAGAGAGAGAGAGAGAAAGAGAGGTCTTCCATCTGATGGTTCACTCCCCAGATGGCTGCAAGGGCTGGAGCTGTGCTGATCTGAAGCCAGGAGCCAGGAACTTCTTCCGGGTCTCTCCCACATGGGTGCAGGGGCCCAAGGACTTGGCCCATCTTCTACTGCTTTTCCAGGCCAAAGCAGAGAGCTGGATCAGAAGTGGAGCAGCCAGGTCTTGAATCGGCACCCATATGGGATGACAGCACTGCAGATGGCGGCTTTACCTACTAAGCCACAAAACCAGCCCCAAGGTGGAATTTCTTATTCAAAAACCTGAGCTCTGAACAGACAGGGGGTATTTCCTAATATATAGTTTTAGCCTTTTTGTCTCCCTTATATGGTTACATGCATACATTTGATTGGATATTCTAATGTTACATGGTAGCCATGGGAATTGATACAATACTGCCCATGCATACATAGTTATTGATGATTTTTTTTTCCATACATATACTGAGCCATAAGCTGTCTTGCAAGGGTTAACACCATTCTTCTGTACTGTACATGGTTACATGTAGGCAGATAGTAACTACAGTTGAAGCATTCATAGGCAAGCAGAGAACAACCATATTTCATTCCCAGGACAGATTCCTCCTTTTTTCTTCTTCTGACCTTGGGAAGGCTTCTACCACAATTTTAATCATGTCAGTTAGAAACAAGTTTAATTAGAAGGCAAAGACCTATACCACAGTAGGAATAAGAAAATGAAATGAAGTTTCCTTGAAATGCAATCCCCCCCAGTTGCTGGTAAGTAGAAGACTATCATGAGCTAAATGTGTCCCTTCCCCCAAATTCATGTTGAAGTCCCAATCCTTAGTACCTCACTATGTGACTATATTTGGAGATGAAATCCTTACAGAGGTGATTATGTTACAGTGAAGTATTAGGCTGGTTCCAATCCAATATGACTGGTGTGATTACAAGAAAAGGAGGTTTGGCCGGCGCCACGGCTCCACAGGCTAATCCTCCGCCTAGCGGCGCCGGCACACCGGGTTCTAGCCCCGGTCGGGGTGCCAGATTCTGTCCCAGTTGCCCCTCTTCCAGGCCAGCTCTCTGCTGTGGCCAGGGAGTGCAGTGGAGGATGGTCCAAGTGCTTGGTCCCTGCATCCTCATGGGAGACCAGGAGAAGCACCTGGCTCCCGCCTTCGGATCACGCGGTGTGCCGGCCGCAGTGCGCCGGCCGTGGTGGCCATTGGAGGCTGAACCAATGGCAAAGGAAGACCTTTCTCTGTCTCTCTCTGTCTCTCTCTCTCTCTCATTCTCACTCTCTCACTGTCCACTCTGTCAAAAAAAAATTAAAAAAAAAAAAAAAGGAGGTTTGGTCACAGGAACACACAGAAGGAAGACGATGTGAGCATGCGTAGAGTGGTCATTTGCAACCCAGAGTAGCATGAAATGGATCATTCCTTATGGCCCCCAAAAAGAAACAACCCTGCTAATCCCTCACTATCAGATTCCAGGACCATGAGAAAATTAATTTCTGTTGTTTAAGTCACCCACTATCTTGTACTCTGTGGTAACAGTCCTATTACACCAACACAAAACCCAGACTGAAAAATCCAAGCCTGTGTGCCTATAATATGTATCCTCTTTTTAGTATACCATGATAAGAGTTAACACAAAACCAAGTCCCAGCTGTTGTTATTGAGAAGAAAAAAATGCAGAGGAAAAAGAAGTGTGTAGAAAATGAAATGGTTCTATGTTTATGATTATCCTAAAGAAGGGAGTTTACCTACTTTCCCACTATTGTTTCTACTACGTCTAGTGCTGGTATGACTAATTTACATTCATTGAGTACTCACTGCACACCCTAAACTGTGCTGAGTATTTTACAAATATTAAAGCAGTAATTAGTTGCAACACTTCTATGAATAATAATTGAAAATTCTTTTCATTTTGCTGACGAGGAGATGAAGTGAGAAGTAATTTGCCCAAGTTAAAGGCATGATTCAATTTTGGACTTAATGTCTATTAGCATCTGATTTCAGAACCTGTGCTCTGAACCATTACTCTGGATGTATTTCAGCACATGGTTGGCGCTCACATTTGCTCGTCTTCCTTGTCCAAATACCAGCTTTGGTTTTCATGGTATCTGATGACTTGCTAAAGGGCGCGGTATCATACCTCCCTTGTGGTAAATTTTGCCATCTTAAAACAAATTGGCAGTTGATATAGGTTTTTCAATGATCATTGTTCCTGTAATTCTGCGTTTTGGTCAAGGATTCAGGTCACAGAGTTATAGAAGGAAACCAGTGGTGGAAGAATTATGTTGATTCAAATCTTCAAGTCAGAGACTAATAATTAGGAAAAGAAAAAGACAGAAGGGAAAGGGAAAGGAAATTTATCCAGCTTACAAAGCCAATTGATTCAAGTGTAAAATTTAAATTCATAGCCCCTGCTTAGACTACCCTGTATTCAAATTTTAAAGAATTTGTTTTTGGAAGCCTTTATAAAACTCTCCACTGTTACAATGTATGCCATCTGGGATTTAGCATTTATAAAATGTGCGGTTAAGAGATGCCAAGAGACTTCTCATGCAAACCAGATGGTACAATAACAACTCTGTCTTTATTTTTCTGGCGGAAAAATAGGGCTTTGAGTGTCTTGAAACTTATGTGAATAAATTAAACCCAATCAATACTTCAGGGACATTACAGTTTCAATAGTGCATTTATCTACCTAAATATTTTCATAAATGTTTCCATTTGAAGAAGGAAAAACAAAAGGGGAGACAATGGTCCCTTTAGATTGCCTCATGTCTGTATTTAACAATGTTTCTTAGGAAAACACCACCAATGACCTTCAGTGTGGGAGCATAGAGCTTCTCTTATTTTGAAAGTGATTTATGTGTTTAAATTCGAAGCAAGGTTGTTCAAGTCTCTCTTAAATAGGAAAAATCCACATCAAATAGGCTCAACAATTTTATTACTGTGCTAAAGAGAAAAGAATACATGAATAGGTGGCATTTTCTGGATAGTACACTGAAACCTGTCTTTATCAACAGATGTTCCTCATAAACCCCAGTTCAGCATATACAGCTGTGTGCCCTTGCTTGGTTCCTGTAAATTTCCCATGTAACAACAGGACTTTTGTAACTCCCTTTAAATCCCTTTTGCTTTCTGTTATTGTTTTTATTTCCATTAACATTCATAATAAGATCCTCATTAGATGAAGTAATCTTGTTAAGAAGCAGTGTTCCGCTCAGATCTTTCTTTTTCCTTATTGCGCAAAAATATGCTTCCCCACTACACAAGTGAATTTCTTCTTTAATTAAACATGAATAGATTCAAAGAACAGACACAGTCTGCTTTGAAAACCAGATCTCTTAGGGTGCAGGGGGCAATCTCATTACTAAAATATGTGTTTCTGAGCTCTACAAACTATTGAATTCTTCCCCAATTAACCATGAATGGTTTTTTGAACAATGGGAGAGAAGTTTCGTTTGTACTTTGCCAGTTGGTTTTTCTTGGAAATAGGTTGAAACTATCAACTACCACTAATCTTTGTCCCTTCTTTTCTTCTTCCTGAGCCTTTGTTTTATAGTTAGAGTCCGAGGTAAACTCTTTACCACAGCCTTGGTTCCTTTTGGCCAGGGTTGAACTCACTGGTATGGTCATCTAGTTGTCAGGTAGTTGTTTTTTTGACAGGAGAGATGGCAAACTTACAAACATAACAGTGAGAAGTCAACAATGCCATTGCTATATTGGGGGGGGGGGGGACTCACAGGTGGGGGACTCCAAGTGCTGCCCTGAGGCCAGTTGTCCCTGTTTGAGTTACTGGCCAAAGGAAGTGGTGTCTGGGTAGAAGGGCTTCTCAAAGTGAAATAGCTAAATAGTCAAAATTCAGATAGTACGTTGACGTGTCAGAGTTTTAGAAAAATGAAGCAGGAAGGCCGGCCCCAGGGCTCACTAGGCTAATCCTCTGCCTGCGGCGCTGGCACCCCGGGTTCTAGTCCCGGTTGGGGTGCCGATTCTGTCCCGGTTGCTCCTCTTCCAGTCCAGCTCTCTGCTGTGGCCCAGGAAGACAGTGGAGGATGGCCCAGGTGCTTGGGTCCTGTACCCGCATGGGAGACCAGGAGAAAACACTTGGCTCCTGGCTTCAGATCCGCACAGCATGCGGGCCATAGTGGCCATTTTGGGGGGTGAACCAACAGAAGGAAGATCTCTCTGTCTCTCCCTCTCACTGTCTAACTCTGCCTGTCAAAAAAAAAAAAAAAAAAGAAAAAGAAAAAAAAAAGAAAGAAAAAAAGAAAAAAAGAAGCAGGACATAAAACCCATTCCTTCTGAACCTAAGTGACAGCCAAGGGGACACAGAAGTCACTGGAAGGAAATTTCTGAGTGCTACTGGCATTGCAGAAGTACAGAGAGGTAGGGACTGAGGGTGGCTGCTCCAGCAGGAGGGTGAGGAGGGCCTGGACTAGAAGTCACTGCCACTCAGCTCTGATCCTCTAAGCCGGCGCACCGTGCACTTGGCAACAGTACTTCTCTGCCCTCCCGAGAGTCCAGGAGCATACTCTTAGAACAGATTCAATACTTATTTCCACAAGACTCATCCAGTCCAAACACGCAGCCCAAATCCACAGTTGTCCTGCAAGTACCGAGACTTCTCAGTGTGTGTGTTTCATGCAAATCTCCATTAGTTCGCTTTCACTGTTTCTCACAAATTTTGTTTCCTTTGGGGTTTAGAGAATAAGAAAATAGATTAATCATCGAGCTAAAACTCTGACTCTATCTGCTCCCTAAACCACAGCCACATAACTTTTTTTGGTTTGTAAAAATATACCTTGTTGGCCGGTGCCATGGCTCACTAGGCTAATCCTCCACCTGTGGTGCCGGCACTCTGGGTTCTAGTCCTGGTTGGGGTGCCGGATTCTGTCCCGGTTGCTCCTCTTCCAGGCCAGCTCTCTGCTGTGGCCCTGGAGTGCAGTGGAGGATGGCCCAGGTCCTTGAGCCCTGCACCTGCATGGGAGACCAGGAGGAAGTACCTGGCTCCTGGCTTCGGATCAGCGCAGCATGCCGGCCGCAACGCACTGGCCGTAGTGGCCACTTGGGGTTGAACCAACGGAAAAAGGAAAACATTTCTCCCTCTCTCTCACTGTCTAACTCTGCCTGTCAAAAAAATATATATATACCTTGTCATTTGTAAGGAATTTTACTTCATCTTTCTACTGTGAAATTGATGATGGCATTAGGATCATTAGCAACATCTCTCAATTTTATCCTCAAGGAAATGAACATTCAGGATAACTTGCCCCAGGTCCTGTGAGCTCTCCAGGTCTTCTCATTCTGAAGTCAACTCTTCTCTCTTAACCTCACTTTGAAGGAATGAGGTACAGAAGAGCTTCAAGTTCAGGAGGATTTGTCTCACTTCTCTTCCCTGTCTGTACTCTTCTCCCAAGAAAGGAATTTTCCCAAGAAAATGCAGACAGTGTCAGAATCTTTACCATTTTTTTCAAGTTCAGGTATTTTACCATTCCACAGAGAAGTTTAAGGCCAATGTGTTAAGTACCATTGAAGCTGTGAGAAATTCCTTTCTCTTCCTTGACTTGTCTCTCATTCTGCCCCTCCTCCAAAATTGCTTTGTCACTCTTTTGTCTCCAACGTCATCCTCACCTCTCTTCCTCTTCCTCTTCTTCTTGTAGCAGACTTCTTGGCAATCAGGATTTTACTTCAAATGACCCATCTCTGAGAAATGCTCCCTCAGGTTTCTGTGCATGTTTCTATTTCAGGAAGCATTAATGAATGCCATCGTGTCCTAATTAAAGTGAATCATGCAAAACTGAGGAGCAAGCTTATCTTTTTCTCAGAGAATCCACAATCATGTTTGGATATGTCACTATCTCTGGAATAAAAACAAAGTGTTCTTTTAATTAAAAAAAAAAACACTGTTCTTCAGGCTGTTTCTAACAGTTTCTACTGCTATTCACACAAACCAGAAAAAGGAACAATGACCCTTGAAGCCAATTAATATTGTGAAGAAACTGGATGAAAGTTTGGTACTTTTTCAGAATGGACAAATAATTCATTTTGAAATAAAGACTTGGCAATAATTAAGTTGGACAAAAAAAAGATATGAGGAATAAACTGTTACAGACTTCAAAAACAGATCTTCACACATCAATTTTGTAATAATACGGGAAAACATTTATGGTGGATCAAGCAGACAGAAAGATAATGCAAAATGGTTGGTTGCTTGGAGGTTAAGATGCCCATATCCCACATCAGAGTTGCTGGGTTCTGTTTCTGGCTCCGGCTCCTGACCCCAGCTTCCTGCCAGTGAAGTTCTTGGGAGGTAGCAGTGATGGCTCAGGTAGTTGGGTTCCTGGTACCTGTGTATGGGACCTGGATGGAGCTCCTGCCTCTTGGCTTGTGCCCCAGCCACTGCAGGCCTTTGGGCAATGAATCAGCAGATGAGCTTTCTCTTTCACTGTCTCACAGTTAATAAATAATTTTTAAAAAGAAAATAAAGTAAAAATTACACAATAAGGAATATATGTGTTCGTGGATAGTTGATCCAGTCATGGAAGGGGATGCTTTCTGATTCTATTGCAGCGTCTTCAGAGAACATTGTCTTCATGAACTCTTTTATTTGATATCTGTTGGACCTGCGCTGATTCTATTTGGTGGTCAGTTTTTATAAATACTCATATTCTTTATGTGGTTGAAAAGAACATGCATTTTCTATTGGGTGGAACTGTCTATATATGATCATTCAAGTTTGTTACTTGTGCTCCAATCTTTAAATCTTTACTAATTTTTAGTCTGATATAATATTAAGAGAGTGTATTAAAATATTCCACTATGATTATGGGTTTTTTACTTTTTGTAAATTCTAATTTTTTTCCTATCTGAGGGCTGCTATTAGGTATATATGACAGGAGTATCATAGTCTCCTGTTAATTTTTGTTAATATTATGGTAAAGTTGTTTAATTTTCTGTTCCTTATGGGGCGGGGGGGGGGGAGAGAAAGTGAAAGTGAAACTTCTTTTCTTTTCTTTCTTTTTTTTTTTTTTGACAGGCAGAGTGGACAGTGAGAGAGAGAGAGAGAGAGAGAGAGAGAAAGGTCTTCCTTGACCGTTGGTTCACCCTCCAGTGGCCGCTGCGGCTGGTGTGCGGCGGCTGGTGCACCGCACTGATCCGAAGCCAGGAGCCAGGTGCTTCTCCTGGTCTCCCATGTGGGTGCAGGGCCCAAGGACTTGGGCCATCCTCCACTGCACTCCTGGGCCATAGCAGAGAGCTGGCCTGGAAGAGGGACAACTGGGACAGAATCCAGCGCCCTGACCAGAACTAGTACCTGGTGTGCCCGGCGCCACTAGGCAGAGGATTAGCCTATTGAGCCACGGCGCCAGCCAAAAGTGAAACTTCTAACCAACCACTGATTCACTTCCTAAATGACCACAAGGACAAGGACCGAGCCTGGAACTCTAGCTGGGTCTTCCACATGGCTAGTGAGGGCAAAGCACTTGGGCCATCTTCCACATCTTTCATAGGTGCATTAGCAGAGAGCTGGATGAGAAGCACAGTAGCTAGGACTTGAACAGGTACTCTGATATGGGGTGCCACCATAGCCTGCCATAGCACAATGCCAGCAAAACAGGGCGGGCATTTGGTGCCACAGTTATGATGCTGCCTGGTTCAAGGTCCAGCTCCTCTACTTCCCATCCAGTTTCCTGCTAATTTGCACTGTAGCAAGCAGCAGATATTGCATCAAGTACTTGGGCCCCTGCCTCCCATATGGGAGACCCAGATTGAGTTCTGGGTCCTGACTTTGCCCTGGCCCAGCCTTGGCTGTTGTGGGCATGTAAGGAGTAAACCAGTAAAGAGAAGATTGCTTACTGTTTGTCCCTCTCTCTCTGCCTTCAAATTAAGTGGAAATAATTTTTTAAAAAGAGGTTTCCCCAGTTGAACTAAACTAGTTCTGAATATTTTTGAAATTATTTTCTTCGTTTGGTGCCTAGATGTGCAGTATCACATTCAATACTTGCAAATGGACATAGCAAAAATTAAATGTGCCTCAAAACACTCAAGATGAACACAGCAGGCTATAATATTCAATGTCATGGCCATTCCAGAAAGAAAGGTCCAAGTTCAGTGTCATGAGCCTTTCTGGCTCCCTTCCATGGATTGATGCTGGAATGAGCTTTGCCCTGTGATACTCATTCTTGTCACTGATTAACCAGCAGTACAGGCAGGCTATCCTGCCAACATTTACTGTGCCTGGGGAGAGACATCTGGCCAACCTTTGGTGAGGAGGGAAAATGTCCACTCGTTACCACCAAGCTGCCAGTGATAGCTACCTGGAACTTCTGAAAGAGGCTACCAAGCGAGATCTGAATCTCTCTGATGAAGATGGCATGACTCCCACTCTCCTGGCAGCCTACCATGGGAACTTGGAAGCCCTGGAAATTATCTGCAGCAGAGGGTAAGTTCAACATTATGTCTTCTGTGGGAAACAGTGCTGATAGCAGGATTTTTTTTTTTTTTTTTTGACTGGCAGAGTTAGACAATGAGAGAGAGACAAAGAGAAAGGTCTTCCTTCTGTTGGTTTACCCCCCAAATGGCTGCTACAGCCGGTGCACTGCACTGATCCAAAGCCAGGAGCCAGGTACTTCCTCCTGGTCTCCCATGAGGATGCAGGGACCAAGCACTTGGGCCACCTCCACTGCACTCTCAGGCCACAGCAGAGAGCTGGACTGGAAGAGGAGCAACCGGGACAGAATTGGCGCCCCAACTGGGACTAGAACCTGGGGTACTGACGCTGCAGGCGGAGGATTAGCCTAGTGAGCCCTGGCGCCAGCCTGATAGCAGGATTTTGTAGTCGGCAGCAGGAGACAAAGAAGTCAGTGCAAACACTTTGTTCTCTTTCTAGACTTTCTAAATAATTGAATTTTTAGAGAAAGGCAGAAAAATCTGCCCAGGGAGGCACTAGTTTTACAGTGAGAACTGGCACCATGAGAGTGGCTCGTTCCTTAGCACAAGTATAGGAGAGACACTAAACTCTAAGGTGTTGTTACCTGCCTTGGGTGCAGGGAAGATAAATTAATTCCATGCCTCTCAAGTTTTTTCTTTGAAATTTAAATAGCAATCATGGTTCTACTTGGTTTTGAGTTGTCAACCTTGGTTGGAATAAAAGGCATATTTTTATTATAAATTTTCATAAATGCCTTTAAAATCCCACAGCTTTTTGTTAATATTCAATCCCAGTGCAAGCTCATGATTGCTGAAGAGAGTTGCTGGCTTTGTAAGCCACAGCACACACACACTACCCCCACTCCAAACTTTAAAACAGCAGTTTTGCTAGCTCCTTTTCTCTGCTTTTTCTGCCTGTGACCAGAGGAGCTAGGCAGTATTAGCAACTACAACCCAAGATGAGTAAAGAAAGGGGAAAAATAAAATGTAAATGAAGAAGCCAACTAAATTCAATACCTATTCATTTTGTATCTGTTATATGCCAGTCATTTTGCTAGCCACTGGGCATGCTGTCATCAGTAAGAGAGATACAATTTCTGTGATGGTGATCACATCTGAGAGTGGAAGACATGATAGGTCTTATAGAAATGGAAATGAGAAGGCATGAAATAACTCAGGCATTCATCCTACTCAGGGTGTAGGAAAAGCTTTCCCAAGGGGCAAGCAATTCAGCTGGGATTCGAAGCGCTGAAGATGGAAGAGAAGTTTCCCCCACCACTGAGCACTGTGGATTACACTGTAGATTCCAGGATCTGAAGAAGTTGGATGTTGCTGGTCATGGCTTGAATGGGGACAGGACAAGTGTAAGAAATGTGACCATGTTACCAACATCTTTGAGACCACTATTAAGGAGTTGAACATTATTCTAAAAGCCTAGAAAGCCATGTCTTGGGGGTTAGGCAGGGGAATCACCAGGCAGATTTATGTTCATAAAATTTACTCAGGGAGCTGTGTAGCAGTCAGAGAGAGTGTTCAGGGGCTGTTTTAATTGTAGAGATGAAATGACCTGGACTATGGTAGTGTCAGTGGGAATGTAGAGACGTGGATGTATTTGAGTGGCAGTTTAGATGTAGAACCGGTGACTGTGTGTGGGCAAAGGAAGGGGAGGGTCAAGGCCCCAGGTTCTGACTTGGACAGTTTGTGGATGCTGACACCCTTTATTGAAGAGGGGGGCACTTTCTGAAGAGTAAGAAGAACCAGGGCTTGGGAGAGTTGAGGCCCCCCTGAGAGCTAAAGGAGGATGTGAGTGCAGTTGATGTTTCCCATCCTTATCTGATGTATGACTTCCCATCCCAGGCACCCCCACCCCACAGTCAGCTTTCTCCAGATCCCAACCCTGTGTCATCTCACCGCTTCTCCCACCCAGCCGAGGCTTCCCAAACTTCCCTCCTCTGCTGAGCATTTATGTATACCTCCTTTCACAAAGGGCAAGATGTCAGTTACTCTCAAACCAGTGCGCGAGTTTGTCCCCACCGGGAGAGGGCTTAGCATTCTGCTCTCTTGGCAGAGTCCTTGTCCTGTTCAAGGTCTACTTTATTTTACTTACTTATTTTTAAAGATTTGTTTTTTTTTTTTTTTTTGAAAGAGTTACAGAGAGAGAGGGACACACACACACACACACAGAAAGAGAGAGAGAGAGAGAGAGAGCGAGCGAGCACGCGCGCTTCTATCTACAGGCTCACTCCCCAAATGGCTGCAATACCAGGGCTGGGCCAGGCTGAAGCCAGGAGCCAGGAGCTTCTTCCAGATCTTCCATGGAAGTAGAAGGGGCTCAAACACCTGGGCTGTTTCACTGTTTTCCCAGGCCATTAGCAGGGATCTAGATCAGAAGTGGAGCAGCTGGCGTAGGAACTGGAGCCCACATGGGATGCCAGAGCCAAAGGAATTGTTTTCATCCTATGCACAATTTCAGCCCCTTGAGGTCTACTTTAAATGGCAGTACTCAGATGTTCTCCCTCTCTTCTCTGTAAGCCTGAAATATTTTCTTACAATAATCGTCTTACTGGTCTTTAATTACAAAAGTTAACATTAGCTGAACCAGAAAATTAAGCCACACGCATGAACACAAAATATAAAGAAAAAAAGTACTATGATGCCATAGTGTCAACATTTATGTTACATGTGATATATTATATATAAATATATATGTAGATATAGTGTATATAATATATTTGTGTCAATATATGTCAATACATATTCTATAATTTAATTTTCAAGGACTTCTTAGTATCCTAGTCAACAAATATATTTCTTAGTCATTCCTTCTATTGGACACATACTTTATTTTTCCTAGTTGAACAATGCTGTGATGAGTATTAAACATAAGTCTTTTCTCATACTTTTTTGAGAATAAATTCTCCCAAGTGAAGTTTCTCAATCAGTTGGCATATACTTAGTTCATTTGCACTACTCTAACACAATTCATTGGACTGGGTACTTGACAAAAAAAGAATTTATTTCTTACACTCTGCAGCTGGCAAGTTCAAGATCAAGGCTATATCAGGTTGAGCATCTGGTGAGAGCCTAGAGGTGGTACTTTGTTGCTCCTCCCTGGGGGAGGAAGGCTGAATCTTTAAAAGGCAGAAAGGAGAGAAGGGAGAAAAAAGGGTGAATTTCCTCCACCAAGCCCTTTTACAAGGGCACCTGGATCCATTCGTGAGGGTGGAGCCTTTATGAGTCAATCACTCCTAAAGGCAGCACCTCTTTATACTGCTGCATTGGAGATTAAATTTCAACATGAATTTTGGAGAGTACATAGACATTAAAACCATAGAAATGTGTACAATTTAAAGACTTGTATATATATATTGACAAATTGTTCTTCACAAAATAGGTACCCATTTTTACAAATATGATAAGTCCAAAATGATACATCAGTGTGACTTTAACATTCTTTTCTTTAGTTACTGGTGAGGTTGAGAATTTCTTTTATGCTTAATGGATGTTGTATTTCTACTTTTGTGAACTATTTATTGATAACCCTACCCCACTTTTTTTTTTAAAGATTTATTTATTTTTTCGAGAGGCAGAGTTAACAGACAGGGAGGTCTTCCATCTGTTGGTTCATTCCCCAAAAGACTGCAACTGCCAGAGCTGGGCCAATCTGAAGCCAGGTGTTGGAAGGAGCTTCTTCCAGTCTCCCATGTTGGTGCAGGGACCCAAGCACTTGGGCCATTATCAGGGAGCTGGTTTGGAAGTGGAGTAGCCAGGGCACAAACTGGTGCCCATAATGGATGCCAGCCCTGTAGGCAGAGGCTTAACCTACTATGCCACAGTGCTAGCCCTTTTACCCCACTTTTATATTGTGATCTTCAACATTTCCCGTTGATTTATAAAAAGGCTTTTTAAAGTTAATATCAACCTTTGTCATATATTACAAATATATTTTCACAATTAACAGTTTATATTTTGACAACAGCTATTTTATATACAAATGTAAACATACATACATGTAGAGAGTATATAAATCTATTTTTGCCATACAATTCTAATGTTGAGATCATGCCTAAATATTTACTGACATTTTCTTTTTAAAGACCTATTTGTTTATTTGGAAGTCAGAATTGGAGAGAGGGATGGATAGATGTTCCATTCATTGGTAAATTCCCCAGATGGCTGCAACATCCAGGGCTGGGCCAGGCTAAAGCCAGGAGCCCGGAGCCTCTTCTAGGTTTCCCACATGGGTAGCAGGGGCCGGAGCACCCAGACCATCCTCCACTGTATTTCCTAGGTCATTAGCAGGAAGCTAGATTGTAAGTGGAACAATCGAGGCATGAACTGGTGCCCACAGGGGATTCCAGAGTCGCAGGCAGTGGTTTTACCGCTTAAGCTACAACACTAGCCACCATCCCCCACCCCTGCAATCCCAACTAACATTTTCATTAGCAGTTCTTTAGTTTTATTTTTCATTTAAATACTTGAACATAATTTATTTTGCCTTAAGATCTGAAGTTACACTCTGACTATGTGTTCTCTACTTAGTCATTTATTCCAATTCAATTTGTTGTATATAGCCCATCCCTTTCTCCACTAATCTGACGTAGTCATAAATTTACTTCAATGTAATATCACAATCTAGCCCATTTGCTCATATTTATTAAGTGCTGGCTGTGGGCACAGAAATTCTTCTGATTCTGCATTTTCTAGTCCTTCTTTCTCAACTCTAGTCATTGATTCCAGTACATCTTAGATTTTATTTTCTTTTTTTTTTTTGACAGGCAGAGTGGACAGTGAGAGAGAGAGAGACAGAGAGAAAGGTCTTCCTTTTTGCCGTTGGTTCACCCTCCAGTGGCCGCCGCGGCCAGCACGCTGCAGCCGGCGCACCGCGCCTATCCGAAGGCAGGAGCCAGGTACTTATCCTGGTCTCCCATGGGGTGCAGGGCCCAAGCACTTGGGCCATCCTCCACTGCACTCCCGGGCCACAGCAGAGAGCTGGCCTGGAAGAGGGGCAACCAGGACAGAATCCGGTGCCCCAACCGGAACTAGAACCTGGTGTGCCAGCACCGCAAGGCGGAGGATTAGCCTACTGAGCCACGGTGCTGGCCCAGATTTTATTTTCTTACACAGAAGCATTTAAGATATGCTGTGTTAAGTTGGCCTGGTATAGACTTTAAAAAAAAAAAAGGTGAGTTTTCATAGGTAAATTTTCATTTTTAAATTATTTGAGAGGCAGAGAGAGAGAGAGAGACAGGAACGGACAGATAAGCAAAGAAAGAGGGAGTTCCCATTCACTGGTTCACTCTCCAAATTTCCACCATGATTGGGGCCATACCAGGATGGAGCAAGAAGCTGAGAACTCAGTCTAGCCTCCCTTGTGGGTGGAACCCAGTCAGTTGAGCCATCACTACTGCATCCCCGGGTCTGCATTAACAAAAGTCTGGAATCAAATTAGAGCTGTACAATACCAGGCTGTTTTGATTATAACTGCCCTGCAGTGTGTCTTAAAATTAGGTATTCTGTTGCCTTTGGCTTTGTTTTTGTTGTTTAAGATTGCTTTAGCTATTTGAGGTCTCTTGTGTTTCCATATGAATTTTGGAATTGTTTTTTCTAGTTCTGAGAAGAATGTCATTGGTATTTTGATTGGGAACACGTGTAATCTGTAAATTGCTTACGGTAGTATGGACATTTCAATGATATTAATTCTTACATTTTGATGACATTAATTCTTACGTTTTGATGAGATAAATTATTCCAATCCATGAAGATGGAAAATTTTTCCATTTGTTGTGTCTTATTATATTTCTTTCTTTAATATTTTATAATTTTCATTGTAGATATCTTTTACTTCCTTGTTTAAATTTTTTTTTTTTTGACAGGCAGGAGTGGACAGTGAGAGAGAGAGAGACAGAGAGAAAGGTCTTCCTTTTGCCGCTGGTTCACCCTCCAATGGCCACCGCGACCGGCGCGCTGCAACTAGCGCACCGCGCCGATCCGATGGCAGGAGCCAGATACTTCTCCTGGTCTCCCATGTGGGTGCAGGGCCCAAGTACTTGGGCCATCCTCCACTGCACTCCCTGGCCACAGCAGAGAGCTGGCCTGGAAGAGGGGCAACTCCTTGTTTAAATTGATTCCAAGGATTTTTTTGGTAGCTATTATGAATAGTACTAATCTTATAAGTTTTTTCTCAGCCATCCCATTATCTATGTATATAAACACTATTGATTTTTGTATATTGATTTTATATTCTGCAACTTTACCAAAGTCTCTTATGAACTCCAATAGTTTCTTAGTGGAGTCTTTTGGTTTCCCTGTAAATAGGATCATGTCATCTGCAAACAGGGATAATTTGACTTCTTCCTTTCCAATTTTTATCCCCTGTGATTTCTTTTTCTTGTCTAATAGGTCTGGCTAAAACTTCTAGAACTATACTGAATGGACATGATGAGAGTGGTCATCCTTGTCTAGTCCCAGATCTTAGTGGAAATGCTTCCAGCTTTTCCTCATTTAATATGATTCTCTGTGTGGGTTTGTCATATGTTGCTTTGGTTGTGTTAAATGCTCCTTCTATACCCAATTTGCTTAAGGTTTTTATAATCCTTTTTAAAGGATGTTATAATTTATCAGATGCTTTCTCTGCATCTATTGAGATAATCATATGGTTTTTATTCTTCGATTTGTTATTATGATATATCACATTTAACTGATTTGCATATGTTGAACCCTTCCTGCGTACCAGGGATAAATCCCACTTGGTCTGGGTGAGTGATTTTTTGATATGTTGTTGGATTCAATTAGCTAGTATTTTTTCCGAGGAATTTTGCATCTATGTTCATCAGGAATGTTGGTCTATAGTTCTCTTTGTCTGTTGTATATCTTTTCCTGGTTTTGGTCTCATAGGAGTTTGGGGGGATTCCCTCCCTTTCAATTGTTTTGAATAGTTTGGAAAGAATTAGAATTAATTCTTCTTTAACAGTCTGGTAGAATTCAGCAGTGAAGTCGGTTTTTCATTGTAGGGTGAGTCTACATTACTGATTTAATATTTATCTTGATTATTGGTCTATTTAATTTTTCTATGTCTTCATGACTCAATTTTGGTAGATTGTATGTGTCCAGAAACCTATCAGTTTCTTCTAGATTTTTTGATTTGCTGGCATATAGCTGTTTTTAGTAATTCCTGATGATTCTTCTTTTTCTCCATGGTATATGTTATAGCATCTCTTTTTTCATCTCTGAGTTTATTAATTTGGGTCTTTATTTTTTTGCCCCTTTTTTGTCAGTTGGGCCAGTGGTGTATCAATTTTGCTTATTTTTTCAACCAGGTCTTCATTTCACTGTTGTTTTGTATGTTTTGTTTCAATTTTGCTTATTTATTCTCTTTATTTAATTATTTCTTTCCTCCTGCTAATTCTGGGCTTGGTTTGTTCCTGTTTTTCTGATCCTTGAGATACATTGTTAGATCACTTATTTGATGCCTTTTCAATTTCTTGATGTAGGCATTGATTGCTGTAAACTTCCCTTTTAACACTGCTTTTGCTAAGAAGGAAAAATTTAATTTAGAAGCTAATCAATTATTGAGGCCCATTCCATTGGATTATGTTAGAAGATGTTTTCTTCTTTCTAAAATTTCAGGATGGAAAGCAAGTATTACATGTATTATCCTACAATGGGAAGGATAATGACCCTAATTACCAAAAAAATTCATTTTGCCTTTAAAAATTGGTTTTGTTTTCTAAAATGGACATGCATTCTTTTGTCTCTGATTCTTAAGGGAGTACAGGCTTACCACAATATTTCATATCATATTAGAAATGTATAGGTAATGAGGTAAAAAATCACACCAATTTTCACAGTCGCCAACATATGGATCCACTGTATAGATGTTCCCCAACTTACAGCGAGGCTGTGTCCTAATAATGCTTATAATTTTCCTATTGGACATTATAGCTTAGCAACGCAGGTCACTGGAGAGCACCAGTGTTTACTCTCATGACTGCACAGCTGAATGGGAGCTGCTGCTGCTGTGGCTACGCAGAATCTCTGGAGAGTATCCAATTTTGCTAGCTTGGGGAGAGATGAAAATTTAAAGCACAGTTTCTTCACTGGAAAGTCAAAGAATTGTTAAGTCAAATGATCACAAATTGGGGATCATCCATCTATCCTTTTGCACTTGTTTTGAAAGTATGGCACAGACACATTCAACTTTATCCCTCAAAAATGCAGTCCTATAACCTGTGCCGAACTCTTTTAATTATTTAACAATATGTCATGAACCATTTGAAGAGTTGAGATCCATGCCACAATTTTTAATGACTCCATGATATTCTGATTTGTAGTCTTATCATTTATTTTAATTGACAAATAAAATAGTATACATTATGATATATAATGATTATAAATATTTATTGCAGAATGGTTAAATCAAGCTAATTAATATATATGACATCATGTATTTATGTTTTGTGTGTGCATGTGTGTGTATGTGTGTTAGAAACACCAAAATCTGTTCTTTTAGCATTTGTCAAGTATACCTGTATGGAGATACATTATTATTAATAGTCATCATGTGTATCATTGATCTCTTAAACTTATTCCTCCTCTGTAACTGAAGTTTTGTATTGTTTGACATCTTCCCAGTTCCCTGCCTTTCCTCAGTTCTACCCTGCTTCTATGAGTTCAACATTTTTAGAATTGGCATGTAAGTTCAGTCATGCAGTATGTGGCTTTCCATGCCTGTCTTATGCCATTTAACATGACATCCTTCCAGGCTTATCTCTATTGTTGTAAATGACGGAATCTCCTTGTTTTTAAGGCTGATTTGTATTCCACTGTGTATATATACTATAGTTTCTTTTTCCATTCAATTATTGATGGACCCTTAATGGTGATTCTATAGTTCATTCAGTTGCTTATGCATGACACTTTATTTGGCCCCGTTTTTATTCTGACTTGAGAGTTATGTCAAGTTGTAATGAACATCCTCACTCATTCATCTTTGTACAAGGGTGTCACATTTCCTTAGGATAAATTCCTAAAGGCAGAAATTTGTTGATTTGAAATTTGAATTTGTTGATTTGAAAGGGTGTCACATTTTAAAGGCTTTTGGTGCATATTATGCAGGACATTTGGACCACTTTATTCCTCCTCCAGCAATATTTCTTTCCTCACACTCCTGATAAAATTAACTATTATTTTTAATCATTGCCTATCAAATAGGCAACAAGATAGTGCATTATTTAATTTGCATTTTTAAAATCTTTTTAAAAGATTGATTTATTTATTGAAAAGCAGAGCATCAAAGACAGAAAGCAAGTGAGCACGATTTCAAGAGAGGGAGCTCTTCCACCTGCTGGTTCACTCTCAGATGGCTGCAAAGGCCGGGGCTGGACCAGGCCAAGGCCAGGAGCTTCTTCCCGGTCTCCCACATGAGCAGCAGGGGCCCAAGTACTTGGGCCACACTCCTCTGCTTTCCCAAGTGCGTTAGCAATCAACTACATCAGAAGTGGAGAAGCCAAGACTTGAACTGGCACTCCAATATGGGATGATGGCATTGTAAGTGGCATTTAGCCCACTGCAACACAATGCTAGCCCCTGAGCTGTTATCTTTTAAAATTATATTGTTGTTTACTTATTTGAGCCAAAGAGTGAGTGAGTTCCTATGTGGCAATTAATTCCCCAAATGCCTGGAAGCCCGGAACTGAATCCAGGACTCCATGTGAGGGGCAGGGACCCATCCACTTGAGCCATCATCTGCTACTCCCAGGGCATGCATTAGTAGGAAGGTGGAGTCAGAAGCAGAGCCAGGTGTCTGGCACTGTGGTGTAGTGAGTAAAGTTGCTGCCTGCAGTGCCAGCATCCCATACAGGCATTTGTTCAGGTCCCTGCTGTTCCACTTCTAATCCAGCTCCCTGCTAATGGTCTGGGAAAAGCAATGGTTCACTTCCCAAAAGGCCGCAACAGCTGGAGCTGCGCTGATCCAAAGACAGGAGCCAGGAGCTTCTTCCCGGTCTCCCACATGGGTGCAGGGGCCCAAGGACTTGGGCCATCTTCTACTGCTTTCCCAGGCCACAGCAAAGAGCTGGATGGGAAGAGGAGCAACCAGGACTAGAACCAGCACCCACATAGGATGCTGGCGCCGCAGGCGGAGGATTAACCTACCGCGCCACAGCACTGTCCCCTCGTCTCAGATTTTTTTTTTTTTTTGACAGGCAGAGTGGACAGTGAGAGAGAGAGACAGAGAGAAAGGTCTTCCTTTGCTGTTGGTTCACCCTCCAATGGCCGCCAAGGCCGGCGCGCTGCGGCCAGCGTACCGCACTGATCCGAAGGCAGGAACCAGGTGCTTCTCCTGGTCTCCCATGGGGTGCCAGGGCCCAAGGACTTGGGCCATCCTCCACTGCACTCCCGGGCCATAGCAGAGAGCTGGCCTGGAAGAGGGGCAACTGGGACAGAATCCGGCACCCTGACCGGGACTAGAACCCAGTGTGCAGGCGTCGCAAGGCGGAGGATTAGCCTGTTGAGCCGCGGCGCTGGCTCAGATTAAAAAAAAAAAAAAAAAAAAAAAAAGATTTATTTTGTTTGAAATACAGAGTTACAGAGAGAAAGAGAGACAGAGAAAGAGCTTCCATCTGCTGGTTCACTCCCCAAATGGCTGCAACAGCCGAGGCTGGGCCAGGCCAAAGCCAGGAGCCAAGAACTCCATGCACCTCTCCCCCTTGAGTGGCAGGGGCCCAAGTACCCAGGCCATTTTCAACTGCTTTCCAAGGCACATTAGCAGGAACCTGGGTCAGAAGCAGAGCTGCTGGGACTTGAACTGACACTCGGATATGGGATAGCTGTGTCACAGGTGGTAGCATAACCTGCTGTACCCCAAAGCCTTATCGTCTTTCCACATCCTATACGGGAGTCATGGGTACAATGACAGCCAGAGGGCACACTTTCACAGCCTTACAGGGAAGCCAACAAGCACAGCGCCCATGACCTTCAGCACCTGAAATAATTCTAATTCACTGTGACTCCCATTGAACTGTTTCCTCCTGCAGGCATGCCCAGGGTCGTTTCTAAAGAACATATTGTTCAAAATAACCAGAATATTTCTGGTTGTCCATCCTGGGTTACCACCATTACCCTTCCAACACTCGGGCAGGAGCTAGGACACATGGGATGATGAGACCCAAGGCTTTGTTGATGCAAGTGCCCTCTTTTCATTCCTGGACATGGCTTTGATCAGCAGTGATGCCTCTGACTTAATAACCTGCTCTGCTGGTGGGCAGATTTGGGTCTCAGTTAATGCAAATTACTTCTCAAGACCCAGTGCAAGCCAGAGCCCTCTTTACAGCTGGTGTGGTCAGAGGCAGGGGCACCTGCAGGCTGCAGGTAGGAAAGAAAGCACAGAGCTCTGAGTCAGAGAGCAGGATTGGAAGAATTCTGCACCATCCACAACCAGTTGAAGACCAGGCCACGCGTGCCTGCCTGATGGACACTGCCCAGCTCAAGAGTCGCTGCAAAGATGAAATCAGACAGAAGGTTGGAGGCACCTGGAGCAAGCCCAGAGCCCCCCCCCAGAGGTGGGAGTGGCTCGCAGAGGTGCTGGTGTGCTTCAAGGTTTATAGCTGTGCATAGAGCTGAGCTCTGTGGACCCCAAGTGACGTAGTGACCTTAGCACCCCAATCCTGCCTACAGCCTCTGTTCTCCAAATGCTACCATAGGTGTCACCCAACCCCCCACTGGTCTCCAGGATGGACCCCACTGTGTCCACATGTTTCTGGGCTTATAGGAGCTCCTCAGTTCTGCTTCCTCTGGGAGACAGGCTGATCAAAAGAACCCCATAAAACTCATGCTCCAACGGGCTTTCCAGGTGGAGAACCAGAGGCCTTGTGAGCAGTGCAGCATGTGAGCACAGCCTGAGCTCAGGTCCTGGCAGGTTTGTTTTGAGGTCCAGAGTCAAGGCCTCCGGTGGATCACTTCCCTGTGTGCCTGTCTCCTCCCCTGCTGAACACAGGGAAGACCTCGAACAGAGCCAGCACATGCCCAAGTGGCCCTGAACCATGAGAGGCAGGAAGCTCTCAGGAGCGGGCTTTCCCTGGATCCTTGTCTCTGCTGTTATCTCCACAAAGCTAAGATGGTCATGGAGCAACTTTAAGTTCATGGGCAAAAGAAAATCTATTTCCTGTGCCTTGACCAAAAAGAACAAAGGGAAGATACAGAGGCCAGGGATGTGGGTTCCCAGCCCAACCCCTCTCCTCACTCACTGCCCAGTCACCCTCCAGCTGGGACCTTGGGGCAGGTGTTGTGGCACAGTAGATTCAGCCACCAATTGGGACCCCCGTATCCCATGTCAGAGTGTTGGTTTGAGTCCCAGCTATTCTATATTCTGATCCAGCTTCCTGCTAATGCACCAGGAAGTCAGCAGATGATTCCCAAAGCACCTGTGTCCCTGCCACCCATGTGGCCGCCATCTTGGTGGAGTTACTGGCTCTTGGTTTCAACCTGGCTATCATGACAAATGGAACCTCTGTCTCTCACTCTCTGCCATTCAAATAAATCTTTCAAAAAAATTAAAAAAGGACCTATGAGGGTCAGAGCAGCAGCCCTGCCTGCCTCTGACAGGATGCCCACCCTCTCCCATCTCCTTCACATGCAGAGGAAATGGAAATGGTGAAATATGAGGATGAACCTCTGGTGTCAAGGCAGTACCATCTCTGCTCTTAGCTAAAGCCCAGACACTGCACTGGGGCTGTCTGCCCAAGTGGCCCAGCTCAGCAGCAACTGCCCCAGGGCAATGGGGGAGCTGCAATAGGGACAGCAGCAGCAGCACTGCTCTGTAGCAGGCCCCGCCCCCACTTACTTGCCCATCAATTCCTTGAGTATCCTGGCCATGGCCCTGCCCGTGTTGAATCGTCCACCGCTGAGGATGTTCGTGGCCACCTGGGAATCCAGAGAATTCATTTTTATAAAGAAAAACACTTTTGAAAGAATGATTGCTCTCTGAGAAGAACTTCACCAAAAAATCAAATCAACTTCAAAAGGAAAAATTGGAATGGAATAGATGATCAGGGTAATTTAATGTAAGCCAATTGTGTATTTAGTTTACCAACCCAAATTTAAAAATTATTGCTCAAGTGCACCAATCTACCAAAAACCAAGGGCAAAATATGGGTTATTTTATAAGCTCTCCAGTGAGTTTCTTGTTGGGGAAGAAAATATAGAGAAAAAAAAATCAACACTGAAAGGCCACCAGAAACCACGAAACACTGCAGTTAAAGGAAAGTTTTATTGTTGAGTGGGGGACACCTCACAGGCTAGAGGGAGAGGGCGAGAGAGGGTAAAGAAGTGAGAGGGGTTGAGAAAGAGAGGTCAAGAGAACGCGTCCGGGAAGCAGATCCTGTTATAGTCTTGCAGCAGGTAAGGAAGTAGGAGCAGCGAATTCCGTTAGGGTGGGGGTGGAGCTGACATTTGTGGTTGGGCCATTTGGTCACCTGACTTCTAGCAAGCCAGGTTGGGCCCTGGAGAAGCCACGATGGTGTCCAGGGCTTGAGATGGCGCCTTTAGATAAGATGGTACCATTTCACTAACAAATGCTGGACTCAATTTAACCCAAGCAAACCACAGAACATCATTGTTGGCTGTGAATTGTCAAATGAGAGGGACCACTTTGTGAATACTTGGGATATGATTGCAATGGTTCTATCAAGAAATGTGAAAGGTGACAGGGACTGAATTTAGAATGAAATTCATCAGCAGAACATATTTTAAATCAATCATTACATCAATTTGGAAAAGTTGTCTGTACATAGAATGATTTGCTTGTAGAAACAGCTTCCATGTACTAGAGAAACTTGAGAGTCATCTTATTGATATTTTCATCAGCAAATTCAGAATTTTGCGTTTGACATTTTCTGAAAAGAAGACATACATTTTGGGTCCCCTCAGGTTTTGTTCCTGCTATTCTTCCCTACTTGCAAGCATCCTTTAAAATCCATTGAGATGGAAAACTTAGCTCTATGACCTTAAGCAATTGATTTAACCCAGATTTCTTAATACCTTGACACACCCCTACCCACAGTGCACTCCTCCCAATAATTTCTTTTTTAACCTTATCCAACCCAGGGATTATTTCAAGCAAATTTAATCAATCTGTTTATGTTTATAGTAACATCTTGGATGTTTTACAATCCCTTTAATGTCTAGTGTACTTGAGGAGTCTTTTGAATCTGGTGTTCAGTTAAAAAGTGCAATCACATGTTTAGGGGTGAGGCATTGTGTTCCCCTAAGATGCACAACCATGCCAGTGCTGAAAAGGGTGCCTTTGATCCAAAACTACTAAATCAGGCTGACCAACCAGAGCCGCCTTGAAAGTGGCTGCCAGCAAAGCTGTGTCATTTACCATTTGCTTTCCTAAGGTTTAATTTCACTTTCCTTCCTTATCCTTCTCACTCCTTTTTCTTGCCCCTAACTCCATGCACTCTAGAGGTGCTGATAGACACTCCTAGTTCCCCAAGTGTGCCCTGTAATATCACCCATCCCCGCAGCTGCTCATGCTGTGTTCTCTGCACAGAAGGAGGTCGCCAATTGCCGGGTTACCAATTGGATCTAGCACACAAATGTGTTTTATTTGGACTGCCCTGTATTTATCTTTTAAATTCGAGCCAGCACATAAAAAAAAAAAGTTGCACATGAAATTCTGCATCTCTGACTTTGCTTGAAAAATGAAACCTCTGGCAATATTGCCTCTGCTTTTATTCAAGGTAGCATCAGCCACAATGTCCTTTCTAGGTAGAGCAGGCATGTAACCATGACTTTGTTGGAAGAAAAAACTTAGCTCCATTCAGTCACTCACATTACCAGCTTGGTTTGGGTTTGAGACTGGCTAGGAATAGATGACACAAAGAAAGGAAAGACACAGGCTTTGCCTTCTGGAATTATTATCTAGTTAAGGAGACAGAGCATATATAGCTGACAAGTTCAGACTATAAGCGCTCTTGTGCTGCAGGAATTTGCTAGATGGGTGTGAGAAAAACCAGAAATATGAAATTAAGGATT
Organism: Oryctolagus cuniculus; assembly: GCF_051225735.1. Classification (NCBI taxonomy): domain Eukaryota; kingdom Metazoa; phylum Chordata; class Mammalia; order Lagomorpha; family Leporidae; genus Oryctolagus; species Oryctolagus cuniculus. The sequence goes on along the minus strand of NC_142885.1, from coordinate 55,425,550 downwards.
GTGAGTTTAGACATAAGGGAAATACTAATAACAAATGTTTGCTGACTATTCACTATGTGCCACACACTTTTCTGATGCTTTATGTGTCTTGAATTAACTAATTCACATAACAATTCTATGAGTAGTAGTAGTAGTATCCTCAGTTTGCAGAGCAGGGTACCAGGTTGTAGGAAAGTTCATTTGAACTTGAAGCCTTGTCACTGGTGAAGTGGGAAGGCTGGGATGTGTCACCATAAAGTGTATTGTGTTGGAGACAATTAGACTGGGACACCAGGGATCCAGGTGCACTGCCTGTTACCCTTGGGCAGATCGATTATGCTCCCTGAGTCTTATTTTACTCTTATGATAATGACCCTTCCCTTCCTTCTCCAAGAGGGAGGTTGTGATAATTGGTGGTGGTGGGCAATGAATGTGAAAGTGCTTTCACAATTGAAAAGCACGAGGCAGGAGGAGTTACAAACCTGATTTGTCAAATGAGAGGCCAGCGGTTGGTCCGTGTTAATTAGTGCAGTTCTTCTCAGCCTGTAGTGAGTCTAAATATCATCTGGGGGATCTTGTTAAACTCTAAATTCTGATTCAGTGAGTCTTCACTGGAGTTCTAGATTCTACATTTCTAGAAAACTCAGAAGAAATACTGCTGCTTGTGTCAACGGACCACTGATCTGGGAACTAAAACTGAGTAGCAAGGAGTGAGTAGGAGGGGTTCTGGTACATTATCAGTTCAGTTGAAAGGGTATAGATCTGCTCTTCTGTTTCAGTCATCTATTCTCCAGAAATGTTGAGAATTTTTCAGTCTCTCTCTCCTGTCCTCCACCAGGTCTGTGCCTGTTAGTAAATTAAAGGCCTCACAAGACAGGGGAGCTGGTGTCTTGGAGCAGGGTTCCAGTAAGCATTCATTCATTCCACAGGTTTGTGTTGAGCACCTTCTGTATCCCTGTTTCTGTGCCAGGCATTGGGTCTCTGGCCTTAATAACATCTTTTTTTTTCCCACTTATTTGACAGGTAGAGTTAGACAGTGAGAGAGAGAGAGGCAGAGAGAAAGGTCTTCCTTCCATTGGTTCACCCCCCAGAATGGCTGCTATGGCTGGTGCTGCGCCAGGAGCCAGGTGCCTCCTCCTGGTCTCCCATGCGGTGCAGGGCCCAAGCACTTGGGCCATCCTCCACTGCCCTCCAGGGCCACAGCAGAGAGCTGGACTGGAAGAGGAGCAGCAAGGACTAGAACCCGGCGCCCATATGGGATGCCAGTGCTGCAGGCAGAGGATTAGCCAAGTGATCCATGGCACTGGCCCCCTTTAATAACATCTAATGATGCCCCAAGTTCTACCTTGAACTCTTGTAGAAATATTTACATATATGACACTGGAATTAAGCTGAAGATAAAGGGAAATATTCTACCCTTTGTCTGAATAATTGTTGTAGCAGACATTGCCATCTACTCAACATCTTGTTCCTCTCTTTTTTTTTCTGATGAGGACATCATTTTGTTGAGTGATTTACTTTCTTACAAGTGACTCAGGGGAGGTTAGCTATTGGTATGCTGGCACCACCTCTTACCAGCTCATGAGAAGTTATTGCTAAATTTCCAGGAAGTTTGAGAGTTAAATATAGCAATTATTGGAAATAAAAATATGAATTTGAAAAACAAAAAAAGGAAAAATATAAATTTGAACTTTATAATAAATTAAAAAGTAACACTTGAAACTCATTACTTCCTAATTATTTTACTACATTTTGCTATTGTCTCTTAAGATTAGGCATGTCTAGTACATATCTATATTGTGAAAATAATTCTTAAAAACATTTATTTGAGAGGCAGAGAGACATAGAGGAAGACCTCTCACCTACTATTTCACTCAACAAATAACCCCAAAAGCTCCTAGCTGGGGCCAAAGCCAGGAGCCAGGAACTCAATCCAGGTTTCCCATGTGGAACCAGTCACTTGTGCCATCACTAATGCTTCTTAGGTCTGCAACAGCAGGAAGCCCAAGTCAATGAATGGAGTGGAGTATTGAATCCAGGCTTTAATGTGGAATGCGGGCTCCCTACTGGCATCCTAATTGCTAGGCCAAATGCCCTCCCCTAAATAATTCATAACAGTGTGCTATTGCAAATCTCTTTAAAACTCTGTGTTTTCAGTAATATGACATTGGAAGCTTGAAATTTGCATGGTAACAGTATTTATACCACAGATATGGGAGCATGTTATAACTCAAGGCTTTGATTCTTTTCCTAGATGAGCCAGTTGTTAAATGTTATCAGCCCACCATTGAAAAATTCTATCCTTATCTTCAGGAGGAAATTCTAACTGACCTAAGTGACATATGGTACTGTATTTCCCTACCCTTAGGCATGTGACTCAATTCTGGCCACAGAGACATGGAAATTGCTGTGCTAGGGAATTTCTTGGAAAGCTTTTCTTCTAAAAAGGAGACACAGAATAGAGTTGGGCTCTTTCTGTTTCTGGTCATGTGGTATCTTGATGTGACATTTTTGGATTTACAGCATCTCAAAACTGTGTCAAGGCAGGATAAACATGCTTATATCAGCAAACATTTTGTTCTTTATTCTTGTTTTTAGTTTTTTTGGATCTCACATTTAGAGGGGAAAAAAACATTTAACATGTTTTTCTATTTTCTCTTCTAGAGGGGATCCTGATCGGTGTGACATCTGGGGAAATACTCCTCTACATTATGCAGCCTCCAATGGCCATGCCCATTGTGTCTCATTCCTGATCAACTTTGGGGCCAACATCTTTGTCCTGGATAATGACTTACAGACTCCTTTGGATGCTGCTGTCAGCAGGGAGCAGAATGAATGTGTGGCCCTCCTGGATAAGGCTGCCACTGTACAGAACAGTATGAACCCCAAGAAGGTCGCCAGGCTGAAGGAGCAGGCTCAGAAGAATGCCAGGAAGCAGATCAAAGAGTGTGAAAGGATCCAGGAGAAGCACCAGAATAAGATGGCCCACACCTACAGCAAGGAGGAATCTGGGACTCTCTCTTCATCCAAGGGTACATTCTCGAAGTCATCCTTTTCAAATGCTTCTGCCTCTGGTACATTTGGATCCCTGTCTAAGGGCATTAAGGATACCTTCAAGTTAAAGTTCAAGAAAAACAAAGACACAGCAGAGCAGGTGGGAAGGGAAGGCAGAAGTGGGCAGAAGAATGTGATGGAAATGTTCAGAGAGGAGGAAGAAGATTCCTTCTCGGAGGACTTCAAAGAGAAGCTCCAGGTCTCAGCAGAGGAGGACAGCAGTGGGCAACATGAATCCATTCTCAACCGTCCAGGTCTAGGAAATATTGTTTTTCGAGGAAACAGAGTATCAATCCCTGAAGACATCTCAGACAGCAAGAGGGAGTTGGAATTCCAAATGCCCAGGGAATTGCTTCAGAGACAAGAAGAAGCAGAGGCTGATGAAGAGATGGAGGACAACAGCCCTGGAGATGACCTGCCTTGGGATGAGGCTGAAGTGGAGTGGGAGGAGGATGTGGTCGATGCCACTCCCCTGGAAGTCTTCCTGCAGTCCCATCATCTGGAGGAAGTCCTCCCCATTCTCATGAGAGAGGAGATAGATCTAGAAGCTCTATTGCTTTGCTCTGATGAGGACCTTCAGAACATACAAATGCACTTGGGTCCCAGGAAGAAAGTACTTAATGCCATAAACAGAAGGAAGCAGGTGCTACAACAGCCTGGGCTGCTGGTTGACACCAGTCTCTGATGCAGAGTGGTGGATCAACAGAGTGAGTCTACATGGCCCACTCCAGGCACTCCAGGAAGCACTCCAGGCAAAATCCCCTCTCTGCTCAATGCCAGGCCACCATGAATGGTTTCTAGGGTTTTGGATAGGCCTACCTAAGAGGCCCAAATTCTGTCTGGGAAATTCTCTATACCCCATCTGAATAAACCATCACCAAGACACTCGAGACAACCTCAGAACAAGAAAATGGCATTTGTCTTCAGTTATCCTTTCAATATTTTTGAATAAAGAAATGGTCAAATGGATGACAGAAAGGGAAAAGAAGCTTTCTTTACTTTTCTAACTCTGTACTTAAATTTACAAACTCCCATCCCACTAGTCTGCTGCTTTCTTTCTAATCCGCATAGGCTGGGGATTCTAACTCTGGTGCTGTGGTTCACTCTGACTTTGTGTTCTGGTGGAAACTAAAGCACCAGTGGAGGCATTGGCCTGGGGCTTGATGCCCTATTCAAGTGCATCTAACCTTTTAACATGTTTACAACTAATAGAAATGGGTCTATCATGCTCATACCTGACAGGGTGGCAGGTAGGAAGAGTAAAGCAAGAATTAAAATGTAGAATGCCTGTCATAAACTAAATTGTATACCCCCAAAATGCATATGTTGAAGACTTAACCCACCAATGTGACTAGGTTTGGAGACAGGATTAAATGAGATCATAAGGATGGGTCCCTAATCTCATATAACTGGTGTCCACATGAGAAAAAGAAGAGATGCCAAGGATGCATGCAGAGAGAGAGAAGGCCAAGTGAGGACACAATTCTTCTTACAGTGAGAAGCTGAAGGAGAGAGACCTCAGGAGAAAAAAAAAACAACCTGCCATCTCTCAGTCTTGAACTTCCAGCCTCCAAAACTGTGAAAAAAAATATATGTCTGTTGTTGAAGCCACTCAGTCTATGGTATTTTGTTAAGGCAACCCCAGCGGAGGAACAGAGTTCTTATGCAAGAGGGTAGAGGAAGAGAAAAAGGATACAGAAAAATGTCTGACCTAATGACTTTTCTAGGAGTAAGTGATGCCTTCTACTTAGAAAAGGGAAAATAAAACCCAGGTTTTTTTGTGGGGAAGATTGGATTATAAAGGTAAAGTTTGACATTTTCATGTTTACTATGAATATATCTTTTACTGTTGTTTATCGCCATTGCTGCATGTCTGAATGTGTGTTAAGTTCTACAACATGAACTGGCCAGATGCTGCTGACATTTTTTTTTTGTGAATGGCAATCCCAATTTCAAATTGAACCCTTGCTGAATATCTAAGTTCCATTGGATTTTTATGGCCAGATTTACATGACATGGAAGTTACCACTGATTATGTGTGTAAGATAGAAATAGCTGTTTATCTTTGGCATGCTTTTGGGTACTTCAAGAGGCACCAGAGATATAAGTTTAGGAAGGATACAAATGTTTAAATATGATGAGCAGTTGGCCCAGTCTTTCTCAATGGGTGGATTCAGAAAGCTTGCCTGTCATTGAATAAACGTGTTGCATTAGGGGATGATTATATTTACAGATACTGTGGTCTGTTGTTCTGGAATCAACTCAAGTTGTATTTGCCTTCAGTAATATGCACAAAAGCAGTTGGCAGAAAGAAGGCACTCAGAGTCTGAGCTTGCCTCTATTATAAGTCATCACTGTAAATGCCGGGATTGCCTCTTCTCCTATTCCCCAGAATCTTCCTGATGAGGCATCATTTCCACCCCCTGCCCCAAGTTACATAGCAAGGAGAGTGTCATCAGTCAAGGTGGCAGAAATGAGCCTAACTGTGCAATTTTCACCCCCTTGGGGGAGATGTTTGCCATTGGGGGCCCCTGGGAGTCCCCACAAACACTTTTATGCTCTTCTTGGGGGTTCTTGGCCTCTTAAGATTTTCAGACTTTTAATAAACAAGAGTTCTCCCAACTTCTTAGCAGTGAAGACATAGCCTCCCCATCAGACAGCATTAGTTCATAAAAAAGTTTATGTCACAATATAAAAAAGTTATAAATGTTCTGAGAATTCCAAATTTTTCTAATTAAGCCCCAACCTGAGAGAAGATACTGGAAAAAATATAAAAGTCTTGATGAGAGGCAAAAACAAGAGGATTATGATCCAGGATGAGTTTCAAATATCCACTTATATACCATTAACTATGTGCTTAAATAGCTCACTCCAGTGATATTGACTCCGGGGCCCCACCCTGCATTTTCCCATACCATGTGGCATGACATTAAAATCAATAAAAAAGAAAAACAGGAGCCAGCACGGTGGCGTAGCAGGTAAGCCACTGCCTGCAGTGCTGGCATCCCATATGGGTGCCGGTTTGAGTTCTGTCTGCTCCACTTCTTATGCAGCTCTCTGCTATGGCCTGGGAAAACAGTAGAAGATGGCCCAAGTCTTTGGGCCCCTGCGCCTGCATGGGAGACCATGAAGAAGCTCCTGGCTCCTGGCTTCAGATTGACCCAGCTCCAGCCATTGCAGCCAATTGGGGAGTGAACCAGTGGAAGGAAGACTTCTCTCTCTCTCTCTTTCTCTCTCTCTCTCTCTCTCTCTCTCTCTCTCTCTCTCTGCCTCTCCTTCTCTCCCTGTGGAACTCTGACTTTCAAATAAATAAATAAATCCTTTTTTTTTTTTAAAGAAAAACAACTGGGAACACTTCACTGATGTTTAAAAAGTTACAGTGTGATAAATGTATATAAATGTATATTTATATTTCAGGCCATGATATATTATGGATCAGTTACAGAAACTGTCACCAGCCTAGACCATTGTTTTGGATTCCAATCCATAAGCCTTTGCCTTATCTGACATCTCCCCTAAATATCTCACAGGTACCTCAAACTCAACGTGCCAGAACTGAAATCTATTTTGTACCAAGCCAGTGTTTCTCAACCTGAATGATCTTGCCTTTTAATTCCTAGAGGACATCTCACATTGTCTAGAGACCTTTTTTGAGGTTTATTTATTTGAAAAGCAGAGTTACGGGAGAGGGAGAGAGACAGGGAAAGCATGAGGGAGAGGGAGAGGGAGAAACTCACCTCCTCTTTCTACCCTTAGTCTGGGTTGAGAACTCTTCCTAACTTCAGGCTGTCTGTTTGCCCTTCCAGAACTCCTCCTTGCTATTTTACACCTTATTCTGTGTCCCAGATGGTTGACCTCTGCAAACCGCATCCAAGAACTCCCTTGCTTTTGGGATTCCAGTTGGGTTTGGCCAAAGGGAGGTAATAGCAAGAGACCAGAGGGTAGAGGTGGAGCATTTATTACTCCTGTTTCTTCCTTGTGGGACAGTACCCACTTCCCCTCAGCTGCTGCCTGGCAGCCCCTGCTACAGCTTCAGTACTTGCAAGCTTCTACTTGCTGCTCTTTTAAGTTTAGCAGTGGCAGTGACTTCCTACTGTTGCTAGCCCTGAGGTGCTGCTTTCTAAATAGTCTCTTCATTAAATTCTCTTCAATCACACTGTTTGTGTGTGGCATCCATTTCCTGCAGACACTCTGTGCCATATGTGCCTGCAACACCAAAGCATTGTAGTGTAATTATCTTTTTCAGTCTTCCCTTCTGGACTGTGTTTTCTTGAGTTGGTTGAAGACTATGTCTTTCCTGTTGTATTTAGCAGATTAATACACAATTAGGAGAGGAACTCTTGCGGACAGAACAAAGGAAGAAATATACCAACTATATCCTCCTCATCACACACTCTGCTTTACATATCTCTTCAGCAATACTCCAGTTGCATGAGACATGCACAATTGGTTTATGTGTATATTTTTTTATTGTGTATTTGAAAGAGATATAGACAGTTTCCATTCACAGGCTCTAAATGCCTATAGTGGCCAGAGGGTGGAAACCAGGAGCTGGGAACTCAATCCAAGTCTCTTATGTAGGTGGCAAGAATCACTTGAGCCATCATCACCTCCTTGTAGGGTCTGCATTGGCAGGAAGCTGGAATTAGGAATTGGAGCCTTGTCAAACCCAGGTACTACAATGTGGGGCAAGGGCATCCTCACTGGTGACTTAACAGCTAGGACAAATGCTAACCTCTAAGTGGGTATTTTATTTCAGCACAAAGGTCCCTGTTCAGATCACTTGGCAAACATGATCAACTTTTGGCTAAGCCACCTGGAGTATGGAGAGGCCGTGCCAGGAGGAGTGTGGGTAAGAAAACAAAGCAAAATAAAGTGCCATGCCTTGCTTTGCTGCTGATTTGTTTGATGGCCAGCCTGGGGTAGACTGGCAGCCAGATTTGGACAGAGTCTTTGGCAAGAGAAGGCAACATAACTTCCGATGATTCAGGAGACAGCATCCCAGCAACTCAGTTTCCCCGTCTGTATGTTGAGCAGGTAGAAGAGGTAAGTCCTGCTGGCCTTTTCAAGACAGACTCCATAGTGGTCATTTGTAGATTTTGCCTTCCCTCTTCAAGGTGAATGACTCCTTCCCTTTTGTCAGTTGTTGTGGTCAGATGGGCTGATTCTACTCCTGACCTCAAGGATGGGCAAGTGAAACAGGCCTGGCCAATAAATCTGCCTGGACAACACAATGGTGACAGGCACATGGTCTAAGCATGGCCAAACATTATTCCATTTCTTTCAGGCCCAGGAATGGGCACATGAGCTACATGATTCAGGGAGTCTCAATTCTGAGTCTTCTAACTGTGGAGGAAGAGAATCTCTGTTTTATGCTAAGGTTGCTAAAGAAGAATATAATTCAGGGGGCTGCTGGCAACTGTCCTGCCTCAGCAGGGGACAATTTGCTTGCTAATCCAATGCTGAAGAATACAGAACCTAGGAACAACACTGGGTCCTGATGACACCTGGCACCCTGAACACAACTATAGCTGAAACCAGCTACCTGTGTGCTTGTTAATTACAAGAGACATCACATTCAGTTCCTCATGCATTCCCTCATTCACTCACTCATTCAGCTTAAGGTAGTTTGAGATGTGGTCTCTACCACTTGTGACCAAAGGAGTCCTGATCTATACAGAAACCCATTGTTCCTTTATATTTTAGGAAGTCTACATAATGTATGATTTCATGTATGAGAAATGTCCAGAAGGGGCAGGCAAATCCATAGAGGTAGGAAGTAGCTTAGTGGTTTCCAGCAGTTGGGAAAAGGGGTGAATGGATAATGACTGTTAATGGGCATCAGGTTCCTTTTTGGATAATGAAAATGTTCTAGAATTAGAGAATGAAGGTAGTTGTGCAACTCTGTGCATGCACTTCAAAACCACTGAAATGTACACTTTGAAATAATGATTTTATGGTATGTGAGTTATATCTCCATTTTAAAAAAATAAAAAATATTCAATTATAGTCACTAGAATTCCCAAAGGGAATGAATGGAAGAACCTCATTACCATCATTTCTCCTGCCATGAGATACAGAAGTTAGCAGAGCAAACACTACAGAGTCAGAAAATGCTTTATTGCAGGGAAACACAAAGGGTAGTAAAACACAAGGGAAAGAGATGCTACTATAACTTGGTACAACCGGAGGTTTTGTTTTCCAACTACAAACACGAATGGGGATCCCAGTATTTAGGGTTAGACATAAGCACAAAACCAGAGTTCACTGGAATCTGGGCTCCCCCACTTGATCTAGAATTATGAGATAATCAGCTGCAACATTCCTCAAGCTGCAGCATCCATAGCAACATGAACTATCTTTGTTTTATTTAGCAGATGACCAGGAATCATACACTAGTTTGGCTGCAACCATGTCTTCCACTGCCATTCCTGGAACATAAAGAAATTTGGTTGACATTTTGCCAGCATAATTTTTTCTGAAACAACCCTGGCCCCATGACTGGCAGCTGTCAGATATTTTTGCTGCTAGTGTCCATCTGGGATTGATACCCAGAAGTAAGCTCAGTCTTGGATTTTCTGTGAAGGGCAGAACAAGCCAGGGATTATGTTACTAAGCAAGAGATGCCCACTGGAAAAATGGTGTTTCCTTCAAGGAAATCTCGTGCAGGTTGGTTCTCTGCCATTTCCCTTAAGCTCTTCCTCTCTTCCCTCCCCTGCCACGTGTTTATTTATTTTCATAAATAAGGGCAGGTGTGGGAGGGGGACAGAGAGAGATCTTCTACCCACTGGTTCACTTCCCAAATGGCCACAATAACCAGAGCTGGGCCAGACCAAAACCAGGAGCCAGGAGCTCCATCCAGTTCTTCCAAATGGGTAGCAGGACTTCAACCACTTGAGCCACCATCTGCTACCTCCGAGGTGAATTAGTGGAATACTAGATCAGAAGCAGAATAGGCCTAACTTGAACCAGCACTCTGGTATAGGATGCATGTGTCTCACAGTGGCCTAACTCACTGCATCACTCCTGACCTCTGCTTTTAACATCTTTATTCCTTGCCCTCTATCTCTGAAGGACTTCTCTTCTGAGTTTCCTTTAGCTATAAGCCTGATTTATTGCTGACACTTTTTTCTGAGCAAATCATTCTCAATGCATATCTTGATCCTCACAACAATTCAAGGTAGAAGCTGGTGAGGAAACTGGTTCACAGAGGTCAGGTCATTTGCCCTGGAACACACATCCAGTCTGTGGCAGAGAAGGGACTCCAACACAGGACTGCCCTTTTCAGGGTTCATGGGCTTAAGGTTCATGTCATGCTCTGCTAAGACATGTAAATAATTGACCAGGAGGATGGATTCCACATGATTTAGCTACAGAACCTGATGAGTCATCTGTCTTTCCACTAGTGGGTAAACCTGCTTTGTGTTCTGGTTGGAGTTGTGTCCAGGGAACAATGGTTCTTACCCAAAGACTTGAACACTGTGGTCTTCTCACAGTGGGCTGGCTTCACCCCCTTCACCACCTCTCCCAGCTCAGCGAAGATCTCAGCCTGTGAAACAAACACACATGGACCCAGGCACGAAGCTCAAGTCAGGGTTAGCCTCTGCAGCTAGCACACGATGTTCCGAAACAACGATAAAAGGACTGTTTGTAAAGTGGATGATATCAGGGAGACCACTGGCCCCTGAAATCGCTCTTTGAGTAACATCTGCTTTTGTAATTTCATGAAGTAGGAGATGCAAGTCTGTCCCTAGGAGGCTGCTCTGCCAGGTCCCTAGGTCCATGAGGAATAGGCAGTTTCTTATCTGAATACACATTTCAGTAACCTCCTTCTTCTATGTTTGTATCATAAGAGGAAAAGGCAGCCAGAAGGTGGCCGATCACAGTCCTATTGTGCTGGCTACACTGGGTGGGTTTCCAGGCTGCCCCAATCCCACTGTCTAGAGGCTAGCCCAGTAGAAAATCCACCAAGCTTCTCTCGCCAGGCTAAGGGGACAGGAAGGCACATGTCACCACTATAATGGCCGTGTTCTTCTGCAATGGGATTAAAAAAGGTTTGCTAGATGGTAAGGGGTTCCTTCCCCTCAAGAAAGTTTGGTGACCAGGGCCTGGGGCAAGCCAAACTGAAGGGGACATTCATGACACCCCTGACAGGTGAGAGGGAGCTCACCCCAGACAAGAGGACATCGCCAGACTCCTTCAGGGCAGCCTCCTGAGAATCCACATACAGCACCGCCTGCTTCATGAGCTCATCATCCAGCTCTCTCCAGTCAGGTCTGCTGGCACCGATGGCTATGAAACAGCAAAACAAGCCCTGAGCACAGAAATGGCCCCAAGAGATGCTAAAAGGATCCCCCTGGGTAAGAAGGGGCTGAAAGATCCAGACTCCTTAACCCCCTCCCAGGCCAAGCCTCTCCCCATCAGTAAGACTGCAGGTTTATTAAGAATAACACCTACCATTGTTTTCCATTTCATGCCCTACCTCATTCCTAAGATTTGAGGTGACTTTGCATTCATTCATTGGGTGCTTTCTCTCTTTGGGATGTTTAACACATACTATTATAGTTCTCACTAGTATGCTTCAATGTTTGAGTCTCACTTAACAGATGCATAAACTGAGGCTCAGAGAAGTGAAGGTTCTCACTAAGGTTATCTAGGAGGGAACTTCAAAATGTTCATGGAAAATGGAAATGAAAGACAAACTTTTATATATTGGAAAATAACTAAGATGAAGAATGCAAATCTTTTCTTTGAAATGAACATAAACCAATAAGGACCTCTAAAAATAAATTCGTTCAGAGATACAGAACAGTAAAAAAAAAGAGAGATAAGTGTGTTTTGATGAAAAGAAAATTGAAATCAATGCATACAAGAGATCTTCAAAAAGGTCATGAAAAATGCATTTTATGAAAAAAAAAAACTACGCAGGGACTTTGAAATTTTTTATACCCACAAATAAACATCTAATTCCATTTTCCTCACACATTTTTTGCATCACATCAGTGAACCTAAGTCTGTGAGAACACACCGGCTTTCACGTCTCTCCCACTTATCAGAAGCCGTGACTTCCTTACAAACACCATGAAAGACTAACATCACGTAGAGCTTATCCATACCCCACACCCCACCCTCTTTACCTTCTGTCTGCCTGCTCACTCTTCAATTACTCCCATGCCTCACTCCCAACTACTTCTCTCTTAACTCATGACAAAACAGCCCAGCATCAAGGTCACCGAGAAACCCCAGTACCAAGAAACCTGGCTCCTTCTCGGCCTTGAGCTTTCACAACCTCCACAGATCCCAGGAGCCAAACAATGAATGCAACACATCAGGCCTCCTGGCACTGGGGCGGCTGCAACCAAATGCCTGTGGAACCAGGCAGGCAATGAAAAGGAGCTAAGTTGGCCAGAAGGGATTGGCTTGGAGGTGCACAGAAAGCAGGCCCTTCTCACGGGAGCACCGTTGTTCACTCCAGCTAATTATTGCCATGTGTGAATGCATGTCCACTGTTAACAGATACTCCCATTTTTCTTTATTAAAAAAAAAAAAGAGAAGCAGGAAATCTATTTGCATGTTATTTCTCAATTTCTAGAACAGTTCATGGTCCAAACAAAACACATCTGTTGGCTTTGAAGACAGTTATAAAGCCTTATATAGTTATAAGGCAGCATTTATATGCCTTCTTGTACTACCTTCCAATTTTCCCAATTTATTCCCTCTTCTGTTCTCTCGTACTCTAATTTCCAAAGAGAGTGGTGCAAAACGTCCATCTTGAAGGTTATTTGTATGGGGAGTTCTAGTGAACAAAAGCCCTAGCTAATGAAGCTCGTAAATAATCATAAGCTGGTGGGAAAAAAACACCCCAGTTTCTCAGGCCATCCATCCTCATGCACTGTTTCCCCCCAGACCATCGCTACTTAGGAGCAAGTTCCCAAAGGGTTGTGTGAGGCCATGCAAACAGTTGGAGGTGGGCCAGGCAGCAGAGGAGGGTTCTGTCTCAGACTGGGCTCTGGCCTTGCTTCAGTGGGGATGAGAATGAGTGAGGGTCGCAGGATTGGCTGGTGGGGTGCTGTAGGGACAAGATGAGGGAAGCGTATTCAATAGCGGAACTGATCCTGCCTCTCAGTTGAGCTATAAACTAAGTCAACTCTATTGTTTGGTGTTGTCCTCTTGTTTGCACTTGCAATAAACTTTTTTGAATGTACAATTACAATATAAACAATTAGCAATATAAACTTCTTTTGAAATACAATGACAATATAAACCGATTTTGTTTCTAGGCTAGGGAACTGTAAATGAAGCCTTGCCTGAAAATCAAGTCAGTCCTTCCTGGAGATTCAGAGTGAGAGAGGGGCCTAGCCTACAGGAAGGTTGGAGGGAGGAGGGTTCACATGATAAGGAATGTGGGAGAGCCCCAGGAGCTGAGGGAAGCCCCAAGGAAATGTGGACCTCCATCCTAGGACGTAAGGAGCTTGTTCTGCACAGTGGGTGAGGTTGGACCTTGGGCACTAAATGAGACTGCAGCATGTATAACATCTGATTTCATCCTCAGGAGACTGAGAAAGGAGCTGGCTCACCCACACCCCAACTCCTGACCCACAGAAACTGGGAGAGAACAATGTGCTGTTTTAAGCTGAGAGAGAGAGAGAAGAAAAAAAATCAGCTCTGAAGATTTAGCCGCATCCTTGAGAACCCATTTCACCAAGAAATTGTTCCTCTTGACTTCTCAAGTCCTTCCAGAAATGGTCATTTTGTCCCTAAAGTCAGCCTTGATCCACCTCTTCTCTACTCCCTGGACCCACATCATGACACCAGCCTCCCGCAGGCTGAGACTTCCAGTTTATTTTGCCCCATTCCATGTTGTGCCACATTCACTTCGTTTGTAGGGCCCTTGCATTTGGTGTTCCCTCCACCTGGAATGCCTTTCCTTTAGCTCTTGGCATGGCTGACTCCTCCTTACTATTCAGACCATGGCTCAACAAAGATCTCAGGAGCAGGTGTTTGGTACAGCTGTTAATAGGCTGCTTAGGACACCAGCATCCCATATTGGGGTGCCTGTGTTTAAGTCCTGGCTCTGCTCCTGATTCCAGCTTCCTGATAATGCACACCCTGGAAGGCAGCAGGTGAGGAGTCAATTAGTATGGTCCCTGTCACTCTTGTGGAAGATCTGGATTGAGTTACTGGCTCCAGGCTTCGGTTTGGACCATCCCTGGCTGTTGCAGGCATTTATGGAGTGAACAAGTAGATGGGAGCTTTCTCTATCTATCACTCAAACAATGAATTCATGAATGAATAAACAGAACTTTTGAAAAATGACTTCAGAGAGCTTCTCAGATAACCCTGTTGATAAAGAACTTACCTCTCCTTCCACTTTCTACTTCCACTATCAGACTCTCACATCATGTCTTATTTCCTTCAGAGTCTCATCTTTAGTTAGAAATACCTATTTTATCTAGTGTTCTTTTGTTTGTTGCTTATCTCCCTCTGTTAGAATGCAACAACCAGGAAAGCAGTGACCTTGAGTACATGGTTTATTGTGGCATCTCAACATCTAGAAACATGCCTGGCATGTGGCATCAGTAAACATTTATGAATGAATATGTTATTTTATCTAGCTCTTGCCTACTCATCTGCCCATGTGTGCAGAGCTAAGTTCTGAGTTCACACCATATGCTTGTAACTAAAACATGGGTATAATATCATCTTTATGTTTTTCCAAGTTTTATTTATATTTATTTGATAGGCAGACACAGAGAGAGAGAGAGAGAGAGAGAGAGAGAGCGAGAGAGAGAGAAACCTTCTTTTTTGCTGATTCACACACCAAATGCCCACAACAGCCAAGGCTGGGCCAGGCTGAAGTCAGGAACCAAGTTTCCCATGTGGGTAGCAAGGATCCATGTACTTAAGCTATCCTAGGGTGCATATATTAACAGGAAGCTGGATTGGGATTTCAAGTGGGGACTTGAACCTAGGCACTCCAATATGGGATGTGTGTGTCCCAAGTGAATCTTAACCATTGTGCCTCGATGCCTGCCCTTGATGCCATCTTTAAATCTTCTCATCTTTGCCTGCTCTGCTCACCAGGATTGGAAGATAATATGGAGGATGATGTAAAAGCATGGCCACTGGTGTAGAGTGCCACAGTTCAAATCCTAGTTCTGCCTCCAACAACTTCTGACTTTGGGTAAATTACTTAATCTAAATGCCTTAGTTTACTCACCTGTGAAATTGTGGTTACAAAAATAATTCCCTCCTCCTAAGGTTGTTGTAAGAATTAAATGATATAATACATATATAGTATTTAGAAAATACATACAATAGTATTTGAACATCTCTTGTTATAATCCTTAGGGCTGTTTGAAGATCTTCAGAAGTGCCAGGTACCCTTATGTTTTGAGTCTTCTCTCCTACTCCCCACCCTATCACAATCACATGAAATGTCTTTAGTATTATAATTTTTTGGAAAAGCTTTTTGTTATTTGAAAGTCAGGGTTACAGTTGGGAGGAGAGTGGGGAGAGGGGAAGCGGGAGGGAGAGAGGGGAGAGCGGAGGGGGAGGAAGAAAAGGGAGAGGGGAGAGGGGAGAGGAGAGAGAGAGAGAGACAGAGAGAAGAGAGAATCGATTCTCCATCTGCTGGCTCATTCACCAGATGGCCACAATGGCCAGGGCTGGGCCATTCCAAAGTCAGGAGCTTCATCTGAGTCTCCCATATGAGTGGCCCAAAACTTGGGCCATACTTCATTGTTTTTCCTAGGCCATTAGCAGGGAACTGAATTGGAAGTGGAGCAGCCAGGACAGGAACTGGCACTCATATGGAATGCCAGGGTCACAGTGGTGCTTTATCCACTATACCACAATGCTAGCCTCTGGAAAAGTTGTATAATTCTAACAATTATGAATAAATGATTGGGGAGGGGTAGCTTGGCATAGTGGTTAACTCGCTGCTTGGAATAACTGCTCTGAGATGCCTGGTTCAAGTCCCAGGTCCTTTGATTCCAATCTGGCTTCCCACTAATGTGCACCATGGGAAGCAGTAGATGATGGCTGAAGTACTTGGGTCCCTGTGACCCATGGGAAAGAGCTAGATGGAGTTCCAGGCTCCTGGCTATTGAAGGCATTTGTGGAGTGAACAAGTGAATCGAATATCTCTTTCTATCCATCTCTCTTTCAAATAAAATGAACTCAAATCAATAAAAAATTTAAGAAAACCCAAGTGATTAATTTGGACTTTGTAATTTTACTTCATTACATTTAATATCTGAGCTGCGAATGCATTCAAAATCCTTTGTTCTAGCTTTTCTGAAACATACACTACATTATCATTATAATCACCCTACTATGTCAGAGAACACCAGAAATTCTTTCCCTCCACAGCTAACTACAAAGAAATGATAAATGTTTGAGGCAACAGATATGCTTACCATGATTCTAATATTACAAAATGTATACCTACCTGTATCAAAACATCACAGGGTACTCTATAAAAACATATAATTTTATGTGTGAAAAAAAGAACTGAGTTGTGACTGACAATTTGCCACAATGTTACATTTTATAAGGTATTAATTAATTCAATATTAGTTTCATGTCTAATTTCCTTTCAGATTTTGGAGCAATTACTTTTCAGGGCTTATGTATTTTCAAGGCCCTTAAAAGGCCCTGGACATGCTGCACAGTGAGTAAATCGGCTCTGTAGATGGAGGTCCTGAGTGTAATCTGGGGAAGAATCTGGCCACTACCTACCTATTCATGGCTCGTGGAACCACTGTACTTACCATTGATGTGCGCACCTGGCTTCACCCATTCACCAAACAAAATGGGCTCTGTTGCCATGGTGACTGTGATAATCACATCAGCACCTGTCACAGCCTCCTGGACCGATGAACAGACCCGTACCTCCCCTTGCACTGTGTCTGCAAACTTCTCTGCATTTTCTTTAGTGCGGTTCCATATCCTCACCTTCATTGGAGATAAGAAGAGGAACATTGGTGCCTTATTTTGGGCTCTTAGGTTCCACTGAGACCAGGGGTGCTAAGGGGAAGCTGAATCCCTCTGGAGTAGCATCAGTGGTTCTCTAAATCATTCCCTAGGAAGAATGGACGTTTGTTAAAAGATCCTGTGTTAATCTGGACAGACTCCTGGCCAGGTATTTGAAAGTACCATGACTGAGCTTTCTTTACCACTTTCTCTTTCAGGAAATTGTAGAAGTTCTTCAATTCTAGGACAGAACACAGTTTCAGTAGCATAACAGCTACTGTACAGCTTGATGATTAGCAGAGTAACTTCTGGGGCCAGGCAGGTTCAGAAAGAGTCTTTGCTTTGTAACTTACTGTTCTTAAAAGTATGAGGATACTTCAAAAAGTTCATGGAAAAATGGAATGAGAGGATTTTGGGTGCAAAAAAATCTTAAATCCATGAATAATTTTATTTCTTATCGTACTCATTTTCCATGAATTTCTTGCAGGCCCACTCATACTTCACCTCACTCAGTTATCATGTCTATAAAATGCAAATGATAACTGGGCCAGGTGAGTATGTGACTCACACTTTTTCCCCCTAGAAACCGCTTATTTAAGGTATACAAACTTCGTAAATACAACCTTAGGAACATAGTGATTCTTCCCACTGCACCTGCCCTCCCATCAGCCCTCCCCCCCCACTTCTTTCTCCTCCCTCTCCTATTCCATTCTTGTTTTTTACTAAGATCTATTTTCAATTAACTTTATACACATCAGATTAAGTACTCATACTTCTGAGATCTTGTAAAGGAGATGAGTGGTGTGAGATTCATAAAAAGGATGACTTATGGCAGTGTCCTGCATGGAACTTGATCTCTGAAAGGTATGTAGGGAGGGTATGTAAAGAGTGGGAGGTGAATGATAAGCCTAGCAAAAAGGCCAAGAATTCTGGTACAATTACAATTCTGGAAGGTTCTGGGGACTGGTGGGTGTTACTGACTTCATCAAAAGCTGTGTATTTGCTAGCTTAACAGGTTTCAAAGTGTGGGTCCAAGGTTGTCAGCCTTCAACTGAAAAAAGGCCTAAAGAATCTCTCATAAGGAAATACAATAGATATAGAAATAAACTTAATGTCTAAATAAAGTCAAGGTAGAAATAAAGTCAAGGTGGAAAATAACACATTTCTCCTAGTTACAAGGGAATAGTTAACCATGTCACCCTTCTTGATAGAAAACTATGCAAATATTATGCAAAAATTGGACAGTCTGTAAAGGTGATCATGTTAGATCATTTGATGAAGACAGGATATGTAACTGTGCATTCTCATATGATTAAAACTTATAAAAAGCTGATAAAAGAAGACTGGAAAATGGTAAATGCTCATCTTTGAATGCAGATAAAAAAGCATTTGAAGTGGGGTTGTAGGGGAATAGGTGTTTGATGAAGTAGTAAAGATGTCACTTGGGGCACCCATGTTGCATATTGACTTGCCTAGGTTTGAGTGCTCACTCTGTTTCTGAGTCCAGCTTCCCGAATGTATCTGATGAACATAACAGAATCCTTCAACTTACTGAGTAGCTTGCCATGTTCTCAGGCACACGCCCTGTGAACTGAGAAACTGAATAAAGGTGATTTGACCTTCTCAGACTCTCCACCTCCGTCAGGGCTTCTTGGAAGTCTTTAAAACAAGAGCCTAGATCAGGCTGTCAACTTAATGATTTCTGAGTACTCGGCGTCCCAGTGAGGGAGTACAGACTCAGCTCGCTGCCGCTCCTCTCCCTCTTCTCTCCCCACTCCTCCTGGACTTACCTCCTTGAAGGAGAACTGCTCGGTGAAGATTTCATAATGGCTGTAGGCCTGGACCCCGGCCCCAAGGATGCACAGCACTTCACTGCTGGGGGGCTTCAAAAACTATTTGAAAGAAATGAGGGGGGCAAGGTCAAAGGAGACACTAGCAGCCAAGGTGCAAATCAAACAGGGTTTGAATTTCAGGAGACATTTGCCCCATCTTCAGCTCCCTCGAGAGCATGTAGGCAATCAGGAGATGTTGTTCTGCGTTTCAGTTTCCCCTCTGTGGAATGGGGAAGAAAGGAAGGAGTGAACCTTCACTGGACACCCAGCATATGCCAGTGCTTTATCCTCACAATCTCATTTAGTCTGTATGAAGGCCCTATAGAAACTCCTATTGTCACTCTCCTCTTCCAGATAAGGAGATTAGGGTCCTGAGAGATTAGGTAACCTGCTCAGGAGTCCTACAACTATTAAATGACACTGTGAGGCTTCTATATTGCAAAGTGAATGTTTTTTCTTCTGTGCTTCCCTATCTCAGATACCTGCTAAGCAAGCCCTGGAGCACCATGCTGCTGCTTCTTTTTCCCTTAAGATTTATTTATTTATCTGAAAGTAAGAGTTACCAAGAGAGGAAGAGATACACAGAGGGATCTTCCATCTGCTGGTACACTCCCTAGATGGTGGCAATGGCCAGTGCTGGGCCAGGCAGAAGCCAGGAGCTTCATCTGGGATTCCCATGTGCGTGGTAGAAGGTCAAACACTTGGACCATCTTCTGCTGCTTTTCCCAGGCCCTTAGCAGGGAGTTGGATTGGGTGTGGATGGGACTAGAACCAGTGTCCATATGGGTTGCTAGTGCCACAGGTGGTGGTTTTGCCCACTATGCCACAATGCTGGCCCCACCATGCTGCTCCTAAGAGCTGCCTGGAATGTGTGCCCTCAGGTTTCTCAGCTATGCAAGAGGACTTCAGAAAGCTCATCAAATAGTAAAATTAAAAGATAAGTTTGGGACCAGCATTGTGGAGCAGCTGGTTAAGGTGTCGCTCGTGAAGCTGCATCCCCTGTGAGCAACAGTTTCAATCCTGGCTGCTCCACTTCCAATCCAGCTCACTTACTAATGTACTTGGGAAAGCAGTGATAGATGGCCCAAGTTCTTGGGCTCCTGACCCATGTGGGAGACCAGTATTTTTTTCTAGGTCTGGTTTCAGCCTGGTCCAGCCCTGGCTGTTTTTGGCCATTTGGGGAGTGAACCAGCAGATGAAGACAGACTCTCTCTCTCTCTCTCTCTCTCTCTCTCTCTCTCTCTCTCCCTCCCTCCTTCCCTCCCTCCCTCCCTCCCTCTTCCCCTTCTGTTTGTTCCTGTCACTTTACTTCTCAAATAAATTAATAAATAAAATATTTTTAAAAGGTTTATTTGGGTGCATAGAAAATTGATACACTCTTTGTGGATCCTTTCACAGGCTCTGTGTCCCTGTCAAGACAAGGATAGAGCTGGCATTTAGATACCCCCGAGGGTAGATGTGTGTCTGAGGACTGCAGTCTGTCACCAACTTGTATCAAGGGTCATCTCTCAATGAAGTCTTTCTGACTTCCCTGATCAAATTCACTGCTTCAAACAATTTATTTGCTTATGGATTTATTTTCTTGTAACTGTCCTGTAAGCCCCATAAAGACAGTGGCAGTCTTATTTACACAGAATTAGTGCATACTTATTATGACCTACAAGAAGATCAGGGGTTCTTAACCTTGGCACTCCCAAACTTTGGACTGGCTCATTTCTTGCTGGGGAAGGTGGCTGTCCTGGGGAGAAATGGGGGCTGAACAGCAGCCCTGGGCTCTATCTGTTAGATGCCTGTTGCCTCTCCCACCCCTCTAGTTGTGGGCACCAAAAATGTCTCCAAATATTGTTAACCATTTCTGGGCCAGGTAGCAAAATCTTCTTTGGTTTAGAACCACTGGTAAAGGTGAAACACATTACTTGCCTTTCACAGAATATTTTGTTTTTTTTACTATTTCATTTAGTAAAATTTGAGCTCCTTGAGTCTCTCATTTTTCATGATGTTACTCATTGATATTCTAGAGTATAACCTTGAAAGCGAGTTTTCTGTACGATGAATTACTAGCAAAAGTCTTGGAAGTATTTGCAGACATGAAGGAGTGGTGCCATTCTGTACCATGAAATATAGTTCAAAAAATCTGATCTGCAAATGTTTTAAAATGAAAATATCCATAATACCCACCACTTTATGCTTTTATCTGGTAAAAAGAATTAGGTAATATTTCCTTAACTGCTACTATTTTTTTCTGTTCTTGGTTACTATGAATCTATTTGTGGAGGCCCATTTGTGCTTCAGAAATTGTGACAGTATTCTGTAAAAGTGACCTTAAACCTCTGAAATTAAACCCGTAATTCTTGGTTGCTTTACTTGAAAATTTGTTGATCTGGTAATGATGTTATCACAGACATCTTTTTTCTTAAATAGTATAAATATTTATAAGACTTATTCAATTTTATCAGTATTAGTGGCATTTCATTTTTTTCTCATAAGTTTATAGTTAATAAAGAACTTGTATATGAATCTTCTAGGTTTCTTATTTAAATAACTAAAGTCCACTTTCTCTTGCATTTACCAAGGTTTATAGGATCTGGCCCTCCATCTCCCCAGCACCCTCATGCATGTTCCCTATACACTTGCTGTCTTCCAGATCAAAGCATCTATGCCTCTGTCAATCCTTTGCATAGATTCTTCCTTCTTTCTGGAATGCTTTCCTCTCTACCTCTCTTGAGGAACCATTATCCTTCAGATTTGAGCTCAAAAGCCTTCCTGGATTTTATAGATCACCCATTTGGTGCTCTCATAGCACTTTTCAGGGGTGTAGTTCCACATTGACTGGTGTAATCTTTGGATTAATATTACAGCATATTATGGATGAATATATCTGGGTTTGCTCAATTCTTTGTCCCTTACTGAGCACAGATCCTGGCACCTGGAACACACTCAAATATTTGTTAAATAATTCCATGTGAGGGATAAGTCACCTTAGAAAAAGCATGTCAGAATCCTTAACTAAGGTTATATAAAACCCAAGCACAAAGAAGTTATTGTGCACATCAGATCCCTAGAGTGTCCTATACTTGTTATACTCCAAAGCCTTAAATGAAAGAGACTAGGTGAACAAGAAAACATTCAACAAAGCAAAAAGTAAAATAGACTCTTTGTTTCTTATTGAGATAGCCCACATGAGCCCTAGGGAATAAGGCTAGGACTAAACTTCAAGGTTTCTGGACCCTTCTAGGAGTGCAGGTGTTTCTTAATGCAACAAAGCCTAGTGTTACTGAGGGCTGGGTCCACCACAGTGCATTCCCAAACCTAGTTGGTCATCAGAATCAACTAGGGATAATTTTTTAAAAGGCTAGCTTCCTACACCTAGCTGCCAGCAATTTCAATTTAGTAGTTCTGGGACTCTGTATTTTTTTTAAATTCCCAAGTAATGCTGCTGCATAGCTGTGTAAGAAACTACTGACCTAGGACAAGAAGACCATGTGGCTTGGGAGACACCACAGGTACCTGCTTACCCTATTTCAGGGGACCCTAGTCTCCCGTGTAAGATGAGGCCAATAATACCTGTCATCTTCTTACAAAACCCCAAGTCCACACAATGAGTTGGAAATTATTTTTAAAAAAGCCAACATCCTCTACAAATGCAAGGCAGTATTATAGGATTCATTCTGATCATAAGTTACCTGCAAACATCTTTCAAGGAGTCTTTGTTTATTTTGATCTAAATTTGGTTTCCATATAATTAAAAACCAGTTTACTGAGCTGTAGTCTACTCCCATCATATACAATTACCAGATTATTCCTCATATTCTTTCCATCATGTATTTAGAAAACCTTGACATTTAATCTAAAACACCTGGTTTGTGCTGCTCTATTCTTCCTCCCCCTCCACTCCCTACTCACTACATTTCTATTCTGCTTAGGAAAAGCAGCATCTGAGATCTTGTATTCATCATTTAATGTGAAAGATTCCAGATTCCAATCATTTCATAGACACTCCATTTTCTAAGCCTCCCTTTCTTTAACCCCTAAAAATAACATCTTTTTTTTTCCCAGTGCCTCAGTGCTGCTTAGAAACATCATCACTCCCAGCTCTCGCTGTTCCTCCTGCCTGACGTGGCCCCTATGTGTATGAAGAGTTCACTCACACACCACCCGCAGCCTGTACTCAAAGGGCACCTTTCAGTAGGGTCATTCTGGGACAATTGTAAATGTCCTCTCACCCAACACCTTTCCATTCTGCTTTATATTCATACTTCTAATGTCCAATGTGGTTATGTTGGTTTAATTTTTTAGCAAGATCTGAACACACTATTATTTATTAATAAATATTAATTATGCAATTATTAAATATATTAAGTTTTATTACAAAGATTAACATTCTTAAATTCTTTTTTTTTAGAAAGTCATAGTTTAAGTTTTTAAAAATGTTTGTTGTCCACCTCCCCTGTGTGTTCACTGCTGCAGTACAGTCAATACTGGCTGGATGAGTACAGGAGTCTGGCTTAGAAGTGTTCTGCCCACCTCTGCCTCTTGTGTAGCAATGGTTTTGACCTATGGAGCAATCATCCTGTCTTAACAGGGATCGTTTGGTACAGGGATAAAAACACAGTTCTAGGAACCAGGTCAAGTTTTTAATTAAAGTCTATCATTTATAAGCTGTGCAATCCTGGGAACCTCACACAATCTTTCTGAGCTGCAGTTATACTCAGCAAATGGAGATAATCATTTTGGTGGGAAGATAAAGAATGATACATGCAAGGTGCTGGAAATCTGGTCATGTACATCAAATGGTAGCTAACAGCTTCACAAATCACTGTGCTCACCCGGTATTTCACACTTGGCATATGGAGTCTCAGTTATGTCTACAGGAAAACCAAAAAAAGTTCCTCACTTCTCCTTCAGTCTTTCAAGATCGAGCAGCCCAACTTGACCCACCAGCTCAGCCAAAGCCTGACAGCTCAGCCACGCCCTCATCTTACCTTGGTGGCAATGGCAGACACTGCAGCTGTTCTCTTAGCAGTGATGACATTTCCATCTATGACCTTGGAGGGAAGGAGAGACAGTCAGCAAGGTCATCCCCATCCACCCCTTAGACTGACAGATGTGGTTCTGAAAAAGCAGCTCTAGGAAGTGTTACAGAATCCTACAAAATACTTGACCTTGGAAACATATTTGTATTGAAGTCCTCCACTTGTTGATAGGTAATGTTGAACATTTTAGTCTCTAAGCATTGGTTTCCTTGTCTATAGAAACAAACTAATCCCAACCAGTCTGAGGGTTAATGTGAGTCCAAATGCACTGGCCCGTATGGAAACATCCAGTACATGGTGGGCCCTCAGAATTTGCCCCCCCCCTTTTTTTCATGCTCTTAAAACACCAAAGTAAGGGAGGGGGGAGGCTTGTGGAATATGATTGTCATTGACATTTGGGGAGGGAGCGTGGAGTGCTACCTTAGTGATTCTCAACTTATGCTACAATGTGGGGAATCTGTGAAGAAATAGATATTCCAACACCACCCTTAGATCAACTGAATCTGAGTCTCTGAGGGTAGGATGCAGGCATACTTATTTTTAAAAGCTTCTTAGGTGATTCTGCTAGTGAAGGTTGAGAATTATGCATGGATGATGTTAATAATCACTCTTTGCACTGTTGTCTCATAATAAGTTATCCATCCCAGTTGACCCTCAAAAAGTAGCTAGCTGAAGCACCTAGCTACTGAGCAGATTGGGCAAGGAGCTAAGGCCCTGTGGTCAAGTTTCAAAGACCCAGGTCCTACAGGTAGGTAGTTTGGATGGCATCTTAATTGGATGAGCACAGATCAGGTAGAGCTAGCTTTTCTGCTTAGAGTAACAAACATATTCCTTGGGGATCCAGAAATTCAAGGAAGAAGGAAGGAGGATCCATAAGCCAGTTTATAGAACACAGAACACAAGAATTAGAGTACCAGCTCCACGGTAGACAGTCTAGCAGTGATTCCTGGGTCTTTCAGTTACCAGGAGCTCAAGCAAAGTGGTTTCACTAATCCAAGCCTCAGCAACCTCACCAGAAATTGGGAAGGGGAGATAACAAAAACTTTTATTGAGGAATTTGTCATAATTGTATTGTGATCAATAATATCTCCTGCCTGGCTGATAATAAGGGCTCAATAAGTGACAACTGAACAGGCAGTATGGTCTCAAGATGGTAAAGGCTGTGGACTCAGACTGGGCAGGTGTGAAGCCTAGCAATGCCACGAAGATCCTTTAAAAAGTTGGTAGAAAGTAAAATTAAAAGAGAATAATTTTTAAAAGTTTTTTGAGGGGCCAGCGCTGGGGTGTAGTGTGTTAATGCCCTGGTCTGAAGCACCAGCATCCCATATGGGCACCAGTTCTAGTCCTGGCTGCTCCTATTTTGATCCAGCTCTCTGCCATGGCCTGGGAAGGCAGTGGAAGATGGCCCAAGTCCTTGGGACCCTGCACCCACATGGGAGACTCAGAAGAAACTCCTGGCTCCTGGCTTCGGATCAGTGCAGCTCCGGCCATTGCGGCCATCTGGGGAGTGAATCATCGGATGGAAGACCTCTCTCTCTCTCTTTCTCTCTCTCTCTCCCTCTCCTTCTCTCTCTGTGTAACTCTGACTTTCAAGGAAAATAAATAAAAAATCTTTATAAAAAAGTTTTCCGAGATGAACACATACAGTTTTTTTTTTTTTAATAAGATGCATTTCACATGAACTACTTACAGTGCCTTCACACTTACTGGCTACTTCAATCTGGGTACGTTGGCATAGTTGCCCCATGACCCAGCTTCCACATCTGTAAAGTGTGGGTGATGTTATTACCTAATTTATAATGTGGTTTTCAGTATTAAGTGGGTTAACACATGTGAGGTGTTTGGAAAAGTGCCTGCCACCTAAAAAATACCCAGTGAATGTGAGCTCCTGCAACAGGCCACTGCACACAGCTCAGAAAAGACTCCCACGGACCACGGAACACCCTTTCCTCTCCATGTTGACAGGGAGTCATTAAAAATGTTTCCGTCCTACCGGGTTAGTTCAAACTGTGTATCTGAGTCCACGACAAGAACATAGGCAAGAAGGATGTGATCACTGAGTATTATTTCCACACTGCAGCACTCTGGCTGCAGCTGTGGGCTCTGGTGCTGATGGCATCTTTAAGCAGTCATATGAACAGAGACATGGTCACAGATAAGTTTCATTGTCATGGATATCCAATCATGGTGGGGGGAGGCATATGCGGTCATGGTCAGAACTCCCCCTACTCATGGAGGACTAACTTCTCATCTGAGATCTGAAACCAGCCCTCCCCCCCCCCCTCCACCACCACCAGGGAGTTGCTCACCGCCAGCAGGGATCCGTTGCTTGGTTCAAAGAGTAGCACAGTAGCCTGGTGGGAGGGGACAGTGGAGGTGGCGCTGTGTCCCTCATAGAAGGTGACCAACTTGGTGGTCAGAGCATCCTCTGCTGCACTGTAGGCTGGCATGACCCCCAGGAAGCTACAAGGAGAGAGGAGCAGCTTCAACCCTTTCCCATCCATGCTGAGGTCTCCTATCAATTCTCCTCTACCCTCCTCTCTCGCTCCTCCATCACTGCTCCACCGGCACTCTCCCATCTGGCCATTCCTCTGCCCTTCCCTTCCACAGTGTGGCTCTGGATGGGAAAATCATCCCAGCTCTGCTACTTCCGAGCTGTGTCAGCTTGGGAAAGTCAATTAACCTCTCCGGGTCTGCTTTCCACCTGCAAAGCGGTGACATCAGTACCCGCTTATGTGGGGGAATGTGTTGAATTAAACGAGGTGACACCTGTAAAGCGCCAACTTGGCACAGTGGAGAGTGCATGATTAAGTGGCAGTTGCTAATTAGCAATAACTAAGCAAGCCCTCTCTTCCTTTCTCCCAAGCCTCCCCTTAGCGTTCCTCCTCTTCCTCCTTTCCTGCCTCTAGTCCTGGCCTTCCTTACTCATCACCTCCCTTCACCCCCCAGCACCCACCCCGGGGTGGCCGCCTGCACTCACCCCCTGTGCTTGGCCACCGGCACCACGGTGCGCACGGGCTGCATGACCCCTCCGTCGGGGCCGCTGGAGAAGTTGGCCAGGGCCGCCTCCAGGGGCGGGATGAGGAGGCTGGAGCTGCGGAGGTGCTCCTGCACCTCGGCCGCGCTCAAGAACGCTGGCGCCCGGCTCATGTCGCCGCCTACTTTCTACCCTCAGCTTGGGCACTGCGATTTACTTTCCTTTGGCTGTGCTTTATATGAGAGGGCCCCGCGGCGCTGCGGAGACGCCTACCGGTCACTGCCCAGCCTCCCGGGGCGGGGCAAAGCCGCCCCACCCCTCAGGCCTGACTCCGCCCCCTCTGCCCACCCCGACTCCTTAGAGTGCATGGGATCGGTCCCTCCCCCACCACCCCTAGCTAGGGATGGAATCGAGGAAGCAGGCTGGGAGTTGGTATACTTGAGTCCACTTTCTCAATTCCTGTGATCAGCTGTAGTAGCCACATTCCTTGAAATGTTAGTATTTGTCGCAGTCTTGCAGTCTTGGTCGCCTGTCCTGGGGAGAAGTGGTGGGTGAGAAGGGACACAGGATGGAGGGGCTCTCTTACTTTTTAGATTATTGCCTGCTAGGAGATCTTAGATGAAAGGAGACAGAGAGTTCTTAATCACTTGCCTTTCAGTTCTGTCCCTGTCCCCTCCTGGAATCTAATCCCAATAACCCTTTCCCCCACCCCACCGCCACCCTTTTCTCTCAGGCTAATTAACCTAGCTAACCTTCAACCAGGGCAAGGTGTCACCCAAAGAGCCAAAATGCAGGGTCTTTTCTTCAAGGAGTTTCTACCGTACTTGAATTGGAGAAATAACATAGCACAGGCACAACATGTAACTAACGCTGCATAGCAGGAAACCCTCCTTGCCAAATCAGTGCTAAGAAAAGTAAGTGGTTTGGTAAAAAAAAAAAAAAAAAAAAAAAAAAAAAAAATTACTTTGACCTGAAGTGGTCATACAATGGTGTCATAAAGGAGCAAGAAAAACCAACACTTGAAATAACAATAACCACAACAGGTTATTATTGATCTTTACTAAGTACCAAGTGCGTTTTGGTACTAAGTACCAATGCATTTTTTGTACATCATCTCATTTAGTTGTACAACAACCTCTGAGGCATGTAGGTGCCTTGCAGTCTATCTGAAGCTCTGAGAGGGGGAAGAATTTGTTCAAAGTCACCCAGCAAGTCAGCAGAGGTGGCAGGCTTCACCTGTGGAGTTCTAACCATTTAGCTACCCTAGCCAAAAGGAAGGAGGAGGGCATTTCAGGCCAGATGGAGTCCAAGAGTGGAAGGAATGTTGCTCAGTCCTTGGAGCCAGTGAGTTTCCAGATGAGCTGGGGTAGAACAGAGGGGCTGATGCCTAGAAGCAACCAGAGATAGAACTGGAGAATTCTTGAGAAGAGTGATTCTTCAGAAACAGTACATGCTCAAAGAGGTTTAACGTTTAGGAACATGGGTCTTTGTGCCAATGTATGGGATGAAACAGGTGAGCAAGAGGAGAGAAAGGTCAGCAGGTGGGAGTGGTTCCCCAGTACTTTGGGTGGAAGATACATAGGACATTTCTTCAGGAATGGTGACATCATAGTAAAAGACAGTGTAGAAGTACCTTTCAAGAATATGTGCCAATGAAATAAGAAATTATATGGAAAGTATTTAGCATGACACAGAGTAACCACATAATAAATCTACCTCTTATATAGTATTACCAAAGACAGAAGATGGCAGTAGTTGGGAAAAGCTGATTTCACTTTAAAAACAGATAGGTATAAAGAAAAATTGATTCACTGAGAACAAAAAAAAAAAAAAAAAAAAAAGAAGTACTCATCAATCAAACGAATAGATATGAAACAGGAAAGCCAGGTATTTATTTGCTTCCATTGTGAAATAAGGAATTTAACTCTGATTAAATAGTGAGCTCCAGTATTTGAGCAAATCCTGTAGGAGCAGGGCTAGTCTACAAAGTACCTCAAGTCACCTTCTTATAAAGCTTTGAGTGATATCACCCAGGTTTGCAGCAAAGTAGCACTGAGAAAATTGATCTTGGTTACATCAGCTGTGTTGGGACCAGAGGCACTGAAACTAAGTATCTCAAGACTCCAGAGCATTTTAAAAATGAAACTTATGCAATACTTTTAGTCTTGTATAGTATTCACACCATTTGAGCAGGTCAGATAATTCTTAATTGACCACATATAGCAAGAGTTTACCCACCAGGTTCTGTGGTGGCTCCAATACCTCATGACATTTCTGTTATTTATTTATTATACTTTGTTAAAATTACACTTCTCTCTTTGGCTTCAGTTGAGGGTAAATAAGCAAACATAATTAATTCATGTGCTGTTTCAATCTATTCCAATTTGCCTAGAAATAAATGCATGACTACTCAGAAAACACACTGGTATGTGAATTACCTCAAATCACCTCTTTATAAGGCTTTGGGTAACATCACCTAGGCCCTCATAAGGTTTTAGTCGCTAACTTGATGGTCTGTAACCACCTTTGGGAAGAAGTCCTATTAAAGGGAGGGGGAATGGGGTGGGAATGGCTTCTTTCTCCTCCCCAGGCTGGCAGTAGCAGCATTGGTGCTAGGAAGATTGGTTGGTTCAGAATATTAGGTGACCAGCACCAAGGAGTATAAGCTGGTGTTGCGGTGGGGACTGATAAGACATGGATTGCACAATAAACAATACCCTGTCCCTAATACTCCAGAGGAAAGAAGGGTTACTGAGCTCAGACATTACATCACTTGGCTCAGGTTGTAGGGTTAGCACACTGTTGGGTGGTGCATAAATAAGCACCCTTCTATGATATAAAGAACTTTCATCACGAATGGTTGTTGAGAGTTTATTATACATTTATGAAATCATTATATTATCTCCCTACTTTAACTATTGGTGTGATCCACTGCAATTTGTTCCTTCATTTTTATTGGAGTGCTAATACGTTTCAGCTAAAATTCCAGCCTCTGCAGGTAGAGGATTAGGAACTTCAGGTTCAGAGCCCTTCTCTGGGAATTACTAAGCCAGATTGGCTTTCAATCTGAATCTGTCATTGGTACATGCTAGATGATCTTGAACAAGAGACTTAACAACTCTGATCCTGTTTCATCAACTTGTAAAATGAGATATTATCCGTAATATTAGAACAGACCTCCCAGAGTTGTGGTGAGGCATAAATGTGATCATTTTGTCAAGTGTTTAGCAGGTATGTATTTAAAAAGTATTATTAATAAGTAGCATATGAAAAAGTAATGCTAGGTATTGTTGAGGGCTTATTATTAAAATAAGGAAACTACCATTAGTAAGAATGACTTAAAAGACTTACTTGTAAGGTAGGGGCTGGCACCCAGAAAGCTGGTGTAACTGCCCCTTCCCCATTCTCCCCTGGGCCTTGTCCTGGGAGGGCCCAGGGCCTGTGCCTCTGGGCTTCCAGGCTAACTTCCAACAGTCTAGTGAGGAGGTGGTCACTTGCACCTCCCTAGACTTCTGCTGTCACCATACATATGGAGCTGTTACAAGGGCACAGCAAGTCCGTGACTTAGGTACTCACCCACTGCACAAAATACATGGGACATATTGAGTACACAAAATACTCAGGACTCAAGCTAAATAGTAAAATAAAACCGTTTAATGCAATGTGCAAAAAAAGAAAAAAAAAACCCAAATGGCAAACAAAAAAATCCATGAATCATAAAATTTTCAATAGAGCCAGGATCAGAATTTCTGATTTCTCTTTTCACTTCAGGTTTCAATATAGAACCATCATTGGACTTTTATACTCAAAGTATTTTATCTAAAAATTTTAAAAAATATTGTATTGAAACATTTGTCTTCACTGAGTCGCTTGGCCATTTCACTTTGCCGCCAAGGTGCATTTTCACCCTCTAAATTCCCACGTTGCGCAGTGCGCGGTGAGTCAGGAGAAGCGGGAGGATGCCCAGGAAGGTAAGTAAGTGCGGCCGGGGATGGCGGGCTCTGGCGCCGAGGACACCCTCGGGTTGCGCCCTCGCCCGCGCCCGCGCCCGCGCCCGCGCCCGCCGCCCGGCCTCGCGCGCAGCCGGCTCCTCCGCTTCACGCGCGTCCCCAGGCTCGCGCCTTCGGTGGGCGCGCGCGAGGCTGAGCGCGCACAGCGGCCCTCGGGGCGCCTGCGCGGCGGGGCGGTTGGGAGGGCGTTGGGAAGAGGCGCCGCGCGCGGTCGACGCGCGCCCCTCAGCGGCGGAGGCGGTGGTGGAG
The DNA here is from genome assembly GCF_051225735.1 of Oryctolagus cuniculus. Lineage (NCBI taxonomy): Eukaryota > Metazoa > Chordata > Mammalia > Lagomorpha > Leporidae > Oryctolagus > Oryctolagus cuniculus. The sequence goes on along the minus strand of NC_142885.1, from coordinate 55,394,439 downwards.
GTGGCGGTAGCGACTGTTCAGTGGTGAGTGTGCGGGCCGTCCTGGGGGCCCTTCCTCCCTGACCAGTGGTGGCCCTGCTTTGGCCTCTAGGACTGAAAGGACGCCCCCCCCCCCCCCACACCTGACAAAGGCAAAGAGAGACCCGCTAGGGACTTAGGGTTGAGTTTTATTTATTTTCTGGGTCGCAGAAGTTGACTTCCTGAGTGGGGACTGGGTCTTGTGTATCTGGCTGGCTGTTCTGCTGGTCGCGTAGCAAGGGACTGTTTGGGAACCCTTGTCGTGAGTTTTTGATACGGGCCCATGAGCAAAAGAGCCCATCAGGGAATCATTTGCTACTAGCGCGTGTGCGAGAGGACGTTCCCTTCCTAAGCTCTTGGCCCTTTGGACGCCTGACTCCACCTTGCGACGACAACTTTGGCAGGTTGTAACTCAGTGGTCGGATAGAAGGACCTGGGAGGTGTGCTTATATTTTGGCTCTAATCTAGCTGGAACCAACGGGCTTGACCTCAGGGTCTCATCTACTATGTAGAAATAACGTTTTAGCTCTCAGAGTTTTTCTTTTTCTTTTTTTTTTTTTTAGAATTTTTTAAATTTTTTATTTAGTAAATATAAATTTTAAAAGTACAGTTAATGGATTACAATGGCTCCCCCCCATAATTTCCCTCCCACTCACACCCCTCCCATCTCCTGCTCCCTCTTCCATTCCGTTCACATCAATATTCATTTTCAATTCTCTTTATATACAGAAGATCAATTCAGTATATATTAAGTAAAGATTTCATCAGTTTGCACCCACACAGAAACACAAAGTGTAAAATACTGTTTCAGTACTAGTTATAGCATTACCTCACATTGGACATGAAATTCAAATCACATGAATTTAGCTTTTTTTTAAATATATATATATATCCTTTTGAAGTGTATACTTTACTGGCTTTTATTACATTCATAGGACTGGGCAACCGTCGCCACTGTCTACTTCTGGAACATTTTCATTATCTCCCCCCCCCCCCCCAAATAAACCCTGTATTCATTAAGCAGTCACCCTTCATTTCTAGCTTCACCGCCATCCCACATCTGCTTTTTGGTGGCCTAGGTTGTGAATTCTGGACATTCTATAGAAGTAGAATCATATATCACCTTTTGTGTGTAGTGGTTGCCTCCTAGCATGTCTTCAAGGTTTCTGCATGTTGTAGCGTGTGTCTGTACTTCATTCTTTTATAAGGCAAATGATATTCCATTGAGAGATGTACTGCCTTTTGTGTATTTGTTTCATTTGATGGGCTTTTAGGTCATTTTTGACTATGAATAATGTTACTATGAATATTTCTGTGTTTTTGTATGAACATTTGTCTTTTACTCTCCTGGGTACATATCTAGGAATGGAATTGGAGAGTAATTCTATGTTTAACTGAGGAATTACCATGTGTCATGTTACAGTTTTTTCATCAGTGAGTGAGGGTTCCAGTTTTCCAAGTTCTCACCTGTGCTTATTTTACATTTTGCTTTATTGTACTCAGCCTAATGGGATGTGAAGTAGCATCACATTGTGCTTTTAATTTTCATTTTTCTAATAATTTGTTTTGTCAATCATTTTTTCTGTGTACTTAACAGTAATCTGTATAATTTGGAGAAATATTTATTTAGATTCTTGTGTCCATTACTTAATTGGGTTATCTTTTTGTGGTTGAGTTATAGAGTATATATTCAAGATATGAAACACTTATCAGATGTACGATTTGTCAATGCTTTATTTTTTGAGTTATCTTTGCGTCTTCTTGATCGTACTCAAGAACTTTTCATTTTGATGAAGCCTATTTTCTTCTGATGTTTTCTATCTAGGGATGCATTGCTAAATCCAGATAATGAAGATTTATCCTCATGTTCTAAGGGTTTTATTTGTTGTTATTTTTAAAATTTTTAAGAAAGCTTTTATTTAATAAATATAAATTTAATAGGTACAGCTTTTGGATTATAGTGGTTCTTCCCCTCATATCTACCCTCCCACCCCCACTCCCATCCCGCCTTCTATTCCCTCTTCCATCCCATTCTTCATTAAGATTCATTTTTAATTATATTTATATACAGAAGATCAACTCTATACTAAAAGATTTCAACAGTTTTCACCCACACAGACACACAAAATTTAAGCACTGTTTGAGGACTAGTTTTACCGTTAATTATCATAGTACAACTCATTAAGGACAGAGGTCCTACATGAGAAGCAAGTGCACAGTGACTCCAGTTGTTGATTTAATAGTTGACACTCTTATTTATGACGTCAGTGATCACCCAAGGCTCTTGTCATGAGCTGCCAAGGCTATAGAAGCTTCTTGAGTTCACAAACTCTGACATTATTTAGACAAGGCCATAGTCAAAGTGGAAGTTCTCTCCTTCCTTCAGAGAAAGTTACCTCCTTTGATGGCCCCTTCTTTCTACTGGGATCTCACAGAGATATTTCACTTAGGTCATTTTTTGTCAGTGTCTTGGCTTTCCATGCCTGAAATGCTCTCATGGGCTTTTTAGCCGGATCCAAATGCCTTAAGGGTTGATTCTGAAGCCAGAGTGCTGTTTAGGACATTTGTCATTCCTTGAGTCTGCTGTGTGTCCTGCTTCCCATGTTGTATCATTCTCTCATTTTTAATTCTATCAGTTATTATTAGACACTTGTCTTAGTTATGTGATCCCTTTGACATTTAATCCTATCTTTATGATCAGTTATGAACTTTTTTTATTTTTTAAAGGATTTTATTTATTTATTTGAGCGGTAGAGTTAGAGGTAGTGAAAGGGAGAGACCAAGAGACAGGTCTTCCTTCCGTTGGTTCACTCCCCAGATGGCCACAACAACAGGAGCTGCACCATTCTGAAGCCAGGGGCCAGGAGCTTCCTCCTGGTCTCCCGTGCAGGTGCAGGGGCCCAAGGACTTGTGCCATCTTGTACTGTTTTCCCAGGCAATAGCAGAGAGCTGGATTGGAAGAGGGGCAGTCGGGACTAGAACTAATACCCATATGGGATGCCAGCGCTGCAGGTGGAGGATTAACCTACTGTGCCACAGCGCCAGCCCCAATAAGTTATGAACTTAAACTGATCACTTTAACTAGTAAGATGGCATTGGTACCTGCCAATTTAATGGGATTTGGAGTTCCATGGCAAGTTTTTAGCTTTACCCTTAGGGGTAAGTCCAAGGGAATGTGTGCCGAGCTGTACATCTCCTCCCTCTCTTATTCCCACTCTTATTTTTAACAGGGATCAATTTTCAATTGAATTTAAACACCTAAGATTAATTCTGTGTTAAGTAAAGAGTTCAACCAATGGTATTAAGTAGAAAAAGAAAATGCTAAAAAGAATAAAATGCTAAGATGTTCCTCAACAGTCAGGACAAGGGCTGATCAAGTCATTGCTTCTCATAGTGTCAGTTTCACTTCTACAGGTTTTCTTTTAGCTGCTCAGTTGTTACAGATCTGGGAGAACATATGATATTTGGGACTGACTTATTTCAGGAGTTAGGATTTGAACTCAAGCAGCCTATGTTCAGATGCTAGATGCTTGAGAGCTTGTTTGGAAGTTGTAGCAGGGGAGTGCAGCTACTTGTATACCCTTGACCGAAGACTGGTCCTCCTGTAGCGGGGAAGGTCGTCCTCTTCGACCGAGTGTGCAGCTTCAGGAGGGATGGACATAGAGTGGCAAGGAATGAAGGGGACACCTGCCTAGCCACCCAGATCAGCTGAATCAACCTTGGCGACCAATGGGGTGACAGATGTGTGGCCAGATCGCCCTCACATCCATGGACGCTAGATTCTTAATCACTGTACCACACTGTCACAGTTAGGAGGAAAAGGTCATGATTGCTTTGAATTGACCTAATATTTAGCACAGGATATGACACAGACTAGGTAGTAAAAAAAATTAGTTGGTATTCAGCATTGTAATTTGTGAGGCTTTATCTCAGAGCCTATCCAAATAATAAGTGATATGCTGTATTTATATTTTGTATCTTTCTTTTAAAAATTATTTATTTATTTATTTGAAAGGCAGAGCAACAGAAGGAGAGACAGTGAGAGAAACATCTTCCATCCACTGGTGTATTCCTGAAATGGCCACAGCCTCTGGGGCTTGGTCAAGCTGAAACAAGGAACCCAGAACTCTATTTAGATCTCCCCATGTGGGTGGCAGGTATCCAAGCTCTTTGGCCATCATTTGTTGCCTTCTCATGGGAAATAGCTTGAAGCTGGGTTGGAAGAAAAGTAGGCTGAACTTGAACTGACACTCTGATGGCCTGCAGGTATCCCAAGAGGTGCTTAATCCACTACACTATAATGTCTGCTCTTATACTTTTCATCTTTCTTTGTGAAAATAAGCTGCAACTTGCTTATGTTTGCATCACTATTGCCTAATGTCCTCATACATATTAGAAGTCCTTTGGGCATACATTTAATCATTAATATGATGTATAGTATCAGACAAACAGTTATTTCAAGCATTTTTTATTATCTTTCAGAATTGATTAAAAAACAAAACAGGGGCCGGTGCTGTGGTGTAGTGGGTATAAAGCTGCTGCCTGCAGTGCTGGCATCCCATATGGGTGCAAGTTCAAGTCCTGGCTGCTCCTTTTCCGATCCAGCTCTCTGCTATGGCCTGGGAAAACAGTAGAAGATGGTCCAAGTCCTTGAGCCTCTGCACCTGTGTGGGAGACCCGAAAGAAGCTCCTGGTTCCTGGCTTTGGATCGGCATAGCTCCCGCTGTTGCGGCCAATTGGGGAGTGAACCAGCAGATGGAAGATCTCTCTCTCTCTCTGCTTCTCCTTCTCTCTCTATGTAATTCTTTTTTTTTTGGACAGGCAGAGTGGACAGTGAGAGAGAGAGAGACAGAGAGAAAGGTCTTTCTTTTTGCCGTTGGTTCACCCTCCAATGGCCGCCGCGGCTGGTGCACCACGCTGATCTGAAGCCAGGAGCCAGTTACTTATCCTGGTCTCCCATGGGATGCAGGACCCAAGGACTTGGGCCATCCTCCACTGCACTCCCTGGCCACAGCAGGGAGCTGGCCTGGAAGAGGAGCAACCGGGACAGAATCCGGCACCCAGACCGGGACTAGAACCCGGTGTGCCAGCGCCGCAAGGCGGAGGATTAGCCTAGTGAGCCGCGGTGCCGGCCTTCTATGTAATTCTGACTTCAAATAAATAAATAAATCTTTAAAAACAAAAAAACACTGAACAGGGCCCAGTGCTGTGGTGTAGCAGGTTAAGCTGCTGCCTGTATCACCAGTGTCTCATATAGGCACTGGTTTAAGTCTTGCTTGCTCCACTTCTGATCCAGCTCACTGCTATCGCACCTGGGAACGCAGTTGAGGATGTCCCGAGTTCTTGGGTCCCTGTACCGATATGAGAGATCCAGAAGAAGCTCCTGGCTCCTGGCTTTGGCCTGGACCAGACCTGGCTGTTGGAACCATTTGGGGAGTGAACCAACAGATAAAATCAATCTCCCTTTCCTCTTATTTCTGTAATTCCACCTTTCAAATAAATGAAATAAAAGTCAGAGCTGGTGTTTAGCTTAGTAGGTAAGACATCAGGTAAAGTAATTGCATCCCATATTGAATTGCCTGAATTGGATATGAGACCCTAAATCCTGACTAATGTGGACCCTGGGAGGCATAGCAATGACTCCAGCAACTGTATTCCTGCTACCCATTTGGGAGTCTTGGATTGAATTCCTGGTTCCTGGCTTCAGATCTCTCTATTTGTCTGTCAAATAAAAATACAATAGTAGAACAGTGAAATATTTATTTTAATTCATTAAATTTTATATTTTTTCAGGTAACTTAAACTGTATTAAACTTTCTTCCTAAAAGTTGAGCTTCCATTGTTTAAGATCAAATGAGTTCATCATGGCCCATGCAATTTTCAGCCCTCCTCTGGAAAAATTTTCTTTTAAAGGTGAGTGGAGAACTCGTTGGGAAATGGTTGAAAAGGCTAATGAAACCTAAGGGGAATTTTTAAGTAGGATGTTCACTTCATTTCAGCTTCTTTTTTCTTTTGCTCCAAGGTGAGAGGTAGTACTTATTTTTTCTTTTCTTTTAAAGTCACATTTAAAAATTGTACATATTTATGGGTTACTGTACATTATTTCTCCACATATGTGCGTGCATAATGTTTAATTCAGGGCAAAAAAGGTCTGTCTCCTTAAACATTGAACATTTCTTAATGTTGAAGATATTCAAAATAATCTCTTCTAGTTTTTTTTTTTTTTTTGAGAAATACATAGTACATTATCTGCAGTCATCTGACTGTGCAACGGGAGACCAGAACTTATTATTTCTTTTTTTAATTATTACTTCTATCTTATCATAAGTTAATTCCCTTTAGTCAACCTTTTCCCATCCCATCCTATCCTGTGACAACCATTACACTGTAACTTCTGTAAGGTAAGCATTTTTATGCTCCCTTTTGAGTGAGATTGTCTGATAGTTGTCTTTCAGTGCTTGGCTTATTTTGGTTAACATAATGACTTCCAGTTCCTAAATGTGTAGAATACTCATAGGGCCAATCAATAGGATGAATAATAAGTAAAAAAGAAAGACAATCTGGAGAACCACTCTTTTTTTTAACACTTAGAACACAATTTTTATTAATATAAAGGGAAAGATTTAATGTAGTTCTTAAATAATTCTAAGACTATAATTATACTTCCTTCTATCACCTACCCACTCTTCCTTCCTTCCTACCTTCCTTCCTTCCATTACTTTTTATAATTTTTGAAATAGCATATTTAATTTACATTGTAGTCAAAGATTTAATGCTCCATCAAATAAAGAGTTCAGCATGTAAGAAGTAATAGACCATAGTTCAGCAGCAATATAGATAAAGGCTATTAACAGTAATCAAATGAAAAGATGTCAGCTTCACCCATATATAGTAAATCTTAAAATAATCATAGATCATTAAAACTATAGCATATCATTCCTAACCATCTTTTTGACAAAGATATAAGACAAAGTTTGATAAAGTTGCATTTGCAGCAATACCAGTATACAGACATTTCTTTCTTTTTAGTTTTTTGATTTTTAAATTTTAGCTCCCACATATAAGGAAGAACATGAGGTATTTGTCCTTCTGTGTCAGGCTTGTTTCCTTCAACATGATGTCCTCCATTTGCATCCATTTTGATGCAAATGGTATAATTTCATTCTCTTTTTAATAGCTGAATAATATTCATTGTATATATGTACCACATTTTCTTTATCCATTCATCTGTTGATGGATACCTTGGTTGATTCCATGTTTTGGCTATTGTGAACAGTGTTGCTATAAACATGGTAATGCAGATCTCTCTTGGATACAATGTTCATGTCTTATGGATATATACCCAATAGTGGGATTGCCTGATCATATGGCAAGTCCATTTCCAGTTTTTAAAGAAATTTCCTTACTGTTTTTCATAGTGGCTGTATTAATTTACATTCCTATCAGCAGTGTGTAAGATTTTTATTGTAGAATGAAGAGGAATGATATGTTTGTATTGTGTGTATGTTGTGAGTACACAGCAGTATAAATACACATAGATATGTTTTTAGGTTAATTAACACAGTGCTTTCTTTTCTTTTATAGAGGCGGCAGATAGTTGGTTTAGCTGTGGAAATCCTCTTTATATTTCTGTTCTTTGCAATGATTTTGACCTTACGCAGCAATGCAAAAAAGCAGTTTCGTAATGCTTCTACTTTTAACCCTCTTCCTGTGGAACTACCCAACTTCCTTGTGAATACTCCACATAAGTATGAATTGGTATATGTGCCTTCTAAGAGTGAAGTGGCAAAAAATATTATAGAGATGGTGAAAAAGGATTTAAATGTCAATTTTAAAGGTCAGAAATTATAATGTCAAAGTTTTTGTTGAATATGTTAGGGTGCTTCAAACATTTGTGGAAAAATGGAATTAAAAGGTGTTTATTTTGGTGCAAAAGTTTTTTTTTAAATGTTGTGGGATGTGTTTTTTAAAAATTTTTAAAGATTTGAAAGGCAGAGCCACAGAGAGGTAGAGGCAAAGAGAGAGAGAGAGATAGAGAGAGAGAGAGGTGTCTTTGATCTGCTGGTTCATTCCCTAGATGGCCACAATGGCCAGAGCTGTGCTGATCTGAAGCTGGGAGCCAGGACTTCTTCTGGGTCTCTCATATGGGTTCAGGGGCCCAAGGACTTGGGCCATCTGCCACTGCCTTCCCAGGCTGTAGCAGAGAGCTGGATTGGAAGCAGAGCAGCTGGGATTCGAACCAGAGCCCATATGTGATGCCTGCATTGTAGGTGGCGGCTCCACCCACCACACCACAGTGTAAAAGTTTTTTGTTTTTGTTTTTGTTTTTTTTTTTTTTTGCACTGGCCCCAGTGCAAAAGTTTTTGACATGTGTGCATACAGGGGATCTTCAAAAAAACCATGGAAAATGTGTATTATGGAAAAATTGTGCATAGATTTCTCATTTTCCTGGAAGCAGTTTCATCAGCCTGGAACCTAATAGGCAATGGACTTAACTTGATGAAACCAGTCTGTAAAGACTAAAAGAAGTACATGATGCTCTTTGTCTTGAGACAAATAAAAACATAATTTATGAAAACCTACTGTGAAGAGAGAAAATTTGGAGCAATAAGTGCCTATATTAAAAAATAGGAACGTTCTAAAATAACCTAACTTTATACATCAATGAACTAGAAAAAGAAGAAACAATCCAAGATTAGCTGAAAGGAAATAATACACACTGGAACCAAAATAAATCAAGTAGAGCAGAGAAAAAGTAAAGAAACAAAACAGAATTGGTTTCCTGAAAAAAATAAGCAAAAATTACAAACCTTTAGGTAGACTAAGAAAGAAATAGAATACACAAATGAAATTTCGAGGACTCATTACAATAGTTACCTCAAAAATAAAAAGAATCATAAGGGACTATTATAAATAATTATATGAATTTACCAGCAAATCAGATAACCTAAAAGAAATGAATGAATTACTAGAAGTATACAACTTGCCAAGACTGGAATAAAGCCTGCTCAGACCAATAGCAAAGACACTGAAGTAGTAACCAAAACTTCCCTGATATTCAAATAATACCATTCCTTCTTTAGCCCTTCCAAAAAATGAGTGGAAGAATATTTCCAAACATATTCTATGATATAAGCATTGTCCTGATATCAAGTTAATATTTCAGATGAACACAGATGCAAAAATACTCAATATAATACTAGCAAACCAAATTTAGCATGTTAAATAGATTATATGCCATAGCCAAGTAGAGTTTACACCTGGGATGCAATATTGATTTAACATACATAAATCAGTCTGGACAACTGTGGGGGAATGAGAAGGCCGTGCCAAGATGGCCAGTGGCAAGCGAGCATCAGTTACTCAGGAGTGGCTTCAGAAACCCCTGGGAAACCACCTGGCAACGGAGCCTTCCTGGAAACAGGCAGTGATTGGTTAGAGCATAAACTGCTCCTTGACCAGATTGGCTGCCTCGACTATATAAGCTGCTGTACCAACTGAAATAAATGAGTCTGCGGGCTGCTCACCTCTGGCCCGCTTTCTCCCAACTCCCGGGGTCTGTGTGGTGACTCCGCATCTCTTGCCCCCACCACGCTCCTTCTCTCAGAACGAATCCACAGCAACAGACAACGCATTGATAGAATGAAGTATAAAAACAATATGATTATCTGCATGTATGAAAAAATTAAGCATTTGACAAAGTTCAGCATCCATTAATGATAAAAGGTCCAAAAAATAGGCATGGAAGGAAATTTCCTCACCACAACAGAGACAATTTATTGAAAAAATGAACAGATAACATCTTGAGGAATGGAGAAAAACTTACAGCTTTTCCTCTAAGATCCCAAGAAGGATGCCCACTCTCACTACTTGTATTCAGTATAGAGCTTGAAGTACTAGCAGGGACAATCAGACAAGAAAAAAGCAAAAAGGCAGAAGTAAAATTGCCTTTCTTTGCAGATGACTTGATTCTGTGTGTAGAGAACCTTAAAGATTCCATATAAAAATTGATAAATGAATTCATTAAGACTGTAGTATAAACTCAACATATAAAATTAATTCTATTTCTTTATACCAACAATGACTAGAAAAGGAGATCAAGAAGACAATATTATTTACCATGGAATCAACAAGAATAAAATACTCAGGGATAAATTTAACCTAGAATGTGAAAGACCTATATAGAGAAAACAGTAAAATATTTGTGAAAGAAGTTGAAGTCACAAAAATGGAAATATATTCATATTTATGTGTGGGAATAATTAATATTGTTAAGATGTTTCCCAAAGCAATCTACAAATTGAGTTAATCCTATGAAAAATTCCACTGTCATTTTACTGTAGAAAAAGAAAAGACAATTTAAAAATTCATCTGGAGTTACAAAAGATTCTGAATAGCATTTTATTTGAAAGGGAGAGAGAAAGAGTGTGTGTTTCCATCCCCTGTTTTACTCCCAATTGCCTGCAACAATTGGGAATCGACCAGAATGAAGCCAGGAGCCCAGAACTCAATCTGGATCTCCCACATTGGTGTCAGGGACCCAACTGCTTTAGCCATTACCTTCTGCCTCCCAGGGTGTGCATTAATAGGAAGCTTGAATTGGAAGTGGAGCCAGAACTCCAATCTAGGCACTCCAATATGGGATATGGTACCCCAAACAGTGTTTTAACTTTTCACCAATTGCCTGCCTCAGATAAAATCATAAAAAATATAAAAGAAATTTTTATATTTGTTAAAACTAATATTTGCCTATTCCTAAAGTGTAGGATTTGAGAAAATAGAGAATAGAAATGAGATATTTAACTGTCCCTTTTTCATTTATGGAACCTAGATATTTCACTCTTTCTCTTCCTCTCTCCTTTTCTTCCTTTTATTTTTAGTTTGTTTTTATTACTAGCTATGTGTTGTGTTAAGTTTTACCCAAAATTTTTATTAGTTTTAAGCAAAAGGAGTTTATGTAAGCTCAGCCTCCCATATGTTTGTTTTTTATTTTATCTTATTTATTTTTTTGACAGGCAGAGTTAGAGAGAGAGAGAGAGAGACAGAGATAAAGGTCTTCCTTCCATTGGTTCACCCCCCAAATGGTTGCTATGGCCACCATGTGTTTGAAAATGGAAGGGAGCACCTGCCTATGTATCACCAGATTATAAATACACATATGGAGGGACAGATTTCCTGTATTCTGTTAAAAACCAGAGATAGAGAAGACAGCATTAGTAACTTAAAATTGTAGGTCAAATTATATGTTTCTGCTTATATAGCAAATGGACAGTCTTTTTTAAGATTTTTATTTATTTATTTATTTGACAGGTAGAGTTACAGACAATGAGAGAGAGAGATAGAAAGGTCTTCCTTCCATTGGTTCACTTCTCAAATGGCCGCTACGGCCGGCCAGAGCTCTGTGCCAATCCGAAGCCAGGAGCCAGGTGCCTGCTGGTCTCCCATGTGGGTGCAGGGGCCCAAGCACTTGGCCCATCTTCCACTGCCTTCCCAGGCCACAGCAGAGAGCTGGACTGGAAGAGGAGCAACCGGGACTAGGACCCAGCGCCCACATGGGATGCAGGTGCCACAGGCAGAGGATTAACCAAGTGAGCCATGGCGCCAGCCCCAAGGACAATCTTAATATTTTTCATTTAATGGATACAAATACAGATATATTTTCACAAAATTATAACCAGTGTGCAGTAGAATCATTGTAATTTCAATTTGATTTAATTCTGATTATTGATTTAATTGAACACATTTTCACAATATCATTGGATATTTGGATATCCTGTTTTGTTTTGTTCTGTGACAAGCCTGTTAAGATTTTTTGTTAATTTTAATTTGTTCTTTTTGCATTATAGGAGTTATTTACATATTTATTGTTGATTGTAGATATTGCTTATAAGCTGTCTCATTCTGTGTGTTGCCTTTCTACTCTTAGTGGTATCTTTTGAAGAACAGTGATTGCTAATTTTAGTAAAGCCTATTTTGTCTATCTTTTTCAAGTTTAAAAAAAATTTCCCTACTTCAGATTCATGAAGATATTCTATATTAGCATGTGGGAGGCTGTTTTTGTTTTGTGTATATACACTGTCTAACTAAATTTCTTTTATACTGTTTACCAGAATTTGTTTTTATGTTATATGTTTATCTTGTTTTTGTGTACCTCATATGGTCAAGGTGGTCAGTGATGTCAATGTTTAAGTAATACTGTTTTGAAATTTATAGTATAGGATTTATGCTATTCATAGTAAAGCTTGATCATAAGACATTTGACATATGTGTGGATAACTTAGATTTTTCTCTTTACAGTTCAAGGCTTTGCTTCAGAAAAAGAGTTTGAGAGTTACATTAAGCGTGAAAAGTCTGCTCGTGTACTGGCTGCTGTTGTGTTTGATCATGACTTCAAAAATGACCAGGATGGCTTGCCACTTCAGGTGAGAAAGTTTTATATAAAGAACTAATAATAATATTCTTTAGATTTCAGGGATTTAATGGGAGATACAGGTAGCAACTCCATTTTGTAAATTGGAAAAATTGTAATTTGCCCAAGAGTATAACTCCTTGTTTATAACAGAATAGGAATTTGAATCTAGCTCCAACTTATTTTGATACCTGTGCTTCTTTTTTAAAATATTTATTTGTTTATTTATTTGAAAGTCGGAGGGAAGGAGGGAGGGAGGAAAGGTGGGAGGAAGGGAAAGAGACACAGAGAGAGAGAACGAGAGAGCGAGAGCGAGAGAGAGAAATATCTTCCACCCACTGGTTCATTCCCCAGATGGCTGCAGCAGCTTGGGCTGGGCCAGGGCTGAAACCAGAAGCCAGGAGTTTTTCCCAGGTCTGCAGCATGGGTTGCAGAGGCCCAAACACTTGGACCATCTTCTGTTGCTTTTCCAAGGCCATAATCAGTGCACTGGATCAGAAGTGGAGCAACTGGGATGTGAATCGGTACCCGTATGGGATGCCAGCATTGTAGGTGGCTTTACCTGCTACACCACCATGCCGCCCCCCCAACTTATTGTAATACTCGTTCTTTTAACTATTACATTATGTTGAGAAAACTATGTCTGCTACCCAAAAATCGTATACTGGTGGAAAATATAGTGATAGGAACTTCAGCTAGTAAAGAGTTTAACTTCCCCTATCTATCTGACTATACAGACGCTCTGAGCCTGCAAATAGTTGGTAGGAAAATAATAATATAGCCAGGTAATAAAAAGCTAATTCTAGGGCTGCTGCTGTGGCATAGCAGGTAAAATTGCTGCCTGCAGCACCAGCACCTCATGTGCACTGGTTCAAATCCTGGTTGCTCCTCTTCTGATCTAGCTCTCTGCTATGGCCTGGGAAAGCAGTGGAAGATGGCCCAAGTACTTGGGCTCCTGCACCTGTGTGGGAGACCTGGAAGAAGCTCCTGGCTCCTGGCTTCAGACTGGCCCAGCTCCAGACATTTCAGCCATTTGGGGAATGAACCGGCAGATAGAAGACCTTTTTCTATCTCTCCCTTTCTCTGTAACTCTACCTCTCAAATAAATAAATAAATAAATAAATCTTAAAAAAATACAAGCCATTGTAATCCATAAGCCGTACTTTGGAAATTTATATTCATTAAATAAAAGTTAAAAAAATAAAATAAAAAAATCAAATTAAAAATGAACCATAATGAAGAAGGTGATGGGAGAGGGAATGGGAGGTGGGATGGGAGCTGGGGGAAGGGTTATGGGGGAAAGAACCACTATATTCCTAAAGTTGTATCTATGTAAAAACGTATTCATTAAATAAAATTAAAAAAGAAAAAAAAAAACACTTGTTCTTTTGAGTGAATTAGATTTAATTATTTTCCTAAAATCTTTAGTAAAAACTCAGTATCAGGTATATTGCATCAGAATTAGGACATCTTGGGGCCGGCACTGTGATGTAACGGGTAAGGCAGCTACCTGCAGTGCCAGCATCTCCTATAGGCTCTGGTTTATGTCCCGGCTGCTCCACTTCCGATCTGCCTCTCTGCTATGGCATGAGAAAGCAGTAGAAGATAGCCCAAGTCCTTGGGCCCCTGCACCCACGTGGGAGACCTGGAAGAAGCTCCTGGCTCCTGGCTTTGGTTTGGCACAGCTTCAGCTGTTGTGGCCAATTGGGGAGTGAACCAGCAGATAGAAGACTTCTCTCTCTCTCACTCTCTCTCTCTATCTCTGCCTCTTCTCTCTGTGTGTAACTCTGCCTTTCAAATAAATAAATAAATGTTTAAAAAAAAAAGAATTAGGACATCTTGGGCTTGGCACTGTGATTAAGCTGCTGGCATCCCATAAAAGAGCACTGGTTTGATTTCTGGTGGTTCCCCTTGCAATCCAGCTCCCTGCTCATGCACCAGGGAAATATTATCTGAGTACTTGAGTCCCTGCCACTGATGTGGGTGACCCAGATTGAATTCCTGGCTCTGGGCTTCTGCCCGGCCCAGACCTGGCTATTGTGGAATGAGGCAGTAGATGGAAAATCTCTTTCTGACTCTCCCTCTCTGTCACTCTGCTTTTCAAATAAATAAATCTTTTTTTAAATGAAGTCATCTACAGATACTGAGGAAGATTGAGTTATCCCTCAAAGAAGACATAAATTGTGCTTTGAACATGGAAAATGGTGTATTGCTTAAACAGCTTTGAGGCAAGTTGTGTAGTGTGAGAAGTGCCCAAACTACAGTGTGTGCAAAGAGCCGAATCTTGAATTTAGATATGTTTGCTAATGGATGGAAGTAAAAAAGATTAGTAACTGGTAGGAGAGTAGGTATTCCTTCTTTCTGCCCCATTCCCTTCTCACTCTTTCTGTATGTATGTATTTCATTCAAATTGCTATTCCAGAAGTGTCTGCTGATATTGATAAAGGATCATTGGTATACATAAGACTTCTGGCTTTGTATTTACAGTTGCAAGATTCATTGTTTATTCCTTGGGTCTATCGTTTGGAATGGATTCTGGACAATTTTTCCTGGGTAATTTTCCCAGGTGCCTGTACTTTTCCCCCACAATGTACTAAAAAATTTCTTATCTATGTTTTCTTACTTAATGGGTAATATAGATCCTACTATAACCACCAGCTCTTCTGTAGTTCAGCTGATTTTCCTGTACAAGACTTTTTTCCTTTCCTTCTTAAAAAAGATTTATTTTTATTTATTTGAAAGAGAGAGAGAGAGAGAGAGAGAGAGAGAGAGAGAGAGAGAGATCTTTCATCCTCTGGTTCACTCCCCCAAATAGCCACAATGACTGGGTTTGGGCCAGGCTGAAGCCAGGAGCCAGGAACAACTTCTAGGTCTCCCATTTGTTTACAGGGGCCAAAGGACTTGGATCATCTGCTGCTGCTTTTCCCAGGAGCATTAGCAGGGAGCTGGATTGGAAGTGGAGCAGCCAGGACTTGAACCTGTGCCCATATGGGATGTGTGTACTGCAAGTGGTGGCTTAACCCATTATGCCACAGTGTGGGCCCCAAGACTTAATCTTTCTATATGGGTAACATAATGATCTATTAATAACACAGAAAAGATTTCATCACTGTCCTGCTTTAAATATGTTAGGTGTTTCCTTTTACCTATGGAAGGTCCTTTGTGTGGGATTTAAGACCCTCAGCTACCTCCTACTCCTCCTTCTCTTCCCTCTCCCCCTCCTCCTTCTTCCCCTTCCCTTCTTTCTTTCTGCCTCTCTTTGTTCTTTCTTTCTCTCTCTCTCTTTCTTCCTCCCTTCCTTTCTTCCTCCCTCCCTCCCTCTTTCTCTCTCTTTCTCTTTCCTCCCTCCTTCCCTCCCTCCCTTCCTTCCTCCTCTCTCTTCTTTCTTTTCTCCTTCTTCCTTCTCCTTCTTCTCCTCATCCACCACCTCCTCCTCCTCTTCTTTCTTCTTTCATCTTAATTTTTTCTTCTTTCTTCTACAGAGAGAGGGAGAGCAGAAGAGAGAAAGAGACAGTTTTATATGCTGGTTGACTCCCTACATGGCCTTGGTAGCCTGGACCAGGAGCCAGGAATTCCATCAGTGTTTCCCATATGGGTGGCAGGGCCCAAGTACTTGGTCCATCTTCTGCTGCTTTCTCAGGCATATGAGCAAGTCACTAGACAGCAAGTAGAACAGCCAGGATTGAAAAAGGCACTCCAGTATGGGATGGCAGCTTCATAGACTGTGGTTTAACCCACTGTACCACAATGCCAGCTCCAGTTGCTTGGTTTCTACAAACCTCTCCAGCCTTATATGGCCTTTTCTTTCTTGGAACCCTATGCTCTAGTAGTAACGAACCAGTAGCAGCTTCCTGGATGCACTGCTTTATTTTTTGCATTTCTTCCTCTGATTATGCTCTTTTGTCTCTTTGAGTAACTCATTAGTTCTTTTTCTTGCTCTGAATACTATATAAAGACTTCCTCTCTCTCTTCTGTGTCTCTGTTATACCTTGTTAGTTCCTTGAGGTTAAGGATTATGTATTAATATTTAAACATGCTGTAGCTACTTAAAACTTGGTGTTAAGTAAATGAATATGTGTATGTTTGCCTTGACTTAGTGTGTCTGCCTGGTCTTTCTGATCTTATTGTTTTCTCTGTTTTGACTCTGTTATACACTTTCAGCAAACCAGTCTGTTAGTTCATTTAATTACTGATGTCCACTATGACTTTGAAGTTTACTCAGATCTCTAGATATATAGTTATATTTTCATTCAATATTTAAAGTAGGTGATATTCCACATTCAAATTTTATCACTGCTACTATTAATACATATAAGATATTTTTCTCTTATTTGACATTCACTTTTTGAAGGAGATATTTTTGCTGTACTATAATCTGCTGATATAATAGGAAAGGAAATTAATATTCTTTTTTGTAAATTGACTCATGTTAGTCATCTATATAAAAATGAAAGTTCTGACTTATGAATATCGTGTGGAGTAATGGAGCTAGTGAACAAATCCATCACCTAAAATATTCACCATATTTTGGTGAGAATATTTAACATTTACTCTGTGAACTAGTTATTAACTATGTTCACTATGCTGTGCAAAAGGTTTATTAAAAAAAAAACTATTCCTCCTGTCTAAAGCTTGATACCCTTTTACTATCATCTCCCCATTCATTCTACCCTCCACCACTATACTCCTAGCTCCTCTAAGTTCAATTGTTTTAGATTGCATGTATAAGTAGAAAACGTGGTATTTGTCCTGTGCCTGGTTTATTTCACTTAGTGTAATGTTTTCCAATTCTGTCCATGTTTTTTAAAAAATGACAGAAATTTTCTTTGAAAAGGCTTTGTAGTATTCCACCATGTCCATACACAGCATTTTCTTTATCTGATTCCATGACTTGGATATTGTGAATAAGTATGGCATCAGTATTGTAAATCGTGAACATGAGAGTGCAAGTGTGTCTTTGAGACACTGCTTTCACATATTTTGGATATATACCCAGCAGTAGCATTGCTAGATCTATAGTAATTCTATTTTTCATTTTTGAGGAACCACCACACAGTGTCCATAGTATTTGTACCAATTTACATTCCCACCAACAATTCCCCATTTCCCCATGAACACTTGCTATACTTGTTCTTTTTGATAATAGTCATCCTTGGGCCACTGCACCCACATGGGAGACCTGGAGGAAGCTTCTGGCTCCTGGCTTTGGATCGGCACAGCTCCGGCTGTTGCGGCCAACTGGGGAGTGAACCAGTGGATAGAAGACTTCTCTCTCTGTCTCTACCTCTCTCTGTAACTCTGTCTTTCAAATAAATAAAATAAAAAAATCTTAAAAAAAAAAGAGATGGTAGTCATTCTGACAGGCTTGAGATCATACCACACTCTGGCTTTAATTCTCATTTTACTAATAATTATTGATGTTGAGCATTTTCCATATATCTGTTGGCTAATTTATATGTATTCTTTTAAGAAATGTCTCTTGTCCATTTCTAACCAGACTGTTTGTTTTTCTATCTATATATTTGTTTGAGTTCTCTATGTATTTAGGGTGTTAACTTCTTGCAAATTTTTTTTAATCTTCAGATTGTGTTAATTTCTTTCTTTCTTGTGCAGGAGATTTTCTGTTGATATAATCTCATCTATCTATTTTTCCTTTTGTTGCCTCTGCATATGAGGTCATATCCAAAAAAAAAAAAAATCATTGCTCAGATCAGAGTTATGTAGCTTTCCCACCATGTTTCCTTCCAGCAGTTTTGAAATTTCAGGTCTTGTCATTAAATCTTTTATCTACTTTTAATCAATTATTTGTATTTACTGTGTGTTAAAGGTCTTATTTCATTCTTTTGCATATAGATTCTCAGTTTTCTCAACACTATTTATTGAACAGACTGTTCTTTTTTCACTAATGTACATTATTAGTTGTTAATAAAATTTTTTAAAAATATTTAAGGAGACAGAAACGCTAACTACCTTGATTTGATCATTACACAGTACATATACGTAATGAACCATCACACTGTATACACTTTAACTTTTTAAAAGTAAATTTATCGGGCCAGCGCCACGGCTCACTAGGCTAATCCTCTGCCTTGCAGCGCCAGCACACCGGGTTCTAGTCCTGGTCGAGGTGCCGGATTCTGTCCTGGTTGCCCCTCTTCCAGGCCAGCCCTCTGCTATGGCCCGGGAGTGCAGTGGAGGATGGCCCAAGTGCTTGGGCCCTGCACCCCATGGGAGACCAGGAGAAGCACCTGGCTCCTGGCTTTGGATCAGCGCGAAGCGCCAGCCGCGGCGGCCATTAGAGGGTGAACCAACGGCAAAAAGGAAGACCTTTCTCTCTGTCTGTCTTTCTCACTGTCCACTCTGCCTGTCAAAAAATAAAAAAATCAATTAACCATGGATGCAAGGGTTCATTTCTGGGCTTCCTATTCTATTACATTGATTGATTTGTCTATTTTTATGCTAATTCCATTCTACTTTAATTATTATTGCTTTGTAGTATAGTTTGAAATCAGGCAGTGTGATGCCTCCAGCTTTGTTCTTTGTGCACATGATTTTCTTGGCTTTTTTTTTTGGTCTCCATATTGTGGGGAGCAACTGGGAGCAACTCGGACTAGACTAAGTTACTGGAATTAAGACTTATTCTGTGCATCTGCTCTCCCACAATATGGCGCTGAGAAGGGAGTAACAGCTTCTACACAGCTGCCTCCAGTTCAACCAATAAACTGTAGGACCTGCTCCTGATTGGAGGAGAGCAGCGTACTCGGCGTGTGGATAGCAGAGTTGGGATTGGTGGAAGAGGACTATAAAGGAGGAGAGAGACAACATGCACCAGGGAACATCTATCTGAAGGAACACCTGAGCAGCCCCCGAGAGAGCCGGCCGGTGGTGTGCCGCTCCCCCGCGGAAGTGGGGAAAGTGGCAGGGGGAACCGCCCTTCCACGGAGGTGGAAAGGACGGTAGCCAACCCGGGAAGAACCAGCAGCAAACCCGGGGAGGGCCGAGCAGACGAAAGAACAACGCAAGGTCCTGTGTCGTTCCTCCACGAAGACGGGGAGCGACATAATGGTGCCGTGACTCGGATATGAAGCCTAGGCAGGGTTTAGTGTCGTTCCTCCACGAAGAAGGGGAGCGACACATATGAATTTTGTTTTTTCTATTTCTATGAAAAATGATATTGGAATTTTGAAAGGGATTGCTTAGAATCTGTAAATTGCTGTGGGTTACATGAATACTTTAACAATATTAATTCTTCCAAACCATGAACATAGGATTCTTCTTATTTATGTCTTCTTTAGTATCTTTCTTTAAATGTTTTATAGTTTCCACTGTATAAGACTTTCATCTCCTTGGTTAAATTTATGTGTAGGTATTTTTTGGGTACCTATTGTAAATGTGTTTGTACTCTTGATTCCTTTTTTTTTCATAGTTCATTGTTAATGCATAGAAATACCACTTATTTTGTGTAATTTTGTTCCATGAGCTTTACTGTTTGTATTTATTAGTTCTAATAGTTTTTGGTAGATTCTTTATATTCTTTTTTTTTTTTTTTTGACAGGCAGAGTGGACAGTGAGAGAGAGAGAGACAGAGAGAAAGGTCTTCCTTTAGCTGTTGGTTCACCCTCCAGTGGCCGCCACGGCCGGTGTGCTGTGGCTGGCACATCGTGCTGATCCGAAGGCAGGAGCCAGGTGCTTCTCCTGGTCTCCCATGCAGGTGCAGGGCCCAAGGACTTGGGCCATCCTCCACTGCACTCCGGGGCCATAGCAGAGAGCTGGCCTGGAAGAGGGGCAACCAGGACAGAATCCGGCACCCCAACCAGGACTAGAACCCGGTGTGCTGGCGCTGCAGGCAGAGGATTAGCCTACTGAGCTGTGGTACTGGCCAGATTCTTTATATTCTTTATATATATTTATATTCTTTTTGTATATTATATATATAAAATCAGCATCAGCAATAATTTCTTTTTTTTCCAACTTTTATTTAATAAATATAAATTTCCAAAGTACAGCTTTTGGATTATAGTGGCTTTTCCCCCCATAACCTCCCTCCCACCCACAACCATCCTATCTCCCACTCCCTCTCCCATCCCATTCTTCATCAAGATTCATTTTCAATTATCTTTATAGAAGATCAACTTAGTATATACTAATTAAAGATTTCAACAGACTGCACCCACACAAACACACAAAGTATAGAGTACTGTTTGAGTAGTAGTTTTACTGTTAATTCTCATAGTACAACACATTAAGGACAGAGATCCTACGTGGGGAATAGGTGCACAGTGACTCCTGTTGTTGATTTAACAATTGACACTCTTATTTATGATGTCAGTAATCTCCCGAGGCTCTTGTCATGAGCTGCCAAGGCTATGGAAGCCTCTTGAGTTCACAAACTCTGATCTTATTTAGACAAGGCCATAGTCAAAGTGGAAGTTCTCTCCTCCCTTCAGAGAAAGGTACCTCCTTCTTTGATGGCCCATTCTTTCTGCTGGGATCTCATTCACAGAGATCTTTCATTTAGGTCATTTTTCTTGCCACAGTGTCTTGGCTTTCCATGCCTGAGAAACTATCATAGGATTTTTAGCCAGATCCGAATGCCTTAAGGGCTGATTCTGAGGCCAGAGTGAATAGCAGTAATTTCATGTCTTCCTTTCCTGTTTGAAGGCTTTTTGTTTATTTTCCTTGTCTAATTGCTCTAGCAATCTTCCAATACTGTGTTGATTAGATGTGGCAGGAATAGCCATTCTTGCTGTGTTCTGAATATTAGAAAAAAAGTTTCATTTTTTTCACTGTTGAATATAATATTAGCTGGGACTTATCGTATGTGGTCTTTGTTATATTGAAGTATATTCATTCTATACATAACTTGTTGAGAGCTTTTATAATGAAAGGACATTGAATTTTGTCAAAATCTTTTATTGTATCTATGAGATGATCACATGATTTTTGTCCTTCATTCTACTAATGTGATAAATTACATTTATTGACTTGGATTTGTTGAACTATTCTTGCATCTCAGGGATAAATCTCACTTGATCATTTTAATATGTTGTTATGTTTGGTTTCTAGTATTCATTGAACATTTTTATATTTGTCATCCCCAAGAAAGTTGGCTGTTGTTTTCTTGTGATGTCTTTGTCTGGCATTGGTATCATAGTAATATTGTCTCATAAAGAGAATTTGGAAACAGTCTTACCTGTTTATTATTTATTATTTTTATTCCATTTTTTGAGTAGTTTGCGGATTCTCAGTATGAATTCTTTAATTGTTTGGTATGATGTAACAGTAATACATGCCATAAGGTTCTAGGTCTTTCTTTTAAAAATTTTAAAATCTTCAGTTTATTTGAAATGCAGAAAGACAGAGAGATGGAGTTCCTCTATCTTCTGGTTTACTTTTCAAATGACTACAGCAGCCAGACCTGGGCCAGGGTGAAGCCAGGAGCCCAGAGCTCCATTTGGATCTCCCTTGTGGGTGGCAGAGACCCACTTACTTGAGCTGTCATCTGCTGCCTCTCTGGATGCACATTAACAGGAAGCTGGATCCTGAACATAGGAATTGGGACTTGAACCAGGCACTTCAGTTTTGAATGTAGATATCCCAAGGGCAACTTAAGTCGCCGGGCCAAATGCCCATCCTTCTAGTTGTTCCTTGACAGGAGACCTTTTACTAGTTAACGGTATTATTATTTATTATTGATCTGTTTAGATTTTCTGTTTCTTAATGATTAAGTCTTATAGGCTTTATGTGTCTTGGAATTTATTTTTCTAGATCATCTAAGTTTTTGACACAGAATTGTTCACATAGCCTCTTAGGATACCTTGTCTTTCTGTGGTATCAATTGTAATAATATTCTCTTTCATTATTTATTTTCATTATTTATTTCCTCTCTTTTATTGTAGATAAACACTTTTCAACTTTGTCTTTTCCAAAAACCAATTCTTATTTCTGTTGATTTTTTTTTTTGACAGGCAGAGTGGACAGTGAGAGAGAGAGACAGAGAGAAAGGTCTTCCTTTTGCTGTTGGTACACCCTCCAATGGCTGCCGCGGAGGCTGGCGCACTGCACTTGATCCGATGGCAGGAGCCAGGTACTTATCCTGGTCTCTTAATGCATTTTAAGTTCAGCTCTGTGGACAACACAGATGATTCCGGCTTTTTCCCAAAACAAAGTGATCTTGTCTGTGAGGAGCTGATGGCTGTTCATTCTGTGGTGGGATGGGTGCTGAAGTGGTGAGGCCAGGGCATCTTCGGCTGGCTGACAGGGTCACAGCAGAAAGTCTGTCTCAGCAAGACATGAGAACGACAGCTGCGGTCCTCTTGTTGGTTTTAGGTTTGTTGGGAACTACACTCTGCATAAGAAAGCTGGGACTTCCTGGTGGTCCCGCTAATGATTTCTATATTTCTAATTTTACAGAAGAGCGCTTGGTCTCATAATTCCCAAAATGTCCACTGCTTGGTAGGATTTTAAGCATAATGTTATTTAGGAGAAGGTGTTGATGCTTTATGTGAGGTTGAGCTGTTTGTGGAAAAGAATTAAAAGGCAACAGGCTCCCTGGTATATACTTCCCACTAGAACAAAGATAAATGTTATTAAAGCTTTAATTCAATATGTACTACAAATACAACAATGGTTAGGATGACAAAACTGTGGAAATGGTCTAAGTGAACCTTTAGATAAGTACAATAAAGAAATTAAAGAGGGGCCGGCTCTGTGGCACAGTAGGTTAATCCTTTGCCTGTGGCGCTGGCATCCCATATGGGCACCAATTCTAGTCCTGGCTGTACCTCTTCCAATCCAGCTCTCTACTGTGGCCTGGGAAAGCAGTAGAAGATGGCCCAAATTTTTGGGCCCCTGCACTCGCATGGGAGACCAGGAAGAAGCACCTGGCTCCTGGCTTCAGATCGGCGTAGCTCCAGCCGTTGCAGCCATCTGGGGAGTAAACCAATGGAAGGAAGACCTCTCTGTCTCTCCCTCTCACTGTCTGTAACTCTACCTCTCAAATAAATAAATTTAAAAAAAAGGAAAGAGTTACAGAAATAATTGCAAAAGAGGGGATACATTTTGAAAAGGGCCTACTTTGAACATTGGGGCTTCTAGTAAAGATTAGATTAGGAAGGTAATATTCTATCTTGTGTAACCAATTTCTGCATATCTCAGCAACACTCTAGGCCTTGGCTTGTGAGGGCAGCCCATTGTCTTGCACCTGTCTGTGATTGTAACCCATGCTCTGAATATGCCCTTGAAAATCAAAGAAGTTGTAACTAGATGTAGACATAGAATTTAGAGGGAACGTAAAATACAAGGTCAATGGTTCTAAGAAAATGGACAGCAGACTTGTTATTGTAAGAAGAAAGAATCATTATGTGACTTATGATATAAAAATAAAGTCTACTGCTAGAGAGCTAGAGCCACGCCTTCAGCTTTGCTGTGAGTGTGTCTCTCATTTCTTCCTACATCGACACCTCTCACACCTTTGGGAACCCCTGGACCTGTTGGAGCTGGACTCCAGCGGTGAAGCCTGGGATCTGTTATTTTCATGTTATTGGTGTCACTGTAATAGACTTTTGGTGTTCACTCAGTAGACATACTGATTCTAGGTCTAGAAAAATATATTCACAATGATGATCAAGATGCCACTATTGTGTAACTCAGAAGCAAAATGTCATAAAGTTCACAGGGGACAGATAAAACATGTTGATTTTGCTTTTTGACTGTAATTTCAGCATGCTTGGTTTGCTATTTGTCCTATATTATAGTAATAGTGTTGTTTCTCATGATTCACAATCCTAAATTGTTCATACTGTCCAAGAAACAATTTAAAAGTTTGTGTTTTATTTTCCTTTCACTATTAATATTTGGTTTTCAATGTTCATTGGTTTAAATGTTTGTTTTCTATTGTTCATTTTAGGTAACATATCACTTGCGTTTTAGTAATTACAGTTCTGTCCCTGCTAGCCGACAATCAGAAGGCTGGAAAACATCTTTTCTCTTTCCAAGAATACCTACACTAGGACCCAGGAACCCAAATAAAAGTGATGGAGGAGATCCTTGTGAGTAGATCTATAAGCACACTGTTACATTACTACTTTTGTTGCATGTGGGTAGTACGTATATAATTCATTTCTTTCAACATGTGAAAAAGTTGTTTATTGTAACAGTAAATTTTTCAATTTATTTTTAATTAAGCATATAGAGAATTTTATACATTTTAAAATTGTCTTTTTATTATTGTAAATAATTTCCTAAACTTTGTGTATCTGTGCATTTATATAATCTTAGGTACATTTTCCATCTGCTGAATGGACACATATTTTATATATTAACATGGCCTGCATTCTATATACTTTTGAGCTGAATGATTTTTAATTATGCAATGGCAATTTTAAATTCTTTTTCAGTTGTACAAATTATGTAGAAGAAAAAAAACCAATAAGGGCTTCAAGTTTAATATTTCTGATAATTTTCTTTAAGGAATTAATCAACAGAAGATGAAAACTACATGTAGTTTAACATTATCAGTAAAAAAAAATGTAAACAGTCAAAATAGTTTGTATTCTGGATCCAGTTAAGAATATGATAAATCAGGGGCCAGCACTATGGTATAGTAGGCTAAGTCTCCTGTGGTACTGGCATAACATATGGGTACCAGTTTGTGTCCTGGCTGTTCCTCTTCCATTCCAGCTCTTTGCTTATGGCCAGGGAAAGCATTGGAAGATGGCCCAAGTGCTCAAGTCTTGCATCAGTGTGGGAGACCCTGTGGAAGCTCCTGGTTATTGGATTCTGATCAACTCAGCTCTGGCTGTTGTGGCCATTTGGGGCATGAACCAGCAGATGGAAGACCTTTCTCTCTGTCTTTCCCTCTCTCTGTCTGTAATTCTACTTTGCAAACAAATAAATAAATCTTAAAAAAGAATATGATCAATCATTTGACAGACTATAAAGTAGCTATTAAAATTAATGTTTACTTTAATAGTATGGATATTAATATTTCTCCTTATACATGAACATGGAAAGTCTTTCCACTATTTGTGTCTTAAATTTCTTTTCAGCAGTTTTGTAGTTTTCAGTATATTTCTTTAATTTCCTTCATTAGCTTTATTACTAAATATTTTATTCTATTTGATGTTACTGTAAATGAGATTGTATAATTTTCTTATTTTGAATGTCATTTCTATTTTAAATTTACATTATTTTATTAATATAAAGAGAACAAATTTCATGTTCGTAGACACAATTCTAGTTCATAGTTCATAGATACAATTCTAAGAATATGCAGATTTATATGTCCAGTGTATAGTGGTGTCTTAATCTGTTCTAGATCTATAATAAAAAAAGACAGATTGGGCAATTTGAAAATAATAGAAATTTATTTCTTACAAATCTGAAGTCTGGAAAGTGTAAGATCAAGGTGCTAGAAATTCCATATCTAGTAAGGGATTGTTACGTGCTGCAACCTGGTACCTTGTTACATCCCTTTGATGGAATGGTCACTGGATCCTTGTGGGGAGCAACTCAGATTAGACTAAGTTACTCGAATTAAGACTTATTCTATGCATCTGCTCTCCCACAATATGGCACTGGGAGAGGAGTAAACAAGCTTCTATGCAGCTGCCTCTCGCCAACTTGAGTGATGACCTGCAGGAGCTGATCCTGCTCCTGATTGGAGGAGAGCAGCGTACTCGGCGTGTGGGTAGCAGAGTTGGGATTGGTGGAAGAGGACTATAAAGGAGGAGAGAGACAACATGCACCAGGAACATCTAAAGGGAACACCTGAGCAGCTCCCGAGAGAGCCGGCCAGCAGTGTGCCACTCCCCCGCGGAAGTGGGGAAAGTGGCAGGGGGAACCGCCCTTCCACGGAGGTGGAAGGGACGGTAGCCAACCCGGGAAGAACCAGCAGCAAACCCGGGGAGGGCCGAGCAGACAAAAGAACAGCACAGGGTCCTGTGTCGTTCCTCCACGAAGAGGGGGAGCGACAGATCCTCACATGGTGGAAGGGGAAAAGGGCAACAGGGACTAAGGCACTGTGTTAATACATTTTCCACTAGTATAACAAAGTTCTTGAGGCAGACTACTTTATAAATAAAGGAGGCTTATTTTGGTTCATGATTCTGGAGATGCAACATCTAGGAGTCCCCTCTAGTGTTAGCTTTCTTGCTGGCAGTATTTAGGTGGCGTAAGATCCCATGGCAAGAGACAGGGAACACAGTGTGTGTGTGTGTGTGTGTGTGTGTCTCCTTAGAAGGCCCCTACAATTCAGTTATGGTGACTGAACCCTAATGGCCTTTTCTAATTGAATCATTTCCCAAAGACCCACCTTTAGATATCATAAAGTTTCTGCCATTTTAATATCATTAACATGTGATTTTTGGAATTAAACTTCTGCATGAATCCAGGGGAACATACCATACAGGAATTGTAGTATTCTGCTCTTGGTCCTCAAAAAACCATGTTCTTCTCCCATACAACAACCATGCCATTCCCAGTAGTTCCAGAGTCTTAACTCAGTCCAGCATTAGTTTAAAAGTCTAAATTTTCATCTGAGACTTAAGGCAAACTTTTTATTCCATGAACTCTTGTGAAATAAAGAAAAGAACAAACCAAAATTACAGACATCCAGAATACAGTAGCAGGACAGGCACTCCCAAGGGAGGCATAGAGAAAGAGAAAGCAATAATCGCCTCCAAACTAGTTTTCTGCATTAGATTTTTTTTAACTGTAACAAAATACCTGAGCTTTTAAAGAAAGGCTCACAGTTTTGGAGGCTTCAGGCAAATAGCAGAGTGTAGACTCTTATGAGGATCCCTCTTGGCTGTGTCACTGCAAGGCATATGGCCTTCTTGCTGGCAGAATCCTTCAGCATCACATGATGAGAGACAAGGAGTGCACATGTCTGTGGCTTTGTGCCTCTTCCTGTTCATAAAGTGAGTAGGAGTCAATCATGGGAGCTCCACCCTAAACACCATAGCCAGGTTATGTTTCTACCTCAATAACATTAACATGTCCTTAGGAATTAACCTCCTGCATGAATCCATGGGGACAAACCATATTTAATCATAGAAGGTACTATCTTCAATTTCTTTTATATAAGAGCACTAATTTAATTTGTGAGGGTGGGGCATGCATATAATCACTTTCTTAAAGATCCTACCTTTGACAACCCTTACATTGGATATAACGTTCCAACATTTGAATTCCAGAGGGACACATACATTGAAGTCATGGCCAAAGGTGTGTGTAGTATTTGCTTGAATTCTTAATCGGTTTGGCTGATAAAATTGCATAAAACAGCCATACCATTTTCATGTAATATGTATTTTAGTTTTGGGACAAGGCTAATACATTTCCGTGCTATTTATTGTATATTTTGTCCAAAATGATAAAAAGGTGTTTGTGAAATTGTTTTATTTTCTTTATTAAAAGTTGTATGTGTGTGTGTGTGTTTAGTTTTATTGCTGTACTGTTGTATTCTATCCCTGAAAATCTTTGTTTTCTCATTTAGGGTACCTCAATAGAGGGTTTCTGGTTGTGCAGCGTTCCCTAGATAAAGCTATCATGTCATATCATAGTGACAAAGCTGAAGCACTGATGGCTGGATTACAAATTTTTGCTAGAAGATTTCCATATCCTGAATATTATCATGATGATCATATGTGGAGTTTTATAAGTTTATTTCCATGGATTATTTTATTTGTATTTTCTCACAATTTATTTACCCTTGTCAGGAGCATTGTGTCAGAAAAGGAAAACAGACTAAAGGTAACTTCATTTTATTGGTAATATTTTGTGGAGGGTTGGTTATGTCTACACAGTTAGAAAAGTGAATTGTATTGCTGTAACAATATGCAAATATAAGTCAATTAACAGTGTACAATATACCACTTATCCATTTTCTGATGTTATCTGTTACCTAAATTCCTGATTTGGCGTGTAGCTTTATTGATTAAACAGATATTTGAAAATATTGCTGTGGAGAAAGGTCAAATATTAAATTTCTCAAACATTTGGAATATAAAGGCCAAAATAATTTATGAGCTCTTATATTTGATAAATTTAAGATACACTTAAGTTTGATGGAGAATGCAAGGCTTAAGGTGAGGAAACAGATATGAAGAAACTGTCACTGATCAGGAGAAAAGCAGAGAGGGCCTGAGCTAAGGATGGATTTGGAGGTAGAAATTAGTAGAAATGGATATGCATATAATTAAATTTAGTTGTTGAAACTTTGCACGTACTTCTTTCAAGGACTTTCTTTTCCATATATCAGATTGTTCTTAGGGTGTTCTGGGGGCTTGTCTAATTATATTGAGGTTGAGTAATACACTGTTCCCTGATGCCTGGGCTTAATGAGGGCAGATTTGGATAGACAGAAAAGTCATTCTTCTTCTAGGCAAGGGATTGTACCTCTTCCCAGCATCCATGGTTATTACTCTGTTGAAATTGTCACCCCCAATCACTCTGCTTGAAACCTCAGTCTTATCAGTACCATATAGAACTTGAGACTCCCACAACGTCCCGTCTCTGTAACTTTTGGGTGAGTTCCTTAACTTCTCTGTGCCTCATATTTATAATAGAGATGTAAATACTCCTATAGGAAGAATTGTCATGATACCACTTGCTAGTGCACAGCACAGGAAATGTTAGGTATAGCTGTTAGTATTCATTATCTGTGTGTTTTCTTTGTCCCTGTGTGCAGTAGATGCCAACCAATATAAATTTTTCTTCTTTCTGCTCTCTCTTCTCTCACATGTTTTGTCTTCTCTACATTTATGGTAATGCCATTTTCTAATTGCAGTTCTTACGAATTTTTCACGATCTTATTGTTTCAGAAACAGCCTGATTGGTTTTCCTAATATTCTCCCTCTCTCTTTCTTCCTTCCATCCCCCCCCCCATCTCTTCCTTGCTCCTTACTCTTATTCTGTATTACGTTCTTTTTCCCTCAAATTAAACATGGTTCACTATGAGCCATTTTATTTTATTTTTAAGATTTATTTATTTACTTGAAAAGTAGTTACAGAGAGAAAGAGAGAGAGACAGGTCGGTCTTCCATCCACTGATTCATTCCCCAACCGGCTGCAATGGCTGGAGCTGCACCGATCTGAAGCCAGGAGCGAGGAGCCCCCTCTGGGTCTTTCCATGCAGGTGCAGGGGCCCAGGGACTTGGGTCATCTTTTACTGCTTTCCTAAGCCATAGCAGAAAGCTGGATTGGAAGTGGAGCAGCTGGGACTTGAATTGGTGCCCACATGGGATGCTGGCACTGCAGGTGATGGTTTACCCACTAGGCCACAGCGCTGGCTCAGACCCTCTTTATTTTCTTTGACTGGAATGTCTTTCTCTTGTCAAACCAGTGAATAACAACTTTGAAATGTATTTTCAACTTTTAACTGCAGTTTACCAGCTTTCACTTTGTATCTCCAGATCATATCATGCAGACCTAAATTATGTTACTTAAAGTGTTAGCTACTTTTTATTTTTAAAATTTCAATTAAAGGTCCGGCACCGCAGCTCACTAGGCTAATCCTCCGCCTGCGGCGCCGGCACACCGGGTTCTAGTCCCGGTCGGGGTGCTGGATTCTGTCCCGGTTGCCCCTCTTCCAGGCCAGCTCTCTGCTGTGGCCAGGGAGTGCAGTGGAGGATGGCCCAAGTCCTTGGGCCCTGCACCCACATGGGAGACCAGGAGGAGCACCTGGCCCCTGGCTTCAGATCAGCGTGGTGCGCTGGCCGCAGTGGCCATTGGGGGTAAACCAATGGCAAAGGAAGACCTTTCTCTTTGTCTCTCTTACTGTCCACTCTGCCTGTCCAAAAAAAAAAAAAAATCCAATTAAAGAATATTTATATGAGAGTACTTCAAAAAGTTATTCAAAAAGTTGAATTAAAAGTTGTTTATTTTGGTTCAAAAACTTTTGAAATCCATGCATAGTTTTTTTGTAATAAACAATTTCTTTGAACTTTTTGAAGAATCCTCATAAAAATATACATATCTACGTGTGCAGCACTGTTAATTATCAAGTGTGAATATGTCTATATAATTGTGGTAGTCAAGAAGTAGAATATTGCTGGCAATCGAGAAACTCCCTCATGTTTTTTTCAAGTTACTAAACTTTCTTCCCCAGAGATAATCATTATCTTAACTTCTAAAGCTCTATATTAGCCTGACCTGATTTTGAACTTGAAGTAGAATTATGCAATAGCTATCCTTTTGTGTCTGTGAGCATATTCATGGTATTCCATGAATGTATTCCATTTAGTGTAGTTTGGCCATTTTCAATGCAATATAATATGCCTTTTTAATGAATTAATCACAGATTGTCACTCTGCTGTTGATGGGCATTTGATTGTTTGAATATTGAGCTTTTACAGTGGGCTGCTGTGAAAATTTTGTACATATGTACACATTTTTTGAGTGGGTATATACCTGGATTTAAAGTGGTAGAGCATATAGTATGTCTGTTTTCAACATTATTAAATAAGGCCAAATATTTTCCCAAAGTGGTGTGTCAATTTATTCTCATAACAGTAATGAATGAGAATTACTTTTGCTCTGTATGTTTGCTAACACTTGGCAATATTAGTCCCTTTTTTTTTTTTTTGACAGGCAGAGTGGACAGTGAGAGAGAGAGACAGAGAGAGAAAGGTCTTCCTTTTGCCGTTGGTTCACCCTCCAATGGCCGCCGCTGCAGCCGGTGCACCGTGCTGATCCAATGGCAGGAGCCAGGAGCCAGGTGCTTTTCCTGGTCTCCCATGGGGTGCAGGGCCCAAGCACCTGGGCCATCCTCCACTGCACTCCCTGGCCATAGCAGAGAGCTGGCCTGGAAGAGGGGCAACCGGGACAGAATCTGGCGCCCCAACCGGGACTAGAACCCGGTGTGCCGGCACCGCAAGGTGGAGGATTAGCCTATTGAGCCGCGGCGCCGGCTTATTAGTCCCTTTTAATTCTGACCATTCTGGAGGATGTATGGTGGAATTTCACTTTTATTTTAATTTGAATTTCCTTTGTAAGCTAGAAATGGAAAAAATGAAAAAAAAAAAACCTAGAAATTGAACTTACATTTGATTCAGCAATCCCACTTCTGTGTATATACCCAGAGGACATAAAATTATTCTATCAAAGAGACACCTGTTCCAACATGTTTATAACAGCACTGTTTACAGTAGCCAAAACAAAGAATCAACCAAGCTGTCTATCATATAAATGGATAAAGAAAATATACATATACATACACATATATAC
The DNA here is from genome assembly GCF_051225735.1 of Oryctolagus cuniculus. Lineage (NCBI taxonomy): Eukaryota > Metazoa > Chordata > Mammalia > Lagomorpha > Leporidae > Oryctolagus > Oryctolagus cuniculus. Next base: position 55,362,783 of record NC_142885.1, on the reverse strand, counting down.
AGTGGAATACTATTCAGCTTTAAAAAATGAAATCTTGGGGCCGGCGCTGTGGTGCAGTGGGTTAACACTCAGGCCTGAAGTGCCGGCATCCCATATGGGCGTAGGTTTGAGACCTGGCTGCTCCATTTCCGATCCAGCTCTCTGCTATGGCCTAGAAAAACAATAGAAGATGGCCGGGTCCTTGGGCCCCTGCACCTGCATGGGAGACCCAGAAGAAGCTCCTGGCTCCTGGCTTCAGATCGGTGCAGCTCCAGCCAGTGTGGCCATCTGGAGAGTGAACCAGTGGATGGAAGACCTCTCTCTCTCTCTCTCTCTCTGCCTCTCCTCTCTCTGTGTAACTCTGGCTTTCAAATAAATAAATCTTTTTTAAAAAATGAAATCTTGTCATTTTCAGTAAAATGGATGGAATTGGAAGACATCATTAGTGAAAATCCAGACATAGAAAAACAAATTCTGCATGTTCTCTCTTATATTTGAGTGCTAATTTTTTTTTAAAAAAAGACTCAATCTGAACACAGAATGTTGATTATTAGAGGAATTAAAGGAATTTGGATAAAAAATAGAGGAAGTTGTAGGTAGTTAATTTTTTTTTTTTTGACAGGCAGAGTAGACAGTGAGAGACACAGACAGAGAGAAAGGTCTTCCTTTTTGCCGTTGGTTCACCCTCCAATGGCCGCCATGGCCGGCGCACCGTGCTGATCCGATGGCAGGAGCCAGGTACTTATGGTCTCCCATGGGGTGCAGGGCCCAAGGACTTGGGCCATCCTCCACTGCACTCCCAAGCCACAGCAGAGAGCTGGCCTGGAAGAGGGGCAACCGGGACAGAATCCGGCACCCCAACCGGGACTAGAACCTGGTGTGCCTGCGCCGCTAGGCGGATGATTAGCCTAGTGAGCCACGGCGCTGGCCGTAGGTAGTTAATTTATTGTGACAAAAATACTAATATGCTGTCTATGTAAAAATGTGAAGGATTGAAAAAACTCAGTTGGTTTTAAATGGTATAAATTTATTTCTGGGGTGTCTGTTCTGCTGCATTAATCTGTAGGTCTGTTTTTATGATTGTACCATGCTTTTTTGATTACTATAACTTGCAGTATGTTTTGAAGTCAGATATTGTGATGTTCCAGCTTTGTTTATTTTGTTCGGGATTGTTTTGGATACCTGGAGTCTTCTGTGATTGTTCTTTCTAGTTTTGTGAAGAATGTCATTTGTATTTTCAAAGTTATATATGGAACCTGTAAATTACTTTAGCAATATGGACATTTTAACAATTTTAATGCTTCCAATCCATAAACATAGGATATCTTTTTATTTTTTGATGTCTTCTACTTCCTGCCTTTATGTCTTACAATTTTCATTGTAGAAGTTATTTACTTCCTTGGTTAAATTTATTCGTGGCTGGTTTTAGTAAGTATTATGAATGAAATTTCTTTCTTAGTGAACAGGGATAACTTGACTTCCTCCTTTCTAAATTGGATGCTCTTTATTTTTTTTTCTTGCCTTTTTTCTTTGACTAAGAAGAGTTTCTTTACAGTTAGACTAAGAAGAGTTTCTTTACAGTTAGAATCACAAAAATATCAGTGCCAGTCATAATTCTAAAAGACATTCCCAAACACCGTAATCCAAAAATCACCATCCATGGAGATTAAAATCCTGAATGTTGAAACCCTGAAAGCCCAAATCTGCAATTCACATTGGAACTAAAGACATTCAAGGCTATATAATAGGGGTTGAAACCTGAATTCTCAGGAGGGGATTAGTGTATTTTTGGTTGTGTGCAGAATCATTGCATCCTTTCAGGCAGGACCAATACCTAGAAGACTGATCAGGCATTATTTTGGATGTGTCTGTGGAAGTGTTTTCAGAGAAGATTCAGTATGAGCCTGATTGGACTAGGTGTGGAAGATCTGCCATGCAGATAGTTAGTGTGAAGGCATTCTCCCAGGAGAGTCATATCATCAAGGAAAAATAGGTTTCCTTTTCATATACTTGAAAGGCAAAGTGACAGAGAGAGTGCCAGGCTGAAGCTAGGAACCCAGAACCCCTTCTGGGTCTCCCATTTGGGTGGCAGGTGTCCAAGCACTTGAGCCATCACTGGTTGCCTCTCAGGATGCATTACGAGGAAAATGAATCAAGCAGAGATGCCGGAACCTGAATCAGCCCTCTGATATAGGATGCAGGTGTCTCAAGGGGCAGCTTAAACCACTGCACCACAACGCCCAGGTGTCTGTCTGCCTGCCTTTCAAATAAGTGAAAAATTTATTTCAAAAAATACAATCACAGAAGACCTCAAGTAACAAAAATAATCCTGAACAAAATAAACAAAGCTGGGGCATTCCAATATCTGACTTCAAAACATACTATAAAGTTATAGTAATCAAAAAAGCATAGTATAAGCGTAAAAACAGACCTATAGATTAAAGCAGCAGAATAGACAACCCAGAAATAAATTCACATATTTACAGCCACTTGATTTTTTTTCAATCCTTCACATTTTTTAACAGGGAAAACATATTAGTATTTAAAAAAATACTTGAAGATCATGTCAATCGGCTGTTTTGGATATCTACGTATAATTGCCCATAATCTACCCCTTTGGTACATTTTTTATGTCAAATTTTTCTTTTTAGTTTTTTTCTTTCAATTTTTACTATTACTTTAAATTGTCAGCATTACTTGTTAAGAATTCAGATTTTAAAAGGTTTTTATTTTTTTTTAATTAGAGAGAGAGAGAGAGAGAGAGACAGACACACAGTCAGAGATCTTCCATCAAATACTCACAACAGCAAGACTGGTCCAGGTCAAAGACAGGAGTCCAGAGCTCAATCTGTGTCTTCTGCACAGGTGTCAGGGACTCAACTACTTAAACTAGAACTGCCGCCTCCCAGAGTATGCATTGACAGGAAGCTGGAATCAGAAGCAGAGAAGACTTGAACCCAGACTCATTGATGTAGGATACAGGTGTCCCAAAAACAGTATGTTAAACACTGTACAAAACACCTGTTTCAGTATCACATTTTTAAAATTCCCTGCACTGTATATTTCATATTCACATATCTCCAATTCTGAGATACAAGTTGTATAAAGAATGTTAGAGTTTAATTTTAATGTAGTGCTTTGTAAATTTGATTCCACACAAGTGCATTATCATGATGGTGACTTTGTGTATAAGCACTGTGTATGGAATAAAAATGCTAAAGCTTCCTCAGGAAATGAAGATACACTCTTTCATCTTCCTGCATTTGTGAAAGATAAAATGGCCATATATGTGGTGATGATCAATCATGGATTGAGGTTGTCTGTTGTGGTGTTTCTCATGACTGCTGTTATGAAAGTTTGTGTGCACACAATTGCCACCCATAGTGGCATGCATTTGTTATGTTTTTTACTTATTTCTTTATGAATATAGTTTGTCTGTTTATAACTCTTATACACATATGACTACTGTTCTATATACCTGAGTGATTATTCTTGTAAAAATATTTGTTATTGCCTATTGTGTGAAGTGGTCTAAGAAGTATTCTGTTGTTTTTTTAGTTTTTCAAATAAATTACCCTTTAAAATGTAAATGAAGTTGTTTTAACTACTTTTTAAATTACTTTTTCCAAACTTCCTTTTTGGAATTTTATCTTTTGGAATTTGGGGCTTTAAAGATTTTGATCTTTCAGGATTTTGACGTTGAGGATTATGGTATCTGGATTCTGTCTCAGAATTGTGACCCAAACTTCTAAAACATGAAGAAAGCATAAAGAATCATACAATGAATATGGTCTTGTTAGATGTGAATTTCATAAAGGGACAAAACAAGTCCATTATGATGGCAATTGAAAGTGGTTTCAGTGCCCAAGGTTTTAATCTCTCAGAATTGAGAGGCTGACTAAAATGGCCTAATTGTTAAATTTGGCTTAAAGTTATCTCTGTAATCAGTACACTAACTATAACTTAACTTACAAACAAACTGAACCCTAACTTAAGAGCATATTCTTGTAACAAGTGCATAAATCTTGACCTGTCATCCCTGCTGAGCTTTCAGCCAGTCACAAGCTGCAAACTGCTTAGATGGTTCCAAATAAGGCAAACACCAAGGTGCAGTCAGGCTGTTTCTGTATGTTGCTTCCTTTTACTTTCTATCAATATTGCCCTGTTCACATTGGTGACAGAGTTCCATGATTCTTTGCTGGCTTAGGGTATTTCCAAGTTCATGAATCATTTAATTGCTCATAAAAATTGAAGTTATCCAAGTTTTTTTTTAAGCACTAAAAAGTGATCTCAGAAACATGCAGACAGCATTGTAGAGCATGAAGAGCAGGGAACAGGGAGTTTTGCTGCTGTGTAACCCTTTCTAATATATGCAGAGGTTTGATTTAGATCAGTTGTAGGATGAGAGTAGGCACAGTAAAACAAAGAAGTGAGTGAGCATGTCCGTGTATCAGTAAACTTTATTTACAAAAGAGTATGAGATGTCTGCATTGGCTCATGGACTGTAGTCTGCCTATCCCTGCTCTAATCTATAATGGAATTAAAGTTTATTTACTTTTTGTCTTATTACTTCCTGAAGGGGGACATAGTTAAAAGAAGGGCAGTCTTTCTGCATTTTAAATTTTTATTTAAGGATTTATTATGACAGAACTATAACTGGTAAGTTATTGGAGAGAAGACCACCAGACTCAGAATTCTGAGTTGAAGTCACAATATTGTCACTCCCTAAGGGGATGGCTTGATCAGTCAACAGAATCTTCTGATCTTGAATTTTTCCCCTGTAAAATGGGATGATAGTACTTAACCTGTATAAGTCATTGTGGTAATTAAATCAGCTCATATATGTGAATGTGTTTTGAAAGCCACAAATTGTTCTTTGTATTTGGTTTGTGTTAACTCTCCCACAGGAGTACCAGCTCATGATAGGACTCAGTAATGGTATGCTCTGGGCTTCATATTTTGTCACATACCTCATGTTATATTTAATTATCATCACTTTACTGTGTGCAGTTCTATTTTTCAAGGCAAGTATTTATTTTAATACAAAGTATTGCAGCTAAGCTTTGAGAGGGATAAAGTAATTGGGGTGGGGGGGGTCTTAGTGAATTTTAGTTTGCAGAATAGTAAATGTATTTTCATTGATTCCAATGCAGAGATTCAGTAAATGCTTAGTTTATCAGCAAACAAAGCAGTAGACTTAGATGATTGGTCTGTGAGAAATGAGTTAATTTGTATTTCACTGAGCAGAGAGACCCATTTCACTGGGACCACTAAATATTTTTCTTCAATTTTTTTTCTATAATACTACTTTGACTATGTCTAAATCAGATTCCTGAATGTTTTGCCAGATTGTCCATGAGAGAATCCTTCAACACAGTGATCCATCAGTAGTTACTGTCTTTTTCCTGTTATATGTCATCAGCTTAATATTATTTGGCTTTATGATTAGCACATTCTTTACTAATGGTGAGTCTAAAATTCTTTTTTATGAAAGATTCTCAGTGTTTGAATTTTTAAAAAAGATTTATTTATTTATTTATTTGAAAGGCAGAGTTACAGAGAGGCAGAGGCAGAGAGAGAGGGAGAGAGATGCTCCATTTGCTGGTTCACTCCCCAAATGGCCTCAGGAGCCAGAGCTGGGCTGATCCTAAGCCAGGAGCCAGGAACTTCTTCCAGGTCTCCCCCTTGAGCCATCTTCTGCTTTTCCAGGTGCAATAGTAGGGAGCTAGATTGGGGATAGGGGAGTGGGATTCAAACTGGCACCCATATTGGATGCCAGCACTGCAGGTGGCAGCTTTACCCATTATGCCACAGTGCTGGTCCATGTGTTTAACTTAAAAAAAAAGAGAGATTTGTTTATTTGAAAGGCATAGCAACAGAGAGAGGAAGAAGGAGAGGAGAACGTTGATCTTGTGGATCATTCCCCAAATGGCTGTAACAGCTAGGTCTGGGCTAGGCCAAAGCCAGGATCCAGGATCTCCATCCAGGTCTTCCTCATAGGTGGCAGGGGTCCAAACACCTGAGCCATCATCCTCTGCCTTCCAAGGAACATTAGCAGGAAGCTGGATCAAAAGTGGAGCAGCTGGGATTTCAACTAGCCCTCTGATATGGGATGCTGGCATCACAAGCAGTGGTTCAACCTACTGTATCACAATTTGGGCTCCTCTTTGTTTAACTTTTTGAGGAACTGCCAAACTGTTTTGCATAGTGGCTACATCATTTTTATATTACCATAGCAGTATATAAAGGTTCCAGTTTCTCTATATCGTTGCTAATGTTTTGTTTTTATTTTGTTTTTAAAATTATGGTCATACTGTAAGAATGAAATAGTATCTCTTTGTGGTTTTAAACTGCAGTTATTTATGGCTAGTTATGGTGAGCATTTGTGTGTGTGTGTGCGAGCTTGTTAGATATTTTATACATTTTTTGGGAAATGTCTGTGCAAGTTATTTTTCTATTTTTTTTATCAGATATTTCTGTTTTCATTATTAGGTTGTAAGACTAATTTCTATATTCTGGATTTTAAAAATGGTTTTAGTTTGCAAATAATTTAGTTAATAAATTTTGAAATTTCATAGATTTGCTAATATTTGTACATGGTGTGAAGGAAGCAGCTAAGTTTATTCTTTTCCATGTTAATGTTCAATTGTTCCAGAGTAATTTGTTGTAAAGACTCTCCTTTCTTTCCATTGAATTGTCTTGGTGTCCTTGTCAAAAATCTATTGACCATGTAGCTGGCATCATTATGGCTGTAGTTTAAGCTCCTTGGGATGCCTGTGTTGCCCAGCAGAGTGCCAATTCAAGGCAGAGTGCCTTTGCTTCTGACTCAGCTTCCTGTCAGTATGCCTGGGATGGCTGCAGATGATGGCTCAATACTTGGATCCCTGCCACCTATGTGGGAAGCCCAGGTGGAGTTCTGGGCTCCTGGCTTTGGCCTGGCCTGCTCCTGGCTGTTGTAAGCATTTGGGGAGTGAATCACCAGATGGAAAGTACCTAATTCTCTCTCTCTCTCTCTCTCTCTCTCTTTTTTTTTTTTTTTTTGATAAGCAGAGTGGACAGTGAGAGAGAGTGAGAGACAGAGAGAAAGGTCTTCCTTTTCTGTTGGTTCACCCCCCAGTGGCTGCTGTGGCCTACGCACTGCGGCCGGCACACCGCGCTGATCTGAAGCCAGGAGCCAGGTGCCTCTCCTGGTCTCCCATGCGGGTGCAGGGCCCAAGGACTTGGGCCATCCTCCACTGCACTCCCAGGCCATAGCAGAGAGCTGGACAGGAAGAGGAGCAACTGGGACAGAATCCGGCGCCCCGACCAGGACTAGAACCCAGGGTGCCGGCGCCGCAGGGGGAAGATTAGCCTATTGAGCCGCGGCACCGGCCCTAACTCTCTCTTTCTGTCCCTATCTCTGTCACTCTGCTTTTTAAATAAATAAATCTTTTATAATATTTATGGCCTTAGATATATGGACTTATTTCTGGACTCTGAATTCTTTTCCATTGGCCTGTATATTTGTCCTTATGACTGTACCACAATGTTTTTAGTACTAGAATGGAGGAATCTGAAATGCATATTTCTCAGTGAAAGAAGCTACTCTGAAAAATGTATAATACAAGCCATATTACCGTTTAGAAAAGGCCAAATGGTAGGCCAGTAAAGCCAAGAGTTGTTTGCAGAGTTTCATGGGGAGAGTGATGAATGGATGGAGCAAAGGACTTTTTTAGGGAAGTGAAGCTATTTTGCATGATATTGAAATAGTAAACACATGACTTCTATAACTCAAAGAGTGAACCTAAACAGGACTATGGATTTTAGTTAGTAATACTATATTGATATTGATTCATCAGTTGCAACAAATGTACCTCACTAATGCATTGTAAATAATGGAACAGTCTGTGTGGGTAGAAGAGAGTGGAAACTCACAGTACTTCCAACTTAATTTTTCTGTAAACTTAAAACTGCTCTATAATTACTTTAATTAAAAATTATATCTATATATTAGCTTTTTGATGTGTTAGTTAAGCTATTGTTTGTCTTATAAGAATTGAAATTGATTTTTTGACTTTGCTTATAATTTTTATTGCAACAGTACTTAAAAAATTTTGTGTAGGGGCCGGTGTTGTGGTGCAGTGGGTTAAGCTGCCATCTGCAATGCTGGCATCCCATGTGGTCACCAGTTCAAGTCCCGGCTGTGCCACTTCTGATTCAGCAGCCTGCTGATGTACCTGGAAAAGCAGTGCAAGATGGCCCCCTTGGGCCCTTACTACCCACATGGGAGACCTGGAGTTCCAGGCATCTGGCTTTAGTCTGCTCCAGCCCTGGTCCTTGTGGCCATTTGGGGAGTGAACTAGTGGATGAAAGATCAATTTCTCTCTCTCTCTTTCTCTTTCACTGTAACTTTGTCTTTCAAATAAATAAACGTATAAAAAATAAAAAGTTTTGTGTAGGGCTGGTGCCGTGGAGTAGTAGGCTAAGCCTCCGCCTACAGTGCTGGCATCCTATATGGCCTGTCCCGCTGCTCCTCTTCCAGTCCAGCTCTCTGCTTATGGCCTAGGAAAGCAGTGGAAGATGGCTCAAGTGCCTGGGTCCCCGCACCCATGTGGGAGATAAGGAAGAAGCTCCTGGCTCCTGGCTTTGGATTGGACCAGCTCTGTCCATTGTGGCTATTTGGGTAATGAACCAGCAGATGGAAGACCTCTCTCTGTGTCTTTTCCTCTCTCTTTATAACTCTGCCTTTCAAGTAAATAAGCAAAAAAATTAAAAAGTTGTGTGGGTGCAAACTGTTGAAATCTTTACTTAGTATATACTTAACTGATCTTCTGTATATAAAGGTAATTGAAAATGAATCTTGATGAAGAATGGGATTGGAGAGGAAGTAGGAGATGAGATGGTTATGGGTAGGAGGGAAAAGCCACTATAATCCAAAAGTTGTACTTTTGAAATTTATATTTATTAAATAAAAGTGAAAAAAGTTTTGTGTAATTAATTTGTTCAGTCCTTAAGAATTACATTTTGAGTCTTTGTGATGTATATTTGAGTTTATTTTCAAGTATCTGTTTTGTATTAATGATTTTGTTACACATTAATTCTCATGTTTATAGATTTCTAAATTAGTAGTATCACATTCAAGTAATCAGTTTGAATCCTTATATCATTAATTTTGCTCTGTGCCACTGTGCTGGCAGGGACTTTGAATACCTAATTCAGTAGATGCTATGATAGTGAACTTTGTCTTATTCCAATATTCTAGGGAATGTTTCAGCCTTTCATCATTAAAAGCACATAAAACAAATTTTATCCAGTTGAATCCCAAGTTGAGTCCCAAGGTTCCAAGTCATCCTACTTTCTTCAGTTTTCAGTGTCTTCTTTTAGCTAATCTGTATAATTTTTCCATATATTTTACCCTTAATAAGTGATAGTGTGAAATGTATTTATCCATCTTGTCCCGAACAGAAATTCTTGATTTTTTTAAAACTGTCGGCCAGCGCTGCGGCTCACTAGGCTAATCCTCCCCCTGCAGCGCCGGCACCCCGGGGTTCTAGTCCCAGACAGGGCGCCAGATTCTGTCCCGGTTGCTCCTCTTCCAGTCCAGCTCTCTGCTGTGGCCTGGGAAGGCAGTGGAGGATGGCCCAAGTCCTTGGGCTCTGCACCTGCATGGGAGACCAGGAGGAAGCACCTGACTCCTGGCTTCGGATCAGTGCAGTGCCCCTGACGTAGCAGCCAGTTGGGGGGTGAACCAATGGAAAAAGGAAGACCTTTCTCTCTGTCTCTCTCTCTCTCACTGTCTAACTCTGCCTGTCAAAAAAATAAATAAATAAATTTAAAAAACCTGCTAATTCTCTCAAATACTGATAGGCATATTAAGTTCTTTGACTATGGGCATCCTAGATATGGCCATGACAGAATAGCTTGCACGATGCTGTGGGCTGATTTCACCTGGAATCGTGCCCAGAAACAACAATTGAGTGCAAGTGGTTTATTTGGGAACTGGACCACAGGAAGTCAAGAAGTGAACCAAGAAATGTGTAAACAGATAACCTCACATTTTCAGCTGATTCCTAAGTTGGATATAAGAAGGCTAAGATACCCAATCAAAAATAACAGATGTGAAACTAAGTTGGTAAGCAGACACAAAACTATTCTTTTTTTTTTTTTTTTGCTGTTTTGATTAAATCTTTATTTTTTTTAACTTTTATTTAATGAATATAAATTTCCAAAGTACGACTTATGGATTACAATGGCTTCCCCCACATACCGTCCCTCCCACCCACTACCCTCCCCTTTCCCACTCCCTCTCCCCTTCCATTCACATCAAGATTCATTTTCGATTATCTTAATATACAGAAGATCAGCTTAGTATACATTAAGTATGGATTTCAACAGTTTGCTCCCACACAGAAACATAAAGTGAAAAATAATAGATGATTTTTTAAATGATGATGAAATCAGATCAGACCTATTGTCATGTTTAATCCCAGTGAGAGTCAAGTTGGGAATTGATAATTTCTTTTTTTTTTTTTTTACAGAGGATCAGTTTAGTATGCATTAAGTAAGGATTTCAACAGTTTGCACCCCCATAGAAACACAAAGTGAAATATATTGTTTGAGTACTCATTATAGCATTAAATCTCAATGTACAGCACATTAAGGATAGAGATCCTACATGAGGAGTAAGTGCACAGTGACTCCTGTTGTTGACTTTACCAATTGACACTCCTGTCTATGGCATCAGTAATCTCCCTATGCTCCAGTCATGAGTTTCCAAGGCTATGGAAGCCCCTTGAGTTCTCCGACTCTTATCTTGTTTAGACAAGGTCATAGTCAAAGTGGAGGTTCTCTCCTCCCTTCAGAGAAAGGTACCTCCTTCTTTGAAGACCTGTTCTTTCCACTGGGATCTCACTCGCAGAGATCTTTTGCCAGAGTGTCTTGGCTTTCCATGCCTGAAATACTCTCATGAGCTTTTCAGCCAGCTCCGAATGCCTTTAGGGCTGATTCTGAGGCCAGAGTGCTATTTAGGATATCTGCCATTCTATGAGTCTGCTGAGTATCTCACTTCCCATGTTGGATCACTCTCCCCTTTATTTACTCCATCGGTTAGCGTTAGCAGGTACTAGACTTGTCTATGTGCTCCCTTTGACTCCCAGTCCCTCCACCATGACCAACTGTGAACTGAAATTGATCACCTGGAACAGTGAGATGGCATTGGTACATGCCACCTCGATGGGATTGAATTGGAATCCCCTGGTATGCTTGGGGCAAGTCAGCCTGAGCATGTCCCAAATTATACATCTCTTCCCTCTCCCATTCCCACTCCCATGTTCAACAGGGATCACATTTCAGTTAATTTTCAACACTTAAGAATAACTGTGCATCAATTACAGAACTAAACCAGTCATATTAAGTAGAACAGATAAAAAAAAACTACTAAGAGGGATAATGTATTAAGTTGTTCATTAACAGTCAGGGCTATGCTGATCAAGCCACTGTTTCCCATAGTGTCCACCTCACTCCAACAGGTTTCCCTCTTGGTGTTCAGTCAGTCGTCACCGATCAGGGAGAACATATGGTATTTGTCCCTTTGGGACTGGCTTATTTCACTCAGCATGATGTGTTCCAGATTCCTCCATTTTGTTGCAAATGACTGGATTTTGTTGTTTCTTACTGCGGTATAGTATTCTAAAGAGTACATGTCCCATAATTTCTTTATCCAGTCTATCGTTGATGGGCATTTAGGTTGGTTCCAGGTCTTAGCTATTGTGAATTGTGCTGCAATAAACATTAGGGTGCAGACCTCTTTTTTGTTTGCCAATTTAAATTCCTTTGGGTAAATTCCAAGGAGTGGGATGGCTGGGTCGAACGGTAGGGTTATCTTCAGGTTTCTGAGGAATCTCCAGACTGACTTCCATAGTGGCTTGACCAGTTTGCATTCCCACCAACAGTGGGTTAGTGTCCCTTTTTCCCCACATCCTCGCCAGCATCTGTTGTTGGTAGATTTCTGTATGTGAGCCATTCTAACCGGGGTGAGGTGAAACCTCATTGTGGTTTTGATTTGCATTTCCCTGATTGCTAATGACCTTGAACATTTTTTCATGTGCCTGTTGGCCATTTGGATTTCCTCTTTTGAAAAATGTCTGTTGAGGTCCTTGGCCCATCTCTTAAGTGGGTTGTTGGTTTTGTTTTTGTGGAGTTTCTTGATCTCTTTGTAGATTCTGGTTATTAACCCTTTATCTGTTGCATAGTTTGCAAATATTTTTTCCCATTCTGTCGGTTGTCTCTTCACTCTCCTGACTGTTTCTTTTGCAGTACAGAAACTTCTCAATTTGATGCAATCCCAATAGTTGATTTTGGCTTTGACTGCCTGTGCCTCCCGGGTCTTTTCCAGAAATTCTTTGCCTGTGCCAATATCTTGAAGGGTTTCTCCAATGTTCTCTAGAAACTTGATGGTGTCAGGTCGTAGATTTAGGTCTTTAATCCATGTTGAGTGGATTTTTGTGTAAGGTGTAAGGTAGGGGTCTTGCTTCATGATTCTGCACGTGGAAATCCAATTTTCCCAGCACCATTTATTGAATAGACTGTCCTTGCTCCAGGAATTAGTTTTAGATCCTTGATCAAATATAAGTTGGCTGTAGATGTTTGGGTTGATTTCTGGTGTTTCAATTCTGTTCCATTGGTCTATCCATCTGTTTCTGTACCAGTACCATGCTGTTTTGATTACAACTGCCCTGTAGTATGTCCTGAAATCTGGTATTGTGATGCCTCCGGCTTTGTTTTTGTTGTACAAGATTGCTTTAGCTATTCGAGGTCTCTTGTGCCTCCATATAAATTTCAGCACCATTTTTTCCAGATCTGAGAAGAAGGTCTTCGGTATCTTGATTGGTATTGCATTGAATCTGTAAATTGCTTTTGGGAGAATGGACATTTTGATGATATTGATTCTTCCAATCCATGAGCATGGAAGATTTTTCCATTTCTTGGTATCCTCTTCTATTTCTTTCTTTAAGGTTTTGTAATTTTCATCGTAGAGATCTTTTACGTCTTTGGTTAAGTTTATTCCAAGGTATTTGATTGCTTTTGTAGCTATTGTGAATGGGATTGATCTTAGAAGTTCTTCCTCAGCCATGGCATTGTCTGTGTATACAAAGGCTGTTGATTTTTGTGCATTGATTTTATACCCTGCTACTTTGCCAAACTCTTCTATGAGTTCCAATAGTCTCTTAGTAGAGTTCTTTGGGTCCCCTAAATACAGAATCATGTCATCTGCAAAGAGGGATAGTTTGAGTTCTTCCTTCCCAATTTGTATCCCTTTAATTTCTTTTTCTTGCCTAATAGCTCTGGCTAGAACCTCCAGAACTATATTGAATAGCAGTGGTGAGAGTGGGCATCCCTGTCTGGTACCAGATCTCAGTGGAAATGCTTCCAACTTTTCCCCATTCAATAGGATGTTGGCTGTGGGTTTTTCATAGATTGCTTTGATTGTATTGAGGAATGTTCCTTCCATACCCAGTTTGCTTAGAGTTTTCATCATGAACGGGTGTTGTATTTTATCAAATGCTTTCTCGGCATCTATTGAGATAATCATATGGTTTTTCTTCTGCAGTCTGTTAATGTGGTGTATCACATTGATTGTCTTGCGCACATTAAACCATCCCTGCATACCAGGGATAAATCCCACTTGGTCTGGGTGGATGATCTTTCTGATGTGTTGTTGCATTCTATGGGCGAGAATTTTATTGAGGATTTTTGCATCTATGTTCATCAGGGATATTGGTCTGTAATTCTCTTTCAGTGCTGCATCTTTCTCTGGCTTAGGAATTAAGGTGATGCTGGCTTCATAGAAAGAATTTGGGAGGACTCCCTCTTCTTCGATTGTTCTGAATAGTTTGAGAAGAATTGGAGTTAGTTCTTCTTTAAATGTCTGGTAGAATTCAGCAGTGAATCCATCTGGTCCTGGGCTTTTCTTTGTTGGGAGGGCCTTTATTACTGTTTCAATTTCTGTCTCAGTTATGGGTCTGTTTAGGTTTTCTATGTCTTCCTGGTTCAATTTAGGCAGGTTGCATGTGTCCAGGAATGTATCCATTTCTGATAGGTTTCCCTGTTTGCTGGCATACAAGTCCTTGTAGTAATTTCTGATGATTCTTTTTATTTCTGTGGTGTCTGTTGTTACATTTCCTTTTTCATCTCTGATTTTATTGATTTGGGTCTTTTCTCTTCTTTTTTTAGTTAGTTGGGCCAATGGGGTGTCAATTTTGTTTATTTTTTCAAAAAACCAGCTCTTCTTGTAATGTTTTTCTTGATTCAATCCTGTTGATTTCTTCTCTGATTTTAATTATTTCTCTTCTCCTACTAGATTTGGGTCTGGTTTGCTGTAGGTTTTCTAGATCCTTGAGGTGAATTGAAAGCTCATCTATTTGGTGTCTTTCCAATTTCTTGATGTAGGCACCTATTGATATAAACTTTCCTCTTAACACTGCTTTTGCTGCGTCCCATAAGTTTTGGTATGTTGTGCTGTTATCCTCATTTACTTCCAGAAAGTTTTTGATTTCTCTTTTGATTTCTTCTATGACCCATTGTTCATTCAGGAGCATGTTGTTCAATCTCCATGTGTTTGCGTATGCTCTAGGGATTCCTGAGTTGCTAATTTCCAACTTCATTCCTTTATGGTCTGAGAAGCTGCATGGTATGATTCTAATTCTTTTGAATTTGCTGAGACTTGCTTTATGGCCTAGTATGTGGTCAATCCTAGAGAAGGTTCCATGTACTGCTGAGAAGAATGTAAAATCTTTAGCTGTAGGATTGAAAGTTCTGTATATATCTGTTAGATCCATTTGGGCTATAGTGTCATTTAAATCTACTGTATCCTTGTTGATCTTCTGACCGGATGATCTGTCTATTTCTGAGAGTGGAGTATTGAAGTCCCCCAGTACTACTGTATTGGGGTCTAAGTCTCCCTTTAAGTCCGTTAATAAATCATTTAGATAAACTGGTGCCCTGTAGTTAGGTGCATATACATTGATAATTGTTATATCTTCCTGTTGAATTGATCCCTTAATGATGATATTCTTACAATGCTGGGAAACAGAGGTAGGAATTCAAGCTGTCAGCAAACGCTCGAGATTTGCATTGTGATTTCAGAAGTACACATTCTAGGAGTGTAAAGGCTATACTTTAGGAATGAAGCAGACATTCAAAGAAAAAGAATGACTCCTTAGAAGTAAGAGCAAAGTTGAAATAGATCATTATTGACAAAACCTAAATACTTAGGGAATTTCATCTGCCTTCCTGAAGAAATGTTAACTCTTTAGTGGGCTGTAAAATTAATTACATTAATTGTATTTCATTTTTTTCTTTACAATGTACAAAAAAACAAAAAATTACAAAGAATGCAGAAATAAAAAGGACTTACAGACTGAATACTAAGAGAAA
This sequence comes from Oryctolagus cuniculus, assembly GCF_051225735.1. Taxonomy (NCBI): domain Eukaryota; kingdom Metazoa; phylum Chordata; class Mammalia; order Lagomorpha; family Leporidae; genus Oryctolagus; species Oryctolagus cuniculus. Next base: position 55,347,390 of record NC_142885.1, on the reverse strand, counting down.
ATGTAGGCCATAGATAGCCACAGATAATTTAGATACTGGATTTTTCAGATAAGAACTTTACAATAAACATAGATTTGTGAATTTGGGAAAAAGATAAAAATAAGGAATTTTATAAGATCCCTAGAGTATATGAATAAAAATCTCAAATGTACATGCCAGACTTAAAAATTAAGCAGTTGAAGTAGAAGAAAGAATAAATAGAAATAAAAGCAAACAAGACATAGTTGAATGGAGTATTACTTAATCGGAAAATTTGTCATTAGAAAACACACAGATTTAAATGCAGTATGATAATTTCAAACAGTATGAAAAATAAAAGATACATTGGAAGAGACATTTAGACATGGTAAGAAACTCTAAAAGAAGTTTAATTTTAGTCCCTAAGGGTGAACAGAGAATGAGACAGAGCAGGAAGACCTTTCTCTCTGTCTCTCTCTCTCACTGTCCACTCTGCCTGTCAAAAAAGAAAAAAAAAAAAGTAAAAAAAAATTAAAAAAACAAAAACAAACAAACAAACAAAAAACATACTAGCCAGGCCGGCCCCGCGGCTCAATAGGCTAATCCTCCCCCTGCAGCACCGGGACCCCGGGTTCTAGTCCTGGTTGGGGTGCCGGCTCTGTCCCGGTTGCTCCTCTTCCAGTCCAGCTCCCTGCTGTGGCCCGGGAGTGCAGTAGAGGATGGCCCAAGTCCTTGGACCCTGCACCCACATGGGAGGCCAGGAGAAGCGCCTGGCTTCTGGCTTCGGATCAGCACAGCACGCCAACCGCAGTGGCCATTGATGGGGTGAACCAACGGCAAAGGAAGACATTTCTCTCTGTCTCTCTCTCACTGTCCACTCTGCCTGTCAAACACACACACACACACACACACACACACACTAGCTGAAGATTTTCTAAAACTGGTTATAGACATACATGCATGGATTTAAGAGTTCTATAAACTCTAAGATAAATGCAAAGATAATTTCATCTAGATTCATGATAATACAACTATTACAAACTAGACATATCCAGAAACTAACTTCAAATGAGCAAAGGTAATAATAATGATTTTTCAGTTACAAAATGATGAAATCCCGAGGATAATAGAATGACAATTTTTTTTTTTTGACAGGCAGAGTGGACAGTGAGAGAGAGAGAGAGAGAAAGGTCTTCCTTTTCCATTGGTTCACCCTCCAATGGCCGCCGCGGCCAGTGCGCTGCGGCCGGCGCACCGTGCTGATCTGATGGCAGGAGCCAAGTACTTCTCCTGGTCTCCCATGGGGTGCAGGGCCCAAGCACTTGGGCCATCCTCCATTGCGCTCCTGCGCCACAGCAGAGAGCTGGCTTGGAAGAGGGGCAACCGGGACAGAATCCGGCGCCCCGACCGGGACTAGAACCCACTGTGCTGACGCCGCAAGGCGGAGGATTAGCCTAGTGAACCGCGGCTCTGGCCTTAGAATGAAATTTTTAAGATGCTGAAAGATTAAGTAGAATCCTATACCTTGGAATTAAATGCCCAGAAAGAAAAATATTGTTTGTCATCGAAGTATAGAGATGGTTATTAGAGGCTGGGGAGGTAGGGAAGGGTAAGAAGAGATTCTGATCAAAGGATACAAAGTTTCAGGTATGAGAAATGTTTTATTGCACAATAATAATTACTATAATAATTGTCAAATAATATACATTTCTTTTTTTAAGATTTTTTATTTATTTAATTGATTGGTAAAGTTACAGAGAGAGGGAGAGACAGAGAGAAAGGTCCTCCCTCGTTGGTTCACTCCCCAAATGAGCACAACGGCTGGAGCTATGCTGATCCGAAACCAGGAGCCAGGTGCTTCCTCCTGGTCTTCCATGTGAGTGCAGGGGCCCCAGCACTCGGGCCATCCTCCACTGCCTTCCTAGGCCACAGCAGAGAGCTGGACTGGAAGAGGAGCAGCCAGGACTAGAACCCAGTGCCCACATGGGATACTGGCGCCACAGGCGGAGGATTAACCCACTGCGCCACGGTTCCAGCCCCAATATATATTTCAAAATAAGAAAATAAATTTCAACTGTATCCAAAAATGACAGGTAAGTGAGGTAATAGATATGTTACTTAACTTGATTTAATGTCACATTGTATGTGTATATCAAAATATCTCACTGTGCCCCATAAATATATACAATTGTTAGTAAGATATTAATAATACATTTTAAAATATTTTTCAAAAATGCAGGGAAATTAAGAAATTATGAGTGAATTTGGCTGTTCTTTCTAAGAGAAGTAACAGTAGAGGGAGCTTTTTGGTAGAAAAAAATACATTGCCAGAGTAGAGCATGAGAATGCAGGAAGGAATGAAAGATACAGGAAATAGTCAATATCTGGATGAACCTATGAGGTTAAGAATGAAAGGATATTTCCTTAATCTGATAAGGAATTTCTATAAATATTGTAAAGTAAACATCACAATGATGCTAAAATATTGAACAACTTCCTCCTAAGCCCAGAAGTCACACAAGGATGTCAGCTGTTACCCTTTCTGTTCAACACTGTAATAGAGATCTCAGTTTGTGCTCACTACAGCAGCACATATACTAACATTGGAACAATATAGAGAAGATTAGAGATCTCAGTTAATAATAATGCAAGGAAAGTCATAAATGTATAAAGATTTGTAATGAACATGATTACAAAAGAACCTATAAACTATTAGAATTAATATTGTAACGAAGGCACAAAAATACATGGTCAATAGATGCATTAGGGTTCCCTAGAGAGAGAAAAGTGGTAGGATGTGTATATATATATATATAATGTATGTATATGTATATATATACACATATATGTATATGTATGTATACATATATGTGTATATATATGTATATATATATGTATATATATATACATATATACACACAGATATATGAAGGGAGATTTACTAGGAGATTTATTTGGAGATTTATTAGTCCCTCAGTAAGGGACTTCTGCAGGCTGGAGACCCTGGGATGTCGATAGAATGGCTTAGTCTGAGTCCAAGACCCTCAGAACCAGGAAGCTCAGTACCAACAAGAGGGCTGTTGGTGGGTCTTGGAGTTTTAAGGCCAACAACTGATATCCAAAGCATGGCTCTCTGAGGGGCCATTTTCTTTCTTGTTCTCCCCAGTCCCACCAAGGCAATTAGTGGTGTCCACCAACGCTGAGGGTGGGACTTCTCTACCTAGTCCACTCAGACACATTGGCCAATCTCATTTGGACACATCCTCACAGACACTCAAAATAATATTTTGTTTTCTAGGTAGTCCTTAACCCAGTCAAGTTGACATCTGAAATTAAGCTATAATAAACAAAAATTTGATGTTCTATATTAGCTACTTTTGGAAAAGGAAATATAAAAATACCACTTGTCATGGCATCACATACAAGATATCTGGGAACAAATAAATGTGCAAGATCTTTATTCTGAAAACTAGCAAATATTCTTGGTTATTTAAGTTTGAAGATTCAATAGTAAGTTAGTAGTTCTCTCCATATAATCTGAATTAAAATTTTCAGCAAGTATATACATATGTTTGCTTATGTATATGAAAATGATAAACTGATTCCAAAGTTGTGTGGAAATAAAAAAGGTCAAGAATAGGCTATGTTATTTTATAAAAGCAAAATTGGAAGTGTCGCTCCCCCTCTTCGTGGAGGAACGACACAGGACCCTGCGCTGTTCTTTCATCTGCTCGGCCCTCCCCGGGTTTGCTGCTGGTTCTTCCCGGGTTGGCTACTATCCCTTCCACCTCCGTGGAAGGGCGGTTCCCCCTGGCCGCTTTCCCCACTTCCGCAGGAGAGCGGCACACTGCCGGCCGGCTCTCTCGGGGGCTGCACAGGTGTTCCTTCAGATAGATGTTCCTCTTAGATGTTCCCGGTGCATGCCGTCTCTCTCCTCCTTTATAGTCCTCCTCTGCCAATCCCAACTCGGCTGCCCACACGCCGAGTACGCTGCTCTCCTCCAATCAGGAGCAAGTCCTACAGTTTATTGGTTGAACTGGAGGCAGCTGTGTAGAAGCTGTTTTCTTCTCTCCCAGCGCCATATTGTGGGAGAGCAGATGCATAGAATAAGTCTTAATTCCAGTAACTTAGTCCAGTCCGGATTGCTCCCCACAGATCCCCCTTTCTTTTTATTTTTGGCGTTGATACGCGCCTGTCTTCGGTGCCCCGCAACACACACTCTGCTCTACTTGCTAGAGTTGCCACAGGTTCTTACAAGTCCTATCAATCAGGCAAACCGAATCCGGGTCCTCTCTTCGCCATGTTGTGAGGAGGTTTTTAGGCGCTGATGCGTGCCTGTCTTCGGTGACCTGCGGCTCACACTCTGGTCGAGCCGCCTGCTGGTGCTTACCGCCTTAATCAGGCAGACCGAATCCAAGCTTTCTCATTGCCATATTGTGGGGTGGCCTTATTGATGTTAATTCGTGCCTGTCTTCGGTGACCCGCGGCGCATAAGCTGCTAGCCGCCCACAGGTGCTCACCGCCTCACTAATCGGGCAGACCGAATCCAAGCCTTCTAATTGCGGTATTATGGGGAGGCCTTACTGATGTTAATTCGTGCCTGTCTTCGGTGACCGAATCCAAGCTTTCTCATTGCCATGTTGAGGGGAGGCCTTTCTATTTCTCTATTTCTCTATGTCCGGGCATTCCTATTTCTCCCATTCTACTTCCATCTTCCAGCATTCCTATTTTTCTCATTTTACTTCTAAACTTCTGTTTCTCTTATCCCTGCGGCTTCCCGGCGCCTCGCCCTGCCGGCGCCCGCCCCGAGGCTGCTTCTCAGCGGCTTTCCGGCTCTGAGCCGCTTCAGCCCGCGCCTCTCTCATCTGCGCGGCTCGGCTTTGCGCGCACACTCCGCGGTTACGCACTAGCCCCACGTTCCCTATCTACTTGAGCCCCGCATGCTCTGTCTGCGCGCGGCAGCCTCCGCGAGTCACACAGCGTAGCTTACGTCTCCGCCATTAGCATTCAATCTAAGTTCCCCGGGCTAGCCTGGCGAAGTCAACCCAGCTCACGTCTCCGCCCCACGATTTGGCTTCCCGTCCTTTGCTCCCCGGGCTAATCAGACGGATCCCAATCTGGCTTACGTTTCCGCTTCTGGTTTCAACTTTTCGCCCCCTATTCCCGGGCTAACTTGAGAATCCCAAAGTGGCTTTCGTTTCCACCTCGGCCTGCCCCCCGCGGCTTCAATTTCCCTAACATTTTTCTCTACCCGGTATATTTCCCCAAGCTTTCCTCCAACAATACTCCTCCCTCATTTCTCCTGGCCTCTCCCCACAGTCCGTATCCAAGTCTGTTTGTTCTAGCTTTCACTTTCGCTTTCGACCTTAGAGATTTCTCCCAGCTTCCCCCCGTAGTCCGTATCCGAGTCTATGCCTAGGCTTTCAATAGCTTCCTCCGGCACCTTTTTCGTCCGGCTTTTCCCTAGGCTGTTTGCTAGTCTCCCTCTCCGATATTTTCCCAGTTCTTCCCGTTTCTTCCCTCCTAAGTTTGCTATCCGTCCTAGGTTTCCTATCCGAGTCACGGCACCATTATGTCGCTCCCCCTCTTCGTGGAGGAACGACACAGGACCCTGCGCTGTTCTTTCATCTGCTCGGCCCTCCCCGGGTTTGCTGCTGGTTCTTCCCGGGTTGGCTACTATCCCTTCCACCTCCGTGGAAGGGCGGTTCCCCCTGGCCGCTTTCCCCACTTCCGCAGGGGAGCGGCACACTGCCGGCCGGCTCTCTCGGGGGCTGCACAGGTGTTCCTTCAGATAGATGTTCCTCTTAGATGTTCCCGGTGCATGCCGTCTCTCTCCTCCTTTATAGTCCTCCTCTGCCAATCCCAACTCGGCTGCCCACACGCTGAGTACGCTGCTCTCCTCCAATCAGGAGCAAGTCCTACAGTTTATTGGTTGAACTGGAGGCAGCTGTGTAGAAGCTGTTTTCTTCTCTCCCAGCGCCATATTGTGGGAGAGCAGATGCATAGAATAAGTCTTAATTCCAGTAACTTAGTCCAGTCCGGATTGCTCCCCACAGGAAGGATTTTTTTTTTGCTAACAGATGCCAAAATGTGCTATGAAGCTACAGAAATGGAGTCAATGTGCTTTTCCTAAAAGGACTACTACAGAGGTCAGTAGAACAGAGAATTCAGAAACAGATCTACATATAAATGGTCACCATTTTATGAAGAATATACTGCTTTGTGCAATGGATAATATATTCTTTCTAATAAATAGGCTTGGGTCAATTGAATGTCTATGGGAAAGAACTGAAATGTGAACTATAAATGCCATCATACTCAAAAAATTCATTCAGGATGGGTCATAGTCCTAAATATGAAAAATAAATTGAAAAAGATTGAGAATTGGTAGAAGGATAGGAGTAATTTTGTTCTTAAGGCTCTTTCAGTCCCTGTATCAGCACATACATTATCAAAGGTTTGACTGATTTCTCCTTGTTTCATCAGAATTTCTCCTCTCATGCTTTTTGGTACCCAGATTATGAAATTACTGCCAAGGAATAAAAGAGTTTTCTATTTTTCTACCCAGAAAGGGTTTGCCCCTGTCAAGAATGACTGCATTTAGTTTTATTTATAGATCTTCATTAGCTTTAAAGAAAATTATACTTTCTTATACTTTTTTTCTTATACTTTACTGGATACTTTTTTTTTTTTTTTTTGGACAGGCAGAGTAGACAGTGAGAGAGAGACAGAGAGAAAGGTCTTCCTTTTCCATTGGTTCACCCCCTCAATGGCTGCTGTGGCTGGCACGCTGCAGCCCGCGCAACGCACTGATCCAAAGCCAGGAGCCAGGTGCCTCTCCTGGTCTCCCATGTGGGTGCAGGGCCCAAGGACTTGGGCCATCCTCCATTGCACTCCCAGGCCACAGCAGAGAGCTGGACTGGAAGTGGGGCAACCAGGACAGAATCTGGTGCCCCGACCAGGACTAGAACCCGGTGTGCCGGCACCGCAGGGGGAGGATTAGCCTATTGAGCCACAGCGCCGGCCATGGATACTTTTGACTTGAGTTTTCACTACTTGTGGTATGATAAATTTAGGTGTACTTTTCTGTCTGTCCTGTTAGAAATTTTTATTGTTTTTTTTTCTTTTATACATCTTTATTTTTATTAATATAAAGAGAACATATTTCATGTATTTCATAGGTACAGTTCTGAGAAGGTAACCATACTTCCCTCCCTCCCCATCCCAGCTCCCCTCTGTCCCTCCCTCCTTTTCTTTTCATTAGTTTTAGAAAGTCATAATTTTACTCCAATCTACAATCACAGTTAATTCCCCACTAATTGTAATATTCAACAAGTAAAAAGTAGGAAGACCATAATTCCACAGGAGTATAAACAAAGGCTAAAAATAACAGTCATATAACAGGATGTCCATTTCACTTCTATACATTTTTATATTCTGTATTAACTGTCACATAGAGAAAAAACATACATAGAGAAAAAAATACGATATTTGTCTTTTTGAGAATGACATTTCATTAAGCATAATAGTTTCTAGTTGCATCTATTTTGTTGCAAGACAGGATTTCATTCTTTTTAATGGCTGAGTAGTATTTGTGTGTGTGTGTGTGTGTCTTTATACAGTCAGTTGATAGACATCTGGGTTGACTCTGTATCTTAGCTATTGTGAATTAAGCTGCAATAAACAAGGAAGTAAAGCTAAATTCTTTCATATGCTGATTTCATTTTGTTGGGGGTAAATTCCCAAGTGTTTCTTGCTTTGATTCCATAGCTCAATGTTTTTCATCAGTTTTTTAATTTTATTTTTTATTTTTTATTTTTTCTTCTTGTTTAAAGGTATACAAATTTCACATATACAGATTTAGGAATATAGTGATTCTTCCTACCCTGCCCTCCCTCCTACCCATGCTTCCACCCTTCTTCCTCCTCTCTTCCCTATTCCCAGTCTTATGGGAGTGAACCAATGGAAAGATCTCTCTCTCTGCCTCTGCCTCTTCCTCTCTGTAACTGATTTATTTATTTGTTTGAAAGTCAGAGTTACCCACAGAGAGAAGAGAGGCTCTAGAGAGAGAGAAAGAGAAAGAGAGGGAGAGAGAGAGAGGGAGAGAGAGAGAGAGGTGTCTTCTATCCTCTGGTTCACTCCCCAGTTGGCCACAACACCGGAGCTGTGCCAATCCAAAGCCAGGAGCTAGGAGCTAGGAGCCAGGAGCCAGGAGCCAGGAGCTTCTTCTTGGTCTCCCACGTGGATGCAGGGGCCCAAGGACATGGGCCATCTTCTACTGCTTTCCCAGGCCATAGCAGAGAGCTGGATTGGAAGTGGAGAAGCTGGGACTCAAACAAGCACCCATATGGGATGCTGGCACTGCAGGTGTTGGCTTTACCCACTACGCCATGGTGCTGGCCCCAATAAATAAATCTTTGAAGAAAAAAAAAAAAAAGATTATCTAGGTTCTTTTTTTCTGTTCTCACTGGACTAAAATAATGCAATTCTTATAATACGTAGTACTTTAAATCATGTGGTTTTCTGTAATACTGATTCTATTGTCTTAGATACTCTTTTTAGAGTATCATAAACATGGGTTTGAAAAGTAACAAGACAAAAATTGTATGTAGGAAAGCATTATTTTCATTTTTGTCTATGAAAATTAAAAATTAATAGAAATGATATGGGTATCTTCATATAATGTGAACCACCAGTATTGTACATCTAATTTATTAGGCTCAATGTTGATGAACAAAAATAAAAATTATAAACAGATAGGTAGGCACTTCCTTCAATGATAAGATATTTGCAGTAATAGAAGAAGGAAGATAAATTCCAAAGTTTCTGCCTTACATCATTCATGTATTTTTTTCATTCAAACAAAAATATTTATTGAGCACCTACTAAGTATTAGACACTGTACCAGAGGCCAGTGATGTGGTAATGAACAAAATTTTACTTCTTTTTTAGATTTTATATGTATGTAGAGAAGCATTGGTTCCTTGGTAATAAAATGCAGGTATTTCTATTTCTAACTTCTTTAGCTTGTATAAACTGACTATATTTTTCTTCATTTCAGCTTCCTTGGCTGTTGCCATTACAGGTTTCTTCTATTTTCTCACTTTCTTTCCACAAGTAATCATCATAGACCAGTATGCAGTGATGAGCCTCACTCAGAAGGTGTCTGCCTGCCTTATTGCAAATATTGCATTAGCTATTGGCATTGATTTACTGTGTAAGATGGAAATGAAGGGTAAGTTTTTCCTTGGTGAGAATGCCTTTAATAGTTTGATCCTTAGAAAGAAAAGGCAGGCAGTGTGGGGTTGGTCAGGAGGTGGGGTGCAAACGTTGATTGTAGTGTTTCTTAACTGTATTTTTTATTATATTTTCTTGATCGCAAAAATTATATATGTGCACTATGTATGTATATGGTATGCATGCAGTTTTGAGGGTACTTCAAAATGTGAGAAAATGGAATTTAAAAAGACAAGTTGATTTTAGTTCAAAAACATTTTGAACTATATACATATTTTAAAATAATAAGTATATTTCCATAACTTTGAAGACTTTTTGTCTATAAATGCAAACATAAATAAATATATATTTGCTTACATGGAAAATGAAATTTAAAAACAAGTTTATTTTAGTTTAAGTTCATGCAGTTTTCTTCATAATAGTTTCCAGGAAGTATTTGAAGACCCCTCAAATATGTCCACATTTTATGTATGTCAGTAGTCTCTTCTGGGGGTTATTTCACCACCCAGAGAACAGTGGCAATATCTAGAGATGTTTTTGGGTTTTTATTGACATTATTGAAGATTGTTACTGATAGCAAATAGTTACACTCCAGAGATGCTAGTAAGTATCCCATAAAATACAGTCCCACAACATAAAGTGTCCAACTCCAAACATCAGTAGTGCTGAGATTGAAACACCCCAGATCCATAGCCTTATGTTAAAATCTGTGAGTTCATTCTGTTATACCCAGTTTCAGTCCAACATAAATGTTTATCATCAAATTTTTCCCAGTACATATTTTTATTTTCTTTTGCAACCATGAGAATCCTAACTCTAACCATTATCAATATATTTACTGTTTTTTTTCAGTTAAATAGTTACAGAATCCATACCAGTGTGAATAGCCAATATGATAATTATTTGCTTGTAATCCTTTCTATATTTACTTAAGGATATGTACTTGAAGTATTGTGTTCAAAACTTACTTCAGGGGGCCAGTGCAATGGCTCACTTGGTTAATCCTCCGCCTGCGGGACCGGCATCCCATACGGGCACTGGGTTCTAGTCCCAGTTGCTCCTCTTCCAGTCCGGCTCTTTGCTGTGGCCCAGGAAGGCAGAGGAGGATGGCCCAGGTGCTTGGGCCCCTGCACTCACATGGGGGACCAGGAGGAGGCACTTGGCTCCTGGCTTTGGATCAGCGTAGCTCCAGCCGTAGTGGCCATTTAGCGGGGTGAACCAATGGAAGGAAGACCTCTCTCTCTCACTCTCTAACTCTGTCTGTCAAATAAATAAACAAAAAAAACTTACTTAACTTTTCTCTCAGTGTAGTTATGTTATTAATTTGTAGTAAGGTTAACTACATTTATTTCTCTATGAATTTTATTTTCTTTTTTAAATTTTATTTAAAGTGTGTAAGTTTCATATATTTCATATATTCAAATTTAGGAACATGGTGATACTTCTCACCCTACCCTCCCTCCCACCCATGCTCCATCCCTTCTTCCTCCTTCCTCTCCAATTCCCGATGTTAATTTTTACAAAGATCTCTTTTCAGTTTACTTTATACTCATAAGGTTAACCCTACACTGAGAGTTCAACAAATAGTATGAAGAAAAAAAAAACACTGTTCCTTAACAGTGTAGATAAGGGCTGTAAACAATCATCAAATTTCAAAATTTCCATTTCACTCCAATACATTACATTTTAGGTACTCTATTAGTTACCCCTGATTAGGGAAAACATTACAATATCTGTCATTTGGGGACTGGTTTATTTCACTAAGTATATTGGTTTCCTGTTGCATCCATTTTGTTGCAAAAGACAGGATTTCCTTTTTTAACAGCTGAGTAGTACTCCATAATGTATATATACCATAATTTCTTTATCACATATATAATTTCAGTTGATGGACATCTGGGTTGATTCCATCTCTTAGCTCTTGTGAATTGAACTGTAATAAATAAGGGGGTACAGATCACTCTTTCATGTGCTGATTTCATTTTCTTTGAGTAAATTCCCAGGAGTGGGATGGCAGGATCATATGGTAGATCTATATTTAGATTTCTGAAGTATCTCCATACTGTCTTCCACAGTGGCTGCTCTAGTTTACATTCCCACCAACAGTGGATTAGGGTACCTTTTTCCCCACATCCTCACCAGCATTTGTTGGTTTCCCCTTGAGAGCCATTCTAACTGGGGTGAGGTGAAATCTCATTGTGGTTTTAATTTGCATTTCACTAATGGCTCATGATCCTGAGTAATTTTTTCATGTGTCTGTTGACCATTTGAGTTTCATCCTTTGAAAATGCCTGTTCAAGTCCTTTGCCTTTTTATTAACTGGATTGTTTGTTTTGTTGTTGTTGAGTTTCTTGAGCTCTATACATTCTGGATATTAATCCTTTATCAGTTTTATAGTTTGCAAATACTTTCTCCCATTCTGTTGGTTGTCTCTTTACTTTGCTGAATGTTTTTTTTTTCCTTTTGCAGTGCAGAATCTTCTCTGTTTGATGTAATCCCATTTGTCAATTTTTTTCTTTGATTGCCTGTGCTTCCAGGTTCTTTTCCAAGAAGTCTTTTCCTATGCCATTGTCTTGCAGAGTTCCCCCAAAGTTTTCTAGTAATTTGATGGTATCAGTTTGTAGATTTAGGGCTTTGATCCATTTGAATGGATTTTTTTGTAAGGTGTAGAATAATAGTCTTACTTCATGCTTCAGTATGCAGAGATCCAGTTTTCCCAGCACCATTTGTTGAAGAGACTGCTTGCTTCATTGATTGATTTTAGTTCCTTTGTCAAAGATTAGTTATTTGTAGATGTGTGGATTGATTTTTGGAATTTCTATTCTATTCCATTGGTCTACACATCTATTTTGTTGCCAGTACCAGGTTGTTTGATTATAACTGTAGTATGTCTTGAAATCTGGTATTGTCTATGCATTATATTCTCAGCCCTTCCTGGTCATTGTTTGATTTAATATGCATTTCTGAGTATATAGGACATTCACAAAGTTTTTAAAGAATAAAAATAAATGCTATTATACTAAAAAATTGTCATTGCCTTCCTAACCTATTATGTCCCACTCTGTAAGTGATTAGTTTTATCTATTTCTGTTTTATCCTTCCTGTATTTCATTTTTTTAAAAATATCACAAGGTTTATATGTATTTTCTGTTACCTGACTTTCTTATAACAATAATAGTATACTGTATATTCTTTTCAACTAAGTTTTTTTGTGCAAAAATATATCCTAGAAATCATTCCATATGATTTTATATCTACAAGGAGTCTTCAGAAAGTTCCTGGAAAATATGTATTATCAAAAACTACATGGATTTCAAAATGTTTTGCATCAAAACTCATACTAACTTGCTCTTACATGTCTGAACAGAATCTAGTTTGAGATTCTAAAAGGATAAGATATCAGTTTGAAAAGAAGCCCTATCAAAGCAACGTGAATTATGCTAAAGATGGAAGCAAGAACAAACATCAAAGTTATGGAGAGAGAGAGAGCGGGAGGGAGGAAAAAGGGAGAAAGGGAACAGGGAGGGGGGAGAGAGAGAGAGAGAGAGAGAGAGAGAGAGAGAGAGAGGAAAGAATGAGTGAGAATATCTTCCATGTATTGGTTCCTTTTCCCAGATGACCACAGTGTCCCAAGCAGTAGCTTGACCTTCTGTAACACTCCTAATCAGTATGACTTTTGTTTATTGTTGACTTATTGTGATGCCTAGAACTTCCAGTGTTGTGTTGAATAAGGGTGATGAAAGCCAACATTCTTGTTTTGTATCCAATCTTAGGGAAAGAACATTTAGTCTTTCAATAGGTGTTTTATATGTAGGTGTTTTTCACAAGCTTTTTCATAGGTTGAAGTAACTCTTCTCTATTCCCAATTTTCTGAGAGTTTTTGATATGCATGAGTGTTGGATTTTATCGTGATTTTTCCTTGTCAATTGGTGTGATCATACAATTTTTCTTATATATATAAACTATTGATATAATAGATTATACTGATTTATTCTGACCTCTTCCATTTAGGTTTTGATTTATTTTAAGTTAAGTTTTTATTTGTGATGTGAGGCTGAGGTATTTTTTTTCCCCATGTGTCATTTTTTTTTATTCTTTAAAAGTTTTTCTTTCTTTTTTTTCTGACTGGTGTATTTCAAAGGATTTTTCCTCAGGACCAGAAATCCTTTCTTTTCCTTGGTCTATTCTATTGGTAAAACCTTCAATTGTATTTTTTTATTGACATTTACAGCTGCAAGATTTCTGATTGGTTCTTTTTTATATAATCTCTGTTGAATTCCTTATTCATATCACGCAATGTCTTTCTCATTTCTTTGAATTGTCTGTATTCTCTTGTATATCATTGAGTTTCATAGGATCATTACTTTGAATTCTTTTTCATGTATTTTGTAGTGTTCCATCAAGTTATGATCTGTTTCTGGAGAAATATTTTGATCCTCTGGAGTTGCCTTGCTTTGGCTTTCTTGCTTCTTTATATTTCTTGTGTTGTTCCTATGTTTCTGTGCCCAATGTCTGATGTGTAACAGTTACTTCTTCTTTATGGAGTATCTTTCACTGAAAAATACTTTTACGTTTAGATGGGATTTGGGATGTTAGTTGGGTCATTGCTTTGGCTTTCATTCTAGATAAGCCCAGAAGTGGATCTTCCATGTGATTTCTTCAACTGTAATCCATGTTACAGCTACATGTCATGTTAGTGGTGTCTACAAGTGCCACAACTGTTTAGACTTCACCAGTTCATGGAAGTAGTGTTGTGATTCTGCTGTAGTTTTGGGCATCCAAAGGAGTGTTTCCTTAGGCTCTTTTAGAATCAAGTGCCAATCACATTGGAGTTTGTGATTGCAGAAGCCATAGTCCTAGAGTTCAGGACACAGAGGGGACTATTTCCAGATCCTGCTTGGTTAGTATGTATGATTCTGTGACTGTGGCACTGATCATCAGAGATCTGGAGCTGCAGGATATGGATGGTACCTTCCTCAGGTTCTGAAGGGTGGCTGTGGGTGACATTGGGGCTTGTAACATCAGCATCCACAGTCCCCATATTGGGGGATTTGGAGGGGACCTTCCCCAGGTTCCACAGGATGAGCCAATGGCCATAGTCTCATAGCTGCAGGATGCCGTGAGAACCTTACCCAGGTTCCACAGGGTGAGTGTTGGTGACACTGAGGCCTATGACGCCAACACCTGCAGTTGTAGAGCTTCAGGATGTATGAAACCATCCTCAGTTCCTATACAACAAGTTCATTGGCTCTTGGACTAGTGATGCCATCTGGTACAATCTTGGAACTATGTAACTAACAGGAATCTCCCCTTGTCTCATGGAGTGAGTATGGGTGATGCTGAGGCTTGTGGAACCAGTATCTGTGGTTCTGAAGCTGAAAAACTGGGTGGGCCTGTCCCAAAGCTCTGTGGGGGCAAAATAAGGATATGCTGAGAATTATACACTGGTGTCTCAGGTCTTGGAACAGTAGAATGCAGATAAGGCCTACCTCCACAATTATGGTGGTGAGCATAGATATCTATAGGACTTACAGTACCAATAGTCACATTCACACCGTTGAGATGTGTAGGAAGCCTTACCTAGGTTCACTGGGGTGAGCACAGATTGTGCTGTAGATTGTGTTCCGGCAGCCATGGACCTTCAGGTGTGGAATGCCAACAGGGCCTTCTTCAGTTTCCATGGCGAAGTCATGGGTAACTCAGTATCATAGCACCAATAGCTGCAGTCACAGAACTTCAAAATGTGGTGACCTTATCCAGGTACCACAGAATGAGCTTGCATAACTGTGGGTCTTACGGCACTAACAGCTTTGGTCTTAGAGCTATAGAAAGCAGAAGGGGCCATCCCATGTTCCCTGGGACAAGTATAGGTAGTACTGAGTCTTGTGGCACCAATAGCCATGCCCAGAACTATGGGACTAGGATGGGACCATCTCCAGATTCTTTGTGGTGAGATTGGGTAATACTGGGGCTTGTGCATTGGAAGCTGCAATTCTGGAGCTGTGGAATGTGGATAAGGTCCCGTCCCCAGATCCCATGGCAGTTACATTTGATATCAGGGCTTGTGCACTGTCAGTTTCAGGCCATGTGCCATAAGAGGTAGAAGGACAAGGTTGATTATGGAGCTTGTTCCCTTCTGCTGTTAACTGTGTTTCATAAGATGATGAGGGTAACTTCCCCAGATCCCACCAGGACTTGTGCACCAGTAGCTGCAGTCCCTGAGCTGGAAGAGGCATATGGAACTTGTGTACCACAGTTCTGCAGTTGTGGATATTAAGAAGCCTGTCTTATCCTCTTTGAGGCATGTGCTGGTCCCAGGGGCTTCTACTGGTTCCAGGGGCTTCTACTGGTGTCAGGAGCTCCCTAAGAGCTGTAAGACAGATTCTAGTCTAGCAATGTATACTGTAGCAGCTTGGATTCTGAGAAAGTGGGAGTCAATGTGGATTCCTTTTTTGTAGTAAAGCAATCACTCAGACTCCAATCATCTTTCCAAACTGGATTTTTTTTTCAGGCAGAGTGGACAGTGTGAGAGAGAGAGAGAGAGAGAGAGAGAGAAAGGTCTTCCTTTTCTGTTGGTTCACCCTCCAATGGCCGCCACGGCCAGTGCGCTGTGACTGGCGCACCGCGCTGATCCGAAGTTAGGAGCCAAAGGCCCAAGGACTTGGGCCATCCTCCACTGCACTCCGGGCCACAGCAGAGAGCTGGCCTGGAAGAGGGGCAACCGGGACAGAATCTGGTGCCCCGACCGGGACTAGAACCAGGTGTGCCGGCGCCATAGGCGGAGGATTAGCCTAGTGAGCCATGGCGCTGGCCTCCAAACTGGATTTTAAGCTTTTGAGTACTATAAAATTCTCTTCTAACAATGGCTGCTGATAAACCAGCTGCTTCCATTGATGAATTTTTTGCTGTCACCAGCAATCTTGCCATAATGAATACCTTTGACAGACATGTTCTTGACGGTAAATCCCATATTGTCCCCAGGAAGAGCTTCACTTAGAGCTTCATGGTTCATTTCAGCTGACTTTATCTCAGTTGTGAAATTGGCTACAACAAAAGTGACCACCATGCCAAGTTTGAGAATACCAGTCTCCACTTAGTCTACAGGGCCAATACCAATACCACCACTTTTTTTTTTTTTTGTAAGGGAAAGAGTTTATTGGGGAAACCCAGCAGGCTGGAGAGAAGGGGTGAAGAAGGAAAAAGAGAGAGAGAAGGAGAGTATAAGAGAGAGAGAGACAGGACAGGAGAGCAGAGAGCACAGAGAAGAGAGAGTAAGAGAGGAGAGAAGAGAGCAGGAGGAGCGGCCAAGAGAGCCACAGGTTCAGGAACAGGTCCTTTTAAAACTTTGCCAGAGGGCAGGCAGGGAAGCAGGAGCAGCGAATCCTATTAGGATGGGGGTGGAGCTTGACACTAGCAGTTAGGTCATGTGGCTACCTGGCCTTCAGCAATGGCGGCGGGGGTTAGGGCCTAGGATGTAAATCAGGGTGTATGTTGCACCATAGATAAAACTGCGCCATTTTCCTAACATTCCCCCTTTTGTTTTTTATAAAGCAGGAGTTGTATGGGATTACATTAGTCCCAAAAGTCCAGGAGGGGTAGAGGGACGATGATCTGTCTTTAGAGCTACTTCCTGCTGACATGGGGCGATGAGGTATTCTTCGCTGGCATGGGCGATGTCTCAAGCTGCTGTCTCCTGGGTGGGGAGCTGAGTATATACCTGTAGCAGCATTTGGTTGACCGCCTGGTTGCTGAAGACCTTGGTTTGTTCTATTATCACCTGCTGTAAATACTTAAACAGACAAGGTAGTATAAAAGACAGGGTGAGAATAGCAACCAATGATCCTAAGAGTGGCATTAACCAGGTAATGAAAGGATTTCATAGAGGAGAGGAAATGAGGGGGTTTTCTGGACCCTTGCAAAAACAGTTTAATGGACATGGTTTAAAGCTGATCCCAGCCAAGACTGGGAAAAAGGCCACTTAACTTTTGCACGTAGTGGGGTTTGTCTGTAGAGAAATTCTAAACAATCATACAATATTAAGTGGGGGAGAAGACCATCAGTACATACAGGTTGGGAGTAGAGCATTGGTGGTAGAGTAGAGGCTATGGTTACAAAGGAAGAGGCCCACGTCGACTAGATAGGGTCTAGAACCAAGGACAGAGTCATTATGAGAGGACCTAAGAAAGGTGCTAAGTCACAAATAAGTTCTCCGATTGAGAGGCAAATAGAAAATAACAGAAGGAGCTTGATAACAATCTGGTGGGCTTTAGGCCTTGTGAGTTAAGAGGCCTAGACCTATGTATCTCGTCACATAGTGTACATCCTAAGGGAGGTATGAACCTCCTTGGGGAAGGCACCCTGTTGACTTCCATTACCTAGCTGGCCTGGGAGGAGAGCTGGCTGGGTGAAGGCAGGTGGCATTTCGAACAGGAAATTCACAGTTCTGCCTGCAATGTCACTGACCCTATTTGGCCATCTCCTCAGCAGCAGTGGTCACCTTGGAAGCTGGGCCGAGTGAAGGGCTTCTCAGCTTAGAGCCAGCAAAGTCTGTGCCTCTGACCTGGTTGTCCCTTGACTCCAGGGCAGTTCCATTTCCCGTGATCCAACTCTTGGGAGAGCTGCCAGGGCGCTTCACAAGCTGACTTCTGCTGAAGCCCAGGCTTTCCACATTGAAAGCCACTGCAGAGGACTGACCTGTTGGGTCTCCTTGAGGGCAGATCACTGTACAGAACAACCTTTAATAGGTCTGCCACCTATCTTTACATTGCTTCTGATGCCTAGCTTCTTTTTCCTCCTGGTTTTTGTTAAAGCAGACCAGAGGATGCAAGTCAAGGGGTTGCTCAAGTCTCATCTCTAATCTTGGTGGCCTAAACTAGAAGTCTGTAATTACAGGCATGTTATATAGTGGTTTATGTTGAGGCAGACAATGCCCATGAGGAAAGCTATGTCCTTACTTTAAAACTTTCTCTCCCTTTGGTCTTAAAGGGAGGTCTTCCCTGTTTACTGTGCTGATGGTGAAGTAAATCTAGCTGAAGAATCGTAATTTAAGCTTTCATTTTGGCTATGCTATTACATAAGAATGTTAACCATCCTTTTTATAAGGTCTAAAGATTAAATTGTGCGTCCTAGAGAGTCCTTCAGTATAGTCAGTTTCCTACCTCAAAGAGACTAGAGAAATGACAGAACAAGTCAGGCTTAGAATAGAGAAATGAGGGAGCAAGTCCCAGATTGCATACTAACAATAGCAATATCAAATGAAAACTTAGCAAGTGATTTCAACCATTAGATAGCAACTTAAGAAAACATTTACCAGAAGGTCCAATGCCTTCTATAAACTTTAAGAATACATGTATTTGTAAACATCTTTTAAGTATCTAACATGGTGTAGCTTGTTTAACCAGTAAATTCAAGCACAAACATATAAAATGTTTTTAGTTTCTTTCCACCACCAATTTTAAAACATCTGATACAGAGATTCAGGTCACATGAATCAAATATAACTTTGATTAATTTTAGTTGTTTAAATTATGGGCAATCTTTTATCTATAAGCCAATTAAAATGAAACTCAATAAATTTTCCCATGTAGACATACAATATGTATACCCATAACATAAAAGATAGAACATAAAGCATTTTCAATAATAGCTTTTAAACTCTTTTACTGCTTTTTAATTTACCAGTTGATTCAAATTACTTCCTGATCTTAGTAACCTCAGTTAACCATACTTACTCTCAGTTGGTACCTATAATACATTATTGACTTCCTCTGTTTACAGAATCATCCCAAAATACTGAATACAATAGATGTGGCTAGAAAAAGTCCATCAGAACCTATAGGAGGACAGCTAAACACAGAACCAACAATGTTTTAGTTTTATGAGCAGCAGATATGATAGATCTGATATATAAAACTGGATGACAAAAGACTTTGAGTTGCCACGTTTAAAATTATAAACTCTCTACAAATTCAACAAGAGGCACTTGCTTACTTCACACAGTATTTTTGAAAGCACCTGTAGGATTTTACAAAGCATTTAACTCTTTTAAGCCTCTGGGCCCTTCTCATAAAGATAACCATCATGTCTAGTAACACAAGATCATTAGACTTTTTAACTTTCAGGCATATGTAGCAGTAGCATTTTATATTATAAAAACTTAAAATTTAGCACCACTTCACATCTTGATAGTACTTCTAATATAGTCCAAATAGCCTGATTAGTTGGTGTCTCTACAAGATGAGAGACTTATATGTCCTTCGATTTTTTCAGTTGGGCCCAAACTGGAAAAACTGAAGTTCAAAATTTACTGGAAATTTCAAAGTCTAAATTCTTTGAAACTTTGATTTTTGATTTTTTGAATGCCTGTCAAGGGTGCCACGAAGGCTCAAAATCCAAAATATCTGGTTGAAATAAGATTCCTTAACATCATGACATAATATAGACCAAATTTGATGATTGTTACAAGGTGATCATTCAAATGTTTGAAAATAAGCACATATTTAAATAACTCACAGCTCTTAATAAAAAAAATCAGCTGTTTTCACTTAGAATTTAACAGAGAATTCAAGAGAACATAATAGATTACTTTAACATAGGATCAGATTCTAATTTTATGTCAAAGAGGAATAGATTAGTATACTTGTGATGTTTTCCATCTGCCAATGCCCTTGATTTACATTTTGCAATAACCTGTTAAAAATCTCCAAATTAAGATAACATTTTAAAATAAGGTAACACATCAAATTTCAGCCTGAGTTACTCCAAGCAATGTTGAACTATTTTCATAGACAATTTATAAACTAACCCAAATAGTTTTTATAGAATATAACATGCTGAGTATACAAAAGTTTACATTAGATGCATTTATTTCATTTGCCTTTACTCAATTTAAATTATCAGTTACACCTAAATGACTTAAGATGCTGCTATTATATCATATATCTATCTGATTTGATTAAAATTAAAATTGCATGCATCGAAAACAAGTACTATTTACCCATTGCTGTTTCATTGAGTACTGATTACCTGGAAACCTGTTAAAATAAATTGTGAAAATAAGTTCAGCAAGTTACAAAGCAATATTTTTAAAGGCAGTGATCTTACTAGTTTCGAGAGAAATTCCTTCAAACTCAGTGTCTAGTTACAGTTGCCTTTCTCCTAAGAACACCTTAGGCCCATGACATCATAGTCAGCCACTTGGGACTGCATCAAGACAGTTCCCAAAGGTGACAGTGAGCCAGAGGTCGATGCACCAAACCTGATTTTCCTGTCTGGCTTTCTCATGATAAAACAAAAGAGCCATCAGAAGGGTAGGAGACCTAATTTGTTTCTCAATAAGCAGGGAGCCCAAAAGAATGGGATTACCACTCCTTTGCTATTCTTATGGTAAAACTGGAACAAGAGAGGGACAAAAGACCAGTTGGAGGACCAGGGATGGAGAGTGAAAGCATGGAGACAATCATTCCCAAACTGATAAGACAGAGAGAGTAGACTTTGGACCAGGCCTGGTTCTAAGATAAAATCTGAATTGCTGGGTGGGAGGGGGAGGTATAGTGAGCTGAGATAGTGAAAAGCTGGGGCCACAAAGGTGGAAGGCAGAGGTTTTGGCTTAGGCACTTGACCTCTAGTGGAAACTTTGGAGGCCAATAGGACCTTGGCCAGAGAGCAGTACACATAGAAGGTTTAGATCAAAGATAGAAAAGCTTGAGCATATGGGATCTCCTTCCATTTTCCCGAATGCTCACAGAAGTGTTAAAGATCTTGAATGATATCAAGGTCAAACCACTCCAACTTTGGGCTGATCCCTCAGGGCCAAACGCGCCAACATGCAGGGGCCACTTTAAAGATGAGGCATTGACATTTGGGGGCTGGAGCCAATTTGAGAGGAACCATATTACTTAAAGAATCAGATGGAACGTGGTCAGAGAAAAGTTCCCACTGCGACCTGTAGAGTCAGATCCATGAATTCAAGCATTCTTGAATCCTGGCAGACTGACTAGTGAGAGAATATGGGAGCAGAAGGCAGGGTCATCACCCAAGCACCCACTGGAGCCCATGGCTTAGCCTGTAAAAGGAGAACAGAGGTTGAGTTGTCACTCACACCCACTATTGCCCAGACACAATGTCTATAGAGACTAAAAGCCTTAAGTAAGAGTTGTGGTTAGTGTCTAGTACTGTGACTTTTACGAGAGTCAGACGAGCAATACCACCACTTTTGTAAATATCCTGTGGTGGCAGATATGTTTGTCAGTTGGATGAGTTGATGGTAGGGCACTCCAGGGCTTCAAGCAGTATGGTTCTATTTGTGCTATCATTTTTATGGGGGACTTTCCCTTAAACTAGGTCATATTAACATACTTAGCTCCAGTATGTTGTGACCATACTAACCAGAAATTGGTACAAATGCAGCTATGTCAGGGTTGTAGCCAATTTTTAAAACATAGGCATTGACTTCCTTAATGATTTCCTTATATCTCTTCTGGCTATATAGTGGCTCAGTGGAATCCACTTTGTTAACACCAAAAATTATTTATTTCATACCTGGTGTTTAAGCCAGAAGGCCAGCATACCTTTGTAAATTCGAGCTTCAGATTCACTGAAACCAGCAGCAACAATCAGGACAACATTGTCAGTCTGAAATATGCCTGTGATCTATTTTTGTTAAAGTCTTTGTGTCCTGGTTTATCAGTGAAAGTCACAGAATAGGGGGAGATGTCAATGGAAATATGCTCAGCTTTCATATGTAAGACCCAGGCATACCTGAAGAAGACATTTACCATCTCAGAATTCGCCTTCTCAAAATTTTCAATGATTTTTATGTTCATTGCTCTACATTTATGAACAAAATGGCCAATGGTGGTTGACTTGCCTAATTCTGTGTGTCCAGTCACTGTGGTGTTGATATGAAGCTTTTTCTTTCCCATTTTGACTTTGGTTTAGTGATAGTTTTCACATCTATGTTCTGGTTGCGAATCAATTGCAAAAAGCTGCTTGATTTTCTTATGTTGAATTACCATCACATTTATTAGGTAAACCCCACTTGTTTATGGTGTATAATGCTGTTGGATTTTATTTTCTAGTATTTTGTTCAGGATTTTTGCATCTGTATCCATAAAAGATATTAGTCTGTGGCCTTATCTTTTGTGATTCTTTGTCTGGTTTGGAATCAGGGTAGTTCTAACCTCATAGAATGAGACAGACAATTGTTAAATCAACAACAGGAGTCACTGAGCACCTGCACCCCATGTAGGATCTCTGTCCTTAATGTGTTGTACTATGAGAATTAACGGTAAAATACTAGTCGAACAGTACTCTATATCTTGTGTGGTTGTGTGGGTGCAGTCTGTTGAAATCTTTGCTTAGTATATACTAAGTTGATCTTCTGTATATAAAGAAAATTGAAAATGAATCTTGATGAAGAATGGGATGGGAGAGGGAGTGGGAGATGGGATGGCTGCTGGTGGGAGGGAGGTTATGGGAGAAAAAGCCACAACAATGCAAAAGTTGTACTTTGTAAATTTACATTTATTAAATAAAAAATTTTAAAAATTTTAAAAAATAAAGTTAATTAAGTTCAGAAAAATGCTTACAATAAATAAAAAGTGAAATCAACATCGAGATGCAATGACTTTGATCAGCCATTGTCTCCACTGTTGAGGAACATATTTCATACAATTTGTTGAACACTTTATTTCTATAGAGTTAATTTTCTGTGTATGAAATTAATTGAAAATAAAAAATAGAATGAGACAGAAAGCTTACTGCTTCATCCTTTTTTTCCTTTAAAAACTTTTAAAAATGTTTAAGTTATGCCAAGTTTCATATATTTCATATATATAGATTTAGGAACATAGCAATACATCCCACCCTACCCACCTTCCCACTCACGCTCCAATCCTTCTTCTTCCTCCCTCCATTCCCACTCTTGTAAACTGGAAGTAGAACTTCATCTTTTTTGTTTTCTTTTTGAGGAGTTTGAGAAGGATCTATGTGAATTTAAAAATAATTTAAAGATTTATTTATTATTTATTTGGAAGGCAGAGTTAGAGAGGAGGGAGAGGGAGATGGAGAGAGAGAGAGAGAGAGAGAGAGAAAGAGAGAGAAAGGGAGAGAGAGAAAGAGAGAGAAAGGGAGAAGGAGAATATGTTCCATCTGCTGGTTCACTCCCCAAATGGCTGTAGCAGTTGAGGCTGTGCCGTGCTGAAGCCAGGAGCCTAGAGCTACTTCCAGGTATCCCACGTGGGTGCAGGGGCCTGAGCACTTAGGCCATCATCCTCTGCTTTCCCAGGTGCATTGGCAGTGGAACTGGATTGGAAGTGGAGAAGCCAGGTCTTGAACTGGCACCCTTACAGGATGCCGCTATGCCACAATACGGACCCCTGTGCTAATTCTTTGACAGTGAAACCATGTGGTCCTGGACTTTTTTTCTTTGTTGTAAGGGTTTTTTGTTTGTTTGTTTGTTTTTGATTACTTACTCAGTATCCTAGATATTTTTATTCATTCATTTTAAATTTTAAATTAACACATAATATTGTACATTTTTATAGAGTACAGCACATTGTTTCAACACACATACATATAGTATAAACTAATGAAATGAGGCAACTAGCTTTTCTGTTTTCTTATGTTTGTGTGTGGAGCTTACCAGCTCTTTTACAGTAGTCTATGGAGTATATAGTATGTTATTGTTAGCTGTGGTTATCTCACAGTGTTGTGAAATATTGGAACTTACTACTTCTGTTTGTTTGCTTTTTATATGTCTATTCAAATTTTCTATTTCTTATTGACTCATTTTTTTGTTATTTGTGTTTTTATTAATCTGTCCATTTCATCCATATTACCTAATCTGTTGCCAATTATTTTGGAAGTTTAGTCCATTACCTTAAAGGTAATTTACTAAAAAGAAAGTGACTGACTTATAAATTCTGCAATTTACTTTCTATATATTTTATAACATTTTTGTTTCTTATTTTTACCATTACTGACCTCTTTGATTTTCAGTGAATTTTTGTATACTGTTTTGATTCCTTTTTTTATTTCCTTTTCTTTAATTTTAAAGGCATTTCTTTTTTTAGCAGTTGCTATATAAATTACAGTTAACATGTCCTATACTATGGAACTAGTGCTTTTCAGTTTTTCCATTCTTATGACAGATAGGATGGCTAGAAAGAGCTAGAGTTGATTATTTTCCTTCTTCCATGTTTAGGCTCTGATAAAACCACAGTGAGTTAAGTTCTGGAAAAATAGTTTTTCTTAGAGCAGAACTGGTTAAGTATATTATCTGGCATAATTCAAAGTGATTTATTTTTCTTCCCCTTTACCTGAAGAATTTTCTTTGACCTTTACTTTAAGGAGTTGATAGAGATCCTGAAGATAAAGCACATGAAAGCTTTTTTCCAAGTCCTCCATTTCCCATGACATGATCATCTGGATTGATTATTTATTTATTTATTTATTTATGAGGCAGAGAGAGGTTGCTCCTATTCACTAGTTCACTCCCCTGATGCCTGCATTGGTAAGGCTTAGCTGGGCCAAAGTGGAAAGTTGGAGACTCAAGCCAGTCCTCCAACATGGGTGGCAAGAGTCCAACCGCTTGAGCTATCACCATGCCTTCCCAGGATCTACGATAGCAGAAAGCTGGAGTCAGCATGCAGGGGTGGGTATCAATTCCAGAATGGGACATGGGTATTCCAGTTAATATTTTAAACAGCAAGCCAAATGCCTGCCTACTGTCCTGTCTGCCCCCACTGCCAAAACCCAGAGTTCTTAGGTCCCAATGCTTGTTCCGTCTGAATCTCTAGAAATCCATCAAATATATCTCAGATTTTCCTATCTTGTATTGATTCCTTCAAGGTTTATGCTCAGTTTATGCTCCAGTGAATTATGATTCGTTGTGTATGCTTTGATGTCCCTCCAAATTTCATAGTGGTCATTTATGCTATAACCTTTCTTTTTTCATGGATCTGAAGAGTTACTGATGTTCAGTTCATATTTTTGCTTGTTAGGATAAGGTAAGGACTTCTAAGTTCCTTGCATGTATAAGACATTGAATCTTATTTTTGTTGCTGATAAATGTATTTATAAATAAAAGTCTTCTTGGTGGCCGGCGCCGTGGCTCACTAGGCTAATCCTCCGCCTAGCGGCGCCGGCACACCGGGTTCTAGTCCCGGTCGGGGCTCCGGATTCTGTCCCGGTTGCCCCTCTTCCAGGCCAGCTCTCTGCTATGGCCAGGGAGTGCAGTGGAGGATGGCCCAGGTGCTTGGGCCCTGCACCCCATGGGAGACCAGGAAAAGCACCTGGCTCCTGGCTCCTGCCATCGGATCAGCGCGGTGCGCTGGCCGCAGCGCGCCGGCCGCGGCGGCCATTGGAGGGTGAACCAACGGCAAAAAGGAAGACCTTTCTCTCTGTCTCTCTCTCTCTCACTGTCCACTCTGCCTGTCAAAAAAAATAAAAATAAAAATAAAAAAAAAAAATAATAAAAAGTCTTCTTGGTTATTTCAATGAAGATTAGCAAGGGAGAA
The DNA here is from genome assembly GCF_051225735.1 of Oryctolagus cuniculus. NCBI lineage: Eukaryota > Metazoa > Chordata > Mammalia > Lagomorpha > Leporidae > Oryctolagus > Oryctolagus cuniculus. The sequence goes on along the minus strand of NC_142885.1, from coordinate 55,321,675 downwards.
AATGGAGGGGTAGAACTACATCATAACCTGTAGATCTGCCTACTGCTTTGAGGCTTAATGACAGACTTTCTGTGATTTTTGTTTGCTGCCTAACTTTTGGTTGGATTTGGCTACCAGAAGAGTTTCTTACATAATTATTTACTTCTTTTTGGACAACATAAAATTACAGACATCTTCAGATAGTAAATAGATAGTACTTGTCTCCAGGCTTCTTTTTTATTGTTTAACCCTAGGTGGTTTTGTCCTAATCATAGTTGAGCATCTGAAGTAACTATATCTTACTGTGTTTTAGGGGATGGACTTCAATGGAATAACCTTTCTTCACCAGTGACCCCAGGAGATACCTTCACTTTGGCCCATGTTTTCGGAATGCTTTTATTTGATGCTTGTTTGTATGGCCTTGTGGCCTGGTATGTCGAGGCTGTATTTCCAGGGGAGTATGGTGTGCCTAAGCCATGGTATTTCTTTGTTCAGGTGAGTCCTAGTGCCTCTGTTATTTAGAGAAACCCTAGTACTTTTGTACCTGGTTTGCAGAAAAGGGAACATCATTGCCTTTAACACCCTCTTCCTGGTGCCTCACTCTTCTTGTACTAAGGTGTTTTGTTTTGTTTTGTTTTTTTTCCTTCACAACTAAAACTATCATGAGTTAACTTTGTAACATGTGTCACAGAATCGAATGTTTTTCTGCAAAAGAAATTTCATTTTAATAAATATGTGGTAGGATCCTTTGATCCTATTGAGGAGGGTGATGAATTTTGTCCCATATCTGTTTTTTCAATTTTTTCTCTTTTAATTGACATACAATAATTATGCATTTTTATGGGCAATGGTATAATAATTCAATATATTTATGTATAATAAACAAATTAGGCTAATTAGCATTTATATCTCCTTAAGTGCTTATTTTTCCTGCATGGAAACTTTGAATTACTTTCTTCTAGTTATTTATAAACATATATAATAAATTGTTGTGAACAATCCCTACGGTGCTATAGCACACTTGAACTTACCTTGTATCATACTTTGGGTCATCCTCCATTGCCTTTCCCAGGCCATTAGCAGTGAGTGGGACCAGAAGTAGAGCAGCCAGGACTTTAACCAGTACCTGTATGGCATGCTAGCATCACAGGAAGTGGCTTTACCAAATACACCATAATTCTGGCCCCTTGATGAAAATTATTTTGACCTCAAAGTCAAATTGAAAGTCCTCAGGATCTCCAGGGATCCCAAGTAGACCAAAAATCCAAATAAAGAGACACAACCGAGCACAATGCCATGATTTTCACTGTGCCATTTTGAGATGATTTCATTTTATCTCTCTTTATTTACTTGAAAGGCAGAATGACAAAGAGACAAAAGTAGAGGGAGAGAGAATGAGAGGTCTTCTGTCTATGGGTTTAATTCCCAAATGGCTGAAATGGCTAGGGCTGGGCCAGCTTGAAGCCAGGAGTCAGGAACTGCATCTCGGTCTTCCATGTAGATGGTAGGAACCCCAAACACTTGGACCATTATCTGTTATATCCCAGGTGCATTTACAGAGAATTGAATTGGAAGTGGAGCATCCAGACTCAAAACTAGCACACCAGTATGGGATGCAGGCATTGCAGGTGGTGGCTTAACCCATTGTGCCAAAACCCTGGCCCCTTGGCTAGTGACATTTTAAATAGCACACATGTTTTGTGGTTATTCTTTAGGAATTTGTATTGTAGGCTTTTTGGTTCCAAATGTAGTGTCAAATTGTGTGCTTATAATCCATCTGAAAGGCAGTGTGAAATGAAATAATGAACTTTTAAGAGCATTTCATTTTTCATTGATATCCTAATGATTTTGATTTTATTCTTTTAGAAATCCTACTGGTTTGGGAATCCAGTCAAAAAGATGGAAGAAGATAATGAACTTTCAAGTTTTGTGGAAAATGAATATTTTGAAGCTGAACCTGTTGGTTTGGTGGCTGGTATCCAGATCCACCATTTACGTAAGGTATTGTTTCACAGATCTCTTTCTGAATAATAATAAAAGTTAACCTACAGTATAAATGAAATGTTTGTCCTATCTGTAACTCTACTCTTATGTTAATTAAAGGTGTTCATCAGCATGTGTAATAGCTTTGAGAAGATAATAATGAAATATATGAAAACAAAATAAAAATCTATGTGTTTCCTTTCTTCTTTCTTCAAAATAGAATTCAGCTTTGTAGATGATAATGGTCTCTTCTATGATTCTCCCATGATCAGAGGTAGAATCTATAACTGTGATGATTAGATATGTAAATATTAATTTCCATTCTCTGTTTGGTTTTATTTGATCTACAAGCTGTGCATTAGACTTTTTGACTGAATTCTCTTTTATCCAAGTGTTTGGAAAGGAGGTTTTATAAATTCCATTTTACCTGGATTAACTGCAGGCATGTATTATTCAGGTAATCCATATGTCTTCTGGCATTCTCTTGCTACTGTAGGAGCTACTTAAGCTTAAATCTAGCCTTTAATTTCACAATTTGTGGAAGTTAAAATCATTTTTTCAGTTTCCACTATATATATATGAAGGAGAGGATTTTTTTATGTTGTTTGTTTTTCCCTGCCTCTAACAGATTGCATTCTGATTCTGATTTGAACATAGAAAGCCAGATAGGAAAATTAGGCTTCTCACTAGTGTTTTTAGGAAATCAAATTTTTTGAATATTTTAAAGTTTTAATATAGATTGGAACTTAATGGAATTTTATCAAAGAGCATATGTGATTATTTCCGCAGATTTACTCACCGATATCTTCTTGTTTCTCCACTTATACTTTACTCCAAGATTGCTCTTGAGACTTTCTCTGATTAAAAGCAGTTAGTTCACCACTTCCTAGGTCTTTCCCTCAAACCTCAGTATTGAGACACATACAGTGCTCAGTAGAACAAAAATCTTTCATGTACTCATTATTTATTTATTCATTCAACAAATTTAACTAGTTTCCAGAAGCTAATTGGTACTAGGCATACAGTTACAAACAAGGCAGGTAAAATTCTTATTTTAAAGGAAATGTAGGCAGGTACCAGTTAGTGCTATTTCTGCTTCCAAATAGATTTGAGAAGGTCATGGCAGCCTATCAATAAAAATTGGGAAAAAAAACCTAGAGGTAAATGGATAAATTATTTCTGTCAAACAGCTATAGAAATAATAAGGACTAGATTATCTTTTTTGTATGCTCAAAACATTGTAAGTTTTATTAATATAGTGATTACTATATAATGATTAATTTGCTATTTTAGATTCGTATCAACTGTATTCATAAAGAATTAACAACTTTCTTGGCTACATTTATAAAATGCTGGTCATTTTCTTTTTTATATGCATTTTGTGATTCTTATTTTAATTTAATATTTTTGTAAAGAAGTTTCTCAAGGCTCTTATAATACTTAAAATTTAGACATTTGGGAATTTATATTAAAGTGGATTTAAGTGGCTTATGCTTGTATTAAAGAATTGTAGATAACTGAATGCATCTACCACATTGTCAAATTGAGCATCAGGTAATGCAAGAGGTTATTTTATTTATAATTATTCAAAGGATGTCTGAGTCCACAGGTCTTTCATTTTACTTATCTCAGATTTTTTTCTACAATAATAATTTAGATTGAAGCTGAAAAATGTTCACTAAAATTTTGTTTTGATGCAAATTAAAGATGACAAGGTATGATCTGAGATAGCAAAGTGTATGCTGGATACATAAACTGAACCTTAAATAAGGCATTTCAAATCAAGCCTATTTTTATGTATTTCTTTTTTAAAATGTTTATTTATTTTAAAATTTTATGTAAGGTATACAAATGTCATGTATTTCCTATATACAGATTGAAGAACATAGTAATACTTCCCACCCTACCCTCCCTCCTGCACATGCTCCTACCTTTCCTCCTCTTCCCTCTCCTATTCCCATTGTTAATTTTACAAAGATCTATTTTCAGTTAACTTTATACTAAACAAATACTATGAAGAAACACTATTCCTCAACAGTCGAGAAAAGTGCTATTGGCGCCGTGGCTCACTAGGCTATTCCTCCCACCCCGGGTTCTAGTCCCGGTCGGGGCGCAGGGTTCTGTCCCGGTTGCTCCTCTTCCAGTCCAGCTCTCTGCTGTGGCCTGGGAGTGCAGTGGAGGATGGCCCAAGTCCTTGGGCCCTGCACCTGCATGGGAGACCAGTAGAAGCACCTGGCTCCTGGCTTTGGATCCGCACAGCGCATTGGCTGTAGCAGCCACTTGTGGGGTGAACCAAATGGAAAAAAGGAAGACCTTTCTCTCTGTCTCTCTGTCTCTCTCACTGTCTAACTCTACCTGTCAATAAATAAATAAATAAAATCATCAATTCTCAAAATGTCAATTTTATTCCTGTAGATGACCTTTCAGGTACTCTATTGGTTACCACAAATCAGGGATGATGTGGTATTTGTCTTTTTGGTATTGGCTTTTTTCATTAAGTCTAATGGTTTCCAGTTGCATTCATTTTGTTGAAAATGATAGGATTTCATTTATTTTTTAACTGCTGTGTAGCATTCCATAATGTGTATATATACCAGAATGTGTATTCTGCAACTATGGGATAAAAAGTTCTATAGTTATCTGTTAGGTGCATTTGGTCTGCAGTGTTTATTAGCTCTGTGGTTTCTTTGTTGATATTCTGTCTAGTTGATCCGTCCAATGATGAAAACTGGGTGTTGAAGTCTTCCATTACTAATGTATTGGAGTCTATGTCTCCCTTTAGATCCATTAACATTTGTTTTAAATAGCCAGACACCCTGGAATTGGTTGCATATGCATTTATTATAGTCATATCTTCCTATTGAATTGAAAATTACATAATGCCTTTCTTTTTCTCTTTTAACAGTTTTTGCATTTAATTCCGTTTTGTCTGATATTATTAGGAGGGCAACACCTGCTTGTTTCTGCTTTCTGTCAGCATGGAATATCGTTTTCCATCCTTTCACTTTCAGTCTATGTGTGTCTTTGTTGGTGAGATGTATTTCTTGTAGGCAGCAAATAAATGGCTCTTGTTTTTCTAAATACATTCAGCGAGTCTGTGTCTTTTAATTGGAGAATTTAGGTTACTATTGATAGATAACGACTTGGCTCTACCAATTTTCCATAAATATTCCTATTGTTTACTTTGTATTTACTTTGTACTTTTACCGGGAGATTTTTCTGCCTTCACCTTCTTTCATAATGATGACTATCGTTTTGTGTTTCTGTGTGTTGCACATACTTAAGCATCTTTTTTAAGGCTAGAATAATGGTGACAAATTCTTTCAATTTTTGTTTCTTCAGGAAGGTCTTTATTACAACTTCATAAATGAGAACTTTTTAGGTACAGTAATCTGGGTTGATACTTTTTTTCTCTTTTAAGACTTGGACTATGTCTCTCCGTTCTTTCCTAGCCTGTGGAGTTTCTGATGAAAAGTTAGCTGTGAGTCTAATTGGAGACCCTCTGAAAGTAATCTGACATCTTTTTTCCTTGTACATTTTAGAATCTTTATGTTTTACTGTTGAAAGTTTAACTACAATGTGTCATGATGCCGATATTTTGTGATCATATACTAGGAGTTCTGTATGCTTCCTGTATTGACATACCTTTCTTTCTCCAAACTGGGTAAATTTTCTGTGAATAATTCACTGAATAGAACTTCTAACCCGTTTTCTTTTTCCACACCTTCAGGAACTCCTAAGACCTGTATGTTGGGGTCTTTTTAACAGTGTTTTTAATTTTTTCTAATTGTTTCTTCTTCTTTATTCTTTCTTCCTTCTCCTTCTCCTTATCATTTCCATCTCTGTCTCCGTCTCCGTCTTATTTTTTTGGTCTGTCTGAAAAATTTCCAAATATTTCTCTTCTAGCTCAGATATTCTTTCTTCTGCTTCACCAAGTCTGTTGTTAAGGCTTTCCACTGTAGTTTTTATCTGACCTATTGGATCTTCATTTCTAATATTTCATTTTGATTTCTCTTTAAAAATCTCAATTTCAGTGGAAAAATTTTCACTCATGTCATGTATGGATTACTTTGTGTATTTGCTTCTCATTGCTTCTGAGTAATCCTATGATTAATCTTTTGAATTCTGTTTCAGACATTTCATCAATCTCTTCATCTTCACATTCTAATATTGAAGTGTTGTGTTCCTTAGTGTGAGGTCATGTTGTCTTCCTTGTTCTTGTTTCTTGAATTTCTGCACTTTTTAGGTTGTGGAGATACTTGTTGGTTTTTTTTTCCCTCTGATGGTTTTTATCTTTGAAGTATACCTCTCTGGCTTAGGGGAATGTCTACTCTTTCAGCGCATATCTAGAGGTATGTGCTGGGTGTGGCCAGGGAACTATGGTCAGGATGACACACCAAGTTGGACATGGTATATCTCCTCTTATTAACAGAATAGGGGGTATAGTCACCTGTTTTGGTGTAATCACACTCTTTCCTCCTCTCTTCCAAGGTGAAAATTGCCTGGGTGTTAGCCCTCAGTGGATGCAATGCTCATCTGCACTTCTGCATGAACTGCACAAAGGATCTGTGAAGTAAACATGGATCCCACTACAGTAACCATCTCCAGGCAATCAGGGAGCTCTGAGCATGTGAAGCTGCACACAATGATTGCTCACAGACCCAGCTGTACCTAGTGCCCTCTCCTGCAGTCACAGAGTTCCCATAGTCTCAGCACACAGGGCTCCCACAGTCTGCCAGCATCGCAGGTAGAGGCTTAACCACTATGCCACAAAGCCAGCCCCAAAACTATTTTTAAGAGGGGAAAATGGGGCTATTGGGTCTACACAAAAGACTGGCATGAATCAATGTATCTAATCTCATGATTTATGCTAAACATTTGTTGTGTTAGAGTCAACAAAATCTAGCTTACCATTATAAAGCATGAGATCTCTTTAATTTTGTATTTATTCATTAGTGTTTAATTTTAAAAATTTTAGATTTACATGAAATATATGTACATTTATATGTACATTTTTCAACAGATACACATGGTATAAACCAATCATACCATCATATTAGCCCTTTTTATAATTTTTATTTATTCAAGATGAACAGATTTCACATTTGTTACTAGCCCCCTCCTTTTTTTTTTTTAAAAAAAGATTTATTTATTTACTTGAAACTTAAAGTTACAGAGAGGAAGAAAGATCTTCTAGCAGCAGGAGCTTCATCCAGGTCTCCCATGTGGATGGCAGGAGCCCAAACAACTTAAGTCGTCTTCTCCTGCTTTCCTAGGGTGTTAACAGGGTGCTGAGTGCAGGGGCCCAAAGACTTAGGCCATCTTACACTGCTTTCCCATATGCATTAGAAGGGAGCTGGGTCAGAAGTAGAGCAGGTAGGACTAGAATCAGTGCTCATATGGGATGCCGGCGTTGCAGCCACTGCTTAACTCACTGCTCCACAGTGCCAGCCCCAGGTTTTTTTTTTTTCTTTCTTTTTTTTTTTTTTTTAATACAAAATGCTTGGCACAAATGAAAAATAGAACTAGACATGTGAAGAGGTAGAAAATATTGAATGGTAACTAAGAGTGAGAATACATAATAGAAGATTTTCATGTATAAAATGATCTAGACATTGGAATTAGCAAAGATTAAAAAAGAAGTAAGAAGGCCAGCATTATTGTATAGTTGGTTAAGCCACTCCTTGCAGTGCTGGCATCCCACATTGGAGTACCAGTTCAATCCCAGCTACTCCGCTCCCAATCCAGCTTCCTGCTGATGACCTGGGAAGGCAGCAGAAGATGGTCAAAGTACTTGGACTCCTGCCACCCATGTGAGAGACCAGGGTGGAGTTCCTGGCTCCTGAATTCAACCTGGTCCAGAACTGGCTGTTGCAACAGGTAAATATCCACCCTACCCCACCCCCGGCCACCATCCATGCCCCATCTCCCTCTCTCTCCCTCTCTGTTTCTATGCCTTTCAGATAAATAAATAAATGCATAAATAAATAATCTAGTGCAAACAGCTCCAACTGAGGAATTATTCCAAATAGTTAAGAAATTGATACCAGTCACTTCTTGGCCTTTGGCTAATATCAAGAGTAGAAATTGATACCAAAAATTGCAGGATCATGATAGGAAAATAAAATTCATTGACCAAAGTGCCTCATGAATATAAATGCAAAAGCCCTAAATGAAAGTTTAACAAATTGAATTTATCAATATGTAAGAAGGATGTTATAGGGTGAGTAATGGAATATATGTCAGTAACATGAAGTTTGCTCACCATTTGAATTATGATCAGTGTAATTCACCACCTTAAAAGATGGTGGGCATTTGGCATGACGATTAAGATGTCACTTGGATAGCTGTATCCCATTTGGAGTGTCTGGGTTCAACTCTCAGCTCTTCTTCTGATTCCAGCTTCCTGCTAATGTGCGCCCTGAGAGGCAGCAGTGATGGCTCAAGTAGTTGAATCCCTACCACCCATCTGCAGGACTGGATTAGAATTCTTGGCTCCCAGTTTTGGCCGTGACCAGCACTGGCTGTTGCAGGCGTTTGAGGAGTGAATCAGTGGATGAAAGTTTCTCCCATCCCCATCCCATATCTCTGCCTTCAAATATTTTTTAGAAAAATAGACATGAGGCCGGCACCGCGGCTCACTAGGCTAATCCTCCACCTTGCGGCGCCGGCACTTCAGGTTCTAGTCCCGGTCGGGGTGCCGGATTCTGTCCCGGTTGCCCCTCTTCCAGGCCAGCTCTCTGCTGTGGCCAGGGAGTGCAGTGGAGGATGGCCCAAATACTTGGGCCCTGCACCCCATGGGAGACCAGGATAAGTACCTGGCTCCTGCCATCGGATCAGCGCGGTGCGCCGGCCGCAGCGCCCTGGCCATGGCGGCCATTGGAGGGTGAACCAACGGCAAAGGAAGACCTTTCTCTCTGTCTCTCTCTCTCACTGTCCACTCTGCCTGTCAAAAAAAAAAAAAGAAAAAAGAAAAAGAAAAATAAAGACATGAAAATGAAAAAGGGGAAGAATCATGTGGACATTTCATTAGATGCAAAAAATACATAACATATATAATATATAGTTAAATATACATTCCTGATTTTTATATAAACTTGTGAATGAAGATTGACTCGGAATCTCTTTTTATGTTAAGAAATGAATAACATAAAACTTACCATTCTAACCATTTTAATGTTTACAGTTCAATGGCATATAGTACATTAACAATGCTTTTCAAGCATCACTGCCATCTTCTTTCAGAATATTTTAATAATTTGAACAGGAAAGACCAAGCCCATTTAAGCAGTCACTGACCATTTCTCCCTTCCTCCTGCCCTCAGAAGCTATTAGTCTGCTTCCAGTCTCTATAAATTTCTCTGCTCTGGACATTTTATATAAATGGGATAATATATGGCTTTTTGTAGTTAAACACTCTTTTCACTTAGTTAATGTTCTCAAGGTTTATTTTTTTTTTAATTTATTTATTTATTTGAAAGTCAGAGTTATTCAGAGAAAGAAGGAGAGACAGAGAAAGAGATAGAGGTCTTCCATCCGATGGTTCACTCTCCAAATGGCTGCAATGGCCGGAGCTGTGCCGATCCGAAGGCAGGAGCCAGGAGCTTCCCCCGGGTCTCCTACGTGCATATTTAAAATGCCAATTTTTCATTGGATTGTTTTTGCTTTGGTTGTTGAATTGTGATATTTCATTTATGTGCTTTAAAATTTATTTTTTGTTTAAGAAATTAGGACATGTAAGAATTATATGTATTAATAGGGTAGCATGTGATGCTTCATTACGTTGTATGCTCTCTAATAAGGGAAATATATCTTTTCTCAAACATTTAAATTTCTTTATTATAAAAACATCCAAAATCCTATCTTTTGGTTTATTGTTTTTATAGAGAAACATACAGGACATTAATATTATCTTTAGTCACCCTATTGTGCAATAGAACCCCATAACTTCTATCTAACTATAATTTTAGCACCTGTTAATCAAAAGCTGGAGAGGGGAGAGTTGTAATATTCGTTATATGTTCTTGACACTTGACCATTATCAAATTTATGATTTGCAGATATTTCCTCACATTCTGTAGGTTGAGTTTTCTCTCTACATGACCATTTTGATGAAGTCCTGTTCATCTGTATTTACTTTCATTGATTGTGCTTTTGGTGTCATAGCTATGAATCCATTGACAAGTTCAAGTCTGAATTTATTTTTAATGTTTATCCTACGTGGTGTTTTCTGAAATTCTCAGATTTCTAATAGGTCTCTATCATTAATCTTGTTGATTTTTGTCAATTTTTCCTTCTAGAATTTTTCTGTCATGAGAGAAGGAGTCTTGTCTGTCTTGTTTATAAATGTATTCATGTTACCTTACACAATATGTAGTACATAGTAGGTATTCAACACATTTGTTAAATAATGAATGAATTGATTGGTAGTGATCAGTGACTGATGACTTCTAGTATGAGAGAGAGAGAGAGAATGGGGAGAGGAGAGAGAGAAATGTCTAAGGTAAGTATGCTTCTAGTTCTAATTTATACATCTAGGTAGATATTGGTGCCACTCATGGAGATAAGAACATAGTAGGAGGTACACATTTTCAGATCTAGAGTGCTTATTGGACAACCAAGTATAATGGATTTCCAGAAGACAATTCTGCAATGTTGGAGAGAGACATTGACTGGAGTAGATTATGGCATTATTAGCGTCAACACAGTAATTGGAACAAAAGGAGACCAGATAAGATTGTTCAGGGGGTATTTGCAGACCAACTTTGAGGGTCTACCTAAATATTGCTTCAAAGTATTGCTTAAAAATTTATCACCTTTATGCTTTGATTTTCTCCACTCTTGAAACTAATGATCTGTTTCCCCCCTTTCTCTGGATACATGATAAGTTACAAGCAATAGTATTAGTTAAAAAGTTATTATTTTTTAAATTCTTTTCCACAGGAATTCAAATTACATAAGACTACCTTTGTAGCAATAAAAGACTTGACTTTGAATTTTTATGAGGGCCAGATCACTGTTCTTCTAGGACCTAATGGAGCAGGAAAGACTACTACATTATCCATTCTCACAGGTACAAATTTGGGAATGTGTATACTCTTGATATTGACATCATTGCCATTTAAGTGATATATGTATTTGTTGATTAATCTCATTTCCTAAAGTAAAATCTATAAGACTTGAAAATTGAGTCTATTTGTATATCTTGGTTCCATCAAACTTCTCACTTCTTAGCATGCCATCCTTATTAATCAGTGTAAAGGCTCTCTCTTCCTTTTAATTTTAATTTATTTATGCCATTATTTTTTTTTTTTTGACAGGCAGAGTGGACAGTGTGAGAGAGAGACAGAGAGAAAGGTCTTCCTTTTTGCCGTTGGTTCACCCTCCAATGGCCGCCACTGCAGCCGGCGCACCGCGCTGATCCGATGGCAGGAGCCAGGATCCAGGTGCTTTTCCTGGTCTCCCATGGGGTGCAGGGCCCAAGCACCTGGGCCATCCTCCACTGCACTCCCTGGCCATAGCAGAGAGCTGGCCTGGAAGAGGGGCAACCGGGACAGAATCCGGCGCCCTGACCGGGACTAGAACCCGGTGTGCCGGCGCCGCAAGGCGGAGGATTAGCCTATTGAGCCACGGCGCCGGCTATTTATGCCATTATTTATTCATTTTTTCTTTTCTCATTCCCCCATTCTCCTCTCATTCATAGCAAATAATTATCATTTGTTTGATGTGCACTGTTTCATTGTATAATATATAATTCTTAAATGAATACATATTTTTATTTATTAAGAAAATTTCAAACATGTATCTAAATTGAAGGGATTTTCAGTGAATATCCATATAACCACAAATTTGGTTCTACCATTTTAATATTTTACTATACTTGTAATATATCTGTCAACTCAATTTTTAGACATTTCAGTTAATTTTGGATATAAATATGCTTTATCTTAAATAGTTTGCTATGCATATCATATATTCATTAGAACTTTCCTTTGGACATAAAATTTTGTTATAATTAAATGCTTAAATTTCTAATCTTTGATTATGCATATATATGTGTGTGTGTGTGTGTGTGTGTGTTATCCAGTCATCCACTAAGATAGAGAATTTCGTAATCCCAGAAAATTGCCACTTTCTTTTTGGAAGTTTAAGAATGATTTGCATTAAAATGATTTTTTTTTTTTAATTTTTGAGAGAATTCACTAGTGAAGCCATTTGGCTCAAGGATTTTCTATTTTGGAAATATTTTGATTACTAGTGCAATATTTTTACTTGTTATAAGCCTCTAAAATATTTTCTAACTTTTTTTTTTTACTTCTGTAAGATCTCTACTGATGTCCCGTTTTCTTCTGATTTTAGTATTTTGAGTTCTCTCATTTTTTTCCTCATTAGTATAGCTAAAGTTTGTCCATTGTGTTGATTTTCTCCACTCTTGAAGCTAATAATCTAGATTCCCTACTTTTTTAAATCCAGAAATCTTTTATCATTCCCATCCCTTTCAGTCTCTAGTAATCAACATTCTGTATTCAGATTGAGATTTTTTTTTAAAAATTTATCTCTTGCATATAAGGGAGAACATGTATTTTATCTCTGTTTAAATCTTTATTGCTTCCTTCCTCTACTAGCTTTGAATTTGGTTGACTGTTCATTTTCTAGTTCCTTACTATAAAGATGGGGTATTTGATCTTAGTGCAGGTGTTTCATTATATAAACTCTCTCTGAGCAATTCTTTACCTGAATCCAATGAATTATGTAATATTTTGTTTACATTGTCATTTTATTAAAGTATTTCCTGATTTGCTTTTAATTTATTCTTTGTTTTTAAATTTCTACATATTTGTGTTTTTCTCATTTTCTTCTTTTTTTTATTTAATGAATATAAATTTCCAAAGTACGGCTTATGGATTACAATGGCTTCCCCCCCATAACGTCCCTCCCACCCTCCCCTTTCCCACTCCCTCTCCCCTTCCATTCACATCAAGATTCATTTTCGATTCTCTTTATATACAGAAGATCAGTTTAGCATACATTAAGTAAAGATTTCAACAGTTTGCTTCCACACAGAAACATAAAGTAAAAAATAATAGATGATTTTTTAAATGATGATGAAATCAGATCAGACCTATTGTCATGTTTAATCCCAGTGAGAGTCAAGTTGGGGATTGATAATTTCTTTTTTTTAACAGAAGATCAGTTTAGTATACATTAAGTAAAAATTTCAACAGTTTGCACCCCCATAGAAACACAAAGTGAAATATACTGTTTGAGTACTCGTTATAGCATTAAGTCTCAATGTACAGCACGCTAAGGACAGAGATCCTACATGAGGAGTAAGTGCACAGTGACTCCTATTGTTGACTTTACAAATTGACACTCCTGTTTATGGCATCAGTAATCTCCTTATGCTCCAGTCATGAGTTTCCAAGGCTATGGAAGCCTTTTGAGTTCTCCGACTCTTATCTTGTTTAGATAAGGTCATAGTCAAAGTGGAGGTTCTCTCCTCCCTTCAGAGAAAGGTGTGGGGAGCAATTCGGACTAGACTGTTACTGGAATTGGGACTTGTTCTATGCATCTGCTCTCCCACAGTATGGCGCTGGGAGAGAGGTGAACAGCTTCTACCCAGCTGCCTCTCACCAACTTGACAAGCCGCAGGAGCTGCTCCTGATTGGAGGAGAGCGGCGTGCTCGGCGTGTGGGCGGCCGAGTTGGGATTGGTGGAGAGGACTATATAGGAGGAGAGAGACGGCATGGTGGTGTGGGTTGGTTGGAGAGTGCGTTGGAGAGTTCGCGGGGAAGTTCGTTACTTCGTTCTTTCTCATTTCTCTCTACTCATTCTTGCTTTGGGAGTTTGCTGTTTACTTATTCTTACTTTACTATAGAAAGGACTTGTAAAAAAGGGGAACAAGCGCCCGGTCCGGTGCGGCTCCTCCGCGTGCGGAGGAGCAGCAAGTGGTGCCGTGACTCGGATATGAAGCCTAGGCAGGGTTCTGTGTCGTTCCTCCACGAAGAGGGGGAGCGACATAATGGTGCCGTGACTCGGATATGAAGCCTAGGCAGGGTTCAGTGTTGCTCCTCCACGAAGAGGGGGAGCGACATAATGGTGCCGTGACTCGGATATGAAGCCTAGGCAGGGTTCTGTGTCGTTCCTCCACGAAGAGGGGGAGCGACAAAAGGTACCTCCTTCTTTGAAGACCTGTTCTTTCCACTGGGATCTCACTCACAGAGATCTTTCATTTAGGTTTGTTGTTGTTGTTGTTGTGGTTTTTTGTTGTTGTTGTTGTTGTTTGCCAGAGTGTCTTGGCTTTCCATGCCTGAAATACTCTCATGGGCTTTTCAGCCAGATCCGAATGCCTTTAGGGCTGATTCTGAGGCCAGAGTGCTGTTTAGGACATCTGCCATTCTATTTCTCATTTTCTTCTATTATTGATTTCTAGGTTCATTCCATTGTAATTGCAGGAGATACTTTGTATGATCTCAATTATTTTAAAATTATTGAAACTCATTTTGTGGCCTAACATAAGTTCTGTCCTGAAGAATGCTCCATATTCATTTGTTAATTCCATCCTGCTGTGGATGACTTTTTTTTTTTAAATATTTATTTATTTATTTATTTAAAAGGTGGTTCACTCCACAAATGACCACAATGGTCAGTGCTGTGCCAGGCTGAAGCCAGGAGCTAGGAGCTTCTTCCAGGTCTCTTGCATGGTGCAGAGGCCCAGGTACTTGAGCCATCTTCCTCTGCTTTCTCAGGAGCATTATCAGGGAGCTGGATCAGAAGTGAGGCAGTTGGGACTTGAACTGGTGCCCATATGGGATTCCGGCACTATAGGCCATGGCTTTAATCTGCTGTGTCACAGCACTGGCCCTATAACATGTTCTATATATCTTTTGGTATAGTTGGACTAAAGTATTGTTCAGGTTCTCTATTCCTAATGCATGGTTCTCCAGGGAGACAGAGACAACAGGGTATGACATATGTAAGAGTGGATCTGTTATACCTAATCACATGATTATGGCAACTGAGAAATCCTATGGCTGGCCATCTTCAAGGTAGAGAACTGGAATGCCAGTAGCATGGCTCATTCCAAATCCAAAGTCCTCAGATTCTGGAAAGCTAATGTAACAACTCACTCTCAGACTGAAAGCTTCGTGACCCAAAGGGTTACTGGTACAAGTCCAGAGTCTAAATTCCAGTTAGCGTGATATTCTGATGTCCCAGAGAGAAAAAGCACTCACAGAAGAGAACAATTCATCTTCTGTGTTCACCTTAGGCCCTATAGGATGATGCATACCCACATTGAGTGTGAGTCTTTATCACCTAGTATACTCAGATTCACATGAAACACCCTCACAAGCACATCCCAAATAATGCTTTTCCAAGATTCTAGGTGTTTCTTAGTCCAGTAAATTTAATTATTACACCTAAAATTATTTATTACAATCTTTAGTTTTCCATAATTGTTGAAAGTGTAATGTTGAAATGGAAACTATTATTGTAGGACTGAATATTTCTTTCTCAAGTCCTTTATGTTTTGTTTCATATGTCTGATGCCTATTATTAGATATGTTTACCTATATCTGTGTCTCTATCTACATATGTTTATCTAATTACCGTTGCCATAGCTTCTTGATGGATTGAATTTTTTTATCAATATGTATTATCCTTATAAAATATCTTTGCCTGATATCACCATAGTCACCAGTTCTCTTTGTTAACCTTTTTGCCAGACTTCTTCTACAGGAGATATTAGTAATTTTGGGGAGTAATCCTTTTTCAAGGCCACTATGAACTTAAAGTACTAATGAACAGTATGTTGTTGAATTTCCTCACTGAAGGTAAATATCTTCTGCTTAATTCTAGGTTTCTATCTTCCTACCAGAGGAAAAATCTATATTAGTGGATATGACATCTCAAAAGACATGGTTCAAGTCAGGAAAAACTTGGGCTTGTGTCCCCAGTATGACCTATTGTTTCCAAATATGACAGTGTCAGAACATCTTCTTTTCTACTGTGTGGTGAGCCAGATATATATATATATTTTCTTTTCCTTTCACCCATTCTTTTTTAAAAATTTTATTATTTATTTATTTGAAAATCAGAGTTAACAGAGAGAGAAGGACAGAGAAAGAAAGAGGTCTTTCATCCGCTGGTTCACTCCCAGTTGGCCACAATCGCTGGAGCTGTGCCGATCTGAAGTCAGGAGCCAGGAGCTTCCTCTGGGTCTCCCATGTGTCCCTCACTCTTTTCACATATTTCAGGCAGTGTGACCAAGGATTAGTATTCTTACTTTTATTAAAATATTTCTGAAGCATTATTCTTTAATCTTCAATAAAGGAGAAAAGAAACAGCTTACATCTAGTTAGCCATATAAGAAAAGTTCTTTCTTGAGGGGTATTTTAAAAATTTTGATTTTAATTAATTTTTAACATTCAATATGAATTTATACATACAAGTCTAAGAGCATAATGATATTACCTTCTTCCCTCCATTTCTCCCACCCTCCTATCTTCTGCCTTTCTTTCTGTCTCTTTTATTTTTTAGTCTTTGAGATGGCGTATTTTAAATCTACTTTTCAGTAAAAAGGCCTACTACTTCACTGAATAAGAAGTTTAACAAATAAAGGCAAAAAAGATCCTAGTTTAGTGTTGAAAGTTTGACTACAATGTGTCATGGTGAAGATCTTTTCTGGGCATGTCTACTAGGAGTTCTGTTTGCTTCCTGTATTTGGGTGTACCTTCCATCAAATTAGGGAAGTTTTCTATAATTATTTCACTAAATGGGCCTTCTATTAATTCTTCATTCATTCAATCCATTCTCTTTTTCACACCTTCAGGTTCTCCTGAGACCCGTATGTTTGGTTGTTTGATAGTATCCCATAAATCTAACACTATAGCACTATTTCTAGTTTTTCTAATTTTTTTTTTGTCATACCAAGATGTTTCCAAAGATTTTTCTTCTAGCTCACAGATTCTTTCTTCTGTTTCACCAAATCTGTTGTTAAGGCTTTCCACTGTATTTGTTATTTGACATATTAAATTATTCACTTCTAATGTTTTAGTTTTCTCTTCAAAATCTCTAACTCATGGGAGAATTTTTCACCCATGTCTTGTACGGATTTTCTTAATTCATGGAGTTGCTTCTTATTGCTTCTGGGTAATCCTATGATCATTCTGTTGCATTCCTTTTCAGGCATTTCATTGATCTCTTTGTCTTCACTTTCTAATATTGAAGAGTTATTTTGTTCCTTGGGAGAGATGTTGACTTCTTTGTTCTTGTTTCTTGTATTTCTGTGTTTATTTTTAGGTATTTGTGTAAACACTTATTGATTTTCTCCACTGATGGCTTGTATCTTTGAACATTGCCTTTGTGGCTTAGTGGAGTGTTTGCTCCTTCAGTGAATACCCAGAAGTGTATGTTGGATGGAGCTAAGGATCTCTGCTCAGTGTTCAAGGGTAGGGTGAGAATCCGGGGTGACTCCCAAGTTAGT
The DNA here is from genome assembly GCF_051225735.1 of Oryctolagus cuniculus. Taxonomy (NCBI): domain Eukaryota; kingdom Metazoa; phylum Chordata; class Mammalia; order Lagomorpha; family Leporidae; genus Oryctolagus; species Oryctolagus cuniculus. The sequence goes on along the minus strand of NC_142885.1, from coordinate 55,304,226 downwards.
CATGGTAATTTCTTCTGTTGTCAGCAGGGGGGAAGAGTGTGACCAGGAGTTTTGGTGTAATCACACCCTCACCTCTCTTCTAAGGTGAACAATGCCTGAGGTTAGCATACAGTAGGTATAACCCTAATCCATGCTGTCGCATGAACCACAGAAAGGATCTTTGCAGTCCGCAGTATGAGGATAGATTCCACTGCAATGATCCATTCCAGGCAATCAGGGAGCTGTGAGCCTCTGACGCCAGACACATGATTGCCCATGACCAAGCTACACCCCACACCCCATCATACAGTTACAGGATTCCAACAGTCACAGTATACAAGGTTCCCACAGTCAGGCTTTGAAGAGGATCCCTCTGTCTCACAAGCCTGTCCCATCCTAAGAGAGAGGATAGTCATTTGCAGCTGCCTATGGGTGCTCTGCCTTGGCAGTTTGAGCCCTGGAATCTGATAGGTTGAGAGGATGGGGGAACTTCATGATCTTAAGTGGGTACCCAGCCCTCTGTAAACCCTCCCAGCCAGACTCAAAGTCAATGGGAAATGTGTTTTTTCCTTTGTGGTTAAATCTCCTGGTTGCACATGTGAGAGCTACCACAGACTCTTCTTGGGTCAAGATGGCACCTTCTCCCTGCTGGTTGCCGGGTACCCTTGTAGGAGGTTGGGGAGAAAGAAATGTGCTTTTTCCTCACTGGATTAAAGGGTACCCTGCCCCATGGTAGGGCTCCAGGCCCAACACAAATTTAGTGTGGTCTGCAAAGTTCTCCCTCATGCAACATCCCCAGTGGCATGGGCTGCCGCAGTCTGCCCTCACCTTGCTCTAGAACCTGGTGTTCTCTCAGCTCCTAGCTGCAGGAGTTGTGTGTGGTGTGCCCATTCACTGCTTGCATGTCCACAGTTTCCACAGTACTCCATGGTATTCCTTTTATTTCGGTAGAGTTTCCACTGCAAACTTCTCTACAACTTTCCCCTGGGAGTACACTTCCTCTGCTTTTCTTATGCTATTTTCCCTTAGTCAGAATCATCACATCTTTTCCTTATTCAGCTATCTTGAAATCTAGGAAATGTTCTCTTATGAGAATTTTTTAAGGGTAAAGTTGGAAGTACCATGTAAACACTGGCTTCTCTTTTTAGATAAAAGGAGTACCTCCACAGAGGCGTTCTGTAGAAATTAACAAAATGCTGACTTCTTTTGGCCTGCTACACAAACGTGATGAATTTTCAAAGTCTCTCAGTGGAGGAATGAAACGCAAACTCTCTATTATTATTGCACTTATAGGGGGCTCCAAGGTAAATAACAAATTAGAATGAGTTCCTGTTCCAGCTGATGTATCAAGTACAGTGGATACCAACACGAGTGCTGACATGAATTTGTAGACAAGAAAATTCCCAAATGAAAATCAGAGGGATTTCCTGTTCCTGACCTTTCCTAGCTGATATAATGTGGCCATGTGTTTTTTTTTTAAGATTTATTTATCTACTTGAAAAGCAGAGATATAGAGAGAGTAAGAGAGAGGGAGGGAGAGAGAGAGAGAGAGAGAGAGAGAGAGAGAGAGAAAGATCTTCCATCTGCTAATTCACTCCACAAATGGCCACAACTGCTTTAGCTGAGCTGATCCAAAGCCAGGAGCCAGGAGCTTCTTCAGGGTGTCCCACGTGGGTGCAGCGGCCCAAGGACTTGGGCCATCTTCTACTGCATTCCCAGGCGAAAGCAGAGAGCTGGATTGTAAATGGAACAGCCTAAACTTGAACCACCACCCATATGGAATACTGGTGCTGCAGGCTGGGGCTTTCACCTGCTGTGCCACAGTGCCATGGGTTTTACCATGTTCTTAATGCTAATATAGTCTACAATTTGTATTTTATATTCAATATGCCCCATGAAAAAAATTATCCCATAAGTAGCATAGTGTGAGTTAAGTATATCTGAAAGCTGTTCATGGTCTTTAGGTAGTGATACTTGATGAGCCAACATCTGGCATGGATCCAGTCTCAAGGAGAAGCACCTGGAATGTCCTTCAGCAGTTTAAAGAGGATCGAACCATCTTACTGACCACTCATCACATGGATGAAGCTGATGTCCTGGGTGACCGCATTGCCATCATGGTCAAAGGGACCCTGCAGTGTTGTGGCTCCTCCATTTTCCTGAAAAAAAGATATGGTGCCTTAATATTATTCTTCTAATATAATTCTCATAATTTTTTTCTATATACATTCAGTGGATCTCTGTGTCCTATTGCATTAGGTCCAGTATTTAAATTGAATGCATGGCTCTTTGTAATTCGTGTACTCTAGAATGATGATAAAAAGTGTAATATAGTTAATATATAAGCCAACAAACGTCGTTGTTTGTTATTATTATCAGGTATTATGTTCTATAAATAACTGTATGTGGTATACTTTTCTATGACTGGCAGTGAGTGTAGTAAGTTTATTTATACCAGCATCACCACAAGCATGTGAACAATGAATTACACTGTGACATCAGTGGATGAAAGGAGTTTTTCAGTTCCATTATAAAATGATGAGACCACCATTATATATGCAGTCCATAATTGACTGAAGTTGTTATGCAGCACTTGATTATACTTAGAGAGATGAAATGAAGGAAATCCAAACAAGATATAAAACGAAAGTATTCAACAATTTTAAGTTCTGGTAGATTATGAAACCAGCTTACTGCAAAGCTTTAACAGAGTTAGAAACTGAAACTGAAGATAATTTGAAGCTCATTTGCTATTAAACATATTCATGATGGCTCTTTTTTTTTTTTTTTTGACAGGCAGAGTGGACAGTGAGAGAGAGAGAGAAAGAGAGAAAGGTCTTCCTTTGCCGTTGGTTCACCCTCCAATGGCCGCCGCGGCTGGCGCGCTGCGGCCGGCGCACCACGCTGATCCGATGGCAGGAGCCAGGTACTTCTCCTGGTCTCCCATGGGGTGCAGGGCCCAAGCACTTGGGCCATCCTCCACTGCACTCCCTGGCCACAGCAGAGAGCTGGCCTGGAAGAGGGGCAACTGGGACAGAATCCGGCGCCCTGACCGGGACTAGAACCCGGTGTGCTGGCGCCGCAAGGCGGAGGATTAGCCTAGTGAGCCGCGGTGCCGGCCCATGATGGCTCTTAAAAATAGAAATTTTATCAGGCAAGAGACTGTTGTTTTTCTTAGAGGGATAGATTATGTATTTAATCAGAATAGATTGCATTAAAACATTTTTAATTAAAATTTTTAACTGGGAACATTAGTGGCCAGCAACATGGATGAATTTATATATATGAAACCCAAACATGGATGGTAAGCTAGGACTAGAGATAATGACTTCAATTGCTTCTCAGCCTTTTGGCTAAGATCAAGTGAGATAATGACTTCACCATTCAGTATTTTCTAGCACTTTATATGTTAATTGTATTCATTAACCTGAATATGTATTAATGAAAAAGTAATACAGTTTTATATATTAGGTCTCTTCTCACACATACTAAACTTTAGCCCTGTTAACTAGGATCTTCCTGGTTATTTTAACCTTTAACTCTTCCTTTCTTTAGTCATTATTTAGGCATCAGCAGCTTATTGCATCTTGTTCTCTGATGACATGTAAATTTAACAGTGTGGTGAGCATAATTCAAATCTCAGTTAACAGCCTACAATTCTGCACAAAGAAGAATTTTTTTAAAAAAATTTAAAAATGAGGGTACAGGAAAATTGAATGACTTCCTGTGCCATAATTAAATAGAAGAGCATCAGAAAAATTTTACTTTGCACATTGTGTGGGAACACCAAGGACAGCCTTGGTTTCAATAGCTTTTAAATGATGGACAAGTTATTCAACACTTTGGGTCTCACTTCTCTTTTTTTGCAAAATGAAATAATGATATCTTCCTTGCTAAAAGCAGGTGACTGAGCCAGAGCAAGTATTTTTAAAAGATTTACTTATTTATTTGAAAGGCAGAGTTACAGAGAGGCATAGGCGGATAGAGAGAGGTCTTCCATCTGGTGGTTCACTCCCTAGATGGCTGCAATGGCTGGAGTTGGGCCGATCCAAAGCCAGGATTCAGGAGCTTCTTCCAGGTCTCCCATGTGGATGCAGTGGCCCAAGGATTTGGGCCATCCTCTACTGCTTTCCTAGGCCATAGCAGAAAGCCAGATCAGAAGTGGAGTAGCTGGGACTTGAACTGGCGTCCATATGGGATGCCAGCACTGCAGGTGGCAGCTTTACCAGCTATGCCACAGCACCGGTCCCCTAGAACAAGTATTGAGGCAACTTTTAATGCTTTCTAAGACTTACCTTTTTGTTTTCATAATCAAGGACAGAACTATGAGAGCTATATTTTGAACTTTATAATGGACTTTTTTTTCAATCTGAGAATTTTTTCTATATTTTCAAAATGTAGAATAAATTCTATTAGCTGCCTCACTTCCAAGAGACCTTTTTTAGTAGCACCTTTCCAGTGAGTCCTTTCCTGGCTCATATCCAAAGTTTCAGCACTTCAACACCATTGTTTCATAATGCCCTTCCCTAGACTGTTACCTTTTTTCTCGTAGACACTGACACTATGTAGTGCACTATACATTTTATTAATTATTTTCTGTTACCTGGTTTTTCTCACGGAAATATAAATTATTGTTTTTTTTTCAAAAATAACTATTTATTTATTTGAAAGAGTTGCAGATAGAGAGGATGAGACAGAGAAATCTTCCATCTGCTGATTTACTTCCCAGATGGCTACAGTGATCAGGGCTGGGCCACGCCAAAGCCAGGAGCCAGGAGCCAGGAGCCAGGAGCCAGGAACTTCCTCCAGGTCTCCCATGTGGGTAGCAGGAACCCAAACACCTGTGCCATCTTCCACTGCAGGGAACTGGATCAGACATGGAGCACCTGGGACATGAACCAGCGCCCATATGGTATGCTGGTATTGCCGGCAGCAGCTTTACCTGCTATGCCACAATGCTGTCCCCAGTCATTATGATTTTTAGCTTTTTGGCTAACTGCTATGTCCTTAGGCATTCTTATATATTCTGTATCTAAAATAGTGCCTGGCTTATAGTAGATATGCAATAAATATAAGTTGAACGAACTAATTAATGCTTATTACTGTCCTCCTAGCTCCCAGATTGCAGTTTCATAGGAAGGGAGATTAAATAACAGAGGGCTTTTCTAAATTTGCTTACATAACATGTATTATTATCCATGCATGCCTCCCCCCACCTTTTTTCCCCTGTCTGAATGACCTTCATTGGTTACAACATGAGAGAGGGACAGCTCCACTTTTGATGGCCTCTTCAGACTTGATCACCACCCTCTAAAAAACCATCCCTGCATTCTTAGAGCAGTATTTGGAAGCTCTTTGAATGCACCTCCTTGGATTTTAGGCAGATAACTGTGACACACCACACTTTCTTCCCTGTACACCTGGGGAACTTGAACCATGGGACCAAGAATGGTTTCCAAAGAGTATAAGAAATTCAAAACTGCTTAATTTGGTCTTCTAAATGGATCTTTTCAGGTGTGGGATACCACTTAGTCATAGTGAAAAAACTTGATTGTGATGTTAAGAGAGTCTCCAACTTGATTATTTATTATGTACCAACTGCCAGTTTGGAGAACGATGTTGCAGCTGAATTATCATTTCTACTACCGAAAGAATATACACACAGGTATGGATATAGAAAATGCTAGATGAATGGTGTTAGGTAATCATAAATTATGCTTCCAGATTTCCTCGGGCTTGACAGTTAACTTATTCTAATTGTCCATTGACAAGTAGTCAGAAAATTTACTTCCTTTAGATTGCATTAATTGTACAGATGGCAGCCAATAGGGAAAACATTTGAAACCCATGCAGGTTTCATAGTGGGCATTTTCTATGAACTTTTTAAAGACCTCTCATATGATGCTTTATTGGTATAAAATTCCTTCTTGGAAAGTAGCATCCAGTGAATTTTTTAACTTATTATTTTTTTCTTTCAGTTATTTTTAGTTGAAAAATAATTGGTGAATTTATAAATATACAGTGTAATGTTTTGATGTATGTTTACATTGTGGTTTTCTCTTCTTGTAATGACTTTGTTTTAGTTTTTGACACATAAGATCATATTATCTGCAAACAGGCATAATTTTACTTCTTTTGCTTGCTTAATTGTTCTTTCCAGAACTTCCAGTACTATGTTGAATGCAAGTGAAAAAGTTGACATCCTTGTTTTATTACTGATTTTAAAAGAAAAGCTTTTGTCTTTCACCATTGAACATAGTGTTTTCTGTGGGCTTTTTATATATCACGTTTATTTTATTGATACACTTTCCTTCTATTCCTAGTTTGTTGAGTATATTTATCAAAAAAAGTTGAAAATTGTCAGTTTTTTCTGCATCAATTGAAATGATAATTTTTTCTTTCATTCTAGAAATACTAGATATTACATTGCTATATTATGCATTACATATATTTTATATTACAATGATATATTTTAGTAAATTGAACCATTGCTTCATTCCAAGAATAGGTCCCACTTAGCTGTTGTACTCTTTAATATGCTGTTGAATTCAGTTTGAAGTTACTTTGTTGAGCATTTTTGCATCAGTGTTCTTAAGGAACATTGTTCTGTACTTTTCTTTTCCTGTTTTTTTGTATAAGGGTGATACAGGTTTCATTGAGTGAGCTGGAAAAATTCCTTCCTCTTTTAATCTTTGGGGAAAAATTGAGAAGATAGGCAGTTGTTCTTCTTTAATTATTTGGTAGGATTGACCAGTGTCACCAGGCTCAGAGCTTTTCTTTGTTAGAAAATTTTTTCATTACTGGTTTAATCTCCTTAATAGGTATATTTATTCTGATGTTGTATTTCTTTATAATTTAGTCTTGGTAGGTGGTGTTCCAAACCAAAGTTACAGAAATATTAAATTTTAGAACACTAATTTTAAAAATGTATTAATCTGTTAAATTATATAGATGACTTAAAAGTACAGTTACAGAATATTGTGGCATACTAGTTTTTATAGCACTAGTTTTTTTATGTTTCCCTTTTTGGTTTTTCATACATTTTCAAGTTACTTTCCAATATCCTTCTATTTCAACTTGTAGGACTTTCTTGAGCATTTTTTTGCAAGTCAGGTCTAGTGTTATGAATTTGTTATCTTTTGTTGATTTGGAAATGTCTTATTCCCCCCCTCCCTGTTTTGAAGGGCAGTTTTTCCAGATGTAGGTTACTTGGATGATATATTTTTTTTTAATTTTAGCACTTGGAATATATCAACCTACTGCCTTCTGGCCTCCAAAGTTTCTGATAAGAAATCCAATAATCTTATTGAGGAGCCCTTGTGCGTGATGAATTGATTCTCTCTTGATGCTTTCAAGATTCTCTGTTTGTCTTTGGTTTTCTTTTTTTTTAAAAGGTTTATTTATTTATTTGAAAGTCAGAGTTACACAGAAAGAGAAGGAGAGGCAGAGAGAGAGAGGTCTTCCATCCAATGGTTCACTCCCCAATTGGCCACAACTGCTGGAGCTGGGCCGATCTGAAGCCAGGAGCTTCTTCCAGGCCTTCCAAATGGGTGCAGGGGCCCCAGGAGTAGGGCCATCTTCTATTGCTTTTCCAGACCATAGCAGAGAGCTGGATCAGAAGTAGAGCAGGCTGGCACCGCGGCTCAATAGGCTAATCCTCCACCTTGCGGCGCCGGCACACCAGGTTCTAGTCCCGGTCGGGGCACCGGATTCTGTCCCGGTTGCCCCTCTTCCAGGCCAGCTCTCTGTTATGGCTCAGGAGTACAGTGGAGGATGGCCCAAGTCCTTGGGCCCTGCACCCGCATGGGAGACCAGGGGAAGCACCTAGCTCCTGGCTTCGGATCAGTGCGATGTGCCGGTTGCAGCACGCTGGCCGCGGCAGCCACTGGAAAGTGAACCAATGGCAAAAAAAGGAAGACCTTTCTCTCTGTCTCTCTCTCTCTCACTGTCCACTCTGCCTGTCAAAAAAAAGAAGTGGAGCAGCCAGGACTCGAACCGAACCAGCACCCATATGGGCTGCTGGCACTGCAGGCGGCAGCTTTACCTGCTCCACCACAGCACCGGTCCCTGTCTTTGATTTTCAAAAATTCGATTATGTATCTTGGTATGAATATGTCTGAGTTCATCTTCCTTGAAAATCATTGTTTCTTTTTTTTTAGATTTATTTTATTTATTTGAAAGACAGAGTTGCAGAGAGAGGTAGAGCCAGAGAGAGAGAGAGAGAAAGAGGTCTTCCATCCTCTGGTGTACTCCCCAGATGACTGCAATGGCTGGAGCTGTGCAGATGCAAAGCCAGGAGCCAGGAGCTTCTTCCAGGTCTCCCATATGGGTGCAGGGGTCCAAGGCGGGCCATCTTCTATTGCTTTTCCAGGCCATAGCAGAGAGCTGGATTGGAAATGGAGTAGCTGGGACTTGAACCTGCGCCCATATGGGATGCCAGTGCTAAAGACCAGGGCTTTAACCCACTGTGCCACAGCACCAGCCTCTCATTGAGTCTCTAGTATGTTTATTTTCTTCAAATCTGAGGGAATTCTGGAGGCAGGGTCTCTTAAGAGGAGGTATCTCGAATTTCCCTATTAGCCTTGATGAGTCTAGTTTCTCATTTTTCCTGGGTATAATAGCCTTTCAATTTGCTTCCAAACTTTTCATAAAGAGAATTTATCCATGGGTTATTATTGAATAAATGTTTTCAAGAGGGCAAGAGGGTCCAGGTATTACTACTCTGCTGTCTTGCTGATGTCACTTTCCCATCATATTTTTGATTTTTAAATTGCTACCCATCTTTATGAATATAATAAAGTAGTAAAACAGGCACAGATACTCATTTGCTACATTTGGCAAATATTTACTATAATCAGATATTTATTTACATGAATGTTCATGGCATCCTTATTTATTACAACACAGTAAATATAATAGTATATTTTTGGAATTATTTACAATGTTCATTTTATTTTAAAATATTTTTATCTATAGTTTTAAAGTGTTTTATCATTAAACATTAATTTTGGATTAAAATAATTATTTTAATAAGAAAAACATGCAAATTGCCTATATATAAAATTATTCAAAATTACTGGATTTAAAAGAACAAAGTTAAGCTAAATATTCAAAATTATTTTGCTTATTAGGAAAAAAAATTAAATAATAGTAACCACTTGGTTTTTATGAAGTGTCTTTTTAAAAAAGATTTATTTATTTATTTATTTATTTGAACAGAAGGAGAAAGGGAGAGATAAAGAAAGAGAGATCTTCCATCAACTGGTTCACTCCCCAAATGGCTGTAACAGCCAGTGATGTGCTACCCTCTGGCCAGGAGACTGGAATTCCATCCAGGTCTCCCACATCAGTGGCAGAGGCCCACGTACTTGGACTGTCTTCTGCTTTCCCAGCACATTACCTGGGGGCTGGATTGGAAGTGAAACAGTCCGGCACTCTTATGGGATGCTGGCATTACAGGAAGTGGCTTAACCCACTGTGCCACAATGCTGGCCCTGAAACTGCCTTTTTATATTTGAGTACTAGTGGTGAGCAACTCCTGAATATAGTCATACTTTGATCATTTCGGGATCAAAATTACAGTCTAACCTCGTCCAATGCCAGCAGGTAATACCTTGTCACCCCATGTCAACAGGAAGTAGCTCTAAAGGCAGATCATTGACCCTCTACCCTTCCTGGACTTCTGGAACTAATGTAATCCTATACAACTCTTGCTTTATAAAAAACAAAAGGGGGGGGATGTTAGTAAAATGGCGCAGTCTTATCTATGATGTGATCTACACCCCAACACCATCCTAGGCTCTAACCGTTGCCATGGCTGGAAGCCAGGTGACCCCATGGCCAACCACCAGTGTCAGCCCCACCACCATCCTAATGGTATTCGCTGCTCCTACTTCCCTACCCACCCCTGGCAAAGATTTAAGAGGACCTATTCCTGAACATGTGGCTCTCTTTCTCTCTGTCTCCTGATCTCTCTTTTTCTGTCTCTCTCTCTCGATCTCTCTCATGTTCTTCTCCCTCTTTTCCTTCTTTGCCCCTTCCCTCTTGTCTGTTGGGTTTCCTCCAATAATCCCTTGCCCTTGAAAAGAAAATATAGTCTAAGAAAACATACAGTACAATTCATTAGACTTATAATAAATAGGACCTATAAAATCAAAATGTAAATAATCTAAATAGCAAACGATGAGGAAAGTTAATTAAGTTATAGGATATTCACAAGAAGGAATATGAAAAGTCTGAAATTCTGGAAAAACGCTCATAATTTTAAATTCAGAATTCGATATATAATTCTATAACATTTTCTTGATGTGAAAAATATGAAAACACAAATACACAAATGGAATAAAGATGTACATCAAATTTAAAACAAATATTTGAGTAGTAGGCATATTTTTACTTCTTATTTCAATATTTGTATTATCTATGTTTTAAATCAGAAAATATTTACAATGATAATGCTTGAATTATTCATTATAAATTTTTATTCTGATTTCTCCAGCCTTGGGTTTGCTGTAAATCTATATACATATGCATAAACAAATTCACTTCTAAAAGTTTGTCATTACAGTAGCAAATGAATTAAAAGAGAAGGATCTCATAAACCTTTTCCACAGGGATAATCAGTGTTGAGTTGAGTTTGTGGTGTGCTGCTTAGGATCTTGCCGTGTATCAACTGATAAACATGTCTATTGTACAATTGTCTATTGTATACATTTACTATACTATTGAGAAACAACAATATTTTGAAAATTCCTTTTCCATCCAATAATGAAATAGAGTGTTTTGAATCCAACTTGGTCTCAAGTAGAGAAAAATCTGATAGAGCTTTCCAAAACTGAGAATTTTCTGTCCTGTTTATCTATCACGTTTACACCTTAGAATATAGTAGTGAACTCTTTATCTGCTCATGTTTACCACTTTAGAGAGAATATAGTAGTGACTGATTCAAGAGCTGCATAGGTTTCTGGAGTAGATAATCTTCTAAATATAAAATACAAAGAAATCTTAGAAAAACTATTCTTCCTAAATGGCAAAACTTACCTGCTTTTGTGAGTTAACAGTTTTCTCCCAGTCCCTAACCTCTAATATTCTTACTTCATTCTCTGCTTTGAATGTCTTCTACTTACTAATTTTGAGTGTTTCCTACCTACTTACCTTTTCATATTTGATTTAGTGTTTCATAGGAGCCATGGTATATATTAACTAAATTGTCTTAATTAGTAATGCATATTAACGTATAAAAAAGTCAATTTTTAAAATATTTATTTATGCTTTTGAAAGTCACAGTTACAGAGAGAGAAAGCGAGAGACAGAGAATAAGAGATGCTCCATCTGCTGTTTCCCTCCCCAGATAGCCACAATAGCCAGAGCTGGGCCAGGCCAAAGCCAGGAGTCAGAGGGGCTCTATGTGGGTCTCCCATGTGGATAGCAAGGGCCCAAAAACTTTGGCTGTCTTGTGCTGCTTTCCCAGGCCATTATCAGTGAGCTGGATCAGAAGTGGAGCAGATGGGACACAATCCAGCAGCTGTATGGGAAGCTGGCAATGTAGGTGTAGACTTGAACTACTATGCCGCAACACTGGCCCCAAAAGTCAATTATTCATAATTTGCTCAGATAATCAGGAAGCAGTTTGCTGTGGCTTTTTTCTTTACATGTTTCACATATGTAATTTATCAGGGACATGGAAACTATAGCAAGCATTGTAGTGAAGAGTGATTTACAGTTTTCCCACTTCTGAGAAAAAAAATAATTGGGAACAAGTAATATAAATATGAAAATAATATGTTTTGCTGCTAACTCTTTCTCCTCTTCTCTCTTCACTTTCAGATTTGAAGCACTGTTTGCTGAGCTGGAAGAACGTCAGGAAGAGTTGGGCATTGCTGCCTTTGGTGTCTCTATGACTACCTTGGAAGAAGTTTTCTTTGCGTAAGTGATTATGCATGAGGAAGGCAGAGGAAAACCTCCTCTTTTAATATATATTTCAGTTGGAAAGCAGTTCTCATTTTGTATAATGCTGGAGTAATGTAGAAATCATAGTAGATTTCTGGCTATGCTAGTCTGTTAATGCCAGGTGGATTCCCTTATGTACCTCACTCCACTAGTGCTGTGATGCTGCACCAGTGAATTGTGGAACTTATGTGAGAGCAGCAGATCAGAGATCAGGGACACAGGACACTCAGTGTTAAACCTGAGGCTATGCGACTGCATAAAGATTGACTGCTTTTATTGAATACCCAGGCAGGAGAGTATTAGGAAAGACTGTGTGTCAGACTTTCTGGCTTGGATTCAGGTGCCTGTGTCTTTCAAGGATAGAGGAGTTAGGATTGGCCTAGATAGTAAAATTACATGGTCATAGAAGTCTTGGATTTAGCTGAAGGTTTTATTAGGGAGAACTCTACAATCTTGATCTAATCTTGGCACTGTAACCTACTTAACTTGTGTGTGGTTTGTGTTCTGAGATTAACTTGTGTACTTCTCATGCAGCTCGACAAGGCTAATGCAATGTGTCAGAGCACAGGGAAGAATCACACAGAATTGTGATAGTCTTTTCAATATAATTTATTATTCAATATTCAATACCACTCAATATATATACAATGCACGCATCTAAAGGTCAATACCACCTAATATGTCATTAGTCCATAGGTCAAAACACACATCTAGGAGTAAGGCAACTTCCAGGAATATCCAGCAGTAGTAATAAGTATAACACCTACAAAGCATAAAAGCATAACCAGTCTAAATACTCATGGCTAAGGTTGTAATATGAATGCTGCATTCTCAAGGTTCATATCACGGTCATGAAAAGTCAAAGTCCAAAGTCCAGAGTCCGAAATCTCTATTACCACTTGGAGAGATGGATCTCAGAACAGTCACTTACAGGCAGGAGTGGTGGGATGACTGCACTCTGGGCAGTAGGCTCGAAGTTCCAAAGTGGACAGCAAGGTGAACAGTTGGAGAGGTGACTGATGAGAGGTCCAGTCCGGCTCCGATGTCAGCTCGGGCAGCAGCTGGGATGTTCAGGCGAGGTTGGCTCCAGCAGAGTGGCGAGCAGAGCTTCAGTCAGTGAAGACTTGGGCAGAGTTCCACGTGCACTGAGCCATGGTCCCTGAGGGGATGAAGAGCCAGGTGTGAAGCTTGCCTTTTTATCCTCCTTCTGGGGTGGGTGGGTAGTGAATGTGCCCTGATGTGTCACCAATCACAAGCTCATCTTTTGGGGTGTCACCAACCAGATGTTGGTGTCTGGGTGTGACCAATGGTGTTTTAGGGGTCTTCTGGATGTGGCCAATCGTGGTGCAGTAGTGTAAGTAAAGTAATGCAGTAACCAGCTGGTTGGCTTCTTCTAATGATGTAATGTCTCCCAGTCCTTATCAGGCCTCACCACCTGTGTCTGTTCTGACAGATGGTCTGGGCAGTTCCTGGTGCTTAGTGGCCTTAGCTTAAGTAACTCCATTTTGGTTTTGCTTTTTCTCTTTCTTTTTGGGTTAGTGGTGCTCTGTAACTCTTTTGGGACTCCTGTGGGATTCCCCACAACTTGCACTGTGTGGAAATTCAGAGAGAAAGTATCCTGGGAATTCAGGATACTTCTAAGGGAATATGAGCTGGTTAGCTGTCAGAAAACTTCAAAAAGTATTATCTGAGGTCTAAATTTCATTCTTTCAGGCCTCAAAACAATCTTGTGAGTCTCAGTGTCTACAAAGTGTAGTGACTCTCAAGTTAACAAAGTAAACCTAAGAAATGTACAAAGATACTTCAAAAAGTTCATGGAAATGAAATAAAAAGAAAAATTAATTTTGGTGAAAAGATTTTGAAATTCATGGGGCTAGTCTTCGAGCATTGCAGGTAAAGCCACTGCCTGTAACACTGGGATCCCATGTGGACACTGGTTGTGTCCTAGCTGCTCCACTTCTGATCCAACTCCCTGCTAATGGCCTGGGAAAAGCAGCAGAAGATGGCCCAAATGTTTGGGCGAACTGATCGAAGCTCCTGGCTCCTAGCTTTGGCCTGGCCCAGTCCTAGCCATTACGGCCATCTGGGGAGGGAATCTACAGATGGAAGATCTCTTTCTGTCTCTTCCTCTCTCTCTGTAACTCTTTTTTTTTTAAATCTACTTCTAAAAAAGAAAACCATACATAGTTTTCTAATAGCACAACATTTATGAACTTTTTGATGAATGTATAACATATGACTATACCTATCTATCTAGAGAGAATAATATTACTTGATGAATTTAGAGTTAGAAATATAGCAGCAAAGGAAAGCAAATAATAATATATTCTTGTCAGTTCTGTTTGCTTTATCCATTAAAATACTACTACTAAGACTCAAAGGATTTTTTTTTAGGGAGCATATTTTGTCACCTTCATGTACTGATTCCACAGTGTACTAAGCTAGTTTTTTCATTGTAATTAATTAATTCATGGTTTAGTAGAAACAGTATGAGCAGTAATGTAAGATAAATTTAGGTTTTTAACCATTCCTGTAACAATGCTAATTTCTAGATGTCACAGAATTTATTTAACATCATCAAGATTCAGTTTAACCTTTTTAAAGGGGTTAATATGAGGATGGATGGCAGGTTTGTAATAGATAAAGTTCAATGGCTAGATCATAGTAGTTACCCCAAAAAGGGTACCATGATTGCAGTGATAAGATTGACTCAAAAAGAACATAAAACTGATTAAAAGTTAATATTTACTGAGTTTTAGCTATAAATTAGATATCATTCTAAATGGTATTTATTGATATTTAATAATTAAAATCCAGTGCATTCTATGAAATATATTCTTTTATAGTATCCACTTTGCCAGTGAAGACATAGGCAGGGGAAAGATTATATAATCCTTTAAGAGATTATATAGATCCTCTAAGACTCCACCAAACTAAGAAGTGGCAGTTTCAAACCAACTTAATGGAATTTTTGTGTCATTTGCTTTTCATTTGCATACTTATTATTATTATTTCTTATTACAGAAATCTAAAACACTGTTCATTTATATCAATATTTTATATTTTTGCTGATGTATATGTGAGAAAATATTTCTAATCTTGAAAATAGAGGAGTATTTACCTACATTTTCTTCTAGCATTATTTTTATTTTACTCAATTAAAATTAGTTTTTTGCATGAGACCAGATATTGGATCTAATACCCACTCCTATTGGTTACTTAGTTATTTCAGTGCCCTTCTCTTAAAATTATTTCTGTATGATTGCTAGATATACTGATATTTCTTCCAAAATTTTTAATGCAACCATAAATCTAGGCTTTGTATTCTAATGGTAACTCAATCCATTAATGTTTGTTAGTGCAGGTTCCCTTCTTTTGCAGAATTACACTTTAGTTCTTATTACATATGAATATATTACTTTGTCAACTAATTTTTTTCAGAATATCTTACTTTTTCTATTTAATTTATCTCTGGAATTATCTGAAACATTTATTTGTATTCTATTTCCTATTACCTATTTTATTTATTTCTCTTTTTTGGTAAGTTATATACAAAATATGGTTCGAAATTTAAAATAGCAGTCCACCAAAAACTAAGACTTACACATCTTATATCTAAATAAATAAAGGAAAAATTTATGGAACTCCAAGAAAAAATATAAATTCACATTAGTATGAGAATATTTAACTTAGTTCTCATAGAAACTGCAGATTAGACTTTACTAATGTAATTTCTAATGTAACTTCCAAGGTTATCTTTTTCTATTGTTCTCTCTCTTTTGTATTTACTTATTTATTTTTTTATTTGACAGGCAGAGTTAGGCAGTGAGAGAGAGACAGAGAGAAAGGTCTTCCTTCTGTTGGTTCACCCCCCAAATGGCCGCTATGGCCGGTGCGCTGCGCCAATCCAAAGCCAGGAGCCAGGTGCTTCCTCCTGGTCTCCCATGCTAGTGCAGGGGCCCAAGCACTTGGGCCATCCTCCACTGCCTTCTCGGGCCATAGCAGAGAGCTGGACTGGAAGAGGAGCAACTGGGACTAGAACCCTGTGCCCATATGGGATGCCAGTGCCACAGGCGGAGGATTAACCAAGTGAGCCATGGCGCCAGCCCCCATAAAGATTTACTTACTATATTTGAAAAACAGAATTACAGAGAGGTAGAGGCAGAGAGAGAGAGAGAGAGGTCTTCCATCTGCTGATTCAGTCCCCAAATGGCCACAACAGCTGGAGCTGAGGCGATCCAGGAGCCAGGAGCTTCTTCTGGGTCTCCCACATGGGTACGGTACCCCAAGAACTTGGGCCATCTTCCACTGCTTTCCCAGGCCATAGCAGAGAGCTAGATTGGAAGTGGAGCATCTGGGACTTGAACTGGTGCCCATATGGGATGCTGGCACTGCGGGTGGTGGATTTACCAGCTACGTCACAGAGCTGGCCCCTTCTGTTGTTCTCTTGCACCCTCCCCACACTCCTACATATACATTCATACACACCTTTGTGTTCTTAATAAATAAATTGAAAGAACATTTTGGAGAGTTTGTTACTTCCAGGACTGCCTTGCAAGAAATGCCTAAGAGAGCTGAAAGAAAATATTAAACATTAGTGAAAAGGATATGAAATCATAAATCCCACTGGTGAATATAAATACCTATGCACCAAGATTAATGTAACTCTGCAATAAAAATGTGCAAATTATTTTCATCCCTCAGATGAAAGGTAAAATTTGTTAATGGATACACAATATAAAAATGTACAAGTAAACAATGCAAGAATACAAAGTGTGTGTGTGTGTGTTGGTGGTGAGTAGGGAAGTAAGTGTAAAGGTTTTCTGTACAATTAAAGTTTTTATGAAGTTTTTATAAATTAATAATAGTAGGTTGAATGTACAAGATACTGTATGCAAGCCTAAAGCTATCCACAATGAAAGAACCTGTAAAAGATACACAAAAGATGAAGATCTCCAGGATAGATCGTGTGGTATATCACAAAACAAGTACCAGCATATTTTAAAAGTAGAATCATATCAAGTATATTTTTTATCATAGTGCAATAAAACCTGTCAATAACAAGAAAAACTTTTGAAACTGCATAAATACATGGAAATGAAAAATCAATAGATCAAGGGGGAAATTTTTGAAAAATTTTAAAAGGAATGAAAATCGAAATACAACATACCAAAACCTATGGGATATAGCTTTTGTACTAAGAGGGAAGTTTATTGCAATCAATGCTTATATCAAAAAAGCTGAAAGATCTTAAGTAAACACTTAAGGCATCACCTTAAGGAACTTTAAAAACGAGAACGAATAAAATCCAAAATTGATAGAATAAAGAAGTAATAAAACTCAGAGTACATATGTTATATAGACAGAAAAAGACCTAAAACTCAATGAAAGAGAGCTGGTTCTTTGAAAAGGTAAACTAATTGACAGCTAAATAAGAAAAAATAAGATTCATATACATAAAAATATACATTGCAGCTCACATCACAGAAATACAGTGGGTTGTTAGAAAGAAATTACTATGAACAATTACCAGGTAACAAATTTGAAAACCTAGAAGACAAAAGTGCTGGAATCATCCATTCTTATCAAAATTGAATCATGAAGAAATAGAGTACTTGAACAGACCACTAACAAGTAGCAATGTGAAATCAGTTTTAAAACTCTGTCAGGGGTAGGCAATGTGGTGTAGTGGATAAAGCCGCTGCCTATGACACTGGCATCCTATATGGGAGCCAATCTACTTCTGATCCAGCTCCCTGCTAATGCCCTGGGAAAAGCAGCAGAAGATGGCCCAAGTGTTTGGGCACCCAGCATCCACATGGGAGACCCAGGTGAAACTCCTGGCTCCTGGCTTCAGTTTGGCATTGCAGACCTCTGGGGCTGCCTGGGGAGTGACTCAGCAGATGGAAGATATTGTCTCTCTCTCTCTCTCTCTCTCTCTCTCTCTCTCTCCCCCCCCCCTTTCTCTCTCTAATTCTAACTTTAAAATGAATAAATCTTTTTAAAAAATGATCTACTTATAAAGAAATTATGAGGGCCAGTGCTGCGGCTCACTAGGCTAATCCTCTGCCTTGCGGTGCCGGCACACCGGGTTCTAGTCCTGGTTGGGGCGCCGGATTCTGTCCCGGTTGCCCCTCTTCCAGGCCAGCCCTCTGCTGTGGCCCAGGAGTGCAGTGGAGGATGGCCCAGGTGCTTGGGCCCTGCACCCCATGGGAGACCAGGAGGAAGTACCTGTGGCTCCTGCCATCGGATCAGCGTGGTGCGCTGGCCATGGTGCGCCGGCCGCGGCAGCCATTGGAGGGTGAATCAACGGCAAAGGAAGACCTTTCTCTCTTCTGTTTCTCTCTCTCGCTGTCCACTCTGCCTGTCAAAAAAAAAAAAATAAAGAAATTATGGGATATGTACTATATAGAATACTATACAGCAGTCAAAAACAATGAAACCCAGTCATTTGCAACAAGATGGAGGAGTCTGGAAAACATCATGTTGAGTGTACAAAGCCAGTCCCAAAGGGACAAATATCATATGGTCTCCCTGATCAGTGACAACTAACCGAGCACCAAAAAGGAAACCTGTTAAAGTGAAATGAACACTATTAGAAACGGTGACTTGATCAGCCCTTGCCCTGACTGTTGATGAACAACTTAATACGTTATCCCTCTTAGTACTTTTTTTGTTTGTTCTACTTAATACTTTTGGTTGAATACTGTAATCAATACACAGTTATTCTTAAGTGTTGAAACTTAACTGAAAAGTGATCCCTGTTAAATATAAGAGTGGGAATAAGAGAGGGAAGAGATGTGCAATTCGGGACATGCTCAAGCTGACTTGCCCCAAACGGTAGAGTTAGAAACATACCAGGGGATTGCAATTCAATCCCATCAAGGTGGCATGTACCAATACCATCTCACTAGTCCAGGTGATCAATTTCTGTTCACAATTGATCATAATGATAGGACTAAGAGTCAAAGGGATCACATAAATAAGACTAGTGTCTGCAAATACTAACTGATAGAATCAAAAAGGGAGGAATGATCCAACATGGGAAGTGGGATATGCAGCAAACTCATAGAATGGCGGATGTCCTAAACAGCACTCTGGCCTCAGAATCAGCCCTTAAGGCATGCGGATCCAGCTGATAAGCCCATGAGAGTATTTCAGGCATGGAAATCCAAGACACCCTGGCAAAACAAAAAACAAAAACAAAAAAACACCTGAATGAAAGATCTCACGAGTGAGATCCCAGTGGAAAGAACAGGTCATCAAAGAAGGAGGTACCTTTCTCTGAAGGGAGGAGAGAACTTCCATTCTGACTACAACCTTGCCTAAATATGATCAGAGTTGGTGAACTCAAAAGGCTTCCATAGCCTTGGCAACTCATGACAAGAACCTAGGGTGATTACTGATGCCATAAACAAGAGTGTCAATTTGTTAAGTCAACAACAGGAGTCACTGTTTACTTACTCCTCATGTAGGATCTCTGTCCTTAATGTGCTGTACATTGAGATTTAATGCTATAACTAGTACTCAAACAGTATTTTTCACTTTGTGTTTCTATGTGGGTGCAAACTGTTGAAATCTTTACTTAATATATGCTAAACTGATCTTCTGTATATAAAGAGAATTGAAAATGAATCTTGATGTGAATGGAAGGGGAGAGGGAGCGGGAAAGGGGAGGGTTGCGGGTGGGAGGGATGTTATGGGGGGGGAAGCCATTGTACTCCATAAGCTGTACTTTGGAAATTTATATTCATTAATAAAAGTTAAAAAAAGTAAAAAAATGATCTACTTATTTATTTGAAAGGCAGAGTCACAGAGATGGAGAGAGAAAGAGATAGAGAGAGAGAGAGAGAGATCCCCCATCTACTAGTTAATTCCCCAAATGGCCACAACAGCCAAAGCCAAGACCCAAGAACCTCCTCTGGGTGTCCCACATGGGTGCAGGGGCCCAAGCACTAGGGCCATCCTATTACTGAGAGAAATTAAAATAGATATAAATAAATCTACTTGTCTTTGTTAAGTCAGGAGACTAACATTTTAAAGTTATAGATTCTCCCCAAATTGATCTATATATAGTTTCATTGAACCATGATACAAATGCCAGAAGTCATTTTTGTAGAAATTGACAAACTGATTCTAAAATTTCTTTTGTTTAAGGTTTATTTATTTGAAAGACTAAGTTAGAGAGAGAGAGAGACAGAGATGTAGAGAGCATGAGATCTTCCATCTGCTGGTTTACTCCCCAAATGGCAACAATGGCTGGAACTGGGCTGATCTAAAGCCAGGAGCCAAGAGCTTCTTCCAGGTCTTCCACATGGGTGCAGGGGCCCAAGCACTTAGGCCATCTTCTGCTGCTTTTCCAGGTCATTAGCATAACAGGGAACTGGATTGGAAGTGGAGCAGCAAGGACTTGAACTGGTGCCCATATGGGTTGCCAGCACTGTAGGCAGTGGCTTTACCTTCTACTCCATGGTGCTGGCCCCTAAAATTTCTATTTCAACATAAAAGACTTAGAATAATAAAACTTCCTTTGATTTTGCATAACCAGCATTGATTGTAATCAAAAGGAAGAAAATACTCTCAAGTTCTGCTAATTGTACAATGAATTGGTGCCAGCATATTGGTGAACACACATGTGGCTGTATCCAGCTAGTTGAAAAATACCTTTTGGGGCCGGCGCTGTGGAGCAGTGGGTTAAAGCCCTGGCCCGGCTGCTCCATTTCTGATCCAGCTCTCTGCTATTGCCTGTAAAAGCAGTAGAAGATGAGAAGATGGCCCAAGTGCTTGGGCCCCTGCACCCACTTGGGAGACCTGGAGGAAGCTCCTGCTTCCTCGCTTTGGATTGTCACAGCTCTGGCCGTTGCAGCCATCTGGGGAGTGAATCATCACATGGAAGACCTCTCTCCCTCTCTCTCTTTCTGCCTCTCCTCTCTCTGTATAACTCTTTCAAATAAATAAATAAATCTAAAAGAAAATACCTTTCACAACACAGAAGTTTCACTGTTACATATATACAATATAGAAACTGTCACACATATGCCAAGGAAGCAGATACAAATACATACTCAAAGATGCAACAGTAAAATATGAGAATGAATACTGTGTGAATAAAATATACCAAATATAGTTAAATATTGTTCATCAGTTGAAGTGAATGAACTGAATTTCCCTCTCATACCAACATGGAGAAATATAAAACATACAATGTTTTAGAGGAGGAAGTTTTTTTTTTTTTTAAGATTTTATTTGTATACTTGAAAGTCAGAATTACATCGAGGCAGAGAGAGAGAGGTCTTCTTTTCGCTGCTTCACTCCCCAGTTGGCCACAATGGCTGGAACTGTGCTGGTCCGAAGCCAGGACGCAGGAGCTTCTTCCAGGTCTCCCATGTGGATGCAGGGGCCCAAGGACTTGGGCCATCTTCTACTGCTTTCCCACGCCATTAACAGAGAGCTGTATCAGAAGTGGAGCAGCTGAGACTCAAACCATGCTGATACGGGACGCTGGCATTGCAGGCAGCGGCTTTACCCGCTATGCCACAGCGCTGGTCTCAAAAGGAGTGCTTTTAGGACTTTCTGTTAAGTATCATTTATACAAAGCTTAAACCCATAAAACAAAATTTTACATTTATGGATGCATGAGTATAAATATAAAATTATTAAAATATATCCTATATTTTCCACTGTAAAATTGCTTTTTCCCCCACTTTCTGGGCTCCTCTCCTTAGAAGCACGCCACTAAAAACAGCTTTCACTATGATTGGAGAAATTAGATTGGAGAAATTTAGGAATAGGGCATACATACATTACTTGGAATTCTGCAGGGAAAATTCACCTCTCTTCCATTTATTCATCTAATCCTCTATATCAATGTAGACTAATGTAATTTTACCTTGGCCTGGTTGTCAAAGTCAACATCATCTGTGATTGCTCACATTAACATATATCCCCTGATAAGAGGTGAGGAGTAGGGTCCTTCGCTTCTGTGGTGTTCTTCCTTATAACCCACAACCCCATTCTAACCTTGAGAAAAATATGACAAATCAAATTTAAATGAAATTTTGCCAAATACTTGACCTGCTCTGCTCAAAACCTCGAAGGTCATGAAAGCAAGGAAAGGCCAAGAAACTGTCACATGCCAGAGACTAAGGAGACACTATGACTAAATGTAACTAAGTGTTAGATGGGATATTTGAACAAAAAATAGATACTAATGGAAAAATTAGGGAAATATGAATGACCTGGAGTTTAAGTAACTTATCAATGTTTGTTCCTTAGTAGTGACAAAAGTGTAGTAATGACGGATGTCAATAATAAGGGAAACAGAAGAAGCAGTATATTGGAAGTTTGCATTCTATGCTACTTTTCTGTAAAACCAAAGCTATTCTAGAATTGGAAGTTTACATTTAAGATATATATCAAACATTATGCTTGACTTGATGAAAGAGGTAGGGGAAATGGGGCTAAGAATCTTATTAAGAGATCTACATTTATTGCTAATATGTTTTAATTGGCTCACACTAACAAAATATTTAAAATGGTTGATTTTTATGTTGAGGATATAGTGTTTTATTATATTCGGGTTTTTTTTCTGTGCAGAAATCATGAAAGAGAATATTTGACTAAATAAAAATTTAAACTTTTTTAAAAGTTTTATTTGTTTGGAAGGCTGAGTTTATTTGTTTGAGAGGCAGAGGCAGAGGCAGAGAGAGAGAGAGAGAGAGAGAGAACCATCTGCTGGTTCATTCCCCAGATAGCCACAATGGCTGAGCTGGGCCAATTCAAAACCAGGAGTCTGGAGTTTCTTCCAGACCTCCCACGTGGGTGCAGGGGCCCAAGGTCTTGAGCCATCTTCTACTGCTTTTCCAGGCCATAGCAGAGAGCTGTATTGGAAATGGAGCAGCTGGTACTATAACTGGCACCCCTATGGAATGCCGGCCCAGCAGGTTATGGCTTTACCCACTGCACCACAGTGCTGGCCTCACATTTTGTACATCAGAATATTAGAACTCTAAGACAGATGACACAAAGATTGATTGTAATAAAAAAATGAGATCTTTGAATTCAAGAAGAAAATATTAAATGGTATAAAATCATAAAGATAATGATATGTAATTTAAAAATGAATAATTATGAATGTTTAAGTAATTTGAAGGAATTTAAAATAAAGACAAGGCTGGCCTTGTAATACAGCAGGTTAAGCTGTTGCATGTGATGCTAGCATCCTGTATAAGCACTGGTTCAAGTCCTGGATACTGCACTTCTATTCCAGCTCCTTGCTAATGTACCTGGGAAAGCAGTGGGAGATGTCATAAGTCCTTGGGCCCTGACTCATATGGGAGACCCAGGTGAAACTCCTGGCTCCTGGCTTCAGCCTGGTGGAGCCCCAGGCTGTTTTGGTCATTTGGGAAGTGAACCAGCAGATGGAAGATCTTCTCTCTCTCTCTCTCTCTCTTTGTAACTCTGCCTTTCAAATAAATAAAAATAAATCTTTAAAAAATAAAACATTACCAAATTAAAAAATACTTAGCCTTTATGAGTATGCAACAAATGATATAAATTCTCAAGGCTATGTCAGTTATATACTCGTTATTAAAAATATTGGGGGCCAGCACTGTGGCATAGTGGGTAAGGCCACCGTCTGCAGTGCTAGCATCCCATATGAGTGCCAGTTCATGTCCTGGCTGCTCCACTTCCGATCCAGCTCTACTACAGCCTGCAAAAGCAGTGGAAGATGGCCTAAGTCCTTGGGCCCCTGCACCCGCGTGGGAGACTCAGAAGAAGCTCCTGGCTCCTGGCTTCGATCGGCTTGGTGCCGGCCATTGTGGCTAACTGGGGAGTGAACAAAGATGAAAGACCTCTCTCTCTCTCTCTCTGTGCCTCTCCTTCTCTCTCTGTGCAACTCTTTCAAGTAAAATAAATAAATCTTTAAAAAAAATTGGAAGATACATAAGAAGCTTTAAAATGTGTATATCCTACATCTGAAAATGTGTCCTATTAGGACAGTGATATGTATGGAATCGTGTTATCACAGCATTTTAGAAATGACAATTTAAGTATACATATATTAAAATGAATATATAAAATTATCTTAAAAGTAAATTGTGTAGCAATTTAGTATTGCACTAATTTTGCATTGTGTATATGAATAATACATATATGTTCATTTCTATGCATATATATTCAGGCATATCTGAGTAATCATGTTTGAGTGTTTTTTCTTTTGATTTATTATATATTAAACATTTTCCCATTGAATATATCTTAAAATTGTGTAAAAATTTAATTTAAAAGACTTATGAAGAAATTTAGAAAAAATATCAAGAAAGAAACCTATATTTGTCTTCAGTGGCATCAATTCCTGTAGTATCTCAGTGACCAAGCATGATACAAACACTACCTTGAATTTAATACAGAGTTGGAACCAGCATTTGGTGGCTGTTTTGTTGACTGTTACACAACTCTCATGGGTAGACTTATTCAAATCTCCTATTATAGTGTGATTTCTAGTATTTTCTCCCTTATAAAAAGTTAGTTATGTACATATCTCCATTGAGTTGAGGGGACAAATCAACTATGTGTTCATATGCTTTGTAAACTACTAGAGATATAGATTGTCTGAACCAGAAAAATGAGAAAATAAATTTATTAAACTGTTAAATGCTTAGAAATATCATAAAATATAAAACCTTGCTATTGTATTGTAATTTTTAGAACATAGGAGACTTAACCATGCTCCCCTCAAAAAAGTTAAAAAATGAAAAATACTCTTATATCTTTAAGTCATTTATTTTACCCAACATTAATGTTAATATTATATAATCCTCGTTATTTTATTTTATTTTATTTAATGAACATAAATTTCCAAAGTACAGCTTATGGATTACAATAGCTCCCCCCCCATAACTTCCCTCCCACCCACAACGCTCCCCTCTCCCACTCCTTCTCCCCTTCCATTCACATCAAGATTCATTTTCAATTCTCTTTATATACAGAAGATCAATTTAGCATATATTAAGTAAAGATTTCAACAGTTTGCACCCACACAGAAACACAAAGTGTAAAATACTATTTGAGTACTAGTTATATCATTAATTAAACACCTAAGAGTAATTGTGTATTAATTACAGAGTTCAACCAATAGTTTTAAGTAGAACATAAAAAAATACTAAAAGGGTAAAGTATTAAGTTCTTTTTTTTCTTTTTTTTGTTTGTTTGTTATATAGTTTTTTTTATTTATTTAATAAATGTGAATTTACAAAGTGCAGCTTTTGTATTATTGTGGCTTCCCCCCACATTCTCCCTCCCTCCCGTGGCCTGCCCCTCTCCCATCCTGCCCTTCATCAAGTTTCATTTTCAATTACCTTCATATACTGAAGATCAACTTGGCATATACTAAGCAAGGATTTCAACAGGCTGCACTCACACAACCGCACAAGGTATAGGGTATTGTTCGACTAGTAGTGTTGTTTTTAAGTTTCATAGTAAAACACATTAAGGACAGAGATCCTACGTGGGGAGCATGTACCCAGTGACTCCCGTTGTTGATTTAACAATTGGCACTCTTATTTATGATGTCAGCAATCACCCGAGACTCTTGCCATGAGCTGTCTAGGCTGTGGAAGCCCCTTGAGTTCACCGACTCTGAACTTGTTTAGTCAAGGCCGTATCACAGTGGAGGTTCCTTCCTCCCTTCAGAGAAAGACACCTCCCTCCTTGATGGCCTGTTACTTCTGCTGGGGTCTTGTTCACCAGGATCTTTCATTTAGATTGTTTTTTGCCACCGTGTCATGGCTTTCCATGCCTGTGAGACTCTCATGGACCTTTTAGCCAGATCCGAATGTCCCAAGGGTTGATTCTGAGGCAGGAGTGCTACCATTCTATGAGTCTGCTGTGTGTCCTGTTTCTCCCGCTGGATCATTCTCTCCCTTTTAATTCTATGCTTCATTAGTTGCTTACACTAGTCTTATTTGTGAAATCTCATCGACACATACCCTATCTTTTTGATCGGTTGTGTATTTATACTTATCACTTTACCAAGTGCACTGGCATTGGTACCTGCCTCCTTGGTAAGATTGAGTTGAAATCCCCTGGCACATTTCTAGTTCCACCATTGGAGGTAAGTCCGAGTGAGCATGTGCCAACCTATATATCTCCTCCCTCTCTTATTCCCACTCCTATGTTTAACAGAGATCACTTTTCTGTTAATTTTTAAACGCCTAAGAATGGTTGTGCATTGATTACAGAGTTCAACCAGTGGTCTTATGTAGAACAAACAGAGCAACAACAACAACAACAGCAGCAAAAATACTAAAAGGAATAAAATAGTATGTTGTTCCTCAACATACTATTATCTTTATACTATATATCTTTAAGTCATTTATTTTACACAACATTAATGTTAATATTATATAACCTTCATTTTTTAAAACATTTTCCCCTCAATTTGTGACAATCTTTAATGGATTATTTGAGAACCACTGTTTTGGTTAAAACTTGTTTGTTGTGTGTGCATGTTTGTGTTTGTATATAGGGTCAGTGATCAGGCAGAGGAAAATGAGGATCTCCAAAATATCCAGAAGAGATACAGAAACCTGAATATGAATGCGCCCAGAAATTTTGAGAGAACACGTCGTGACACCTTGCGCCAATCCACCGAAACTATTCAACTTAATAGGGGGGTAAGCATTTTCACTAAGAACCTAATGCTAATTTGCATTTACCTCAAAATTGTTACTCCTCAAAAACTTACCTCAGTTTTTAAAATTGTTAATTCATTGAGAATTCAGAAAGGATCCTGGTAAAAATTACTAATTTCACTAACATGCATGAAAGACATGTAAATTTATACATCTGAACGTGCTGTTACTGTCTAATTTTCTCTTTTCTTTTTTTAAACTTTTATTTAGTAAATATAAATTTCCAAAGTACAGTTTATGGATTACAATGGCTTTCCCCCCCATAACTTCCCTTCCACTCGCACCGCTCCCATCTCCCGCTCCCTCTCCCATTCCATTCACATCAAGATTCATTTTCAATTATCTTTATATACAGAAGATTGATTTAGTATATATTAAGAAAAGATTTCATCAGTTTGCACCCACACAGAAACACAAAGTATAAAAGACTGTTTCAGTACTAGTTATAGCATTACTTCACATTGGACAACACATTAAGGACAGATCCCACATGAGGAGTAAGTACACAGTGACTCCTGTTGTTGACTTAACAATTTGACACTCTTGTTTATGGCATCAGTAATCTCCCTAGGCTCTAGTCATGAGTTGCCAAGGCTATGGAAGCCTTTTGAGTTCACCAATTTCGATCTTACTCCGACAGGGTCATAGTCAAAGTGGAAGTTCTCTCCTCTCTTCAGAGAAAGGTACCTCCTTCTTTGATGACCTGTTCTTTCCACTGGGATCTCACTAGCAGAGATCTTTCATTTAGGTGTTTTGTTTGTTTGTTTGTTTGTTTCCCCAGGGTGTCTTGGATTTCCATGCCTGAAATACTCTCATGGGCTTTTCTGCCAGATCTGCATGCCTTAAGGGCTGATCCTGAGGCCAGAGTGCTGTTTAGGACATCTGCCATTCTATGAGTCTGCTGTGTATCCCTCTTCCCATGTCGGATCATTCTCTCCCTTTTTGATTCTATCAGTTAGTATTAGCAGACACTAGTCTTGTTTGTGTGATCCCTTTGACTCTTAGACCTATCAGTGTGATCAATTGTGAACTGAAATTGATCACTTGGACTAGTGAGATGGCATTGGTATAAGCCACCTTGATGGGATTGTATTGGAATCCCTTGGCACTTTTCTAACTCAGGTACTTAAAAAATATCATTTTCTTCTCTCCTGTCTGTACATTTCCACTGTCCTAACACTTTTCCCTACTTCTCCTCTCAACAAGATGGAGATGAATGCAGGTGTGATAGACTAGTCTAGGAAAGTTGTTGATTCCTGGATTAGTGATGTTTCATTTTAGAAGTATATCTAATAATCAGTCTTCAAAAAGCCAGAAGGTACTTTCTCTTGACACAAAAACAACGTGAGAGAAAGATTCTCCTTCTAAACTTTGTCTTATTTCTAATCAGCAGAATTAATGCTAGTTGTATTCTGTAGTACATATTGGTCAACTAATTTGAGATTTTTTTTCCCATTATGAATTATGAGGTATTGAAAATAGTGTAACATATTTTAAAGAAATGATCTCTATTGTTGATCTGAAAAACTATATAATTAACTACAGGTTGCCAAAAAGTTTTCAGTTAGAGAAAAAAATATATACATTTTTCAAATTTTTGATGGGACTCCCTTTTAAATATAGACATTGAAGAGAAACACACTGTAGTTTAAAAGTAAGTTCATTTCCTGTTTTCTGACTTTCCACAATCCTGTAACTCATAGATTAAAGCCTTGATTGAAAATCTGTTGCATATGCACATTTTGTGTGAATGTTTCCTTAATAGAATGGAGGTAGGATTGAAAGGTAGTGATTAAATACTAAGAAACATGAATGTGATAATGCTGCACAACAATATTATGAATATGTTAATGATAAAATCGTTCTTTTTGAGGTTCTTGTTATGAGATTAGAAGCCAAACTTTGTTCCTTTCAAACAACACATTGAACGTAAAACAATTTTTTTTTGTTACTTAGCCTACGAACAATACCTATATTCTGTCCAAGGTTATATTTTTTGGGTCTTTTTTTTTTTAATTTTTAGTTGACAGATAGAGTTAGACAGTGAGAGAGGGAGAAAAAAAGATCTTCCTTCCTTGGGTTCACTCCCCAAGTGGTCGCTAAGGACGGAGCTACACCAATCCGAAATCAGGAGCCAGGTGCTTCCTCCTGGTCTCCCATGCGGGTGCAGGGCCCAAGGACCTGGGCCATCCTCCACTGCCTTCCTGGGCCACAGCAGAGAGCTGGACTGGAAGAGGAGCAACCGGCACTAGAACCTGGTGCCCATATGGGATGCCGGCGCCGCAGGCGGAGGATTAACCAAGTGAGCCATGGCGCCGGCCCCTATATTTTCAAAAATGTTTGTAACTTTTATCATAAGATTCAGAACATACATGTTAATGAATTTCATTAAGTTCTGTGACCGTTGTAATGCTATGTTTCTCTCTTGTCAGTGTAAACGTTTTCTGCAGCAGTACCATGCTATGCTCTTAAAGAGAGCAATATTTACTTGGCGCAACTGGAAGTTGATGTTGCTCCAGTTAGTGGGACTTCTGGGTAGTGTTTATTTTCTGATGAGTGGTGTGACCATTGTGAGACATGAAGAACCTGCCCGGAAAATGGATTTGGAACAATATGGTGAAACCATTGTGCCATATTCAATTACTGGAAACTCTCCGTTTGCTGTGGATTTTTTAAAAGTCCTTGAGGATATGCTAAAAGCTAAGAAACAAAAGCTTCAGGAAGTACAAGGTAAGGTTTTTGAAAAGGAAAAGGAATCCAGTAGATGAATTGCTTGTATCACTTTCAAAGAAGAGCTGTACTGGAATATTAAGCAACTTGGTATTTTTTTATAGTAACCAATCTCAGATAGATAACCCAATCAGAAGCAAGACTTATCCTTCAGGGATGCTGGCTGCAAGGATTAATTATTAGTTAATTTGAATGAGGGTCATCTGCCAGTGATTTGTGCAGCTTTGAGGGAATGGTCAAAAGTACCCAATATTTTGTTTTGTAAAATTTAGCATGGAATTTCAGACATCCAGGCAGACTGCCCACAAGTCTCCTTGACAAGTCTCCTTGATTGGCCACATCTAAGACAAGCTGGACTTGAAGGTTTTATAGGTAGGCTATTCAGAAATTATTTATTTTGCATGTAATAATAACAATTTATTATACATACTGAGCACATGCTTTTGACAACAGTTTTTATAAATCATTTACTGGTATTAAAAACATATTTGGTAAGGTTGATGATGTTAAAGTTTGGTTATGTTAAGTAAATTTCCCCAATTCTATATCCAATATGTATTTGAGAAGGGACAAGATTTTATGGCTGCTTGGCTGGAGTCTGCAATTTTAACTCCTCATCACTATGTTATATCATCTCTGTAAAAAGCAAGTCTGTCCTCTTTCAAGATTGGTAATTTCCTTACGAGTGTTTTGTTTGTATTTCCTTCAGCTACTGCCTGGTGGACAGTGTTACTTTAGAAAATCACATCACCTGTGCATTTTGGCAGGATTTTTGTTTGCTTGCTTGTTTGGGCTTCTATTGTGACATTTCAAGGTGAAAATGTACTTGAAAATATTGAAAATTATCTAGACCACTACAATATATGCATCACAGACTATGTGGCCTAAAAGTTGTCAGTATCTCCCTTCTTCCTCCAATACAGGAGCACCAGATGAACGCATATAAATCAGATGTAACATAGTTGTTTAGAATAGAAGAGGGAAACAGGAGAAAGCAGATGAGTTCCCCTGATTCACAATATCGTTTCTTTTCTACTGCATCGTATTTCTCATACAAAAAATTTAAATAGCACAATTAGTGAATAAATCTTCCTCTTTATCCTATGAGTACATAGGTATTGTCTTAATTAACAAGCGTTCAGGTGATTCTTCTAGCAAGATGGTGGACTAGGAAACCCCAGGCCCTCATTTCGCCCTTATGAATGTCAAGTAAATGACAACAGACTAGCTAGATTGGCTTTATGGGAGCTCTAGAGGCCAGCCAAGGGCCTGAGGTAAGTGAGTGGATACCCAATCAAGAAAAAAAATTAAAAACACACTCAAGGTAATAGAAAATTTTGTGGCAGCTTTGCTCACCCTTGCTTTTCCCCTATTCTTGGTTCACCCAAGTGTAGTTGACAAGAAGCTGCCTAATTTCTGATTCTTCCATTGAGGAAGAAAGAAAACAATGGAACTTATTTTTATAACATTCAGGCATTCAGGGGATGCCTAAAGGAATTTGGCTTGGAGCCCAAATAGGAATAAGGGTATAATTTAGATATAAGGGTGCATGCAGGTCACTGAAAGCAATGCCAGGTGTTGAGGTGTGTGAAAAGCTTAAGGCAGACTGCAAACATATGAGCACCTGGAGGCATGAGATTATGAGCAACAAAATGAAGTGTAGTATCTAAGGCCCTAAGAAGCCTATATGAGACTCACAGAGAAATAAGATATTAAATTCTCGAGAAGTGCACTGGGGACAGAGGATCAGATCAGGTCCAAGGAAGACACATGCCCAGAAAAGTTAGGACAAGAATTTA
Source organism: Oryctolagus cuniculus (assembly GCF_051225735.1). NCBI lineage: Eukaryota > Metazoa > Chordata > Mammalia > Lagomorpha > Leporidae > Oryctolagus > Oryctolagus cuniculus. Next base: position 55,273,073 of record NC_142885.1, on the reverse strand, counting down.
AGCCTTATTCTGTTCTAAGCAGTGACATTGTTTCCCTGCATAGATGCAGTCTACAAAAACTGAGAAGGTGGCTTATTTTTCTAATGCCCAATTTTCAACAAAAGATCACAATGATAAAAAAAAAAAAAACAGGGAAACATGCCCTGTTCAAAGAAAATAAATCTTCAGGAAACAATACTAAAGAAATGTAGTCTTTGGATTTACTAGACAAAGTTTTTAAAACAACTGTCTTATATATGATCAAAAAACTAGAGGAAACATGGACAAAAAAATAAAGAAAATCAAAAACATATAAAAATGAAAATATCAACAAAGAGGTAGAAATCATTTTAAAAACAGATTCTGGCACTAAAAAATACAATAACTGAAAATTTTATTAGAGTGGTTTAGCAGCCAACTTGTACACGAAAAAAAAAGAATCATCAAACTGAATAAGTCTGAGGAGAAAAAAGATAAAATGAAGAAAAATGAGTGGAATCTAAAGGACTTACGGGAACTCACCAAGCATATCACGATACATATTATTGCAATTTTAGAAGAAGAATATCTGAAAACTCCCCAAATTTGAGGAAGAACTTGGATACACTAAAACAAGAATGAACTCCAAGTAGGATAAGCTCAAAGAAGCCTACACAAAGATACATTATAATCAAACTTTAGGAAGTCAAAGAGAGAATCTTGAAAGCAACAAGAGAAAAACAGTTCATCACACAAAGGGATCCACAATAAGATTACCAGATTTCTTAGCAAAAGTCTTGCATGGTTTTAATGTGCTGAAATTAAAAATAGAGTGAAGAAAGAATCTTATATCAAGCAGAACAGTTTTTCAAAAAGAAGGAGAAACAGGAGCATTCTCAGATAAGCAAAACCTGAGAATTCATTAACACTAGAACTGCCCTACAAGAAACGGTAAAGGGAGTCCTGCAAAATGAAATGAAAGGCCACTAGGCATAACTAAGCCATGTGAAATTACAATGTAAACAAAGGTAAATAAATGGAAAATAATTTTTAAAAACTATTACTGTTGTAATTTTGGTGTATAATCCCACTTTTCCCACTTTTACATGACTCAAAACACAAGAGAAAAAAATTGACTGTGAACTTATGTTAATTGTTACACAGTATATAACAGTGTAATCTTGGAGTGAGCATTTGTGGATGGTTAAGTTGCCACTTGGATGGCAACTTCAGAATGTGATGCCCATGCTAAATAGAAGGGAAAAAAAACATAGAGGGGGCTGATGTTATGGTGCAGTGGGTTAAGCCACCTCTTGGAATACTGGCATCCCACATGGGAGCGCCAGTTCAAATCCTGGCTACTCTGCTTCTGATCCAGCTCCCTGCTAATGTGCCTGGGAAAGCAGCAAAGGGGCCAGATTGAATCCAGGAGCCTTGACATCCATCTGGGTCCCCATGTGGGTGGCAGGGGCCTAAGCACTTGGCTCAAGTATCTGGGCCTCTTTCACCCATGTGGGAGACCTGGATGGATTTCTGGGTGCCTGGCTTCAGCTTAGACCAGTTCCAGCCATTGCTATCATTTGGAAAGTTAAAAAGATTCTCTCTCTCTCTCTCCTTCTCTCCCTCCCTCCCTCCTTCCCACCCTCCCTCCTTGTGTGTGTGTGTGTGTGTGTGTATGTATGTATGTATGTGTCCTTCTCCCTCACTCTCTCTCCTTGGCTTTCAAATCAATGAATTTAAATCTTTAAAAACCAATCTATAGAAATGAGAAGAAAATTACAACATGTCAGTACAAAAAAATTAACTAAACAGAAAGGAAGACAGAGAGGAAATGAGGAACAAAAGATAGGACACACTGAAAACAAATAACAAAATAGAAATAGTAAGTTCTTCCCTCTCAGTATTTATTATAAATATAAATGGATTAAATTTTCAATTAAAAGGCATAGATTGGAAGACTGGATTTTTTTTAAAAAAAAGAGTCTATATATCTACAAGAGATTTACTTTAGATCTAAGGACACACATAGGTTGAAAGTGAAAAGACTTCATGCAAATAATAAAAGAAATTATAGGTGGCTTCACTAATAGAACTTACTTTAACTCAAAAGGTATTTTTATACTTTTAAAGATTTATTTATTTATTTTAAAGTCAGAATTATATATAGAGAGAGATCTTCTGGTTTACTTCCCAAATGTCCACAATGGCCAGGAATGGGCCAGACTGAATCCAGGAGCCTTGACATCCATCTGGGTCTCCCATGTGGGTGGCAGGGGCCTAAGCACTTGGGCCATTTTCTGCTTCTTTCCCAGGCACATTAGCAGGGAGCTGGTTTGGAACTGGAGCAGTTGGAACTAGAACCAGCACTCATATGGGAGTGGTTTAATCCACTGTGCCGCAATGGCAGCCCCAACTCAAAAACTATTATAAGAGAGAAAGGGCATTATATAGTGAGTGATACTAGGGGTGAATCACCAGTAAAATCTAAGAGTTATAAACATATATGCACCAAATATCAGAGTTCCTAAGTACATCTAAGATTGATAGGCATATGGCAAAAACAAGTCTACTTTAACAGTAGGTGACTTCAGTATCCTACTTTCAGTAATGGACATTCCAACAAGCTGTAGGATAAACAAAGAACAATGGACCTGAACACTACCAAATATCAAATGAATCTAACAGACATACATAGAAATTTCCAGTAAATAATACCAGAGTATTTTTCTCAAGTATAAAAGAAATATTTTTAGGATAGTACATATATTATGCCACAAAACAAGCCTCAATACACTTAAAAATATTAAAAATCATACAAAGTATCTTTGATGACCACAGTAGAAAATCAGTAACAGCAAGATACACAGAAGATACACAGATAATGCACACATATATTGAAACCATAAACAACACACATTTAACCACTGAGTTAAAGAATAAATCATAAGGAAACCCTTTTAAATCTTGAGACAAATGCAAATTAGCAAAACATATCAAAACTTACAGGATGTACAAAAACAGTGCTAAGAGAAAAATGGATAGCTTAAATGATTACATTAAAAAAGAAAGTCCTCAAGTCTACACGCCTCTAACTAGAAGAAAAAACTAAGCTCAAGGCCAGCAGAGGAAGGAAATATTAACAATTAGAGAAGAGAGAAACAAAATAAATATAACAAAAGTCAAGAAATTCTAAAGTTTTTTCCTAGAAAAAATCAACAAATTTGAGAAAACTTTAGATATGTTGAAAAGGAAAGGAAAAAAGAAGACTTGCTAACTATATCTCAAATTTTAAAAGTGGCATTATTACCAATTATACTAAAATTATATCTATGAATAATTACACAACAAAAAATAGAACAACCTAGATGAAATGAACAAATACCTAGAAATATAAAAACTAGCAAGACTTAGTCATGAAGAAATATTATCTCCAAAGATCTATGTAAGTTGTAAGGAGATTGAATTAGTCATCAAAAACCTCCAATAAAGTGCAGCCCAAAACCAGATGGCTTCATTGGTACATTTTCCTAGTATTTTAACATAAATGAACACAAATTTTTCTTAACCTATTCCAATTAGAAGGTGGGAATACTTCCAAACTTATCCTGTGAGGCCAGCATAGCCCTGATATCAAAACCAGATAAAGATACTATAAGAAAATAATATTTTTAGGTAAAAATGCCATGGTGAATATCTATGTGAAAATTGTTAACAAGAACTGAATACAAAAATCACATTAAAAATGTTAAAAAGCATCTAGTGGGATTGATAGGCACAAGATGTCATGTCTATTTCCTTTCAGCAACATTTTGTCATTTTGGTGGCCAAGTCTTTCAACTTTTTTATTCATAAAAATTTTAGTACTTTCATGCTATTATAAATGAAATTTTTAATATATTTTGATAGAATGGAAAGCAAACATCAAACTTAGTGGTGAAAGACTAAGGTGGGCCAGCGCCGCGGCTCACTAGGCTAATCCTCCGCCTTGCAGCACCGGCACACCAGGTTCTAGTCCCGGTCCAGCCGCCAGATTCTGTCCCGGTTGCCCCTCTTCCAGGCCAGCTCTCTGCTGTGGCCCGGGAGTGCAGTGGAGGATGCCCAAGTCCTTGGGCCCTGCACCCCATGGGAGACCAGGATAAGTACCTGGCTCCTGCCATCAGATCAGTGCGGTGCACCCGCCGCAGCACGCTGACCGCGGCGGCCATTGGAGGGTGCACCAATGGCAAAAGGAAGACCTTTCTCTCTGTCTCTCTCTCTCTCTCTCACTGTCCACTCTGCCTGTCCAAAAAAAAAAAAAAAAAAAAAAAAAAAAAAAAAAAAAGACTAAGGTAATAATGAGATAAAGATGCCTCCTTTTCTTCTTCTTCTTCTTCTTCTTCTTCTTCTTCTTCTTCTTCTTCTTCTTCTTCTTCTTCTTCTTCTTCCTCCTCCTCCTCCTCCTCCTCCTCCTCCTCCTCCTCCTCCTCTTCCTCTTCCTCTTCCTCTTTTTTTTTTTTTTTGACATACTGGAGATCCTGGTCAGAATATTTAGATTAAAAATAGAAATAAAGAGCATTCAAATGAGGAAGAAGAAGTAAAATTATCTCTATTCACAGGGATCCCTGAAATACATAAACTGTATTTCTGTGAAATTGTATACACTCATACACATAAGCACACACAATCTATTGGAGCTAATAAATTGATCAATTTGGCAGGATAAAAAGTCAAATACTGTGACAATGATCTCTGAAAGTGAAGTTAAGAAAATTTCATTCATAATAGCATGAAAAATGGTCTTATGAATAAAACTAAACAGCTGAAAGACTTGTCCAGTGAAATCTCAAAATGTTGCTGAAAATACACACAAATAAATGAAGGTATCCTATGCTTGTGAATTGATATTGTTAAGAAGACAATACTAGCCAAAGCAATCTACAGCTTCAATGCAATCCCTACCAAAATTCTAAAAATACTTTTTTGTAGAAATAGAAAAATCAGGCCAGCGCCACAGCTCACTTGGCTAATCCTCCGCCTGAGGCGCTTGTACCCCGGGTTCTAGTCCCGATTGGGGCACTGGATTCTGTCCCGGTTGCTCCTCTTCCAGGCCAGCTCTCTGTTGTGGCCCGGGAGTGCAGTGGAGGATGGCCCAAGTGCTTGGGCCCTGCACCCACATGGGAGACCAGGAGGAAGCACCTGGCTTCTGGCTTCAGATCAGCGCAGCATGCTGGCTACAGCGCACCGGCCATAGCGGCCATTTGAGGAGTAAACCAACGGAAAAGGAAGACCTTTCTATCTGTCTCTCTCTCTCTCTCACTGTCCACTCTGCCTGTAAAAAAAAAAAAAAGAAAAGAAATAGAAAAACCAGTCCCCAAATTCACATGGAATCTCAAGGAACCATAACAGACAAAATAATGTAGAAAAAGAAATGTAAGTCACAGACTTCATTATGACAAAATTTTCTACAAACCTACAACTCTCTCAAGAGTGCAGAGCTGATATAAAGACAGATACATCAGCAGAAAAGGTAAAAAAGGGATCACATAAACAAGTCTAGTGCCTGCTAATACTAACCGATAGAATAAATAAAGGGGAGAGAGATCCAACATGGGAAGTGAGATACACAGCAGACTCATAGAATGGCAGATGTCCTAAAGAGCACTCTGGCCTCAGAATCAGCCCTAAAGGCATTCAGATCCGGCTGAAAAGCCCATGAGAGTATTTCAGGCATGGAAAGCCAAGACACTGTGGAAAAAAAAAATCTAAATGAAAGATCTCTGTGAGTGAGATCCCAGTGGAAAGAAAAGGTCTTCAAAGAAGGAGGTACCTTTCTCTGAAGGGAGGAGAGAACCTCCACTTTGACTATGACCTTGTCTAAACAAGATAAGAGTCGGAGAACTCAGAGGGCTTCCATAGCCTTGGAAACTCATGACTGGTGCATAGGGAGATTACTGATGCCATAAACAGGAGTGTCAATTTGTAAAGTCAACAACAGGAGTCACTGTGCACTTACTCCTCATGTAGGATCTCTGTCCTTAATGTGCTGTACATTGAGATTTAATGCTATAACGAGTACTCAAACAGTATATTTCACTTTGTGTTTCTATGGGGGTGCAAACTGTTGAAATCTTTACTTAATGTATACTAAACTGATCTTCTGTATATATAGAAAATTGAAAATGAATCTTGATGTGAATGGAAGGGGAGAGAGAGCGGGAAAAGGGAGGGTTGCGAGTGGGATGGAAGTCATCGGGGTGGAGGGAGGCCAATGTAGTCCATAAGCTATACTTTGGAAATTTATATTCATTAAATAAAAGTTTTTTTTTTTTTAAAGAAAAGGTAGAGAACCCAGAAGTAAACTCTCTCATATACAAATAATTTTTTTTTAACTTTTATTGATGGGAAGACCATCTAATGGAGCCAGGATAGTCTTTTTTCAAAAATTTTAAAAAGATTTTTATTTATTTGAAAGGTAGAGAGACAGACAGAGAGACAGAGAGAAAAGTCTTCCATCCATTGGTTGACTCCTCTAATGGCTACAACAGCCGGGGCTGGGCCAGGCTGAAGCCAGGAGTCAGGAGCTTCATCTGGGTCTCCCACATGGGTGCATGTGCCCAAGGATTTGGACCATCTTCTGCTTTCCCAGGCACATTAGCAGAGAGCTGGATTGGAAGTGGAGCAGCCAAGACTTGAACTGGTTCCCACGTGGGATGCCAGCACTGCAGCAGTGGTTTAATCCACTGTACCACAGCACCGCCCCCAACCACAGCTTTGCTATTGATTCCAACTTCCTTCTAATGTGCATCCTGGGAAGCAACAGGTAATGGCTGTAGTGCTTCAGTTCTGGCCACCCACATGGGAGACCTAGATTGAATTCCCAGCTTTAGCCTGGGCCGGCCTTGTACATTGTGGGCATTTGAAGTATGAGCTAGCATATGGCAGCCCAGTCTGGTATTTTTTTTCTTATCTCTCTCTGTCTCTCAAATAAATAAAATTTTAAGTGCAAGCATTTGGTACAGCAGTTAAAATGCTTGGGATGCTTATATCCCATATCATAGTGTCTGGTTTCAAGTCCTATATCTACTTCTGAATCTAGCTTCCTGCTAATGTGCACTGTAGGTGGCATCAGGTGATAGCCCAAGTTCTTGGGGTCCCTGCCACCCTTTGGGAGACCCAGATCAAGTTCCAGACTTCTTGCTTTATGCTGACGTAACACCAGCTGGTCAGTGAACCAAAGGATGGAAGATGGTTTTCTCCGTCTCTTCCTGTCCCTCTCTTCTCACTCTTCCTCTCTCTGTCCCTCTCTTCCTTTCAAATATATATGAATAAATAAATTTTTAAAGAAGGAAAAAATAGTTAAATTGAACTATATGAAAATTTAAGACTTTTGTGCATAAAAGGACAATCCCCAAAGTAATCTTTCTCCACAAATGCTTGTAAATGATGTGTCTGATCAATAATTATTACCTAGAATATATTAAGATGCCTAAAACTCATCAACAACAAAAAGAAAAAACCCATTTCTAAAATGGGCAAGGAACTTGAATAGATAGTACTCTGAAGAAGATATACAAGTGGCCAACAAGCACTGTAAATAGATACTGAAAATCACTAATCATAGGGAAAAATTCAAGTCAAAACCATAATGAGATACTCCTTCACATCCATTTGAATTGCTGCTATTGAAACATTTTTTAAAGAAAGAACTGTTGAAAAGGATGTGGATAAATCAAAACCCATGTATGCTGCTTCTGGGTGGAAATATAAAATGGTACAATGGCCATGGAAAACAATATAGCAGTTTCTCAGAAAGTTAAGAATACATCCCAGCTTATATATTCAGAATTGAAAGTAGGGACCTTTTGGTCATTTGTATGTCTTCTGAAAATAACTTTTTAGGTTCTTTTGCTGTTCCACTTCTGATTCAGCTCCCTGCCACTGTGTCTGGGAACACAGCAGAAGATGGCTCAAATACTTGGACCCCTGCCGCCCATCTGGGAGACCTGGATAGAGTTGCTCTCTTTTGGCCTGGCCAACCCCAGCCATTGCAGCCATCTGGGGAGTGAAAAAGTGGATGGAAGATATATTTCTCACTCTGTCTCTCCCCTCTTTATTACTTTGTCTTTCAAATAAAATATTTTGTTTTAAAAAGCTACATATATTCTATCATTGTTGTTTTTGTTATCATCATCTTCATTGCCTCTTGTGCTTTCTCCTCTTATTTACAAATTAAAAATAATTCTTAGCTCATGGACCATAAATATCAGGCCTCAGGTCGTCATTGCCATCCCTAACAGAGAATTTTCTATGATGCTGTCTTCTCTGCGATGCTCACTCTGAATGTTGCATTTCTATGTTGTGGCTGCTTGGATAGACTTGGAAATTTTATTCTTTATCTCCTTGGTTTCATGAAACTTTTAAAAAAGATTTTCTTATTGATTGATTGATTTGAAGGCATAGCATCATGGAGAGAGAGATCTACTTGTTTATTCCTCAAATGCCCACAAGTGCTGGGCTGGGTCCTTGAAAACCAGAAGTCTGGGAATCCAACTGGTTCTCTCACAGGGGTAGCAGGGACCCAAGTACTTGGGCCATTTTCTGCTGCATTCTTGGACATTAGCAAGGAGCTGGGTTGAAAGTAGGGCAGCTATCACTCAAACTGGTGCTCCAGTATAGGATGCCAATGTCACAAGTAGTAGCTTAACCCGTTGTGCCACAATGCTGGCCCCTTGTGAAACTTCTGAAAACTCTTGTTGCTTTGGTAATTTTATAACTCCTTCCAACAGATTTATTTTGTGGGGGTTATTTAGGCTTTACAGTTTTTCTTAGCAAGGATTTAGTTTTCTGTATGCTAATCTGTCAAAGTTGGAAGTGGAAGTTTTTTTTTAACAATTTTAATTCTGGGGCCAGTGCTGTGGCGTAGCGGATAAAGCCTCTGCCTGCAATTCTGGTATCTCATATGGGCACCAGTTTGTGCCCTGGCTGCTCCATTTCTGATCCAGCTCTCTGCTATGGCCTGGGAAAGCAGTAGAAGGTGGCCCAAGTCCTTGGGCCCCTGCATCAATGTGTGAGACCTGAAAGAAGCACCAGGTTCCTGGCTTTGGATCAGCACAGCTCCGGCCATTGTGGCCAATTGGGGAGTGAACCAGTAGATTGAAGACTGACCTCTTTCTCTCTGCCTCTCTTCTCTCTGTGTGACTCTGACTTTCAAATAAATAAATGAATCTTTAAAAAAATTTAATTCTGAACTTTTTGATGAGGATAAAGGAATTTGAGGGCATTAATAGCTGATGGACTGTGTACTCTCAATGAAATAAAGGTGTGAGGTTTATGTAGATTAGTGACTGTTTTCGAGATTAATATTCAAGATGTGAAAGGGAAACTGTAAGACATTGGAAAAGGAAAGTAGATCTGGCAAGTAAAATTTGTGGGAGTTACTTTACATTGCATAGTAAGTCATTTGTATGGTATGCTGAGTTATGACCATTCTTTTGTTTCCTCAATCCAGGTGACCTACAGGAATACTTGTCAAAAAATCGACAATGCACTCATTCATGTATTATTGGACTTTCCATTGAGATTGCTGGAGGTGCCATTAAATTGACCTTTTGGTTCAACAATGAGGCCTACCATTCACCGTCATTATCCCTGGCAGTGTTAGACAATGCTATTTTTAAGTCGCTTTCTGGCTCTGCTGCTTCCATTACAGTCTTCAACAAACCTCAGCCTCGTTATGTTAGTAACAGCGCTAGTAATAGGTATGTGTGTGTGTATATATATATATATATATATATTTTAACTAGAGTTGAGCTTTATGCTTTAAATAAACTCCTCCTCTATTTGACCATGTTCTTAAGAAAGTTATTGTTAATATTTTCCACTTTGGTGTTTTACCAGCGTGCTCCCTTTTCCATTCTTTTGTAGAAGAACATCGGGAATCCAAATAGCCCTTAATTTGTTTTTCGGCTTGAGTATTTTGATCAGTAGCTTTTGCCTCCTGACAGTGACTGAGAGAATCACTAAAGCAAAACACATACAGTTTTTGAGTGGTGTCTATGTCTTTATTTTCTGGTTTTCTTCTCTGATATGGGATATTGCCATCCTCTTTTTTGCCTGCTGCTTACTACTGGTGAGTGTTGGATAAATTGTCTTGAGGGTTCAGTCTTCTGTACAACATAGAAAACTTGTGATTTTAAACTAAACCTGATTCTCTCAAGAAAGATAAACATAATTTTCCAAATTATGCCAGATAATGCAATGTGGAATATGCCTCGTAATGAAATCTTTCTCTCTTACATTCTTTTCCTTAAAATATGCTTTCTTGTCTGCAAAATTTTGGGGTGCTTACTCTCCAATACAAACTGGAGAGACCTCCATCTGCTTGTTCATTTCCCAAATGACCCTAAGCAACCAGAGTTGGGCTGGACCATGCTGAATTAGGGAGCTGGAAGCTTTAGTCTTGGTGGGAGAGACCCAAGTGCTTTTTTATTGTTGTTGTTATTAAGATTTATTTATTTATTCGAATATAAGAGTTACAGAGAAAGAGGGAGAGACAGAGATTTTCCATCTGCTGGTTCACTCCCCAGATGGCCATATGGTCAGCAACCAGGAGCTTCATTCTGGTCTTCCATGCAATTGGCAGGGGCCCAAGTACTTGGACCATCTTCTGCTGCTTTTCCCAGGCCATTAGCCGGGAGCTGGATTGGAAGTGGAGCAGCCAGGACACAAACCTGTGCCCATGTGGGATGCTGGCATCAGAGGTGGTGGCTTCGCCCACTATGCCACAACACCAGTCTTGGAACCCAAGTACTACTTGAGTCACATTAGAGGGACCCTGGATTTGTGGCCAAGACTCCAACCCAGGCACTTTGATATGAAATGCAGGCATCCCAAGCAGTATGCTGACCACTGCATCAAGGTATTCTAATTTTATTTGAATATTGTTTCTTGGTATTTGTTTTACCATTCTTTTACACTCAGTTTTCTGGTTCCTCATATTTAAAGTATCTCCTGTAAGTAATATGTTTTTGGTGTTAGGTTTGTTTTCCAGGGTGACAATACTAGCTTTATAATCAGAGTAGATAAATACTTATATATCATCATCTTATTCTTTTTCTATTTGAATTACCATTCCCCTCTTTTCTTCTGCTCCCAATCATTGCATTTTAAAAATTATTTTCATGACTATCTTGAAGATGATCTTAGCACTTGATTAATTAGTATTAGTGTAAGTTGTTGCTTTTCAGTTTCCCTGATAGTACTAAGACCCTAGAACTTTGTTTTTCCAGTTACTTCCTTCCCACTTTTTGCATTACTGTGATCAGCATTTTAATTTCACATATTTATTTTTAATAAATAAATGTTTGTTTTGCAGATAATATTTACTTATAATTACGTGCTCTTTTTCATTGCTTTACATTCTTACTGGCAATTTTATTTGGAACATTATTCTTCCTTATAAAGAATTTTTTTTTCATATGCCTTTTAATATTAAGATTTTCAAAGCATTTCAAACAATACACTTACATAGAAAAATAACATAGTTTGGGGTGGTGGTGGTGGTAATGGTCTTTATTACTAACACCACTTGAGTTGCACTTCTCTGTAAATGTCCAATGAAAATGGGCACAGGCCAAGTATGGATGGCAAATTCACATGTGCTATAATCCAAAACATCTTTGTTTTAGCTTTTTCAACCTCTTCCTGCTTTGTCTTTGCAGCTCTGATGTAAAAGTCACCATCCTCCCTTTCCTCAGGTTGTATTATAGTAGTGGTGTAACCAAGCACTGAAGAGGCTAAATGAGAAGAAGTACAGGGCATGGAGAAGCCACTAGTCATCTGCTGTATAACTGAGTGATGCCTACTCTTGTTTGTTATTTATAGGTAGTACTACTTAGAAATTAGCTTAGTTTAACTTTCTAGCTGTTATTTTCCAACACGAGCTAGTATAGGCAATAAATTAGACCAAGTAAAATTTTTTACAAAGCATACAACATGTACCAATTTTTTACTTCATCTCTTAAAAAAACAGGATATCTATATCATACTCAAAAACAAAAAGTTCCCAAAATGATATTTAATAATCTGATTTCAAAAAGACTAGAATCACTGAGATCCCAAACTTCATCAATTACAATCAAATAACAATGAACAAACAAATTTCTAGATGGCAAAAGGTTTCTCATGCATTTAACACCAAGGCCTTCAGGAAACAGTGATGTCAAAAGTTTTATGTAATAAAAACAAAAATTCAGAAGTAAATTGGGTTAAATAGCTGATATTTTTTCAGCCTAACATACTACCAAAGAATCGGAGACAAAGCAGAGACTGAGAGGTATAGCTTATTAGCTCAAAATGTTTATAAATATTTACTCCATAAGACTCCTTCAGAAAGGGCAGTACTGACTGCTTCACTATATTGTGGAAATAGAGCATTTGATGATCAAAATAGGCCCTGTCTTAGTAATCAGATCACTAGTATGTACTACAAGATGAGGCACAGAAACCTGTGTTCCTTGCCACTTGCAAGACTGTCTCAAAGGTCTTTGTTTAGGTGAAATAAAAAATTCCCTAATGAGAGCCATTACATCAGGGGTCAGCAAACTTCATCTCAAAAGGGCCAGATAGTAAATATTTGAGGCTTTGCAGGCCATATGGTCCCAGTTGAAGCTACTCAGCTCTACCATTACAGCACAAAAGCAGCCGCAGACAATACAGAAATGAATGAGCATGGCTGGGTTTTAATAAAACTTTTATTTGTGGATACTGAAATTTGAACTTCATAGAAATTTCATGTTGTAAGTTTTCTAAAAATGTAAACAACATTCTTAGCTTGCAAGCAGCACAAAGACAGGTGGTGGACCAAATATGGCTCCAGGTGTAGTCTGCCAACCCCTGTTAGATTAGATCACCAAAGCTACTTTTTCATAAAAGGTATAAATGGTAAATAAATCTTAAAAGTAAAGCCTTGTAGCAGTGTATACCTTGGACGTTACGATCACTATTGTTGGGTTTAATATTAAGTGACTCGTGTGGGAGTATAACTGAGTTTTCTTTGATATTTCTCTTAGGGGGAATTTGATGACCAAAAAAAAAATTAAAACCTCCAGATTTGTTTGAATAGAAATGTGTTTATTTCTTTATTTTTTTTCTCTTTTGTGGAGTATTTTGAAGGACATTTCCCACTGCACTTTAGTGATACCCATTGTTCTATGGCATTCTTTATTGTCACTGAGTAGGCTGTTGTCCTTTGTAAATCCTTGGAAGGTTTTCAATCTTCCTTGTCACTGTTTTCTCCCTTTGACTTAGACTTTCAGCATTCTCATTATATTGTGCCTGCATTTCTTTTTACTCACTTTGTTTGATATATTCAGAATCTGAATGTTGATGTCTCTCCCCAGTTTTGCAAATTCTTGATTATTCTCATGTTCTCTGACTTCATTTACATGTATGTGTCTTTTCATTCACACATCTTTAACACTTAATTTGTTTCTATTGAGTTTTTCTTTTTATATTTTCTATTGATGTTTTTTCTAGATTATCAACTCTGCTTTATGCTATTATTAAATCCATCCACTTTTTTTTTTTTATTTGACAGGTAGAGTTATAGACAGAGAGAGAGACAGAGAGAAAGGTCTTCCTTCCATTGGTTCACTCCCCAAATGGCTGCTACAGCCGGCGCACCGCGCCAATCTGAAGCCAGAAGCCAGGAGCCAGGTGCTTCCTCCTGGCCTCCCATACAGGTGCAAGGGCCCAAGCACTTGGGCCATCCTTCACTGCTTTCCCGGGCCACAGCAGAGAACTGGACTGGAAGAGGAGCAACCCGGACTACAACCTGATGCCCATATAGGATGCCAGTGCCGCAGGTGGAGGATTAACCTAGTATGCCACCACACCGGCCCCTAAACCTACTATTAATTAAACCTATCTGATGAGTTCTTAATTTCAGTTTTATGTTCTTCAGTTGTAAAGTTTCCAATTAACTGTTTTCCAAATTTTAAATTTTCTTGTGAAATTCAAAATGTCACGGAAAAATAGAATTAAAAGATAAGTTTATTTCAGTGCACACATTTTTGAAATTTATCTAGATGAGGAAACTTAGAAAAGATCATGTTTATATTTTCATTTTATTCATATATTATTTTTGTGATTCTCTTGTAATCATTGATTTCTACATTAGCTCTCTGAGCATATTTAAGACAGTTTAATTTATTTTTATTTAGTAAGTCTGAGCTTTGTGCTTCCTTAGGGATGATTGCTGCCATTTTATTTTCTTCTCTTGAATGGCCTGGTTTTTGCCTGTTTCTTTGTGTGATTTGGCCTTAGTACTGAAAATTTTGCATTTGAGAAAATACCTATCTTTCTCAACCTTTGAAGACTAACTCTGTGTCAGGGGAGCTTTCCCATGAAACTGTAACTCATCCTTACCTGATCAAATGTGAATTTTATTGTCTCCCTTCTGAGCATGTTCCTTGCGTTTCCCTCATATAAACAACTGCTTTAGAGTGCTTTTACATAAGTATATTGATGCCTTTATTACTTTTTCTACTACCATTGAGAACATTTTTTAACTTTGATTTAATGAATATAAATTTCCAAAGTACAGCTTATGGATTACAATGGCTTCCCCCCCGCCCCCCGCAACTTCCCTCCCACCCGCAACCCTCCCCTCTCCCGCTCCCTCTCCCCTTCCATTCACATCAAGATTCATTTTCGATTATCTTTATATACAGAAGATCAATTTAGTATATATTAAGTAAAGATTTCAACAGGTTGCACCCACACAGAAACACAAACTGAAAAATACTGTTTGAGTACCAGTTATAGCACTAAATCACAATGTACAGCACATTAAGGACAGAGATCTGTCGCTCCCCCTCTTCGCGGAGGAACGACACAGGACCCTGCGCTGTTCTTTTGTTTGCTCGGCCCTCCCCAGGTTTGCTGCTGGTTCTTCCCGGGTTGGCTGCCGTCCCTCCACCTCCGTGGAGGGGCGGGCCCCCCTGCCACTTTCCCCACTTCCGCGGGGGAGCGGCACACCACCGGCCAGCTCTCTCGGGGGCTGCTCAGGTGTTCCTTCAGATAGATGTTCCCCTTAGATGTTCCTGGTGCATGTTGTCTCTCTCCTCCTTTATAGTCCTCTTCCACCAATCCCAACTCTGCTACCCACACGCCGAGCACGCTGCTCTCCTCCAATCAGGAGCAGGATCAGCTCCTGCAGGTCATCACTCAAGTTGGCGAGAGGCAGCTGCGTAGAAGTTGTTTACTCCCTTCTCAGCGCCATATTGTGGGAGAGCAGATGCATAGAATAAGTCTTAATTCCGGTAACTTAGTCTAGTCCGAGTTGCTCCCCACAGAGATCCTAACATTTTTGTCAATCACACAGTAGACATTCTCCTTTTGTACTATTGCCCACTTCATAATGATCCTCCTATGTAATCATTTGACAGCACATAATGGACAACCCTGGAATATTTAGAGGAGCTATAATCAATAACTAATGAAAGCATGTCTGGAAATTTATTTTTTTAGCAGTTATACAGTTTCTCAGTTTTCTTACTTAAGTCCCCTGTAGCCTTGGGTTTCCCTGGGTGACTCTCAACCAAATGGCTGAAATGGGGAGAAGAGGAGTGAAATAATGCGTAAAGCCAACAGACAGAATTTAAAATTAGAGAGGAGTAAAAGGTCGGCCCCTTAGATGCATGGCCTGCAGTTACAGAATTAGAATATTTTTAAAAAGTTTTCCTACTAGGTGATTTGATCTCTAGCAATATCGACAATAGGCTTATTTGAGGGTGTGGGAACAAAGAATGCACTCTGATCTTGTTCAAGAACAACAAAGTAAAATCATTTCACATAGGAAAAACAAAAAGGAATAAAAATGCAATTACAGTGGTTCTGCTCGTTGGTAAGGAAGAGGTGTAAGTGGAGCCGGCGTTGTGGGGTGACAGGTAAAGCTGCTTCCTGCAAAGTTATGCCCCTCTGTTGGCACTGGTTCAAGTCCCGGCTGCTGCACTTCCAATGCAGCTCCCTGCTAATGGCCTGGAAAAGCAGTAGAAGCTGACACAAATGCTTGGACCCCTGCCACCCACGTGGGAGACTTGGAAGAACCTCCCAAATCCAGGCTTCAACCCATCCCTGTATGTTGCAGCCATCTGAGAAGTGGACCAGGAGATGGAAGATCTTGTATGTGTGTGCGTATATGTGCATATGTGTGTGTGTGTAACTCTGCCTTTCAAATAATTAAATATTTTTTAAAGTATAAATACCTTACAGGCATGCTCATAAATAAAATGATTTAATCAATAGTTCTGTGTTATAATAGAGGAACAATTTTTTCCTTCTGTGTTTGAACTTGAGTTGTCAGGTGTTGCGTGTTTTTCTTCACTTTGACTTTATTTCTGTACTCTGTGTCTCAGGTGGTGTTCCTTCTTGCTGGGCTGGATTTATTGATCAGTGATTACCACTTTCTGGACACAATGTTCATCTTTATGATGTTCGCCTGGTCTGTTATTCCCTTCATATACCTGACATGCTTCCTGTTTAGCAGTGGCACCAGTGCCTACATCAAGCTCTTCATGTTCAACCAATGCATGGGATTTTTGGGTGTACTTGTGGATCTCCTACTAAACACCCTTCAAGGTAAGAGCTTCATACAGTTTCTGTTTCCCAGAGACCTCCTATGAAGAAACATAAAAAACTGGGTTTGAAGATAAGAATATTATAATTTTTATTTATTTCTGTGGAAAAAGTTATGCTAATTTTAAGTTAACAGCCTTTTATCAGTGCCATTTATATTTTGGCATTATGTTGAGTGCAAAGCAAAACAAATTATGCCACTAACCTTATCACAGTCCCCTTTCTCCCAAGCCTTGCTTGCCTGGGTTTGTACAATATTTATCTTTAAATTTTTCCCCCTTGATCGTGATACTCAAGGAGAGAGTGACTGGACTGGCAACAGTCACAAATAAAAATATTTTAGAGCACAGACTGCTGCCATTCCTCTGTCAAATCACACTCTAAATCTTAGCTTCATCTGTGTTAATTCAGCTGATGTTAGGTCTTACCTTCCTACTGAAGAATTCCCTGAATTAGATGAAGGTCTTAATATTCCTTGCATACCTTTTCAAGAGGAAATATTAAGCTATATGAACAAAAATTGATCTCCGAATAGTAAACTAAAAATAGGAGGAATTGTGCTGTTTTGTTATTTCCCTGAATTAACCACATTGCTGCCACTTTGTCTCTGTTTTAATTTCTATTGCTACTGTAACAAATTAGCACAAATTTAGTAGCTTAAACTATAAAGTGTATTACTTGACAGTGCTCTAGGTCAGAAGTCTGACATAGGTCTCACTGGACTAAAATCAAGATGTTTGCAGGCTGCATCCCTTTAGTTTCATGGTTTATTTGGGTTGCTGGCAGAACTTCAGTTTTAAGATATCAGAGGTAGTATATTTAGCGGTAAGAGATTAGAATTTTATGAGGATGGTGTAATGACTTTGTAATTTTCTCAGTTTAATATGATCAACTTTGGGAGATTTTGTTTTCTGGAGGCAGTTCACTTTAGGTAAAGCACGTTAATGTTATCTTTTTAATCGCAGGCGTAAACACTACTGTAAAAAACCTCATACTTAATATACTCCTGCTGTTACCAATTTATAACCTTGGGATGAGCATCACCAAATATTATGATTT
Source organism: Oryctolagus cuniculus (assembly GCF_051225735.1). Lineage (NCBI taxonomy): Eukaryota > Metazoa > Chordata > Mammalia > Lagomorpha > Leporidae > Oryctolagus > Oryctolagus cuniculus. Next base: position 55,255,439 of record NC_142885.1, on the reverse strand, counting down.
CCAAGAAAACACTCACTTATGTTCTTCCTCGAACAACATTCCTAAAATCATAAACTGTGATGAATGTGAGTATCCTGGGCTCTCCAAGGCTTATCAGAGATATTAATGATCAGTTACTAAGCACAGGCAAACAGCTCTGTCTACACTATTGTGAATCTTTGCAGTAATACATAGACTTATGTGTTGATATCTTTATTTTGAGGGAAACAAATCTTACACAAATGTAAGTAACTTGGTCTATGTCACACAACTTGTACAAGATACGGCTAAAATTCATAGTTTATATATACATAATACATTATCTCCATGGGAAAGAATCTCCATGGTAATGTTATAATTGTAGTCTGGATTTCATTTACATTTCTGTCATCCCTCTCCCCCAGTACACTAGTTTTTGAGTGGAAGATGCCAATTTAATGTTAAATTCCTCATTGTCTTATATGGGATCAGTAATATAATAGACATACAAATGTTTGTTAGGTGAGTATTTAAAAGTTGGAAGTCACTCTCTTGGTGGTGGGAGCATTTTTTAAAAATTTTTTATTTTTGACAGGCAGAGTGGACAGTGAGAGAGACAGACAAAAACGTCTTCCTTTGCCGTTGGTTCACCCTCCAATGGCCGCTGCAGCCGGCACACTGCGGCTGGCGCATCCTGAAGCCAGGAGCCAGGTGCTTCTCCTGGTCTCCCATGCGGGTGCAGGGCCCAAGAACTTGGGCCATCCTCCACTGCACTCCCGGGCCATAGCAGAGAGCTGGCCTGGAAGAGGGGCAACTGGGACAGAATCCGGCGCCCTGACGGGACTAGAACCCAGTGTGCCGGCGCCACAAGGTGGAGGATTAGCCTATTGAGCCGTGGCACCGGCCGATGGGAGCATTTAAACAAGAAAAAAAAAAAAAGCAGAAAGGAAGGCAGGATATAGAATAATAACTTAATTTCATTTCAAAAATCTCTAATGTTGGTCCTATATCAGTTATTACATATGCCTGCAGTGTCATTGGGGATAAGAGAATGTGGCAAGTGGCAGGGCACATGTCGCAAATATGAGCCAGGTCATCTATACTATAGTAGCTGACAAGTTCATGGGGAACTGAACCCAAAATGTAGTTATAATAATAAACTTAAATGGGTGTGTTCAGGGGGAAAGATTGAGAAAAGAGAGATTCATTGTAAAAATTTAGTAAAATGCAAAGAAACAACCAAGTTTGTAGTTTCATACTCCGTACACAAAGTATAGCCTAAACGATCTGCAGAATAAATAAGACTATAAACCACACAGGGATACTCAGCAGAAGCCACAGGTTCAGAAACTTATAAAATAGAGTTGGGAGATTCAAAGCCAAAGCTGAAAGTAATGAAAAGAAAAATAAAAGACAAATCCACAGTTATAATTGGAGATTTTAACTTTCTCAAAAGAATTGAAACAATAAGAGTCATAAAATCAGAAGAAATATAGAAGATGTGATTCGTTCTAACAGCCAACTGGATCAAATTGACATTCTCAGCAACAAGATTCAGCAGTAGAACTTTTTTTATACGTGTATGTAGACTATTTCACTAGTAAGATCACAAAACAGGCCTCCTCAATGAATTCTAAATGTCTGAAATGACTATTTATGTAAATGTGTGCATATATATTTATAATTATATATAACATATAGCAAATTATGGTATCTGTTGTTAAATTTAGTAAGGTGAAAACTATACAACAAAGCTTTTAATCATAAACAATGTGTTAGAGGAGAAATGTTGATTTTTCTGATTTGAGCAGTATACATTTTATACATGTATTGAAATATGTATAATTATTGTTAATAAATATTCTCAAAAATTTTAAGAATAACACAAAGGAGCACATTGGTAAAGAATGAAGTTGGGGATACAGTAGATTAAAAGTGTGGCCTGTAGCACCAGTATCCCATATAGGCACTGGTTTTAGTCCTGGTTGTTAGCTTTCTTCTAATGTGCCTGGGAAAGCACAGAGGATGGCCCAAGTGCTTGGGCCCCTGAGCCACTTGGGAGATCTGGAGGAAGCTCCTGGATTCTGGCTTTGGCTTGGCCCAGCCCTGGCCATTGTGGCCATTTGGAAATTAGAAAATAAGAAATGAAAATATAAATTTCAAAATTCACACACACACACACACTTGCGTATGTGTGTGTGTACTTGAAGATACTTTTAAAAGTTTGTGGAAAATGGAATTAAAAGATAAATTAATTTTGCTTCAGAAATTCTTCGAAATCCGTGCATATCAGAGGTCTTCAGAAAGTTAAGATAAAATGCATATTATGAGAAAACAATGCATGGATCTCAATTTTTTTGTATAAAGTTTATTTTAGTTGCATTTTTCCACAAACTTTTAAGTATTCCCATACAGTCACTGAACAAATATACATTCTATAAACTAATTTTTCTACCCTAAAAAATTAGAAAAAAATATTAAAGTCAAAATAAGCAGAAAGGATGAATCAAAGAAGTAGAAAAAAAGAAAACAATAGAGAAAAATCAGTGAAACAAATGCTATCTTTTTGGTGCTGGCATTGTGGTGCAACTGATTAAGCCACCACGTGCAACATTGGCATCCCATATGAACTCTGGTTTGACTCATGAGTCCCAGTTGCTTGATTCCAATCCAGCTGTCTGCTGAAAACAGCAGAAGATGGCCCAAAGGCTTGGGCCCCTGCCCACCCACATGGAAGATCTAGATGGAGTTCCAGCTCCTGACTTTGGCCTGGCCCAGATCCAGCCATTGCAGGCATTTGGGGAGTGAACCATTGGATGGAAGCGCGCTCTCTCTCTCTCTCTCTCTCTCTCTCTCATTTTGTAACTCTGCCTTTTAAACAAATCTTGTAAAAGCCAGCTTTTTGGAAAAACAAAAAAAATTTGATAAAATTATGGATAAACTGTGTAAGTAAAATGAGAGAGGAAGGGAAAAAGGGATGGAGGGAGAGGTAGAGAGAACAAATTACCACTATGTGGATGAGAGAATATTGTGAAAAACTTACACCAATAAATTTGACCACCAGGACTGAATGTTTTTATTTATTTGAAAGAGTTACACAGCAGGGGCGAGGGAGGGAGGGAGAGAGAGAGAGAGAGATCTTTCATCCACTAGTTCACTCCCCAGATGGTCATGACAGCTGGGGCTGGGCCTGGCTGGAGCCAGGAGCCAGAAGCTTTTTCCAGGTCTCCCACGTGGGTGCAGGGGCCCGAGCACTTGGGCTATCCTCTGCTGCTTTCCCAGGCACTTGAGCAGGGAGCTGGACTGGAAGTGGAGCAGCTGAGACTCAAAGCAGCACCCATATGGGATGCCAGCATTGCAGACGGTGGCTTTACCCACTATGCCACAATGCTGGCCTCCTTCATTGAAAGACAAAAAATAACAACTTCTCTACTCACAGCTTCTATAAAATCATCTTTTTAAAAATCACACTTTTTAAATTTTCTTGCATATAAAAATGTTATTTTTGACACATTAAAATTGTGCATATTTATGGGGTAATGTGATGTTTTTATATGTGAATACACCACATAATTTCCAATCAGAGTGAAGCTGTCTTTTCAAACATTTAACATGTCTTTATGAATACATGAATACATCCAAATACATGAATACATGAATACATCCAAATCCCTGTCATCTAGGTTTTTTAACCTAGTATATTATATGGTATATTACATGTAATATGCAGTACATTATTATTATCTCTAGTCTCCCTGTTTTGCAAAAGCACTCCAGAACTTCTTACTCCTATCTAATTGTAACTTATTACCCATTGGTCAATATTTTCCCCATCTTCCCTGCCACTCTCCCAGCCTCTAGTAACCACTATTATACTTTTAACTTTTGTTAAGATTATTTTTTAATATGTTCCACTAATGAGCGAGATCATGTGGTACTTACCTTCCTGTACCTGGCTTATTTACCTTAACAAATGACCTATTTCACTTAAAATAATGACTTCCTTTTTGATCTGTGTAATTGAAAATGACATTTCATTCTTCTTTTAATTCACTACATAATTTCCCATTGCATGTACGTACCATGTTTTCTTTATTCATCAGTTGATGGAAACTTAGGTTGTATCCCTTTCTTGTCTGTTGTGAATAGTGCTGCACTATGCACGGGTGTGCAGACTTCTCTTTGACTCACTGATTTCATTACACTTGGTTATATAGCCAGTAGTGTGATTGCTAGATTCACGTGGTGTTATATTTTTAATTTTTGGAAAACCTTTATGCTACTTTTCACAATAGCTATATTTTCATTCCCACCAACAGTGTACAAAATTTCCCTACACATCTTCACCAATGCTGGTTACTATTTGTCTTTTTGATAACAGCCAATACTGAAGTGAGAAGATGATCTCATTGTGATTTTGATTTGTAATTCCCTGATGATTAATGACATTAAGCATTTTTTCATGTACTGGTTGGCCATTGAATGTCTTCCTATGAGACATGCCTATTTTTTTGTAACTAAGTTGAGTTCCTTACATATTCTGATTATTAAGCCCTCATTAGAGTACAGCAAGAAAAATTTTCTCCCATTATATAGGTTGTCTGTTCACTCTAGATTGCTGTGCAGAAGCTCTTTAGTTTAATTAAATTCTATTTGTCTATTTTTTTATTTTGTTTCCTGTTTTATGGGGTCTGATCCAAAAAAATCCTTGCCTATTTCAATTTCCTGAAGAAATTCTCCCTGTTTTGTTTTAGCAAATTTCATAGCCTTTATTAATTTTGAGTTGGTTTTTGTGTATGGTGAGAGTCAGGGGCCTAGTTTCATTCCTCTACAGGTACATATTCAGTTTTCCAAGCACCATTTATTAAAGATACTATCCTTTTTTCCAGTGTGTGTTCCTCAAATATTTATTAACAATATAGATTTGTGGGTGTACTTCTAGGGCTTCTGTTTCATTGATCTGTTTGATTTTGTGCCAATACCATGCTGGTTAATTACTATAGCTTTTAAATATATTTAAAGTCAGATAGTATAATGCCCCCTGTTTTGTTCTTTTTGCTCAGGATTACTTTGGCTGTTTGGGGTCTTTTGTTGTTCCACAAAAATTTTAGTAGTGTTCTTTTCTATTTCTGTGGAAATATCATTGGTATTTTGATAGGGAATGACTTGGGTAGTATGGACATTTTAACAATACTGATTATTCTAATCCATTCAAGCAGGATAGCTTTCCATTTATTTGTGTCCTCCTCAATATCTTTCATTGTGTTTAATAGTTTTGATTGTAGAGATATTTCACCACTTTGGTTAATTTTATTCCTAGGTATGTCTTTCTTTTTTGGTAGCAATTGGAAATGGATTGTTTTCTTGATTTAGTTTTCAGATAATTTTGCACCGGTGTATAACAATGCTACTGATTTTTGCATGTTGACTTTGAACCTACAACTTTGTTGAATGTGTTAGTTCTTTTTTTTTTAATTTAGGAATTTTATTTTATTTTTGTGTGTGTGTGTTTTTTTTTATTTAGTAAATATAAATTTCCAAAGTAAGTGTTAGTTCTAACAAATTTTTGGTGGAGTTTTTTTGGTGTTTTCTGTATTTGAATGCCATTTTTTTTTCTTTCTGTTTCCTAGAAATAACGTTAGCACTGGAATTTCCAGTACTATTTGAATAAATGTGAAAGTTGGTATACTTGTCTTGTTTCTGAAGTTACAGAGAAAGCCTTCAGCTTTTCCCTATTCAGTGTGCTGTTAGCTCTTGATCTTCATTATGTTGATGCACATTCCTTCTATACCTAATTTGTTCATAGGTGTTTTCCTAAATCATGAAAGTAGGCTGAATTTTATCAAGTACATTTTCTGCACCTTCTGAAACATATAATCTTTATCGTTCATTCTGTTAATGTAGCATATGTATCACATTATTAATTTGCATATGTTGAACCATCCTTGCTTGACTAGGATGAATCCCACTTGCTCATGATGAATAAGCATTTCACTATGACATTGGATTCAATTTGATAGTATTTTGTTAAGGACTTTAGCCATCTGTCTTCATCAAGGATATTGGCCAAAGCTTCTTTGTCGTTGTTGTTGTGTCCTTATTTGGTTTTGATATCAAGGTAATGCTGGACTCATAAAAAATAGTTTGAAGGAATTCCTTCCTTTTCTATTTTTTTAAGTCCCCTATTATTATTGTATTAAAGGCCATCCCTCCATTTAAGTCTATCAATATTTGCTTTATTTGGTTAGGTGCTCTAATATTGTCTGCATATGTATTTGCATTAGTGGTTCTTCCTGTATTGAACTCTTTATCATAATATAATGACCGTTCTTGTATCTTTTTATTACTTTTGATTTAAAATCTAGAAGTATGGCTACCTGCATTCTTTTGGGTTCCTTTTGCATGGAGTATATTATCCCATGCTTTCCCTTTCAGTTAATGCATATCATGGAAGTAAAGTGAGTTTCTTTGTTAGCAGTATATAGGTGAGTCTTTCTTTTTTCTTTAATCCATTTGGTCATCTATATATTTAACTGGAGAATTTAATTTACCCACATTTAAGTTGATTATTAATAAATAATATCTTAATATTAACATTTTTTCATGGCTGAAACATTTTATTTTTGTAAACTTTACTAAATACATGACCTTCTACGATCCGTCTTCCAGGGCCCTATCCTGGAGATAGCTGATCCCCATGAATTCACAGTGAATTAGACCTTGGAGCCCAACTCCCTGGCCCAGATGTTTCATAGTAGATAGTGTCCCACTCGGAAAAGTGCTAACACCCACTGAGAGTATAGCAAGACCCTTAAGAAACTATGTCACCATCCAATTAGGCAGGCAGTCATTTGGAAACACCAGAATCCCCAGGTCCTGAGCTCAGTGCCATGGTCCAAGGGCTCTCACATGGGTTGGAGCACTGTGCCATTTTGACACTTGTTTTCTACTTTAATCATTGTTTCTTTCTGTCTTTCTCTCTTACGATCATCCTTTGTGGCAAGTTATTTTCTCTAGAGTATATTTAGATTACTGGTTTATTACTTTTGGTGTCTATTACAGATTTCTACTTTCTGGATACCATGAGGCTTACAAAAATGATTTGGTTTAAACAAGCTATGTTGAAATGGTAACAACTGGACATTAATTATAGAGATGGGAAGAAACTGAAAGGGAAACTATTGCTGTGGATTCGTTCTGAGAAGAGGAGCATGGTGGGGGCAAGAGGCGTGGAGTCACCACACAGACACTGGGAGTCGGGTGAAAGCAGGCCAGAGGCAAGCAGTCCACAGACTCATTTATTTCAGTTGGTACACCAGCTTATATAGCTGAGGCAGCCAATCTGGTCAAGGGGCAGTTTACTCCCTAACCAATCACAGCCTGTTGCCAGGCATGCTCTGTTGCCAGGTGGGTTCCGAAGCCATTCCTGAGTAACTGACTCTTGCTTGCCAGCAGCCATCTTGGCATGGCCTTCTCATTCCACCACAGGAAATAAGAATTATGAATAATGAACTCTACACTGGCACTCCATTCCTCCCAAAATTTTGAAGTTTTGATATCTGAGAACCTTCTATCTTTAACCTTGAAGAGCTTGATCATAATAGATCTTGGGGTTGACTTCGTTGGATTGAATTTCACTGATGAACTTTGACTTTCCTATATCTGACAGTTGTATCTTTCTCTATGTTTGGACAGTTTTTTAATTATAAATACTTTGTTATTTATTATATTTTATTTTAAAAGCAGGGAGACAGGCAGACAGAGATTTTCTATGTGCTATCTCACTCTCCGAATGCTCACAATATCTGGGGCTGAGCCAGGGCACAACAGAATTAATAAATTAGTCTGGATCTCTTAAGTGAGGAGCAAGGACCCAAGTATTTGAGCCATCCCCTGCTACCTCTGAGAATACATTAGCAGGAAGCTAGAATCAGAAGTGAAGCCTGGACAGAAACACAAACACTCCACTATGGGAGGTAGGCATCCCAAGCAATATCCTAACCACTGCACTGAACACCCACCCCATTATCACTTTGCCTATTCTTCCTCTACCTCTTTAGCATTCTTAAAGATCTCTTGAATCCCAATTACTTGGATGTTTGCTCCTTTCATGCTGTTCAAAATTTCTCATTTCTTCATTCCTTTTGATTTTTCCCCCTCCTTTGTGTATTTTCAAATAGCTTGTCTCCATGCTCACTGAAACTTTCTTCTGTTTTTATCTACTTTTCTATTGATAACTTCTATTTTGCTTTTTATTTCATCTAGTGTAATTTTCAATTGAAGAATTTGTTTGATTTTTTAATATTACCTCCCTCTCTGTCAATTCACTATTGGATTATTAAGTGGTTTCCCTATGTTTTCTTAAAGTTCTTTGAGTTTCCTTAGAACAAATATTTTAAATTGTTTCTCCAAATGGTTTCTGGCTCTTTATTTCATTTATTGAGTGAAATAATAGTTCTCTGAGAGTTCTTGAAATCATCAGTGCATTGAAGGATTGGTTATTCTTTTAAGTATTTGTAATCTGGCTTCTTTTGAGGCAGACGTTCAAGAAATTTTAAGCAATCCACTGATTTTCTCTGAGCCTATGGGCATCTCCCCTACTTCAGCAGTAGGTGACACCCAAGTTGAGGTTTGGCACAAGTCTCTTGTCAGTGTGCCATCACTATCTCAGTGACACCCTGTGCTCAGATTTATCTCAAATCTTTAGTCAATGTCCTGCTCAGAATGAACTAGGAAGGTGTCCAAAAATGTGCAGTCAATCCTTACAAGCCTCTCCCTGGCACTGGGGCAGGCCCAGATGCCAAGTCCTGTGACCACAATGCCACAATCCTAGATTGCACCTGGAGCCCATATCCTATCCAGATAAGTGCAAAGAGATTGTAGGGCCATCATTGACACTGCTATGGTCTGTCTGCTGCTGCAATGGATCCATAACCTGAGGCCACTGCAGCTAACCACAAATGATACTAACTGGCATGTCTGTTCAACTGTCTATGCACTTGGCAGTGGGCAGGTCCAGAAGCTCTGTCCATTAGCACTAACCTGTGGATGAGGACAATAGTTATCTGCCTAATTTTGGATTTTACCATCCCTGCCAATCCTGAGTCCCAGTATAGAGTCCCATGGTTCTTTGCTATCTGCTGAAGGTTTGAGAAGGGGCAGTAAGATCAACTGCCCCTTGCTGTCAAGGCAGGCACTAAGCTGAATCAAATATATATCTCACAATCAACAGGTCCTACACTATCTCAGGAGGTCATGCCAAGCCCATGGCGGAGGGTGGTGATGTATGCCAATACAAGTCTGTCCCACTGGGCAGTGCTAGGGCAACTCTAGAAGCTCTATTTAAAAAACTAGCCAGGTATAGGGAACTCTGACCTTTATCAGCCACTGGATATTGTTGTTATGGCTTAGCTTTGCACTTGAAGCCAAAGTCCTAAATTCCCTTTCCAACCATACTCTCAGTGATTGGTGTCTTTTCTCTGTGCCAGAGTTTGGGGAAGGAATGATGAAGGCAGTCCCTTAGCCACACATCTCAGTCTACGGGTATGAGCCTGGGGTCAGGGGACCTGTGGCCCTGTTGGGCACTGATTTTTATCATGTGGGGCCTGGTATTGGATTTCAAGTCTAAAATTTGGAGTTAATTAATTTGGAGTTAATTAACTCCATCTCTGCACTACTTGGTGCTGGGGGATAGGTGACCCAAGAAAACTTTCCTTTATGCTATCTTCAATGTATCTTTTTCTTAAAAAAATAGTTATTGATTTGAAAGGCAGAGTGACAGAGAGAAAGAGAGAAATAGATCTTCCATCCATTGGTTCACTTCCCATGTGATTGCAACATCTGAGGCTATCCAAAGCCAGGAGCCATCCAAGCCTCCAACATGAGTGGCAGGAACCCAAAGACTAGGCCAAATTCTGCTGTTTACCCAGGCACATTAGCAGGGAAGTGGATTGGAGGCACAGTAGCCAGGACTTGTAGCATCCCTTCCATATGGAATGCTGATTTCATAAGCAATAGCTCAACCTGATGCACACTAATGCAGACTCCTCAATGCAACTTTTCTTATTATTTTACTAAAATCTGACACTGTGGTCTCAACTAGCTAGAGAAGCCCATGTGAAAACGACTAGGTGATGGAGCTGGCACTGTGGGGTGGCAGGTTAATGCCCTGGCCTGAAGTGCCAGCATCCCATAAGGGTGCTGGGTTCGAGACCCAGCTGCTCAACTTCTGATACAGCTTTCTGCTATGGCCTGGGAAAGCAGTAGAACATGGCCCAAGTCCTTGGGCCCCTGCAACCACAAAGGTGACCTGGAAGGAGCTCCTGTCTCCTGGGTTCAGATCGGCGCAGCTCCGGCCCTTGCAGCCAATTGGGGAGTGAACTGCCGGATGGAAGACTTCTCTCTTTCTCTCTTTCTGCCTCTCCTCTCTCTGTGTAACTCTTACTTTCAAATAAACAAATAAATTTAAAAAGAAAAGAAAATGACTTGGTGAGTAAAATTGGTATTTCTGTGGAAAGATGATTACCCAAGTGTCTTATTCATATGCCATCTTGTTCTGCCATCAGGACAGTATTCCCACATTTTATTTATCCATTCATCAGTTGAAAGACTCTTAGGTTTCCGTTTCTTGGCTGTTGTAAATGGTGCTACAATAAACCTAGGAGTGCAGATGACTGTTTGGCATACTGATTTCATTTTTTCAATAGTATGGATTAGCTGATCACTTATTTATTCATTTGAAAGTCAGAGTTACACACAGAGAGAAGGAGAGGCAGAGGAGGGGGGTCTTCTATCCACTGGTTCACTCCCCAGTAGGCCACAACAGCCAGAGCTGCACCAAACTGAAGTCAGGAGCCAGGAGCTTCTTCCAGGTCTCCCATGTGGGTGCAGGGGCCTAAGGACTTGAGCCATTTTCTACTGCTTTTCCAGGCCACAGCAGAGAGGTGGATCAGAAGTGGAGCAGCCGGGACATGAACCAGTGCCCATGTGGGATGCCAGCACTGCAGGAAGTAGCTTTACCACATCACAGTGCCAGCCCCATGATTTCATTTTTTAAAATGTATGCCCAGAAATGGGATTGCTGGATAATAAGATAGTTCTGTTTTTTAATCTATTGAGACACTTCCATACTGTTTTACATAATGGCTATACTAATTTACATCCCCACCAAAAGTACAAGAGTTCCCTTTTTTCCACATATGCACCAGCACTTGTTATCTTTTGTCTTTTTGAAAATAGCCATTCTAATCACAGTGAGGTAATATTTCATCATGCTTCTGTTTGTATTTACCAAATGATCAGTGGTGTTGAATGTCTATCCAAATATCTGTTGGCCATTTGCATGTTTTCTTTTGAGAAATGTCTGTTTTAAAATTGGATTATTTGGTTTTTGTGGGGCTTTTTTGTTTGTTTATTGCTATTGATTTGTTTGCATTCCTTATATATTCTGGATATTAAACCTCCCCCTTTTATCAGGTTTGTAGTTTTCAAATATTTTCTCTCATTCTTTAGGTTATCTGTTTACTCAGTTGTTTCCTTTCCTATGCAAACTCTTTGTTTTGATGTAATCTCATTTGTCTCTTTTTTGTTTTTATTTCTTCTACTTTGAGAGTCTTATCCAATGAATCCTTTCCCACGCCAATGTTCTAAAGTACATCTACTATAATATTTCTTCTAGTAGTTTTTTTTTTGTTTTTTTTTTTTTTTTTTTTTTTTTACAGGCAGAGTGGACAGTGAGAGAGAGAGAGAGAGAGAGAAAGGTCTTCCTTTGCCGTTGGTTCACCCTGCAATGGCCGCTGCGGCCAGCGCACTGTAGCTGGTGTACCGCACTGATCCGAAGGCAGGAGCCAGGTGCTTCTCCTGGTCTCCCATGCAGGTGCAGGGCCCAAGCACTTGGGCCATCCTCCACTGCACTCCTGGGCCATAGCAGAGAGCTGGCCTGGAAGAGGGGCAACCGGGACAGAATCCAGCGCCCTGACCAGGACTAGAACCTGGTGTGCCGGCGCCCCAAGGTGGAGGATTAGCCTAGTGAGCCGCGGCGATGGCCTCTTCTAGTAGTTTTATACATTCAGGTCTTATCTTTAATCTATTTTGAACTATTTCTTGAACTTGGTGAGAGATAGGGTGGGGGGTGCTAATTTCATTCTTCTTCATGCGGATATCCATTTTTTTTACCAGCATTATTTATTAGAGTGTGTTCTTGGGTCAGTGGGTGCTGAGTAACAGAAAGGAGAAATCTGGTGTTCTTTTCCACAGTAGGGTGACTATAGATAATGATAGTGCGTTATATGCTAAATAAGGGAGATCGAAGGTTTTTACCAGAAAGACATGTTAAATGTTTAAGAAGATAGATGATGTTTACTCTGATTTGAATATTACATAATATACACAGATAGTGAAGTATCTTACTGTATGGCATTCATATGCCATTTTCAATTCTTTTTAAAAAGAAACATTCAAAAAATTATCAAAGCTGAGTAATGCAAATTGAATACATAATATAAAACCTTCCCACAAAGACAATTTCAGGTAAAGATAGCTTCTCTGGAGAATTCTACCAGATACTTAAGGGGGAAATGCCAATTCTGCACAATCTCATTCAGAAGTTAGAAGAAGGATCCTTTTCCAATTCACTCTATGAAGATGCCATTACTCTGATAACCCACTAAAGAAGTTACAAGGAAGAAAATTTACAGACCAATATCCCTAATGAACAAAATTCGTAACAAAATTTTAGCAAGTTGAATCTAGCAGAATATTTAAATGAATATATGATCATTGACTTGGATTTATCTAAGAAATACAATTGCTATGTGACAAAGACAACAGCGGGGAGAGGAGAGACGCCCAGGGCTCCGAGTCCACACATCGGCGCTGGAAGCGGAGGTGAGCTCAGTAACCGGAGACATTGGTGGGGAAACGGCGGACAGAATTTTAGAGGGACACGGGTTTTGAAGCGGGAAAGTCCAACAGACTACAGGAGAGAAGGAAAAATAAATAAATAAATAAATAAATAAATAAATAAATAAATAAAAGGTGGGGGCATACTGGTACAGACAAGTTCCACTCTCCCCCAACCTTGCAAAGGCAAGCAAGAGACAAAGAGCTGGGATATACATAATAAAAGGGGAGACTTAAGGCTACATTCCAGTAGCCTAGGCAACCCAGTGGGAGTCCACAGGAGAAACCTAGCCTGCACAGACTCTTTGGGTAGAAGCCAGCTGAAGCTAAATACCATCCATTCTGCTCAGCCTTGCAGTATTACTTACCTCCTGAACAAAAAATAAAATAAAATAAAATAAAATAAAATAAAATAAAATAAATAAATGAATAAATAAATAAAGAGAGATTTACCACGCATAACCTGAGGGTGTCACCTTTGCACACCTGTAACCCTGAAGAACCAAGCAGAGCTCTCAGGCCACACCCATCTCAAGCCTCCAAGGCTCCTCCAACAGCAGGCAGTCCACTTAACACGGACATAGTATAATAAAAAAAAAAAAAAAACAAAAAACCCTCACAGTGAGGGAAACAGAATTAACCATGCCAAGCAATAAACACAGAAATCGAGGGAACAAGATCAACAATGACATTATGATGCCTCCAAATAAACAAAACAACCCAAGCCAAGATTATGAAGATGATGAGATAGAAGAAATGCAAGATATGGATTTCAAAAAATTTATGATAAGAACATTTAGAAGTTTTCAAAAGCAAATCCTTGAACTACAGAAATCCTTATTGGACAAGATTGAAAATCTATCTCGTGAAAATGAAATTTTAAGGAAGAATCAAAATGAAACGCAGAAACTAGTAGAGCAGGAAAGTGTGATAGTGAAGAGAAATCAAAATGAAATGAAGAGCTCAATAGATCAAATGACAAACACATTAGAGAGCCTTAAAAACAGAATGGGTGAAGCAGAAGAGAGAATATCAGACTTAGAAGACAGAGAACAGGAAAGGATACAGTCAAGCCAAAGAAAAGAAGAGGAATTAGAAATCTAAAAAATATTGTTGGGAATCTACAGGATACTATTAAAAAAAACCAACATTCGGGTTCTAGGAGTTCCTGAAGGCATGGAGAGAGAGAAAGGATTAGAAGGCCTTTTTAGTGAGATACTAGCAGAGAACTTTCCGGGTCTGGAGAAGGACAGAGACATCCTAGTACAGGAAGCTCATAGAACCCCTAGTAAACATGACCAAAAGAGATCCTCACCACGACACGTTGTAATTAAACTCACCACAGTGAAACATAAAGAAAAGATCCTAAAATGTGCAAGAGAGAAACATCAGATTACTCTCAGAGGATCTCCAATCAGACTCACAGCAGACTTCTCATCAGAAACACTACAGGCTAGGAGGGAATGGCGAGACATAGCACAGGTGCTAAGAGAAAAAAATTGCCAGCCCAGAATATTATATCCTGCCAAGCTCTCATTTGTGAATGAAGGTGAAATAAAGACCTTTCATAGCAAACAGAAATTGAAAGACTTTGTGGCCACTCGTCCGGCCCTGCAGAAGATACTTAAAGATGTGCTACACTCAGAAACACAGAAACACGGCCATCAATATGAAAGAAGGGAAAGGAAGAACACCTACTAGTAAAAGAGCATGGGAAGCTCAAAGCATATACTAGAAAATATCTCCGGGAAAATGGCAGGGCAAAGTCACTATGTATCAATAGTCACATTAAACGTGAATGGCCTGAACTGTCCAATTAAAAGACACAGACTGGCTGACTGGCTTAAGGAACAACACCCAACTATTTGTTGCCTACAAGAAACACATCTCTCTAACAAAGATGCATGCAGACTGAAAGTGAAAGGTTGGAAAAAGATATTCCATGCCAACAAAAACCAAAAAAAAAGCAGGTGTAGCCATGTTAATATCAGACAAAATAAACTTTAATACAAAAACTGTTAAGAGAGACAAAGAGGGGCACTATATAATGATTAAGGGTTCAATTCAACAGGAAGATGTAACTATTATAAATGTATATGCACCTAATTACAGGGCACCGGTCTATTTAAAAGATTTGTTAAGGGACTTAAAGGGAGACTTAGATTCCAATACGATAGTACTGGGGGACTTCAATACTCCACTGTCAGAAATAGATAGATCATCCAGACAGAAGATCAACAAGGAAGCAGCAGATTTAATCGACACTGTTGCCCAAATGGATCTAACAGATATCTACAGAACTTTCAATCCTACATCTAAAGACTTTACATTCTTCTCAGCAGTGCATGGAACCTTCTCTAGGATCGATCACATACTAGGTCATAAAGCAAGTCTCAGCAAATTTAAAAGAATTAGAATCATACCATGCAGCTTTTCAGAACACAGTGGAATGAAGAAAGTATGCAAACACATGGAAACTGAACAACGTGCTCCTGAATGAACACTGGGTCATTCAAGAAATCAAAAGAGAAATCAGAAACTTTCTGGAAGTAAATGAGGATAACAACACAACATATCAAAACTTATGGGATATGGCAAAAGCAGTATTGAGAGGCAAGTTTATAGCAATAGGGGCCTATATTAAGAAATTGGAAAGGCACCAAATAAATGAGCTTTCAGCGCATCTCAAGGACCTAGAAAATTTGCAGCAAACCAGACCCAAAGCTAGTAGGAGAAGAGAAATAATTAAAATCAGGGAAGAAATTAACAGGATTGAATCCAAAAAAAAAAATTACAAAAAATCCGCCAAGCGAAGAGCTGGTTTTTTGAAAAAATAAACAAAATTGACACCCCATTGGCCCAACTAACTAAAAAAAGAAGAGAAAAGACCCAAATCAATAAAATCAGAGATGAAAAAGGAAACGTAACAACAGACACTACAGAAATAAAAAGAATCATCAGAAATTACTACAAGGACTTGTATGCCAGCAAACAGGGAAACCTATCAGAAATGGATAGATTCCTGGACACATGCAATCTACCTAAATTGAACCATGAAGACATAGAAAACCTAAATAGACCCATAACTGAAACAGAAATTGAAACCGTAATAAAGGCCCTCCCAACAAAGAAAAGCCCAGGACCAGATGGATTCACTGCTGAATTCTACCAGACATTTAAAGAAGAACTAACTCCAATTCTTCTCAAACTATTCAGAACAATCGAAAAAGAGGGAATCCTCCCAAATTCTTTCTATGAAGCCAGCATCACCTTAATCTCTAAGCCAGAGAAAGATGCAGCACTGAAAGAAAATTATAGACCAATATCTCTGATGAACATAGATGCAAAAATCCTCAATAAAATTCTGGCCAATAGAATACAACAACACATCAGGAAAATCATCCACCCAGACCAAGTGGGATTTATCCCTGGTATGCAGGGATGGTTCAACATTCGCAAATCAATCAATGTGATTCACCACATTAACAGACTGCAGAAGAAAAACCATATGATTATCTCAATAGATGCAGAGAAAGCATTAGATAAGATTCAACACCCTTTCATGATGAAAACACTAAGAAAATTGGGTATAGAAGGAACATTCCTCAATATAATCAAAGCAATTTATGAAAAGCCCACAGCCAGCATCCTATTGAATGGGGAAAAGTTGGAAGCATTTCCACTGAGATCTGGCACCAGACAGGGATGCCCACTCTCACCACTTCTATTTAACATAGTTCTGGAAGTTTTAGCCAGAGCCATCAGACAAGAAAAAGAAATTAAAGGAATACAAATTGAGAAGGAAGAAGTCAAACTATCCCTCTTTGCAGATGATATGATTCTTTACTTAGGGGCTCCAAAGAACTCTACTAAGAGACTATTGGAACTCATAGAGGAGTTTGGCAAAGTGGCAGGATATAAAATCAATGCACAAATATCAACAGCCTTTGTATACACAAGCAATGCCATGGCTGAGAAAGAACTGCTAAGATCAATCCCATTCACAATAGCTACAAAAACAATCAAATACCTTGGAATAAACTTAACCAAGGACGTTAAAGATCTCTACGATGAGAATTACAAAACCTTAAAGAAAGAAATAGAAGAGGATACCAAGAAATGGAAAAATCTTCCATGCTCATGGATTGGAAGAATCAACATCATCAAAATGTCCATTCTCCCAAAAGCAATTTATAGATTCAAGGCAATACCAATCAAGATACCAAAGACCTTCTTCTCAGATCTAGAAAAAATGATGCTGAAATTCATATGGAGGCAAAAGAGACCTTGAATAGCTAAAGCAATCTTGTACAACAAAAACAAAGCCGGAGGCATCACAATACCAGATTTCAGGACATACTACAGGGCAGTTGTAATCAAAACACCATGGTACTGGTACAGAAACAGATGGATAGACAAATGGAACAGAATTGAAACACCAGAAATCAACCCAAACATCTACAGCCAACTTATATTTGATCAAGGATCTAAAACCAATTCCTGGAGCAAGGACAGTCTATTCAATAAATGGTGCTGGGAAAACTGGATTTCCATGTGCAGAAGCATGAAGCAAGACCCCTACCTTACACCTTACACAAAAATCCACTCAACGTGGATTAAAGACCTAAATCTACGACCTGACACCATCAAGTTACTAGAGAACATTGGAGAAACCCTTCAAGATATTGGCACAGGCAG
The DNA here is from genome assembly GCF_051225735.1 of Oryctolagus cuniculus. NCBI lineage: Eukaryota > Metazoa > Chordata > Mammalia > Lagomorpha > Leporidae > Oryctolagus > Oryctolagus cuniculus. The sequence goes on along the minus strand of NC_142885.1, from coordinate 55,237,883 downwards.
AGAATTTCTGGAAAAGACCCGGGAGGCACAGGCAGTCAAAGCCAAAATCAACTATTGGGATTGCATCAAATTGAGAAGTTTCTGTACTGCAAAAGAAACAGTCAGGAGAGTGAAGAGACAACCGACAGAATGGGAAAATATATTTGCAAACTATGCAACAGATAAAGGGTTAATAACCAGAATCTACAAAGAAATCAAGAAACTCCACAAAAACAAAACAAACAACCCAATTAAGAGATGGGCCAAGGACCTCAAAAGACATTTTTCAAAAGAGGAAATCCAAATGGCCAACAGGCACATGAAAAAATGTTCAAGGTCACTAGCAATCAGGGAAATGCAAATCAAAACCACAATGAGGTTTCACCTCACCCCGGTTAGAATGGCTCACATGCAGAAATCTACCAACAACAGATGCTGGCGAGGATGTGGGGAAAAAGGGACACTAACCCACTGTTGGTGGGAATGCAAACTGGTGAAGCCACTATGGAAGTCAGTCTGGAGATTCCTCAGAAACCTGAATATAACCCTACCGTTCGACCTAGCCATCCCACTCCTTGGGATTTACCCAAAGGAATTTAAATTGGCAAACACAAAAAAGCGGTCTGCACCCTAATGTTTATTGCAGTTCAATTCACAATAGCCAAGACCTGGAACCAACCTAAATGCCCATCAACGGTAGACTGAATAAAGAAATTATGGGATATGTACTCTTTAGAATACTATACCGCAGTAAGAAACAACGAAATCCAGTCATTTGCAACAAAATGGAGGAATCTGGAACACATCATGCTGAGTGAAATAAGCCAGTCTCAAAGGGACAAATACCATATGTTCTCCCTGATTGGTGACAACTGACTGAACACCCAAAAGGAAACCTGTTGAAGTGAAATGGACATTATGAGAAACGGTGACTTGATCAGCATAGCCCTGACTGTTAATGAACAACTTAATACATTATCCCTCTTAGTAGTTTTGTCTGCTCTACTTAATACGACTGGTTTAATTCTGTAATTAATCCACAGTTATTCTTAAATGTTGAAATTTAACTGAAATGTGATCCCTGTTAAATATAAGAGTGTGAATAAGAGAGGGAAGAGATGTACAATTTGGGACATGCTCGGGCTGACTTGCCCCAAATGGTAGAGTTAGAAACATACCAGGGGACTCCAATTCAATCCCATCAAGGTGGCATGTACCAATGCCATCTCACTATTCCAAGTGATCAATTTCAGTTCACAATTGATCATAATGAAAGGACTAAGAGTCAAAGGGAGCACATAAACAAGTCTAGTACCTGCTAATACTAACCGATAGAATAAATAAAGGGGAGAGTGATCCAACATGGGAAGCGAGATACTCAGCAGACTCATAGAATGGTGGATGTCCTAAACAGCACTCTGGCCTCAGAATCAGCCCTAAAGGCATTACGATCTGGCTGAAAAGCCCATGAGAGTATTTCAGGCATGGAAAGCCAAGACACTCAGGCAAAAAAAAAAAAAAAAAAAAAAAAAAAAAAAAAAAAAACACAAAAAAAAAAACAAAAAAAACAAACACCTAAATGAAAGATCTCTGTGAGTGAGATCCCAGTGGAAAGAACAGGTCTTCAAAGAAGGAGGTACCTTTCTCTGAAGGGAGGAGAGAACCTCCACTTTGACTGTGACCTTGTCTAAACAAGATAAGAGTCGGAGAACTCAAGGGGCTTCCATAGCCTTGGAAACTCATGACTGGAGCATGGGGAGATTACTGAGGCCATAAACAAGAGTGTCAATTTGTAAAGTCAACAACAGGAGTCACTGTGCACTTACTCCTCATGTAGGATCTCTGTCCTTAGCGTGCTGTACATTGAGACTTAATGCTATAACGAGTACTCAAACAGTATATTTCACTTTGTGTTTCTATGGGGGTGCAAACTGTTGAAAGCTTTACTTAATGTATACTAAACTGATCTTCTGTAAAAAAAAAAAAAAAAGAAGAAGAAGAAATTATCAATTCCCACCTTGACTCTCACTGGGATTAAACATGACAATAGGTCTGATCTGATTTCATCATCATTTAAAAAATCATCTATTATTTTTCACTTTATGTTTCTGTGTGGTAGCAAACTGTTGAATCTTTACTTAATGTATGCTAAACTGATCTTCTGTAGATAAAGAGAATTGAAAATGAATCTTGATGTGAATGGAAGGGGAGAGGGAGTGGGAGAGGGGAGGATTGCGGGTGGGAGGGACATTATGGGGGGGAAGCCATTGTAATCCATAAGCTGTACTTTGGAAATTTATATTCATTAAATGAAAGTTTAAAAAAAAGCATAAAAAAAGACCAAAAAAAAAAAAAAACTGTGGTGGAATGAGAAGGCCATGCCAAGATGGCCGCTGGCAATGGAAACTACCAGGTAACAGGCTGTGATTGGATGACTTCAGAAACCACATGACAATGGAGTCTGACTGGCAACAGGCTGTGATTGGATGGCTTTGGAAACTGCCTGGCAACAGGCTATGATTAGTTAGGGCATAGACCACCCCTTGACCAGATTGGCTGCCTTGGCTATTTAAGTTGCTGTATCAAGTGAAATAAACGAGTCTGTGGGCTGCTCGCCCCTGGCCTGCTTTCACCCGACTCCCTGGGTCTGTGTGGTGACTCCACAACTCTTGCCCCCACCACGCTCCTCCTCTCAGACAAATCCACCTCAACAAATAACCTTGTAACTATTGAGGAAATTTAATCCATAGTGAAAAAATTTTTATTGTAAAACAACATCGAAGCACAATTTCAACACTTGTTACATCAAATGCTTCAGAAAGACATAAGTCCTGGTCTCCCATGCGGGTGCAGGGCCCAAGCACTTGGGCCATCTTCCACTGCCCTCCCAGGCCACAGCAGAGA